>NC_141005.1:2241379-2906329 GCF_052327205.1 Somniosus microcephalus
CTCTTCCCCCCTCCCTCTCTTCCCCCTCCCTCTCTTCCCCCCTCCCTCTCTTCCCCCTCCCTCTCTCTCATCCCCCCTCCCTCTCTTCCCTCCCTCTCTCTCTCTCTTCCCCTCTCTCTCTTCCCCCCTTGCTCTCTCTTCCCCCTCCCTCTCTCTCTTCTCCCCACCCACTCTCTCTTCCCCCCTCCCTCTCTCTCTTCCCCCCTCCCTCTCTCTCTTCCCCTTCTCTCTCTTCCCCCCCTCCCTCTCTCTCTTCCCCCTCCCTCTCCCTCTTCCCCCTCCCTCTCCCTCTTCCCCCTCCCTCTCTTCCCCCCCTCCCTATCTCCCCCCTCCCTCTCTCTTCCCCTCCTCTCTCTTCCCCTCGCTCTCTCTTCCCCTCCCTCTCTCTTCCCCCCTCCCTCCCTCTTCCCCCTCCCTCCCTCTCTCTTCCCCCTCCCTCCCTCTCTCCTCCCCCCTCCCTCTCTCTCTCTCTTCCCAATTCACAATTCACAATTCAAATCACTTTATTGGCATGATAAGTTACATCTTATGTTGCCAAAGCATCAAAATACATTTATGGTTTACCACATAAACGCAGTTCTATTCATACAGTGTATAAACAGGTATATCCCTGAGTGTATAAATATACATTCGCATTGTTTATATATATTCTTTTCTTAGTTTACTGGTTGGCTCTCTGTTCATGGCAAGCTGTAACATAGCGTGCCGCCAGTGTTATACAGCTTCTCTCCTCTCCCAGTAGGAATGGGAGTTTTTGGTTGTCATTCAGATTTCTGAAATCAGGGCATATTTATGAGAATTTTTGGTAGAAATTCTCCCTGATGCCCTGATATTTTCCACAAGCTGTGAGGAAGTGCATCTCTGTCTCCACCACTCCCTGACTGCAGTGCGAGCATATCCTGTCCTCTCTTGGCAGCCTGGTCTGCCTGTGTCTGCCTTTTTCGATCGCTAGGCTATGTTCGCTAAGTCTGTACCTTGTCAAGGTTCTTCTCAGTTTGTTATCCTTTACCATGGTCAGGTAATCAGCTATGTTGTATTGTCTGTTTAGGGCCAAGTAGCAATTGAGTTTGCTTTGGGTTTTTGTTGTTTCTGCCCAATATGTCAGATATTTTTCCTTTTGCTTAGCGACGATTGTGTTGGGTCGAATTCTTTGTGTTACCCTGTCACTGTCCTGGGGCTGGTTATTGTTAGTATTGTTAGTAGTTACTTCACTGAGTCCCAGGACTAGTTGACTGAGGGTATTCTTCTTTATGGGCAGCTCTTGGCATTTCAGGGCGTCGTAGTGATAGCATTGGGGATTGCTCATTTGTAGGTGATTCCAAAATTTGGTGGCTCTTTTTTGGATAGTGATTATTAATGGATATTGGCCTAGTTCCGCCCTGCATGCATTGTTTACTGTTTTCCTTTGAGTCCGGAGGATACTTTTACAGAATTCTGCATGTAGGATCTCAATTGGGTGTTTGTCCCATTTTGCAAATTCTTGTTGAGTTAGCGGTCCCCATACCTCACTGCCATAGAGTGCAATTGGTTCAATTACTGATTTGAAAATTTTGAGCCAAATGCTAATTGGGATTTCTATTTGGATTGATTTTTTGATGGCATAGAAAGCCCTTCTTGCTTTCTCTTTCAGTTCATTCACAGCCAGTTTGAAGTTTCCCGTAGAACTGATTTTTAAGCCCAAGTATGTGTAGTTAGTGGTTTGTTCAATTTTGGTTGTTCCTACTGTGAAATTTATTTTGGGTCCCTGATGTTTGGATCTTTGCTGGAACACAAGGACTTTGGTTTTTTGGGGATTTATTGTCAGGGCCCAAGTCTGGCAGTACGACTCCAGCAGGTCCAGGTTTTGCTGTAGCCCCTCTTTAGTAGGTGACAGCAGAACCAGGTCGTCTGCATAGAGGAGGAATTTAACCTTGGATTCATATAGGGTGAGGCCGGGTGCTGTAGATTGTTCAAGTAGTTTTGCCAATCCATTTATGTAAATATTAAAGAGTGTCGGTGAGATTGGCGAGCCCTGCGTCACCCCCCGCCCCTGTGGGAAGTATTTTGTTTGTTTGTCTCCAATTTTAACTGCACATTTGTTGTTTGTATACATTGATTTAATTACATCATATGTTTTCCCTCCTACCCCACTTTCGATAAGTTTCAGGAATAAACCGTCATGCCAGATGGAGTCGAAAGCCTTCTGGAAATCTACAAAGCATGCGTAGATTTTGCTTTTGTTATGGTGAACGTGTTTGTCAATTAGGGTCTGTAGGGTGAAGATATGATCGGATGTTCTATAGTTTGGCAGGAATCCAATTTGGCTTTTACTCAAGACATTGTGCTCCTCAAGGAAGTTTATAAGTCTTTTGTTTATGATGCTACAGAATACCTTCCCCAGGTTACTGTTTACACAGATGCCTCGATAGTTGTTTGGGTCGATTTTGTCTCCACTTTTGTATATGGGCGTTATGAGTCCTTTGTTCCAGATATCAGGGAAATAACCGACACTCAGAACCAAGTTGAAGAGTTTTAGGATAGCCAGTTTCATTTTGTTGTCTGTGTGTTTAATCATCTCGTTTAGTATGCCGTCTGTCCCGCAGGCTTTTCCTGGTCGCAGGTCCTTGAGTTTTTCAAGAAGTTCTTTTTCTGTTATTATGGCGTCCAGCGGGTTTTGGTTATCTTTTATGGCCATTTCTAGCTTTTCCAGTTTTTTGCATATTTGGTGTTGCTCTGGTCTTAGTGTGTTTTTCTGGTATAATTTTTCAAAGTGGTTTACCCATGTGTCCCCATTTTGAATGGCCAAATCGTCGTGTTGTTTTTTGTGTAGTGTTTTCAAGTTTTCCCAGAAACAATTGGAATCTATGGATTCCTCCATGGAGCTGAGTGTATTCTTAATATATTGCTCTTTTTTGGTTCTGAGTGTGTTTCTGTATTGTGTTAGTGTCTGACAATAAGTAAGGCGTAGTTCCTCGTTTTCTGGATGTCTGTGTTTTTGGTTTGATATTTTTCTAAGTTTTTTCCTCATGTTATGGCAATCTCGGTCAAACCATTTTTCATAGTTTTTTGTTTTGGGTTTGTTCTTGCGAGCTTTCAAGTTTGCATTTGTTGCCAAATTATCAAAAATATTGTTTAGTTTACTAACTGCCCGGTTTACGCCTTCTTTATTGTGAGTGTATATGTTATCCAGAAAGGTGTCTAAGAGAGCTTGAGTTGATGCATTGCAAATTGTTTTCTGGTATTTTTCCGTGTCGTTTTTGGCCCATCTGTACGATTTTTTGGTGTTGTACAGTTTACTGGGTTGTGTTTCTATGTTGTTTGTTTCTGTCTTTTTGAGGAACATAGTAATTTGACTGTGATCTGACAGTGTTGTTTGTGGTTTGACTGTGAATGCTCTGAAAGAGGATGGGTCTAAGTCTGTAATCATATAGTCTACTGTGCTGCAGCCTCCCTCTCTCTCTCTTCCCCCTCCCTCTCTCTCTCTTCCCCCCTCCCTCTCTCTCTTCCCCCCTCCCTCTCTTCCCCCTCCCTCTCTTCCCCCTCCCTCTCTTCCCCCTCCCTCTCTTCCCCCCTCCCTCTCTTCCCCCTCCCTCTCTTCCCCCTTCCTCTCTTCCCCCTCTCTCTCATCTCCCTCTCTCTCTCTTCCCCCCCTCTCTCTCTCTCTCTCTCTTCCCCCTCTCCCTCTCTCTCTTCCCCTCTCTTCCCTGCTTGCTCGCTCTTCCCCCCTTGCTCTCTCTCTTCCCCCCTCGCTCTCTCTCTTCCCCACTCGCTCTCTCCCCCTTCTCTCTCTCTCTCTTCCCCCACTCTCTCTACCCCCTCCCTCTCTCTCATCCCCCTCCCTCTCTCTCTTCCCTCCCTCTCTCTCTTCCCCCTCCCTCCCTCTCTTCCCCCTCCCTCCCTCTCTTCCCCCTGCCTCTCTCTCATCCCCCCTCCCTCTCTCTCTTCCCCCCTCCCTCTCTCTCTTCCCCCCTCCCTCTCTCTCTTCCCCCTCTCTCTCTTCCCCCTCCCTCTCTCTTCCCCTCCTCTCTCTTCCCCTCGCTCTCTCTTCCCTCTCTCTCTTCCCCCCTCTCTCCTACCTCTCTTCCCCCCTCTCTCTCTGTCTTCCCCCCTCTCGCTCTCTTTCCCCTCCCTCTCTCTTCCCCCTCCCTCTCTTCCCCCTCCCTCTCTCTCATCCCCCCTCCCTCTCTCTCATCCCCCCTCCCTCTCTCATCCCCCCTCCCTCTCTCTCATCCCCCCTCCCTCTCTCTCATCCCCCCTCCCTCTCTCTCTTCCCTCCCTCTCTTCCCGCTCCCTCTCTTCCCCCTCCCTCCCTCTCTTCCCCCTCCCTGTCTTCCCACCTCCCTTTCTTCCCCCTCCCTCTCTTCCCCCCCCCTCTCTCTCATCCCCCCTCCCTCTCTTCCCTCCCTCTCTCTCTCTCTTCCCCCTCTCTCTCTTCCCCCCTTGCTCTCTCTTCCCCCTCCCTCTCTCTCTTCCCCCTCCCTCTCTCTCTTCTCCCCTCCCTCTCTCTCTTCCCCCTCCCCCTCTCTCTTCTCCCCACCCTCTCTCTCTTCCCCCCTCCCTCTCTCTCTTCCCCCCCTCCCTCTCTCTCTTCCCCTTCTCTCTCTTCCCCCTCCCTCTCTCTCTTCCCCCTCCCTCTCTCTCTTCCCCCTCTCTCTCTTCCCCCTCCCTCTCTTCCCCCTCCCTCTCTTCCCCCTCCCTCCCTTCCCCCTCCCTCTCTTCCCCCTCCCTCTCTCTCATCTCCCCTCCCTCTCTCATCCCCCCTGCCTCTCTCTTATCCCCCCTCCCTCTCTCTCATCCCCCCTCCCTCTCTCTCATCCCCCCTCCCTCTCTCTCATCCCCCCTCCCTCTCTCTCATCCCCCCTCCCTCTCTCTCTTCCCCCCTCCCTCTCTCTCTTCCCCCTCTCTCTCTTCCCCCTCCCTCTCTCTCTTCCCCCTCTCTCTCTTCCCCCTCCCTCTCTTCCCCCTCCCTCTCTTCCCCCCTCCCTCTCTTCCCCCTCCCTCTCTTCCCCCCTCCCTCTCTTCCCCCCTCCCTCTCTACCCCCTCCCTCTCTCTCATCCCCCCTTCCTCTCTTCCCTCCCTCTCCCTCTCTCTTCCCCCTCTCTCTCTTCCCCCCTTGCTCTCTCTTCCCCCTCCCTCTCTCTCTTCTCCCCACCCTCTCTCTCTTCCCCCCTCCCTCTCTTCCCCTTCTCTCTCTTCCCCCTCCCTCTCTCTCTTCCCACTCCCTCTCTCTCTTCCCCCTCCCTCTCCCTCTTCCCCCTCCCTCTCTTCCCCCCCTCCCTCTCTCCCCCCCTCCCTCTCTCTTCCCCTCCTCTCTCTTCCCCTCGCTCTCTCTTCCCCTCGCTCTCTCTTCCCCCTCTCTCTCTTCCCCCCCTCTCTCCTCCCTCTCTTCCCCCTCCCTCTCTTCCCCCCTCTCTCTCTGTCTTCCCCCCTCTCGCTCTCTTTCCCCTCCCTCTCTCTTCCCCCCTCCCTCCCTCTCTCTTCCCCCTCCCTCCCTCTCTCATCCCCCCTCCCTCTCTCTCTCTTCCCCCCTCCCTCCCTCTCTTCTCCCCCTCTCTTCCCCCCTCCCTCTCTTCCCCCTCCCTCTCTTCCCCCCTCCCTCTCTTCCCCCTCCCTCTCTTCCCCCCTCCCTCTCTTCCCCCTCCCTCTCTTCCCCCTCCCTCTCTTCCCCTTCTCTCTCTCTCTCTTCCCCCTCTCTCTCTCTCTCTTCCCCCCTTGCTCTCCCTCTCTTCCCCTCTCTTCCCTGCTTGCTCTCTCTTCCCCCCTTGCTCTCTCTTCCCCCCTCGCTCTCTCTCTTCCCACTCGCTCTCTCTCTTCCCCCTCCCTCCCTCTCCTCCCCCTGCCTCTCTCTCATCCCCCCTCCCTCTCTCTCATCCCCCCTCCCTCTCTCTCATCCCCCCTCCCTCTCTCTCTTCCCCCCTCCCTCTCTCTCTTCCCCCTCTCTCTCTTCCCCCTCCCTCTCTTCCCCCTCCCTCTCTTCCCCCTCCCTCTCTTCCCCCTCCTTCTCTTCCCCCTCCCTCTCTTCCCCCCTCCCTCTCTTCCCCCTCCCTCTCTTCCCCCCTTGCTCTCTCTTCCCCCCTCCCTCTCTTCCCCCTCCCTCTCTCTCATCCCCCCTTCCTCTCTTCCCTCCCTCTCCCTCTCTCTTCCCCCTCTCTCTCTTCCCCCCTTGCTCTCTCTTCCCCCTCCCTCTCTCTCTTCTCCCCTCCCTCTCTCTCTTCCCCCCCTCCCCACCCTCTCTTCCCCCTCCCTCTCTCTCTTCCCCCCTCCCTCTCTCTCTTCCCCTTCTCTCTCTTCCCCCCTCCCTCTCTCTCTTCCCCCTACCTCTCTCTCTTCCCCCCTCCCTCTCTTCCCCTCGCTCTCTCCTCCCCTCGCTCTCTCTCAACCTCTCTCTCTTCCCCCCTCTCTCCTCCCCTTGCTCTCTCTTCAACCTCTCTCTCTTCCCCCCTCTCTCCTCCCTCTCTTCCCCCTCCCTCTCTTCCCCCCTCTCTCTCTGTCTTCCCCCCTCTCGCTCTCTTTCCCCTCCCTCTCTCTTCCCCCCTCCCTCTCTTTCATCCCCCTCCCTCTCTCTCTTCCCCCCTCCCTCTCTCTCTTCCCCCTCTCTCTCTTCCCCCCTCCCTCTCTCTCTTCCCCCTCTCTCTCTTCCCCCTCCCTCTCTTCCCCCTCCCTCTCTTCCCCCTCCCTCTCTTCACCCCTCCCTCTCTCTCATCCCCCCTCCCTCTCTCATCCCCCCTCCCTCTCTCTCATCCCCCCTTCCTCTCTCTCATCCCCCCTCCCTCTCTCTCATCCCCCCTCCCTCTCTCTCTTCCCCCTCCCTCTCTCTCTTCCCCCTCTCTCTCTTCCCCCTCCCTCTCTCTCTTCCCCCTCTCTCTCTTCCCCCTCCCTCTCTTCCCCCTCCCTCTCTTCCCCCCTCCCTCTCTTCCCCCTCCCTCTCTTCCCCCTCCCTCTCTTCCCCCTCCCTCTCTTCCCCCTCCCTCTCTCTCATCCCCCCTCCCTCTCTTCCCTCCCTCTCTCTCTCTCTTCCCCTCTCTCTCTTCCCCCCTTGCTCTCTCTTCCCCCTCCCTCTCTCTCTTCTCCCCACCCACTCTCTCTTCCCCCCTCCCTCTCTTCCCCCTCCCTCTCTTCCCCCTCCCTCTCTTCCCCCTCCCTCTCTTCCCCTTCTCTCTCTCTCTCTTCCCCCTCTCTCTCTCTCTCTTCCCCCCTTGCTCTCCCTCTCTTCCCCTCTCTTCCCTGCTTGCTCTCTCTTCCCCCCTTGCTCTCTCTTCCCCCCTCGCTCTCTCTCTTCCCACTCGCTCTCTCTCTTCCCCCTCCCTCCCTCTCCTCCCCCTGCCTCTCTCTCATCCCCCCTCCCTCTCTCTCATCCCCCCTCCCTCTCTCTCATCCCCCCTCCCTCTCTCTCTTCCCCCCTCCCTCTCTCTCTTCCCCCTCTCTCTCTTCCCCCTCCCTCTCTTCCCCCTCCCTCTCTTCCCCCTCCTTCTCTTCCCCCTCCCTCTCTTCCCCCCTCCCTCTCTTCCCCCTCCCTCTCTTCCCCCCTTGCTCTCTCTTCCCCCCTCCCTCTCTTCCCCCCTCCCTCTCTCTCATCCCCCCTTCCTCTCTTCCCTCCCTCTCCCTCTCTCTTCCCCCTCTCTCTCTTCCCCCCTTGCTCTCTCTTCCCCCTCCCTCTCTCTCTTCTCCCCTCCCTCTCTCTCTTCCCCCCCTCCCCACCCTCTCTTCCCCCTCCCTCTCTCTCTTCCCCCCTCCCTCTCTCTCTTCCCCTTCTCTCTCTTCCCCCCTCCCTCTCTCTCTTCCCCCTACCTCTCTCTCTTCCCCCTCCCTCTCTTCCCCTCGCTCTCTCCTCCCCTCGCTCTCTCTTCAACCTCTCTCTCTTCCCCCCTCTCTCCTCCCCTCGCTCTCTCTTCAACCTCTCTCTCTTCCCCCCTCTCTCCTCCCTCTCTTCCCCCCTCCCTCTCTTCCCCCCTCTCTCTCTGTCTTCCCCCCTCTCGCTCTCTTTCCCCTCCCTCTCTCTTCCCCCCTCCCTCTCTTTCATCCCCCTCCCTCTCTCTCTTCCCCCCTCCCTCTCTCTCTTCCCCCTCTCTCTCTTCCCCCCTCCCTCTCTCTCTTCCCCCTCTCTCTCTTCCCCCTCCCTCTCTTCCCCCTCCCTCTCTTCACCCCTCCCTCTCTCTCATCCCCCCTCCCTCTCTCATCCCCCCTCCCTCTCTCTCATCCCCCCTCCCTCTCTCTCATCCCCCCTTCCTCTCTCTCATCCCCCCTCCCTCTCTCTCATCCCCCCTCCCTCTCTCTCTTCCCCCTCCCTCTCTCTCTTCCCCCTCTCTCTCTTCCCCCTCCCTCTCTCTCTTCCCCCTCTCTCTCTTCCCCCTCCCTCTCTTCCCCCTCCCTCTCTTCCCCCCTCCCTCTCTTCCCCCTCCCTCTCTTCCCCCCTCCCTCTCTTCCCCCTCCCTCTCTCTCATCCCCCCTCCCTCTCTTCCCTCCCTCTCTCTCTCTCTTCCCCCTCTCTCTCTTCCCCCCTTGCTCTCTCTTCCCCCTCCCTCTCTCTCTTCTCCCCACCCACTCTCTCTTCCCCCCTCCCTCTCTCTCTGCCCCCCTCCCTCTCTCTCTTCCCCTTCTCTCTCTTCCCCCCCTCCCTCTCTCTCTTCCCCCTCCCTCTCCCTCTTCCCCCTCCCTCTCCCTCTTCCCCCTCCCTCTCTTCCCCCCCTCCCTATCTCCCCCCTCCCTCTCTCTTCCCCTCCTCTCTCTTCCCCTCGCTCTCTCTTCCCCTCCCTCTCTCTTCCCCCCTCCCTCCCTCTTCCCCCCTCCCTCCCTCTCTCTTCCCCCTCCCTCCCTCTCTCCTCCCCCCTCCCTCTCTCTCTCTCTTCCCAATTCACAATTCACAATTCAAATCACTTTATTGGCATGATAAGTTACATCTTATGTTGCCAAAGCATCAAAATACATTTATGGTTTACCACATAAACGCAGTTCTATTCATACAGTGTATAAACAGGTATATCCCTGAGTGTATAAATATACATTCGCATTGTTTATATATATTCTTTTCTTAGTTTACTGGTTGGCTCTCTGTTCATGGCAAGCTGTAACATAGCGTGCCGCCAGTGTTATACAGCTTCTCTCCTCTCCCAGTAGGAATGGGAGTTTTTGGTTGTCATTCAGATTTCTGAAATCAGGGCATATTTGTGAGAATTTTTGGTAGAAATTCTCCCTGATGCCCTGATATTTTCCACAAGCTGTGAGGAAGTGCATCTCTGTCTCCACCACTCCCTGACTGCAGTGCGAGCATATCCTGTCCTCTCTTGGCAGCCTGGTCTGCCTGTGTCTGCCTTTTTCGATCGCTAGGCTATGTTCGCTAAGTCTGTACCTTGTCAAGGTTCTTCTCAGTTTGTTATCCTTTACCATGGTCAGGTAATCAGCTATGTTGTATTGTCTGTTTAGGGCCAAGTAGCAATTGAGTTTGCTTTGGGTTTTTGTTGTTTCTGCCCAATATGTCAGATATTTTTCCTTTTGCTTAGCGACGATTGTGTTGGGTCGAATTCTTTGTGTTACCCTGTCACTGTCCTGGGGCTGGTTATTGTTAGTATTGTTAGTAGTTACTTCACTGAGTCCCAGGACTAGTTGACTGAGGGTATTCTTCTTTATGGGCAGCTCTTGGCATTTCAGGGCGTCGTAGTGATAGCATTGGGGATTGCTCATTTGTAGGTGATTCCAAAATTTGGTGGCTCTTTTTTGGATAGTGATTATTAATGGATATTGGCCTAGTTCCGCCCTGCATGCATTGTTTACTGTTTTCCTTTGAGTCCGGAGGATACTTTTACAGAATTCTGCATGTAGGATCTCAATTGGGTGTTTGTCCCATTTTGCAAATTCTTGTTGAGTTAGCGGTCCCCATACCTCACTGCCATAGAGTGCAATTGGTTCAATTACTGATTTGAAAATTTTGAGCCAAATGCTAATTGGGATTTCTATTTGGATTGATTTTTTGATGGCATAGAAAGCCCTTCTTGCTTTCTCTTTCAGTTCATTCACAGCCAGTTTGAAGTTTCCCGTAGAACTGATTTTTAAGCCCAAGTATGTGTAGTTAGTGGTTTGTTCAATTTTGGTTGTTCCTACTGTGAAATTTATTTTGGGTCCCTGATGTTTGGATCTTTGCTGGAACACAAGGACTTTGGTTTTTTGGGGATTTATTGTCAGGGCCCAAGTCTGGCAGTACGACTCCAGCAGGTCCAGGTTTTGCTGTAGCCCCTCTTTAGTAGGTGACAGCAGAACCAGGTCGTCTGCATAGAGGAGGAATTTAACCTTGGATTCATATAGGGTGAGGCCGGGTGCTGTAGATTGTTCAAGTAGTTTTGCCAATCCATTTATGTAAATATTAAAGAGTGTCGGTGAGATTGGCGAGCCCTGCGTCACCCCCCGCCCCTGTGGGAAGTATTTTGTTTGTTTGTCTCCAATTTTAACTGCACATTTGTTGTTTGTATACATTGATTTAATTACATCATATGTTTTCCCTCCTACCCCACTTTCGATAAGTTTCAGGAATAAACCGTCATGCCAGATGGAGTCGAAAGCCTTCTGGAAATCTACAAAGCATGCGTAGATTTTGCTTTTGTTATGGTGAACGTGTTTGTCAATTAGGGTCTGTAGGGTGAAGATATGATCGGATGTTCTATAGTTTGGCAGGAATCCAATTTGGCTTTTACTCAAGACATTGTGCTCCTCAAGGAAGTTTATAAGTCTTTTGTTTATGATGCTACAGAATACCTTCCCCAGGTTACTGTTTACACAGATGCCTCGATAGTTGTTTGGGTCGATTTTGTCTCCACTTTTGTATATGGGCGTTATGAGTCCTTTGTTCCAGATATCAGGGAAATAACCGACACTCAGAACCAAGTTGAAGAGTTTTAGGATAGCCAGTTTCATTTTGTTGTCTGTGTGTTTAATCATCTCGTTTAGTATGCCGTCTGTCCCGCAGGCTTTTCCTGGTCGCAGGTCCTTGAGTTTTTCAAGAAGTTCTTTTTCTGTTATTATGGCGTCCAGCGGGTTTTGGTTATCTTTTATGGCCATTTCTAGCTTTTCCAGTTTTTTGCATATTTGGTGTTGCTCTGGTCTTAGTGTGTTTTTCTGGTATAATTTTTCAAAGTGGTTTACCCATGTGTCCCCATTTTGAATGGCCAAATCGTCGTGTTGTTTTTTGTGTAGTGTTTTCAAGTTTTCCCAGAAACAATTGGAATCTATGGATTCCTCCATGGAGCTGAGTGTATTCTTAATATATTGCTCTTTTTTGGTTCTGAGTGTGTTTCTGTATTGTGTTAGTGTCTGACAATAAGTAAGGCGTAGTTCCTCGTTTTCTGGATGTCTGTGTTTTTGGTTTGATATTTTTCTAAGTTTTTTCCTCATGTTATGGCAATCTCGGTCAAACCATTTTTCATAGTTTTTTGTTTTGGGTTTGTTCTTGCGAGCTTTCAAGTTTGCATTTGTTGCCAAATTATCAAAAATATTGTTTAGTTTACTAACTGCCCGGTTTACGCCTTCTTTATTGTGAGTGTATATGTTATCCAGAAAGGTGTCTAAGAGAGCTTGAGTTGATGCATTGCAAATTGTTTTCTGGTATTTTTCCGTGTCGTTTTTGGCCCATCTGTACGATTTTTTGGTGTTGTACAGTTTACTGGGTTGTGTTTCTATGTTGTTTGTTTCTGTCTTTTTGAGGAACATAGTAATTTGACTGTGATCTGACAGTGTTGTTTGTGGTTTGACTGTGAATGCTCTGAAAGAGGATGGGTCTAAGTCTGTAATCATATAGTCTACTGTGCTGCAGCCTCCCTCTCTCTCTCTTCCCCCTCCCTCTCTCTCTCTTCCCCCCTCCCTCTCTCTCTTCCCCCCTCCCTCTCTTCCCCCTCCCTCTCTTCCCCCTCCCTCTCTTCCCCCCTCCCTCTCTTCCCCCTCCCTCTCTTCCCCCTTCCTCTCTTCCCCCTCTCTCTCATCTCCCTCTCTCTCTCTTCCCCCCCTCTCTCTCTCTCTCTCTTCCCCCTCTCCCTCTCTCTCTTCCCCTCTCTTCCCTGCTTGCTCGCTCTTCCCCCCTTGCTCTCTCTCTTCCCCCCTCGCTCTCTCTCTTCCCCACTCGCTCTCTCCCCCTTCTCTCTCTCTCTCTTCCCCCACTCTCTCTACCCCCTCCCTCTCTCTCATCCCCCTCCCTCTCTCTCTTCCCTCCCTCTCTCTCTTCCCCCTCCCTCCCTCTCTTCCCCCTCCCTCCCTCTCTTCCCCCTGCCTCTCTCTCATCCCCCCTCCCTCTCTCTCTTCCCCCCTCCCTCTCTCTCTTCCCCCCTCCCTCTCTCTCTTCCCCCTCTCTCTCTTCCCCCTCCCTCTCTCTTCCCCTCCTCTCTCTTCCCCTCGCTCTCTCTTCCCTCTCTCTCTTCCCCCCTCTCTCCTACCTCTCTTCCCCCCTCTCTCTCTGTCTTCCCCCCTCTCGCTCTCTTTCCCCTCCCTCTCTCTTCCCCCTCCCTCTCTTCCCCCTCCCTCTCTCTCATCCCCCCTCCCTCTCTCTCATCCCCCCTCCCTCTCTCATCCCCCCTCCCTCTCTCTCATCCCCCCTCCCTCTCTCTCATCCCCCCTCCCTCTCTCTCTTCCCTCCCTCTCTTCCCGCTCCCTCTCTTCCCCCTCCCTCTCTTCCCCCTCCCTCTCTTCCCCCTCCCTCTCTTCCCCCTCCCTCTCTCTCATCCCCCCTCCCTCTCTTCCCTCCCTCTCTCTCTCTCTTCCCCCTCTCTCTCTTCCCCCCTTGCTCTCTCTTCCCCCCTTGCTCTCTCTTCCCCCTCCCTCTCTCTTCCCCCTCCCTCCCTCTCTCTTCCCCCTCCCTCCCTCTCTCTTCCCCCCTCCCTCTCTCTCTCTTCCCCCCTCCCTCCCTCTCTTCTCCCCCTCTCTTCCCCCCTCCCTCTCTTCCCCCTCCCTCTCTTCCCCCTCCCTCTCTTCCCCCTCCCTCTCTTCCCCCTCCCTCTCTTCCCCCTCTCTCTCTCTCTCTCTTCCCCCCTCTCTCTCTCTTCCCCCCTTGCTCTCCCTCTCTTCCCCTCTCTTCCCTGCTTGCTCTCTCTTCCCCCCTTGCTCTCTCTTCCCCCCTCGCTCTCTCTCTTCCCACTCGCTCTCTCTCTTCCCCCTCCCTCTCCTCCCCCTGCCTCTCTCTCATCCCCCCTCCCTCTCTCTCATCCCCCCTCCCTCTCTCTCATCCCCCCTCCCTCTCTCTCTTCCCCCCTCCCTCTCTCTCTTCCCCCTCTCTCTCTTCCCCCTCCCTCTCTTCCCCCTCCCTCTCTTCCCCCTCCCTCTCTTCCCCCCTTGCTCTCTCTTCCCCCCTCCCTCTCTTCCCCCTCCCTCTCTCTCATCCCCCCTTCCTCTCTTCCCTCCCTCTCCCTCTCTCTTCCCCCTCTCTCTCTTCCCCCCTTGCTCTCTCTTCCCCCTCCCTCTCTCTCTTCTCCCCTCCCTCTCTCTCTTCCCCCCCCTCTCTTCTCCCCACCCTCTCTTCCCCTCGCTCTCTCCTCCCCCCTCCCTCTCTCTCTTCCCCCTACCTCTCTCTCTTCCCCCTCCCTCTCTTCCCCTCGCTCTCTCCTCCCCTCGCTCTCTCTTCAACCTCTCTCTCTTCCCCCCTCTCTCCTCCCTCTCTTCCCCCCTCCCTCTCTGTCTTCCCCCCTCTCGCTCTCTTTCCCCTCCCTCTCTCTTCCCCCCTCCCTCTCTTTCATCCCCCTCCCTCTCTCTCTTCCCCACTCCCTCTCTCTCTTCCCCCTCTCTCTCTTCCCCCCTCCCTCTCTCTCTTCCCCCTCCCTCTCTTCCCCCTCCCTCTCTTCCCCCTCCCTCTCTTCCCCCCTCCCTCTCTCTCATCCCCCCTCCCTCTCTCATCCCCCCTCCCTCTCTCTCATCCCCCCTCCCTCTCTCTCATCCCCCCTTCCTCTCTCTCATCCCCCCTCCCTCTCTCTCATCCCCCCTCCCTCTCTCTCTTCCCCCTCCCTCTCTCTCTTCCCCCTCTCTCTCTTCCCCCTCCCTCTCTTCCCCCTCTCTCTCTTCCCCCTCCCTCTCTTCCCCCCTCCCTCTCTTCCCAATTTTTACAATTTTTTACAATTTAAATCGCTTTATTGGCATGATAAGTTACATCTTATGTTGCCAAAGCATCAAAATACATTTATGGTTTAGCACATAAACGCAGTTCTATTCATACAGTGTATAAACAGGTATATCCCTGAGTGTATAAATATACATTCGCATTGTTTATATATATTTTTTTCTTAGTTTACTGGTTGTCCCTCTGTTCATGGCAAGCTGTAACATAGTGCGCCGCCAGTGTTATACAGCTTCTCTCCTCTCCCAGTAGGAATGGGAGTTTTTGGTTGTCATTCAGATTTCTGAAATCAGGGCATATTTGTGAGAATTTTTGGTAGAAATTCTCCCTGATGCCCTGATATTTTCCACAAGCTGTGAGGAAGTGCATCTCTGCCTCCACCACTCCCTGACTGCAGTGAGAGCATATCCTGTCCTCTCTTGGCAGCCTGGTCTGCCTGTGTCTGCCTTTTTCGATCGCTAGGCTATGTTCGCTAAGTCTGTACCTTGTCAAGGTTCTTCTCAGTTTGTTATCCTTTACCATGGTCAGGTAATCAGCTATGTTGTATTGTCTGTTTAGGGCCAAGTAGCAATTGAGTTTGCTTTGGGTTTTTGTTGTTTCTGCCCAATATGTCAGATATTTTTCCTTTTGCTTAGCGACGATTGTGTTGGGTCGAATTCTTTGTGTTACCCTGTCACTGTCCTGGGGCTGGTTATTGTTAGTATTGTTAGTAGTTACTTCACTGAGTCCCAGGACTAATTGACTGAGGGTATTCTTCTTTATGGTCAGCTCTTGGCATTTCAGGGCGTCGTAGTGATAGCATTGGGGATTGCTCATTTGTAGGTGATTCCAAAATTTGGTGGCTCTTTTTTGGATAGTGATTATTAATGGATATTGGCCTAGTTCCGCCCTGCATGCATTGTTTACTGTTTTCCTTTGAGTCCGGAGGATACTTTTACAGAATTCTGCATGTAGGATCTCAATTGGGTGTTTGTCCCATTTTGCAAATTCTTGTTGAGTTAGCGGTCCCCATACCTCACTGCCATAGAGTGCAATTGGTTCAATTACTGATTTGAAAATTTTGAGCCAAATGCTAATTGGGATTTCTATTTGGATTGATTTTTTGATGGCATAGAAAGCCCTTCTTGCTTTCTCTTTCAGTTCATTCACAGCCAGTTTGAAGTTTCCCGTAGAACTGATTTTTAAGCCCAAGTATGTGTAGTTAGTGGTTTGTTCAATTTTGGTTGTTCCTACTGTGAAATTTATTTTGGGTCCCTGATGTTTGGATCTTTGCTGGAACACAAGGACTTTGGTTTTTTGGGGATTTATTGTCAGGGCCCAAGTCTGGCAGTACGACTCCAGCAGGTCCAGGTTTTGCTGTAGCCCCTCTTTAGTAGGTGACAGCAGAACCAGGTCGTCTGCATAGAGGAGGAATTTAACCTTGGATTCATATAGGGTGAGGCCGGGTGCTGTAGATTGTTCAAGTAGTTTTGCCAATCCATTTATGTAAATATTAAAGAGTGTCGGTGAGATTGGCGAGCCCTGCGTCACCCCCCGCCCCTGTGGGAAGTATTTTGTTTGTTTGTCTCCAATTTTAACTGCACATTTGTTGTTTGTATACATTGATTTAATTACATCATATGTTTTCCCTCCTACCCCACTTTCGATAAGTTTCAGGAATAAACCGTCATGCCAGATGGAGTCGAAAGCCTTCTGGAAATCTACAAAGCATGCGTAGATTTTGCTTTTGTTATTGTGAACGTGTTTGTCAATTAGGGTCTGTAGGGTGAAGATATGATCGGATGTTCTATAGTTTGGCAGGAATCCAATTTGGCTTTTACTCAAGACATTGTGCTCCTCAAGGAAGTTTATAAGTCTTTTGTTTATGATGCTACAGAATACCTTCCCCAGGTTACTGTTTACACAGATGCCTCGATAGTTGTTTGGGTCGATTTTGTCCCCACTTTTGTATATGGGCGTAATGAGTCCTTTGTTCCAGATATCAGGGAAATAACCGACACTCAGAACCAAGTTGAAGAGTTTTAGGATAGCCAGTTTCATTTTGTTGTCTGTGTGTTTAATCATCTCGTTTAGTATGCCATCTGTCCCGCAGGCTTTTCCTGGTCGCAGGTCCTTGAGTTTTTCAAGAAGTTCTTTTTCTGTTATTATGGCGTCCAGCGGGTTTTGGTTATCTTTTATGGCCATTTCTAGCTTTTCCAGTTTTTTGCATATTTGGTGTTGCTCTGGTCTTAGTGTTTTTTTCTGGTATAATTTTTCAAAGTGGTTTACCCATGTGTCCCCATTTTGAATGGCCAAATCGTCGTGTTGTTTTTTGTGTAGTGTTTTCAAGTTTTCCCAGAAACAATTGGAATCAATGGATTCCTCCATGGAGCTGAGTGTATTCTTAATATATTGCTCTTTTTTGGTTCTGAGTGTGTTTCTGTATTGTGTTAGTGTCTGACAATAAGTAAGGCGTAGTTCCTCGTTTTCTGGATGTCTGTGTTTTTGGTTTGATATTTTTCTAAGTTTTTTCCTCATGTTATGGCAATCTCGGTCAAACCATTTTTCATAGTTTTTTGTTTTGGGTTTGTTCTTGCGAGCTTTCAAGTTTGCATTTGTTGCCAAATTATCAAAAATATTGTTTAGTTTACTAACTGCCCGGTTTACGCCTTCTTTATTGTGAGTGTATATGTTATCCAGAAAGGTGTCTAAGAGAGCTTGAGTTGATGCATTGCTAATTGTTTTCTGGTATTTTTCCGTGTCGTTTTTGGCCCATCTGTACGATTTTTTGGTGTTGTACAGTTTACTGGGTTGTGTTTCTATGTTGTTTGTTTCTGTCTTTTTGAGGAACATAGTAATTTGACTGTGATCTGACAGTGTTGTTTGTGGTTTGACTGTGAATGCTCTGAAAGAGGATGGGTCTAAGTCTGTAATCATATAGTCTACTGTGCTGCAGCCAAGAGGTGAGCAATAGGTCGATCTTCCTAGGAGGTCTCCTATGAACCTACCATTGACAATGTACAGACCCAGGTTTCGACAGAGCTGTAGTAGCTGTTTTCCGTTGGTATTTGACTGCTTGTCGCAGTTATGCCTGTATGGAAGGGAAGGGATGTCAAAGTGGTTATTCCCGAAAACATAATTGTTTCCCTGATTATTGGTGAAGTCTGGTTCTTCGCCCGTTCTTGAATTGAGGTCCCCACAGATTAACACGTTCCCCTGGGCCTGGTATTGGATAATTTCCCCCTCCATGTTGGAGAAGGTGTCCTCTTTAAAGTACGGGGAATCGATTGGAGGGATATAAAGTGCGCAAATGTAAACATCTTGGGTGTTTGAGATAATCTCCCTCTCAAGTTTGAGCCACATATGGTTTTCGCCCTTTTTTATAAATTTGATGTAATTCTTAAGTTCTGTTTTAAACCAGATCAGTATGCCTCCGGAGTCTCTGCCTTGGGTTACACTTGGTAATTTATTGGAGGGCACCACCAGCTCAGTGTACCCTTGGGGACAGCCAGTGTGTCCTTTTCCTTTATACCAAGTTTCCTGTAAAATGATAATATCTAGGTCTTTAGTTTCATCTATGAACTCTGGGGTCCTACTTTTCACTTCTCGCAGTGAAGAGCGTAGACCTTGGATATTCCAGGTCGAAATATATAAGGATTTCATGTTAAGTTTGATCTTTTACTATGATAGGTTAAAGAGTGGTACGTGTTTGTCGTGTCTAAGTGTGGGAAATAAAAGATCACATCAGTTGTCTACAAAAGTTAATACAATTTGGTTACAGTTCTTTCTATTAATTAGTCCTTGATCCATAAGGCGGAAGTAGATGCTGCTGCACATCTGCTTATTGTCTCTTAATGGATTGTTTCTGTCTGAGGTATTGCGTACGTCCTGTGCATCTCTCCCTCTGTCTGGCTGGGAGCAGTCCTATTCCCCTGTGGGACAGGAGTGGTGCAGGTCTGACATTGTTGTTTTGCATGGGGATCCTCTCTGGTCTCGGTTGGTGTGTTGGTGGTCCTTGTAGTGTTCCTGATATGTACCCCGCTGATCTCTGGTGGTCGGGGGGGGGTCCTCTTGGAGTCTGGGTATGGACCCGGTTAAAAGCGACGTCCTTCAGGGCTTTAGCAAGGATCGATATTCTTTGCCTTTGGATGTGGACGTGGTCGTAAAGACATTCCTCATCGAGGGTGGGGTGTTGGGCCAGGTGTACGTTGTGGTTTGATTCGCAGTCTCTTGCTATGCTGGCATTTATCTCATGAATTGTGTTGTTGTTGAAGTCTGTTCTCGGCAATATTGTGGAAACAGTGATTCTAGTGTTTGGAAATGTACTGCTTGCTTTCCTAATCATTGCTCTGAGCGATGTTGCTACTTCTTTCTGTTGGGTCTTTAGGTCATTTGTGCCCGTGTGTATTATTATGTGTTGGGGGGAGCCTAATCTGGCTTTGGTCAGCCATCCCATGGCTCTGTTTGTTGTTGGGCACCAGATCTTTTCTACTTTACTTCTAGGGAATAGCTTTTTCTCCCATAGAAATTTCCCATTTGAGTCTATGAGTATTACGACGTCAGCCTTGTTTGTGTTTACTGTCTGGTGGCTTTCGCTTGGACTCATAGTGTGTGTGCTGGGCTGGGGTGTCTGGTGTGTGCGTACCTCTTGTGAGCGGCCCGCTTGTGGTTCCACGGTGGTGGGGGAAGATTGCGAATCAGTATGCTGGTCGGTCTGTGTGGCACCCCTTGTATTGTGTGTCTGTTGCTTTTGTTCCGTGTGGGAGTGCAGCCGTTCCGTCCGGCTCTGTCTTGTCTTATCTCTAGCCTCTGGTTGCTGGTCTAATGGTGTTTTCTCTCCTCTATGGCTCTCTTCTTTTTCCTGCAGCTCTTTCACCTGATTCCTAAGTAGATTCACCTGGTTCTCAAGTAGCTTCAGCTCTCTCTTGTGTCTCTCCCTCTCCTGATTTTGATTGTCATTCATTTTGAGGAAGTCCTCTCTAAGTTTAACCATCTCTATCTCTAATTGATTAAATTTATCTTTTGGTTGTATCTGGCTGTGTGATCCCAGGGTATGTGTCTGGTCGGCCCTGGTAGGCTCACTCACTTCCTGGCTAGGCTGGTCGGCCCTGGAGGGCTCACTCACTTCCTGGCTATGCTGCTCTTCTCTTGGTGAGCTGGGAATGGTAGGGGGACTATGTGTGGCTTCCTCCCTGGTAGTTATGCTGGTGTTTGTCAGTTGTATCGTGTGGCTGTGGTTCCCCGGGGTTAGTGTCTGGTTTGAACTGTGTGGCTCGTTCACCTCCTGACCAGGCAGATTTTCTCCTGGTAAGTTGTCAATGTTGGGGGGAGTGCGGGCCACTCTGGGGCTGTTCCTTCCCCCCTTAGTTAATTTTTTCAGTGTCCTGAAGGCCGTTGCAAATTTGTCGAGGTTGCCTTGCACTAATATTGTCCCGGTATTGTACGCGTTGACCGTCGTAGTTGAACTGTCTCCTGGTGTGTTAATTTTCATTATGGACCCATTTGCGGTATTTTCTAGCTTAACATTGGTATAGTGTGATTTTATTGCTGTGATCCAAGCCACTGGCTGATCTGAGTAGAAAATGAGGTTACTTTTTGTCCCATTGTTGTAACAGTCAGCAAAAAGTGTTTCTGGTTTTTCTCTCATCTGCTCATGCTTGATCGCTTTTATAGCTTTTTTTGCAGTGTTGGGGGGAATCTGGAAGCGGGGCTGTTGTGGATCTTCTGATTCGCTCATTTTTGGTAAAGTATTGTTGATCTTAGAATAAGCTTTTCTGGGGCCCCGGGTTTGGTGTTTCCCTCTCCCTGTTCGCGAGCTTTCCCGGTCCCCCTCTCCGACCCCGTGGTCCCTGGGCCTCGGCTTCTGGGTTCACCCTTCTCAGGTCTGGGTCTGTGAGCCGCTGTTTCCCGGTGCCTTCGGGCTGTTCCCCTCCCCCTCAGAGGCCTCTGTGCCTCTGTCTCGGCCTGGCTCCTCGGGCCTTTCCCTGGCTTCAGTCTCCCTCCCTGGGCCCTGTACTCACAGTCTTGGTTTGCTTCTGGAAGCCTTCTGGTTGCTCCCCTTCTCCTCAGAGGTCTCTGGGCCTGGCTCCTCGGGCCTTTCCCGGGCTTTCTAGCCCAGCCGCCGCTCGGGTTGTGCCTCGTTCGCCGTTCGGGTGCTGGACTGCGGTCGTCGCTCGGGTGGTGGACTGCGGCCGTCGCTCGGGTGCTGGACTGCGGTCGTCGCTCGGGTGCTGGACTGCGGCCGCCGATCGGGCCGTGTCTCGTTCGCCGCTCGGGCTCCCCGAGTCACCTCGTTCCGGCTGCCGCTGCGTCTCCGTGCGGCCTCCCCGATTCGCCTCGTTTCCCGAAGCGGCCTCCCCGAGTCTCCTCGCTCCGGCTGCCGCTGCGTCTCCGTGCGGCCTTCGCGCCTCGGTTCCCGATGCGGCCGAGTCACCTTGCTTCTGCTGCTGCTGTGGCCCCGTTTGTTTTTTTTTTCCCTTATTTCTTTTTTTTTTCTTTGGCTTTTTTTTTTCTAGTTTCCTCTGGTTTTTTTTCCTTTGGTGGTCTTTTCCTTCCTTACTTAATCTAGACTAAACTAAACTTAAACTTAACTAAACAAACTAAACTAACTTAACTAGAACTAAATTTAACTTTAAAACCTTTTTAAACTTGAAATGAACCTTTTTTTTCCCCACTTTAAACACTAAAAACACTAAAAATTCAGCAGCCCATCTTCAGCGTGTGTATTCACTCTGTCTGGCTGTCTGGCTGTCTCCCTCCCCTCCCTCTCTTCCCCCCTCCCTCTCTTCCCCCTCCCTCTCTTCCCCCCTCCCTCTCTTCCCCCTCCCTCTCTCTCATCCCCCCTCCCTCTCTTCCCTCCCTCTCTCTCTCTCTTCCCCCTCTCTCTCTTCCCCCCTTGCTCTCTCTTCCCCCTCCCTCTCTCTCTTCTCCCCACCCACTCTCTCTTCCCCCCTTCCTCTCTCTCTTCCCCCCTCCCTCTCTCTCTTCCCCTTCTCTCTCTTCCCCCCCTCCCTCTCTCTCTTCCCCCTCCCTCTCCCTCTTCCCCCTCCCTCTCTTCCCCCCCTCCCTATCTCCCCCCTCCTCTCTCTTCCCCTCCTCTCTCTTCCCCTCGCTCTCTCTTCCCCTCCCTCTCTCTTCCCCCCTCCCTCCCTCTCTCTTCCCCCCTCCCTCCCTCTCTCTTCCCCCTCCCTCCCTCTCTCTTCCCCCTCCCTCCCTCTCCTCCCCCCTCCCTCTCTCTCTCTCTTCCCCCCTCCCTCTCTCTCTCTTCCCCCTCCCTCTCTCTCTCTTCCCCCTCCCTCTCTCTCTCTTCCCCCCTCCTCTCTCTCTTCTCCCCCTCTCTTCCCCCTCCCTCTCTTCCCCCTCCCTCTCTTCCCCCCTCCCTCTCTTCCCCTCCCTCTCTTCCCCCCTCCCTCTCTTCCCCCTCCCTCTCTTCCCCCTTCCTCTCTTCCCCCTCTCTCTCATCCCCCTCTCTCTCTCTTCCCCCCCTCTCTCTCTCTCTCTCTTCCCCCTCTCCCTCTCTCTCTTCCCCTCTCTTCCTGCTTGCTCGCTCTTCCCCCTTGCTCTCTCTCTTCCCCCCTCGCTCTCTCTCTTCCCACTCGCTCTCTCTCTTCCCCTTCTCTCTCTCTCTCTTCCCCACTCTCTCTACCCCCTCCCTCTCTCTCATCCCCCTCCCTCTCTCTCTTCCCTCCCTCTCTCTCTTCCCCCTCCCTCCCTCTCTTCCCCCTCCCTCCCTCTCTTCCCCCTGCCTCTCTCTCATCCCCCCTCCCTCTCTCTCTTCCCCCCTCCCTCTCTCTCTTCCCCCCTCCCTCTCTCTCTTCCCCCTCTCTCTCTTCCCCTCCCTCTCTTCACCTCTCCCTCTCTTCCCCCTCCCTCTCTCTCATCCCCCCTCCCTCTCTTCCCTCCCTCTCTCTCTCTCTTCCCCCCTCTCTCTCTTCCCCCCTTGCTCTCTCTTCCCCCTCCCTCTCTCTCTTCCCCCTCCCTCTCTCTCTGCTCCCCTCCCTCTCTCTCTTCCCCCTCCCTCTCTCTCTTCCCCCTCCCTCTCTCTCTGCTCCCCTCCCTCTCTCTCTTCCCCCCTCCCTCTCTCTCTTCCCCCCCTCTCTCTCTTCCCCCCTCCCTCTCTCTCTTCCACACCCTCTCTCTCTTCCCCCTCCCTCTCTTCCCCCCCCTCTCTCTCTTCCCCCTCCCTCTCTTCCCCCACTCCTCTCTTCCCCCTCCCTCTCTTCCCCCCCCCTCCCTCTCCCCCCTCCCTCTCTCTCCCTCCTCTCTCTTCCCCCCTCTCTCCTCCCTCTCTTCCCCCCTCTCTCTCTGTCTTCCCCCTCTCGCTCTCTTTCCCCTCCCCTCTCTCTTCCCCCTCCCTCTCTTCCCCTCCCTCTCTTCCCCTCCCTCTCTCTCATCCCCCCTCCCTCTCTCATCCCCCCTCCCTCTCTCTCATCCCCCCTCCCTCTCTCTCATCCCCCTCCCTCTCTCTCTTCCCCCCTCCCTCTCTCTCATCCCCTCCCTCTCTCTCTTCCCCTCCCTCTCTTCCCCCTCCCTCTCTTCCCCCTCCCTCTCTACTCATCCCCCCTCCCTCTCTTCCCTCCCTCTCTCTCTCTCTTCCCCCTCTCTCTCTTCCCCCCTTGCTCTCTCTTCCCCCCTTGCTCTCTCTTCCCCCTCCCTCTCTCTCTTCCCCCTCCCTCTCTCTCTTCCCCTCCCCCTCTCTCTTCTCCCCTCCCTCTCTCTCTTCCCCCCTCCCTCTCTCTCTTCCCCCTCCCTCTCTCTCTTCCCCCTCCCTCTCCCTCCTCCCCCTCCCTCTCTTCCCCCCTCCCTCTCTCCCCCCTCCCTCTCTCTTCCCCTCCTCTCTCTTCCCTCGCTCTCTCTTCCCCTCTCTCTCTTCCCCCCTCTCTCCTCCCTCTCTTCCCCCTCCCTCTCTTCCCCCCTCTCTCTCTGTCTTCCCCCTCTCGCTCTCTTCCCCTCCCTCTCTCTTCCCCCCTCCCTCCCTCTCTCTTCCCCCCTCCCCCCCTCTCTCTTCCCCATCCCTCCCTCTCTCTTCCCCCTCCCTCCCTCTCTCTTCCCCCCTCCCTCTCTCTCTCTCTTCCCCCCTCCCTCTCTCTCTCTCTTCCCCCTCCCTCTCTCTCTCTCTTCACCCCTCCCTCTCTCTCTCTTCCCCCTCCCTCTCTCTTCCCCCCTCCCTCTCTCTCTTCCCCCCTCCCTCTCTTCCCCCCTCCCTCTCTTCCCCCCTCCCTCTCTTCCCCCTCCCTCTCTTCCCCCTCCCTCTCTTCCCCCTCTCTCTCATCCCCCTCTCTCTCTCTTCCCCCTCTCTCTCTCTTCCCCCCTCTCTCTCTCTCTCTCTTCCCCCTCTCTCTCTCTCTCTTCCCCTCTCTTCCCCCCTTGCTCTCTCTCTCTTCCCCTCTCTTCCCTGCTTGCTCTCTCTTCCCCCCTTGCTCTCTCTTCCCCCCTCGCTCTCTCTCTTCCCCACTCGCTCTCTCTCTTCCCCTTCTCTCTCTCTTCCCCCACTCTCTCTTCCCCCTCCCTCTCTCTCATCCCCCTCCCTCTCTCTCTTCCCTCCCTCTCTCTCTTACCCCTCCCTCTCTTCCCCCTCCCTCCCTCTCTTCCCCCTCCCTCCCTCTCTTCCCCCTCCCTCCCTCTCTTCCCCCTCCCTCCCTCTCTTCCCCCTCCCTCCCTCTCTTCCCCCTGCCTCTCTCTCATCCCCCTCCCTCTCTCTCATCCCCCCTCCCTCTCTCTCATCCCCCCTCCCTCTCTCTCTTCCCCCTCCCTCTCTCTCTTCCCCCTCTCTCTCTTCCCCCTCCCTCTCTTCCCCCCTCCCTCTCTTCCCCCTCCCTCTCTCTCATCCCCCCTCCCTCTCTTCCCTCCCTCCCTCTCTCTCTTCCCCCTCTCTATCTTCCCCCCTCGCTCTCTCTCTTCCCCCTCTCTCTCTTCCCCCCCTCCCTCTCTCTCTTCCCCCTCCCTCTCTCTCATCCCCCCTCCCTCTCTTCCCTCCCTCTCTTCCCGCTCCCTATCTTCCCCCACCCTCCCTCTCTTTCCCCTCCCTCCCTCTCTTTCCCCTCCCTCCCTCTCTTCCCCCTCCCTCCCTCTCTTCCCCCTCCCTCTCTCTCATCCCCCCTCCCTCTCTCTCATCCCCCCTCCCTCTCTCCCTTCCCCCCCTCTCTCTCTTCACCCCCTCTCTCTCTCTCTCTTCCCCATCTCTCTCTCTCTCTTCCCCCTCTCTCTCTCTCTTCCCCCCTCTCTTTTCCCCCCTTGCTCTCTCTTCCCCCCTTGCTCTCTCTTCCCCCCTTGCTCTCTCTTCCCCCCTCGCTCTCTCTCTTCCCCCCCCTCGCTCTCTCTCTTCCCCCTCTCTCTCTTCCCCCTCTCTCTCTCTCTTCCCCCTCCCTCTCTCTCATCCCCCCTCCCTCTCTCTCTTCCCCCCTCTCTCTTCCCTCCCTCTCTCCCGCTCCCTCTCTTCCCCCTCCCTCCCTCTTTTCCCCCCCTCTCTTCCTCCTCCTTCCCTCTCTTCCCCCTCCCTCCCTCTCTTCCCCCTCCCTCTCTCTCATCCCCCCTCCCTCTTTCTCATCCCCCCTCCCTCTCTCTCTTCCCCTCTCCCTTTCTCTCTTCCCCCTCCCTCTCTCTCTTCCCCCTCTCTCTCTTCCCCCCTTGCTCTCTCTTCCCCCTCCCTCTCTCTCTTCCCCCTCCCTCTGTCTCTTCTCCCCTCCCTCTCTCTCTTCCCCCCTTCCTCTCTCTCTTCTCCCCACCCTCTCTCTCTTCCCCCCTCCCTCTCTCTCTTCCCCCCTCCCTCTCTCTCTTCCCCTTCTCTCTTTTACCCCCTCCCTCTCTCTCTTCTCCCCTCCCTCTCTCTCTTCCCCTCCCTCTCTTCCCCCTCCCTCTCTTCCCCCCTCCCTCTCTTCCCCCTCCCTCTCTTCCCCCCTCCCTCTCTTCCCCCCTCCCTCTCGTCCCCCTCCCTCTCTTCCCCCCCTCCCTTCTTCCCCCTCCCTCTCTTCCCCCCTCCCTCTCTTCCCCCTCCCTCTCTCTCATCCCCCTCCCTCTCTTCCCCCTCCCTCTCTCTCTTCCCCCTCCCTCTGTCTCTTCTCCCCTCCCTCTGTCTCTTCTCCCCTCCCTCTCTCTCTTCCCCCCTCCCTCTCTCTCTTCTCCCCACCCTCTCTCTCTTCCCCCCTCCCTCTCTCTCTTCCCCCCTCCCTCTCTCTCTTCCCCTTCTCTCTCTTCCCCCCTCCCTCTCTCTCTTCCTCCCTCCCTCTCTCTCTTCTCCCCTCCCTCTCTCTCTTCCCCCCTCTCTCTTCCCCCTCCCTCTCTTCCCCCCTCCCTCTCTTCCCCCCTCCCTCTCTCTTCCCCCTCCTCTCTCTTCCCCTCGCTCTCTCTTCCCCTCGCTCTCTCTTCCCCTCGCTCTCTCTTACCGCTCTCTCTCTTCCCCCTCCCTCTCTTCCCCCTCCCTTCCCCCCTCTCTTCCCCCCTCCCTCTCTCTCTCTTCCCCCCTCTCTCTCTTCCCCCCCTCCCTCCCTCTCTCTTCCCCCCCTCCCTCCCTCTCTCTTCCCCCTCCCACTCTCTCTCTTCAGCCCTCCCTCTCTCTCTCTTCCCCCCTCCCTCTCTCTCTCTTCCCCCTCCCTCTCTCTCTCTTCCCCCTCCCTCTCTCTCTCTCTTCCCCCCTCCCTCTCCCTCTCTTCCCCCTCTCTCTCTTCCCCCACTCTCTCTCTTCCCCCCTCCCTCTCTCTCTCTCTTCCCCCTCTCTCTCTCCCCCCTCCCTCTCTCTCTTCCCCCTCTCTCTCTCTTCCCCCCTTTCTCCCCCTCCCCCTCTCTCTCTTCCCCCCTCCCTCTCTCTCTCTTCCCCCCTCTCTCTTCCCCCCTCTCTCTCTTCCCCCTCTCTCTCTTCCCCCCTCTCTCTCTTCCCCCCTCTGTCTCTTCCCCCTCTCTCTCTTCCCCCTCCCTCTCTCTCTTCCCCCTCCCCCTCTCTCCCTTCCACCTCCCCCCTCTCTCTTCCCATATCCCCTCTCTCTCTTCCCCCTCTCACTCTTCCCCCCTCCTCCTCCTCTCTCTCCCCCCTCCTCTCTCTCTCTTGCCCCCTCTCTTCCCCCTCTCTTCCCCCCTCTCTCTTCCCCCTCTCTCTCTTCTTCCCCCTCTCTCTTCCCCCCTCTTACTGTCTTCTTCCCCCCTCTCTCTTCCCCCTCTCTCTCTTCCCGCCCTCTCTCTCTCTCTCTCTTCCCCCCTCCCTCTCTCTCTCTCTCTCCCCCCCTTTCTCTCTGTTTTGCAAACTGTTGATTAAAACATTTTAAATAGTTTTACAATAATGCTCCAAGGTGCAGCTGTTAACCTTTAACCAGGTTAAACCGACCTTTGCATCCGTGGTGTCAGGTCCTTCTGTCCCAGATTGATCAGGCACTGGGCTCTGATTACCCAAGTCCTGTCGTAAAGTGACTGTTAGTTAACATTGCACCTCACAATCAATGGCTGTTGACTAAAGCCTTGCAGATCTTATTAAATGCAACTGATCTGACAGGAACCGACTCCAAGTTGTCCCTTATCTTGGCTCGAGCACAGCAAGAGTCATCTTGGTGACGGACTGCACTTGTCCCTGCATATTGAAACTCTCAGTCATTCCAAGATATCTTATTCTGTGGGGTGAATCTCGCTCTGATGCTGTATAATGATAGGGAGTTGTTACATTTGTATTGTATATTTTATGGACCTAATGCTTTTGTCGATGTTGAAAATAATTAAAGTCGTGAGTGAATCTTTATTCAGAGAACTCTTGATTTATACTTGACATAAATCAATTATTGACGCAATTTGTCCCTTCACTAAAACACACAGGCCTAGAAATTCAGTTGGTTGCGCCAGCCGTTAGCGCCTTAGGAGGAGTAGATTCCGGGCGCTAGGCGGCTTGCGCCCGGGCGAAGCGCGAACTGCGCCTCGCCCCAACTTCACTAGAGATTTAGCGGCGGCACAAAGTCTTTGCGCGCGCTCAGCTGCGCGCGCAGATCATGACGTCATTTCCTCGTGCAACGCCCTTTGTGCGCCCCCAGCCGGATCTTCAGTCGCACCGCCCCATTGTGCGCCTGGTGCCCCTAACGACTGTGAAGTGGAACGGTGCTCAGCCGATGCAGGGCGCGGGGGGCGCAAATTAAAGGGCACTCCTCCTGCAATATAAAAGGCTGCCATTTTGCAGCACACCTTCTTGCGAAACGGATCTTTGGAGAGAGACCAAGGTAGATAGCTTTCTGCTTTGGCCCAACACTCGGACAGGTACTTCTGGCTTCAGGCCACAGCTTTCAAAAAGTTTTTGCCTTCATTGACATCTCATTGTTTGCCAGCATATTATGGGGGCTGCAATGGGTGTAAACGCTGGCTTTCTCAATTACATCCAAAGGGCTCAGAGACGCCATGAGAGACTGGCAGCCCTGGCTAGACGGAGAGCGGGCAACAGGCGTCGGCAAAGGAGGCCTTACCCACCCAGGGTATACCGCCAGCAGTTCTCCTATCTCAACATGTCTGAGGAGCAGTGTGTTCGGAGGCTGCGATTCAGAAGGGAGGTGGTCATAGAGATCTGCCAGCTGCTTGCCGGTGATCTGCAGCCACAGCTGAGGTGCAGGACGTCTCTGTCGGTGGCAGTGAAGGTGACGGTGGCTCTCAACTTCTATGCCACCGGCTCATTCCAATCCGCTACTGGGGACATTGCCAACATCTCCCAGTTCGCCGTGCATTGCTGCATCCGCCAGGTGACCAATGCCCTTTTCAAAAGGAGACGTCAGTTCATCTCCTTCTCCATGGCCCTTGACAAGCAGCAACAGCGTGCAATGGGCTTTGCAGCATTCGCGGGCTTCCCCATGGTGCAGGGCGCCATTGACTGTACACATGTGGCTTTGCGGGCACCTCTGGAGAATGCCGAGGATTACCGCAACCGGAAGGGCTACCATTCGCTGAACGTACAGCTGGTGTGTGACCACAGGCAGCGCATCCTAGCTGTCAATGCCCGCTTTCCAGGCAGCAGCCACGATGCCTTCATCCTCCGACAGACTTCTGTGGCAGACATGTTCCAGGCCCAGCCTCACCCACGAGGATGGCTTATCGGGGACAAAGGCTATCCTTTGTGTACCTGGCTGATGACCCCGCTCCGTGCGCCCAGCACCCCTGCTGAAGAGCGATACAACGAGAGCCATCAAGCGACGAGGAACATCATCGAACAAACAATCGGCGTCCTGAAGCAACGGTTCCGCTGTCTCGATCGTTCCGGGGGAGCACTGCAGTATTCGCCGGAGCGAGTCTCCCATTTCGTCGTCGTTTGCTGCATGCTGCACAACCTGGCTATCCGCAGGACTCAGCCACTGCCACCACGCATTGGAGGACCACCTGAGGAGGAGGAGCAGGAGGAGGAGGAGGAGGAGGACCAGCACAGGAGGGAGGCACAAAGTGCAAGGGCCGCCCGTTGCCGGCTTATTGAACATCGGTTCTAGGCCCCCTCTCAGGGACTGGCTTGTGCCAATGTCAGCAGATGAATGTAGCCGCTCCACAAGCCCTCAGCCGAGCAGGCCAACCAGGACTTAACTAAAAAACCATGCACACTGCAATTTAACAACAAAAATTTATTGAAAACCTCTGCCCTTCCCACATTACATGCTCATGTGGAGAAGCCCCCTCCAAAAACACAAAACTACCAGTCTTGGCCTTACAAAAATAAAGAAAGACACCAGTCTCGGCCTTACACAAATAAAGAAAGACACCAGTCTCGGCCTTACAAAAAGAAAGAAAGACACCAGTCTCGGCCTTACACAAAAACAGATAGACACCAGTCTCAGCCTTACCCCAAAACAACTGCACAAGTGTCGGCCTTCCAACAAGCACCAGGCATTTGTGCATACCTCTACTTTTTGCCCTGCGAGGGCGATGCCTTGCGCATCCTTGCCTGGCCCCTGCCCGCCCTGCTGCTGCTCCTCAATGGGAGCCCAGTGGCTGCAGCAAGGCTGGGGGAAGGCTGCTGAGGGGCAGATGGCGAGACGGTAGATGCCCTTGGGGGTCGGCCTGCACCAGCTCTGGCCTTGGAGGGGCCGGCTGCTGACTGCTCCAACTCTGGCTGGGCGGCAGCAGTGTGTCCAGCAGCTCGTGGCAGCTGCAGTGGCGGAGTGGCAGTGTCGGCTGCAGGAATGGTGGCAACCTGGCAGATCGCAGGTGCTCGCTGGTCGCCTGACACATTGGCACTCGCACGGGCCAGCACTGCAGCATGCGCAGCAACCAGCTGAAGGACAGATTGCTGGGCTGCTGCTGCGCGGCGAGTGCCCTGGCGAGGCCTGGCTGATCCAGCGAGGGTGGCAGCAGTTAGTGCCCGTGTGGCCCTGGTCTGTGTCCGCAATACACCAGCCAGTGAATGGACGGCACGACTGAGCACTTGGCTAGAAGCCGACTGTGCTGCCGTGAAGTCCTGCAGACTCCTGGCCTGTGCTGCATTGATGTCCTGCAGACTCCTGGCCTGTGCTGCATTGATGTCCTGCACACTCCTGGCCTGTGCTGCATTGAATTGTTCCAGACTCCTGGCCTGTGCTGACCCGAATTCCTGCACACTCCTTGCCAGTGACTCTATGGAGTCAGGCATCCGTGCCACTGCAGCCATGAGTTCAGTGTGCCTGCGCTCAGCCTGGATGGCCATTTCCTCTAGGAGGCGCACCTCCTCTGCGCTGACCGTCGCAGGACTGGAGGCCGCACTCACCCTCTGGGGAGAAGTCCGCCGAGCTTCCCCACCCCTCCCGCGTTGCTGCAGGCCACTGGGCCCCGGGGCTTCACTCTCCCCCGACCCTTCCCCCCGGCTCCCCTCCAGGGAAGACGTGTCCCCTACATCGGCATGGGCTGGCGCGGCTGAGGGTGGCACTGATGGGCCGGCTTCCTCTTCCTCCTCCTCGTCTTCCGAAGGGCTGACAGTGGCAGCTTGAGGGCCCGCCTCCTCACCTGGCAATTCACCATCTGAAAGCAGGAAGGCACAAGAGTAGCTTTAGAGTGAGGACAGGGCGGCAGCGAGGGAGGCATGAGTGGTGCCATTCACCGCATTGGTCGGACATTGGCAAAGGATGCTGATCTGATGCGCAAGTGGAACGAGAGAGGTCCAAAAGGTCATGCCCTTACCATTGGTGCCCAGAACAGGGTCGGCATCTCCAGTGGCGACGGGGCCAATCAGCCGGCCTCCCATAATGCGCTCCACACGCTGATCGAGGTCGGAGAGCTCTTTGATGTCAGGACGGCCTCCCCCGGTCTCAGTTTGGTTGCGCCGGTTGTGCGCAACCTTGGCCTGCAAGAGAAAGGATGGCCTCTAAGTACAGTGTGAAGCCCTGATCTTGTCTGCACTGCCTCCCATGGTCGAATAGCTTGGACAGTGTGTAGCCCTGATCTTGTCTGCACTGCCTCCCATGGTCGAATAGCTTGGACAGTGTGTAGCCCTGATCTTGTCTGCACTGCCTCCCATGGTCGAATAGCTTGGACAGTGTGTAGCCCTGATCTTGTCTGCACTGCCTCCCATGGTCGAATAGCTTGGACAGTGTGTAGCCCTGATCTTGTCTGCACTGCCTCCCATGGTCGAATAGCTTGGACAGTGTGTAAAGTGCTGAATGTGCAAGTGATTTTCATGCCAGTGCCATAGCTGCTGGATGAGGGCTGGCCATTAGGGCTTTCAGGTCCCTTTGCCCATAAAGTGAGGTGCACATGCAAGGATGAGGAGGACACTGGAAAGGGTACTCACCCTGACAACCCGAGTGAGGTCGTTGAACTTCTTCCGGCATTGCACAGCAGTCCTGGCAACCACGCTGTTGGAAGACACCCTGTTGGACACCTCCCTCCAGGCTTTCCGGTAGGCGCTGGGCAGCGGCCTCTTGCCACCTTCTGGGTACAAAACATGGCGCCTGCGCTCCACTCCGCCAACCAGCACCCTCAGGTCACCGTCGCTGAAGCGCTGCGCTCTCTCCCTGTCCTCCATAGACCTGGGCGTTGCACAGGTGAAGCTGAAGTGGTCAGGCCTAGGTTGAGGGCTGCAGTGTGCAGGGCGTGGCAGGCAAACAAATCGACCCTCCCCCTTTGAGAGCTGACCGGCGCCAGAGTGTCTGCCGTCAATCAAAAACTCTCCGCACCTGCGCTGCGCCTGGCCTCGGGGGTATCGCTCAGCACCGCCGGCTTAGCGCCTAAAGATAGTCGTGCATCGCCTGTTTTAGCGCAGCAGCAACCTCTTGGGGCGATGCGACTGAATATCGGCGAAGGGGGCGCAACTTTGCGCCGGGCGCAAACTTTAGCGGCCGCCCGACTTTACCACCCCAAAAGTGGCTATACTGAATTTCTAGGCCACAGTTTGCTAAATTCCTGCTTTTCTGGCATGATTCTATAGGCTCATGTTAAACTTTCCCATTTTAGTGTCAGTATTCTGTGGTTATTCAAATTGACAGACACCTTTTAGTAAAATGTTGAGAACCGTATCGCATCAATCAAATGACTTGCTGACTGCCTCCAGCATTTTCACCCTTTGTTCCAATTGATGGGATATTCTGTTAAACAATACAGTTGTTGAGGTGCTGATCCGATCTGATGTTTCTAAAGGTCTGAATGGGAATTCATTCCTTGCACACTTCCCCATGCGGTCTAATTAAAATGGTAACTCCTTATGCTATCATAATGTGAGACTTCATTTCGAGTTTTAAACTCCCCTTTCTTGTCCCATTATTCTAAATTCCATTATTTTCTGATGAAAAGTGTCTCCAGGACTTGCTTTCAGCTCCATTGTGCCCGTGTGCAAGGAGCGGGGGGAATATCGGGCGGATATTTTTTGGACGAGACGTTAAAGGGATCCCCGATCTGCCGACTCCAGCCAATGTAAAATATGCCCTGGCATTATCTGAAGACAGCAGAGTCCTGGCCAACATTCATCCTTCAAACACCACACATTATCCAATCATTCATTGGGAACCTTGAGGAAATACCGCTTACATTTGGTTACAACAACAGTGACTTCTTTAATTCATTTCACAAGAAAGACTTGCATTTATATAGCGCCTTTCACGACCACCGGGCGTCCCAAAGCGCTTTACAGCCAATGAAGCACTTTTTGAAGTGTAGTCACTGTTGTAATGTGGGAAACGGTAATAAAATACTTTGCAACGTTTTGAGGATGTGATGAAGTGCAAATTAAATTCAAATATTTATTCACTTCCCTTTTAAAAGTTATTCTTGATTCTGTTTCACTCTGTTCTGCTAACCTCTCTGCATTCTTTTGATAAATTTATGCTTGCTAGTTGCCGACTCCCTGACTGCGGGAATAGCTTTGTTTCGTTCTCAAATCCCTCTTAAATAAGCCTACAGCTTCCCTCTGTGCCTCTCTTGGCATCCTACGAAGGGCCCATCGAGGCACTCATCGCTGCCGCCTTACGAGTAGCAACCCCAACTGTCCCATCTCGCCAACCTTCCCACCCAGCGCATCCACTGGGGGCAAATCTTGCCAATCTCCTCCCATCCCCCCCACCCCCCCCCCCAGCACTGACCCTTTGGACGCTGGCAGTGGGGTCAGCCATCACCGACCCTCTCCGCATCTTCCTCCAGAATGTCCATTCACTTGCGAACAAGGCCCTTGCCATCCATGAGCTTATCGTGGATGATTGCATCGACACCATGGCCCTGACGGAACCTTGGTTGAGGGGTGATGACACCTTACCCTTAAATGAAGCCTCCCCGCCTGGCTATACCTTCCACCACTTGCCCCGCTCAGGCCACCGTTCTGGCAGTGTGGCTTTCATCACCAAATCACACCTTGGTCTGTCCCCCTACTCCTCCGGCACTTTCTCCTCCTTTGAGCATCTCACCTTATCCCACCCCTCACACCTCTCATTTAAAATTCTTGTTCTCTACTGCCCACCCAAGTACCATAAAGCTGGACCACATAAAGCATTATTGGGTCCTGCTCTCGTCTGCCAAAATTGCTCACTATTCCAGAATCATTCTGGATGCAAAGATAAACCTCGGCTTCTATTCTGCACTACTAACTGTCTTCTTAAACCCCTCTCCCCTGTCTTCTCCACCCTCACCTCTGACAACAAGTGTGAGGAGCTCATGGACTTCTTTGTCTCTAAGATTGAGACCATCCGTTCAGCTGCCTCTGCCACGTCCCTTCCCCAGCCTACTGGGCCAACCGCCATCTAAGGTTCCCCCCCTGCCCTAGCCCTGAACTCACATCTTTCTCCAGTTTCTTTCCAATCTCCCCTCATGACCTCTCCGCACTCACCTTGTCCATGAGATCCACCTCCTGCTCCCTCGACCCTATTCCCACCAAACTGCTGACCACCCAACTTCCTTTTCTGGCTCCTATGTTAGCTGACATTGTTAACGGTTCTCTTTCCTCAGGTACTGTCCCCCTCTCCCTCAAATCTGCTGTCATCAACCCTCCTCAAAAAATTAATCCTTGACCCCTCCATCATTGCAAACTACCGTCCCATCTCCAACTTCCCTTTCTTCTCCAAAGTCCTTGAACGTGTTGGTGCCTCCCAAATCTGGGCCCATCTTTCCCACAATTCCATGTTTGAATCTCTCCAATCAGGTTTCCACCCTTGACACTATTGAAATGGCTCTCATCAAAATCACAAATTACATCCTTTGTGACTGACAAAAGTAAACTATCCCTCCTCATCCTTCTTGACTTGCCTGCAGCCTTTGACATGGTTGACCACTCCATCCTTCTCCCAACACCCAGACCCCTCTGTACCGCAGCATTCTGGAGTCTCTCTCCATTTAAATAATATTTTGCTTTTCTGTTCTTCCTACCAAAGTGGATAACCTCGCATTTTCCCACATTAAACTCCATTTGCCAGATTTTTGCCCACTCACTTAGCCTATCTATATCCCTTTGGAGATTCTTTGCATCCTCCACACAGTTTGCTTTCCCACTTTGTAACATCAGCAAATTTGGCTAAATTTCACTCAGTCCCTTCATCCAAGTCATTAATATAGACTGTAAATAGTTCAGGCCCCAGCACTGATCCCTGCGCCACCCCACTAGTTACAGTTTGCCAATCTGAAAATGACCCATTTATCTTGACTCTCTGTCATAGGGGGAGAAATTCAGTATCGCCATGTTTGGGGCGCCGTTATCGGCCGTGCGCAAAATTTAGCGCCTGGCACTAATTATCGCCTCCGACGACAAACTTGGCTTTTATCGCCCCTGGAGGTGATTGGAGCGCTAAATCAGGCGCAACACACCTCTCTTAAGGCGCTAAGGCCGAGGAGCAAGGTGTTACCTCAGAGCGCAGGCGCAGCGCAGGTGCTGTCAGTTACCGATTGAACACAGACACATTGGCAGTTCTTAAAGGGGAGGGTCGATCTTGCTCTGCAGCCACACCCTGCTCATTGGAGCCTTGAATCTCGGCCTGGACAGACCTGTGGCTAAATCTTGCAGGCAAAGACTATGGAGAGGGCCAGGGAGCGAGCACATCGCTTCAGCGAGCGGGCCTTGGAGGCTCTGGTTGGCGCGGTGGAGCGCAGAAGATCTACATAAGAACATAAGAAATAGGAGCAGGAGTAGGCCAATCGGCCCCTCGAGCCTGCTCCGCCATTCAATAAGATCATGGCTGATCTGATCCTAACCACCAATCTACTATCACAGAACCATCTCCTGAATCTAACAGAATTAGACACACGAAATAGGAGTAGGATCGGGCTACACGGCCCCTGGGCCCGCTCCGCTACCCACAGGGCCATGACCGATCCGAACCAAGACTCATGTCCAAATTCCTGCCCGCTCCCCGTAACCCTTAATTCCCTTTACTTCTAGGAAACTGTCTATTTCTGTTTTAAATTTATGTAATGATGTAGCTTCTACAGCTTTTTGGGGCAGCATATTCCATGGACCTACCACCCTCTGAGTAAAGTAGTTCCTCCTCATCTCAGTTTTGAAAGAGCAGCCCCTTATTCTAAGACTATGCCCCCTAGTTCTAGTTTCACCCATCATCGGGAACATCCTCCCCGCATCCACCCGATCCAACCCCTTCACAATCTTATATGTTTCAATAAGATCGCCTCTCATTCTTCTGAACTCCAATGAGTAGAGTCCCAATCTACTCAACCTCTCCTCATATGTCCATCCCCTCATCCCCGGGATTAACCGAGTGAACCTTCTTTGTACTGACTCGAGAGCAAGTATGTCCTTTCTTAAGTATGGACACCAAAACTGTATGCAGTATTCCAGGTGCGGTCTCACCAATACCTTGCACAACTGAAGCAATACCTCCCTATTTTTATATTCTATCCCCCTAGCAATGAAAGCCAACATTCCATTGGCCTTCTTAATCACTTGCTGCACCTGCATATTAACCTTTTGAGTTTCGTGCACCAGGACCCCCAGATCCCTTTGTACTTCAGTATTTTCCAGTTTCTTGCCATTAAGATAATAATTTGCTCTACGATTTTTCCTGCCAAAATGCATAACCTCACACTTTCCAGTATTGTATTCCATCTGCCAAATCTCTGCCCACTTACTTAGCCTGTCTATGTCCCCTTGCAGGTTTTTTATGTCCTCCTCACTCACTACTTTCCCTCCCATCTTAGTATCATCTGCAAACTTTGATATGTTACACTCGGTCCCCTCCTCCAAATTGTTAATATAGATTGTAAAGAGTTGGGGACCCAGCACTGACCCCTGCGGAACACCACTAGTTACTGATTGCCAGTCTGAGAATGAACCATTTATCCCAACTCTCTGCCTTCTGTTAGATAGCCAATCCTCTATCCATGCCAGAATATTACCCCCAATCCCGTGGTTTTTTTATCTTAAGCAATAATCTTTTGTGTGGCACCTTGTCAAATGCCTTTTGGAAGTCTAAATACACTACGTCCACTGGTTCCCCTTTATCCACCCTATATGTTACTTCCTCAAAGAACTCCAGCAAATTTGTCAAACATGACTTCCCCTTCATAAAACCATGCTGACTTTGTCCTATTAAATTATGATTATCTAAATGTCCTGTTACTGTCTCCTTAATAATGGACTCCAATATTTTACCTACCACAGATGTTAGGCTAACCGGTCTATAGTTTCCAGCCTTCTGTCTACTGCCCTTTTTAAATAAGGGCGTTACATTAGCAGTTTTCCAGTCTGCCGGGACCTTTGCTGAGTCCAGGGAGTTTTGGAAAATTATTACCAATGCATCCACAATCCCTACCGCCACATCCCTCAAGAACCTAGGATGTAAGCCATCAGGTCCAGGTGATTTATCCGCCTTGAGTCCCATTATTTTACCGAGTACCACTTCCTTAGTGATTTTGATCGTGTTTAGCTCCTCCCCCCCTATAGCCCCCTGTTTGTCCAGTGTTGGGATATTCTTAGTGTCTTCTACTGTAAAGACTGATACAAAATATTCATTCAGTGTTTTTGCCATCTCCATATTTCCCACCATTAATTTCCCGGTCTCATCCTCTAAGGGACCAACATTTACTTTAGCCACCCTTTTTCTTTTTATATAACTATAAAAACTCTTACTATCTGTTTTTATATTTTTTGCTAATTTACTTTCATAATCTATCTTCCCTTTCTTAATCAATCTTTTTGTTATTTTTTGCTGTCTTTTAAAGTTTTCCCAATCCTCTATCCTCCCACTAGATTTGGCTACCTTATATGCCCTTGTTTTTAGTCGAATACTATCCTTAATTTCTTTACTTAGCCACGGATGGCTGTCTTTTCTTTTACACCCTTTTCTTCTCAGTGGAATATATTTTTTTTGGAAGTTGTGAAATAACTTCTTAAATGTACACCACTGATCTTGTATCGTCTTACCCTTTAATCTATTTTCCCAATCCACTCTACTCAATTCCGCTCTCATACCTTCATAGTCTCCTTTATTCAAGCTTAGCACGCTTGTTTGAGATCCAACCTTCTCACCCTCTAATTGAATATGGAATTCATCTATACCGTACCCAGAGAGTGGCAGGAGGCCTTTGCCACGCGAGTACAGAAGAGTGTGGAGGGAGGTGGCTCAGAGAGTCTCCTCAAGCAGCATGGTGCCCAGGACCCATATCCAATGTCGAAAAAGTTCAACGACCTCACTCGGGTCGTCAGGGTGAGTGGCTTATTTTCAAAACCTCTCCATCCCTCCATCTCAACCTCACTGTATGGCCAGAGGGTCTTAAAAGCCCCAATGCCCAACACTCATCCAAGACCTATAGCCCTTTCATCAAACACACAACGCACATTGCACACTTTGCATACAGTAAGGGCTATTCGACTATGGGATGCACATCAGGCAAGACCATGGCTGCATACAGCAAGGGCTATTCAACTATGGGAGGCACATCAGGCAAGACCATGGCTGTATATTTACTCAGACGCCGTCCTTTTTCTTGCAGGCCAAGCTATCTCATAATAGGAGACAGCAGCAATGGACGGGTGGAGGGCGGCCTCAGCTGCAACCCCTCAGCGATCTTGAGGTGCGCGTCCAGAGGATTGTGGCAAGCCGGGTGATCGGTCCCGTCGCTACTGGAGACGCCGACCCCGTTCTGGACAGCAATGGTATGGTCATCACCTTTTTGTCCTCTCTCCTTCCACTTGTTCCTCACAACACCAACCTTTGACACTTTCAATCCAACTTACTAAATCGCTGCACTCATTCCTCCCTTGCTGCCACCCTGTCCCCATGCTAAAGCCACTCTTGTACCTCCCTGCTTTCAGATGGTGATTCACCAGTTGAAGAGACGGGCCCTCAAGCTGCCAGTGGGAGTGAAGCTACAGGGGAGGAGGAAGAGGAAGCCGGAGCAACAGCATCACCCTCTCCCAAGGAAGCCCATGCCCACACTGGGAACACACCTTCTCTGGAGGGGAGCAGGGGGGAAGGGTCTGATGAGGATGACGCTCCAGGACCCAGCAGGCTGCAGCAACGCGATGGGGGTAGGGAAGCTCGGGGGCCTTCTCCCTGGAGGGAGAGTATGCCAGCGAGTCCTGCTGCACTGGACGCAGAGGAGGGTCGGCTCCTCGCTGAAATGAACACCCAGACGGTGCACAGGCACACTGAGCTCATGCATTGAATCACTGGCAAGGAGTGTGGAGCACTTCGCAGTAGCACAGGCGGATGCCACGCAAATGCTTAGTGCTGCAATGCAGTCACTGGCTGCCATGAGCCCATCTCTGACTGTTCTCATGCAGACTCAGATTGAGGCCACGCGAGCACTGACTGCTGCCATCCTCGCTGGTTCGGACACATTTCCCCCGGGCTCTCACCGCGCCGCAGCAGGCCAGCAATCTGTGCTCCAGCAGATTGCTCTGGATGCTGAAGTGCTGCCCTGTGGGAGTGCCAGTGTATCGGTCGAGCAGGGAGTTGCTGTCCTCTCTCAAGATGACAGCATTTCTGCTGCCACCACTGTCACTTCTCCACTGCACTTGCCACCGCCTGTAGGACAGACTGCTGCTGCCCATGCAGAGTTGGTGCAGTCTGCAGCCGGGCCCTCCAGGCCCAGAGCTGGTCGAGGCCGTCCTTCAAGGGCATCTGCAGTCTCAGGTTGTGACAATCAGCAGCCTTCCACCAGCCTTGCTGCAGCTACTGGGGTCCCATTATGGAGGAGCTGTAGGGTGGGAAGGGGGGAAGTGCGCAAGGGAAGATCACCCTCGAAGGGCAAAAAGTAGGAGGTGTGACAAAATGTTGTTCATTTTTTTATTAAAGGCCGAGGCTCGTGGTCAAATTTTTTTTAGTGTTTTGGACATTATCTCCAGATTGTGAGAGCCAGTTATGTTAATGACTTTTTTTTGTGTTTCTTTCTATTAGTTTGTCATGCGGAAATGACGCACAAAGAGTTTGTACAATAAAAAAGTTTTGTATTCAAAATGTACATGTTTGGTCTTTGCAATCATTGTTGCCTTGGCCGGCTTAGGGGTTGCGGGTTGGTTTCATTCATGTTGTTCTCAATGGCAGAAGCCATTTCTTCAGCAGGGGCCTAGAAGCGGCTTGCTATCAGCCGTTGACGGACGGCCCTTCCAGTTTCGACATTGTGTGCCTCCCTCCCGCCTTGGTGCTGCTGATCATCATCCTCCTCATCTTCTTCCTCCTCTTCCTCCTCCACCTCTGGTGGTGCTCCAAGGCCTGGTGGCATTGGCTGGGTCCTGAGGATTGCCAGGCTATGCAGCACACAACGAATGGGAGACTCGCTCAGGCGAGTACTGCAGGGCTCCTCCAGAATGGTCCAGACAGCGGAACTGTTGCTTGAGCACGCCGATTATGTGCTCAACGATGTTCCTGGTAGCTTGGTGGCTCTCGTTGTACCGCAGCTCAGCAGGGGTGTTGGGTGTACGGAGCGGTGTCATCAGCCAGGTGCACAGTGGATATCCCTTGTCCCCGAGAAGCCAACCACCTGGGTGATACGGTGCCTGGAAAAGTTCTGCCACAGTAGTCTGGCGCAGGATGAATGCATCGTGGCTGCTGCCAGGATAGTGGGTATTGACAACGAGTATCTGCTGTCTGTGGTCACAGACCATCTGAACGTTTAAGGAATGGAAACATTCGGTTGCAGAAATCCTCGGCATTCACATGTGGAGCATGCAAAGCCACATGCGTGCAGTCAATGGCGCCCTGCACCATGGGGAAGCCCGCTATCCTAGTAAAGCCCATTGCGCGTTCTTGCTGCTTGTCTGGGGTCATGGGGAAAGAGATGTACTCTCGTCTCCTTTTATAGAGGGCATTTGTGACCTGACGGATGCAGCAATGCACTGCGAACTGGGAGATATTGGCGATGTCCCCAGTAGCTTTTTTGTTTTTAAGTTCTACCCATATGGCCTCATTAGAGGAACCTGCTAAGGTATCATCCCTCCTTACAGTAGTAATTGACTCCTTGATTAATATTGCGACACCCCCTCCTCTTTTACACCCCCCTCTGTCGCGCCTAAAGATTCTATACTCCGGAATATTGAGCTGCCAGTCCTGCCCCTCCCTCAACCATGTCTTTGTAATAGCAACAATATCATACTCCCATGTGTTCATCAACACCTTCAATTCATCTGCCTTACTCGCAAGACTCCTTGCATTAAAATAAATGCCATCCAGCCTTGCCATACTCCCTTGTGCCATTACATATTTGCTCTGCCTTCCAGGCTGACTTGTTTTTTTCCTCTATATTTGGCTGTGCATCACCCCCTACTATAGCTCCACTCTGTATCCCACCCCCCTGTCAAGTTAGTTTAAACCCCCTCCAACAGCACTAGCAAACCTCCCCGCAAGGATGTTGGTCCCGTTCCAGTTCAGGTGCAACCCGTCCGACTTGTACAGGTCCCACCTACCCTAGAAGCAGACCCAGTGATCCAGGAAACTAAAGCTCTCCCTCCTGTACCAACTCTTTAGCCACACATTCATCTGCTCAATCCTCCTATTCCTATGTAGGAAGTCACACAACACCAGGTTATAGTCCAACAGCTTTATTTGAAATCACAAGCTTTTGGAGCGCTGCTCCTTCATCAGGTGAAGTGAAGAGAAGCATACAGGCACAGCATATATAGTCAGAGAAAACTACCAGATAATTACAGGTAATCTTTCCAACTGCCCTTTATCACACCTCGGCAGAGAGATAATCACAGCAATCAAAGGTGTGAATGGTGTCCAAACAAGTCAGCCAGGAAAACATTACATCAAAGAACAATGAGGTGGGGTCACAAGGGGTCAAATGTTGCAGATGCTGGGGTCTGTATGAAAAACAGAAAGAAAACAAAAATCTTTGCTGGAAATCACAGCAGGTCCGGCCGCATCTATGCAGAGAGAACAAGCCAACGACGACTCGAGTCTGGATGACTCTACGTCAGGTGGGGTTACATGTAGCGTGACATGAACCCAAGATCCCGGTTGAGGCCGTCCTCATGAGTGCGGAACTTGGCTATCAGTTTCTGCTCGACAATTTTGCGTTGTGTGTCTCGAAGGCCGCCTTGGAGAATGCTTACCCGAAGGTCGGAGGCTGAATGTCCTTGACTGCTGAAGTGTTCCCCGACTGGGAGGGAACACTCCTGCCTGGCGCTTGTTGTGCGGTGTCCGTTCATCCGTTGTCGCAGTGTCTGCATGGTCTCGCCGATGTACCATGCTCCGGGGCATCCTTTCCTGCAACGTATGAGGTAGACAACGTTGGCCGAGTCACATGAGTATGTACCATGTACCTGGTGGGTGGTGTCCTCACGTGTGATGATGGTATCTGTGTTGATGACCTGGCATGTCTTGCAGAGGTTGCCGTGGCAGGGTTGTGTGGTGGCGTGGTCGCTGTTCTCCTGATGCTGAAAGACGCCCTCGTAAGAACGGGATATGACGTTCGACTCATCGATCGACAGTTCCGACGGGCCACAGTGAAAAATTGCATAGACCTCCTCAGAAGACAAACACGGGACACAACCAACAGAGTACCCTTCGTCGTCCAGTACTTCCCTGGAGCGGAGAAACTATGCCATGTTCTCCGCAGCCTTCAACATGTCATCGACGACGACGAACACCTCGCTAAGGCCATCCCCACGCCTCCACTACTCGCCTTCAAACAGCCGCCTAACCTCAAACAGACCATAATTCGCAGCAAATTACCCAGCTTTCAGGAGAACAGCGACCACGCCACCACACAACCCTGCCACGGCAACCTCTGCAAGACATGCCAGATCATCAACACAGATACCATCATCACACGTGAGGACACCACCCACCAGGTACATGGTACATACTCATGTGACTCGGCCAACGTTGTCTACCTCATACGTTGCAGGAAAGGATGCCCCGGAGCATGGTACATCGGCGAGACCATGCAGACACTGCGACAACGGATGAACAGACACCGCACAACAATCGCCAGGCAGGAGTGTTCCCTCCCAGTCGGGGAACACTTCAACAGTCAAGGACATTCAGCCTCCGATCTTCGGGTAAGCATTCTCCAAGGCGGCCTTCGAGACACACGACAACGCAAAATCATCGAGCAGAAACTGATAGCCAAGTTCCGCATTCATGAGGACGGCCTCAACCGGGATCTTGGGTTCATGTCACGCTACATGTAACCCCACCTGACGTAGAGTCATCCAGACTCGAGTCGTCGTTGGCTTGTTCTCTCTGCATAGATGCGGCCGGACCTGCTGTGATTTCCAGCAAAGTTTTTTGGGTTTTTTCTGTTTTTCATACAGACCCCATCATCTGCAACATTTGACCCCTTGTGACCCCACCTCATTGTTCTTTGATGTAATGTTTTCCTGACTGACCTGTTTGAATACCATTCACACTTTTGATTGCTGTGATTATCTCTCTGCCGAGGTGTGATAAAGGGCAGTTAGAAAGATTACCTGCAATCATCTGGCAGTTTTCTCTGACTATATATGCTGTGCCTGTATGCTTCTCTTCACTTCACCTGATGAAGGAGCAGCGCTCCGAAAGCTTGTGATTTCAAATAAAGCTGTTGGACTATAACCTGGTGTTGTGTGACTTCCTACATTTGTCCACCCCAGTCCAACACCGGCATCTCCACATCATGGCTCCTATTCCTATACTTACTAGCACGTGGCACCGGGAGTAAACCAGAGATTACAACCTTTGAGGTCCTGCTTTTTAATCTGCTACCTAGCTCCCTAAATTCTTGTTGCAGGACCTCATCCCTCTTTCTACCCATGTTGTTGGTACCAATGTGAACCACTACCTCTGACTGTTTGCCCTCCCCCTTCAGAATGCCCTGCAGCCGTTCAGTGACATCCTTGACCCTGGCACCAGGGAGGCAACATACCATCCTGGAGTCACGTCTGCGGCCACAGAAACGTCTATCTGTTCCCCTTGCTATTGCTATCACTATTGCTCTCGCACTCTTTTTCCTCCCCTCCTGTGCAGCTGAGCTACTCGTAGTGCCACGGACTTGGCTCTTGCTGCATTCCCCTGAGAAACCATCTCCCCCATCAGTATCCAAAATGGAAAATCTGTCAGAGAGGGAGATGGACCCAGAGGACTCCTGCACTACCTTCTTAGTTCTTTTACTGTCTGGTGGTCACCCATTTCCTATCTGCCTGTGCACTCTTTACCTGCGGTGTGACCACCTCATTAAACGTGCTATCCACGAAAATCTCAGCTTCGCAGATGCTCCACAGTGACTCCAGCCACAGCTCCAGCTCTGAAACACGGATTTCGAGAAGCTGCAGCTGGAGACACTTCCTGCACATGTGTTTGCCCTGGATACCGAAAGTGTCCGTGACTTCCCACATAACACAGGAGGAGCACTCCACGCTGCCGAGCTGCCCTGCCATGTCCTACCCTTAATTTACTCCCTTTACTTCCTTTAAATTAAAGAATATTAAATACACTAGGGACCTTACTTCCCTTTAAACACCACTCTAAACTAGAGACCTTACTTTTACTTTAACGCCTGGACTGCAGAAATACCAGGTCCTGGAAGCTGACAAAGATAGAAAAAGAAAGGAACACCTCCCTCCCCGAACTCCCTCACTCACCAAACTCGCAGCTTAACACTCTATTCCGAGCTGCACTCCATGACAAATTGCACTCTAGCCTCCCTTATTTATACTGCTGAGATTTAAATAAGTGAGCTCTCTGGCAGGTACAGAACCAGATTAGACCAGTTAATTAATTAATTACTCTCACCTGCTCTCTCCAGCATAGAGCTTGCTTAGCCCTGCCCAAGCCTGGAAGAAACTTAAAACTTGAAACAGTAAGTTAAATGCTAATTTCAAGCACACAAGACTAGATTTTATTAAAAAAAGAGATTAACCTTTAAGATTCACTCCCTTACTCACCAAACTCTCAGCTTAACACTCTGTTCCGAGCTGCACTCCTTTTTCTGTTTGCTGTTAGTTAGCCAATCCTCTCTCCATGCTAATATATTACCACTTTGACCAAGCTTTTGGTCACCTGCCCTAATTTCTCCTTATGTGGCTTGGTGTCAAACTTTTTATCTTTTAATACTCCTGTGAAGCGCCTTGGGACGTTTTACAATGTTAAAGTTGTTGTTGAACACCTCGATCAGATCTTCTGTTACCTTTTCAGTTTTGAGGAAAAGAGCCCCAGTTTCTTGATTTCCTCTTAATAACTAAAGCCTCCGATCCCTGTGTGATGAAATAACTCTGTGTTCTGGCACTTGTATTGTTGTTGTTGTACTTGTTAATGTCTGGAATGTTCCACCGGTGTAACCACTAATGCTCCTCCCTAGCCCCGCCCCTCTTCTGGAATGTTCTACCAAGGGCTGGGTCGGTGATGAATGATGGTTGCCCTGTGTTAACTTGATGCCATGTTCTTACTTAATAAAAGCCTTTAGTTTTAAGCTTTAACCTCATGGATTCAGGCAATTATTTGGCACATCACCCTGGGATCACCTTAGGAAACGTCCTCTGCACCCTCTCCATGGTCTTGAAATCCTTCCAAAAGAATGGGTTTTGTTTTCATACTCTACTCTGATTTATAAAACCCAGGATGCCAGATGTTTAATCAACTTGGCCCCACTTTAACGATGTGTGTGTCTGAACCCCGAGATCTCTCTGCTCCTCTCCTTTTAGTGTATATTTCCTCCCAAATTTATCACCTCACATTCTACAGTAAATTTTATCTGGCTAATCTAAGCTGTTTCTGTCACTTACAGTCCTCCTCACTGTTAACCACTCTCCCTGCATTTAGTGTTTGCAAGTTTTGGCATTGTGATTTCTCTCCTCCAGTCCAGACTATTGCTATATACAGAGAAGAGCAATGATCCTAATTCCGACACCAGGGGACAACACTGTTTTCATCCCCTAGGCCATTAATCACAACTCTCTCTTCTCTGCCCTTCATAGAAACATAGAAGATAGGAGCAGGAGTAGGCCATTCGGCCCCTCGAGCCTGCTACGCCATTCAATGAGATCATGGCTGATCATCCAAATTCAGTACCCTGTCCCTGCTTTCTTCCCATATCCCTTGATCCCTTTAGCCTTAAGAAATATATCTAACTCCTTCTTGAATATATTTAATGAATTGGCCTCAACTGCCTTCTGTGGTGGAGAGTTCCACAGGTTCACCACTTTCTGGGTGAAGAAATTCCTCCTCATCGCTGTCCTAAATGGCTTACCCCTTATCCTTAGACTGTGAGCCCTGGTTCTGGACACCCCGGCCATCGGGAACATCCTTCCTGCATCTAGTCTGTCTAGTCCTGTTAGAATTTTATAAGTTTCAATGAGATCCCCTCTCATTCTTCTAAACTTCAGCGAATATAAGCCCAATTGACCCAATCTCTCCTCATACGTCATTCCTGCCATCCCAGGTATCAGTCTGGTGAATCTTTGCTGCACTCCCTCCATGGCAAGAACATCCTTCCTCAGATAAGGCGACCAAAACTGCACACAATACTCAAGGTGTGGTCTCACCAAGGCCCTGCACAACTGCAGCAAGACATCCTTGCTCCTGTACACGAATCCTCTCGCTATGAAGACCAACATACCATTTGCCTTCTTAACTACCTGCTGCACCTGCATGCTTACCTTCAGTGACTGGTGCACAAGGACACCCAGGTCTCGTTGCACATCCCCTTCTCCCAATCTATTGCCGTTCAGATAATAATCTGCCTTCCTGTTTTTGCCACCAAAGCAGATAACCTTGCATTTATCCACATTATACTGCATCTGCCATGCATCTGCCCAATCACCCAACCTGTCCAAATCATCCTGGAGTTCCTCGGCATCCTCCTCACAGCACACACACCCACCCAGCTTTGTGTCGTCTGCAAACCTGGAGATATTACATCTAGTTCCCTTGTCTAGATCATTAATATATATTGTGAATAGCTGGGGTCATAGAATTATAAAACGTTTACAGCACGGAAGAAGGCCATTCGGCCCGTCGAGCCCATGCCGGCTCTCTGCAAGAGCACCTCAGCTAGTCCCACTCCCCCGCCCTTTCCCCATAGCCCTGCAAATGTTTTTCCTTCAGGTACTTATCCAATTCCCTTTTGAAAGCCGTGATTGAATCTGCCTCCACCACCCTTTCAGGCAGTGCATTCCAGATCTTAACCACTCGCTGAGTAAAAAAGCCTTTGGTTCTTTTGCCAATCATCTTAAATCTGTATCCTCTGTTCCTCGACCAATGGGACCAGTTTCTCTCTATCTATTCTGTCCAGACCCCTCATGATTTTGAACACCTCTATCAAATCTCCTCTCAATTTTCTCTGCTCTAAGGAGAACAACCCCAGCTTCTCCAATCTATCCACGTAACTGAAGTCCCTCATCCCTGGACTCATTCTCGTAAATCTTTTCTGCACCTTCTCTAAGGCCTTCACATCCTTCCTAAAGTGCGGTGCCAGAATTGGATACAATACTCCAGTTGAGGCCGAACCAATGTTTTATACAGGTTCATCATAATGTCCACACTTTTGTACTCTATACCTCTATTCATGAAGCCCAGGATCCTGTAAGCTTTTTTAACTGCTTTCTGAAGCTGACCTGCCACTTTCCAATGATTTGTGCACACATACCCCCAGGTCTCTGTTCGTGCAACCCCTTCAGGATTGTACCATTTAGTTTATATGTCCTCTCTTCATTCTTTCTACCAAAATGTATCACTTCACACTTTTCTGCATTAAATTTCATCTGCCAAGTGTCCGCCCATTCCACCAGCCTGTCTATGGCACAGAAATTCGGGTCTCCGCGGGTGAGTACGCACGGGGTACTCACCCGTAAGCCCAATGGAAGTGCCGGTTTCGTGCATGCACTGCGCATGCGCGGGAAACCGGCACTTCCATTCCCCTGAAAGAAAGGGTTCAGAGTTCGAACGCGTGCGCGGGAGAGGCTGCGCGTGCGCATCGAACTTAGGTTTTTTTGCAGGCTTTCCCGGGAGGGTAAGTCTCCAGAAGTTAGACATAAAAAGCAGTCGCAAGGCCTGTTTTTTACAAGGTAAGTGGTGAATTAATTAAAATTAAAACATTTTTTCCACAGGTTTATTATTTTTAAATACTTTAAAGAAAGGTACGTTTATTTTTAGCCCCGTTAGAAAATAAAATTATTTTTTTCAAAAATTTTAATTATTGTTTAAATTAGTTATTTCATGTAATTTATTGTTTATTTTAAAAATGTGATGTTTTTTAAAAATTTATTTGAAGATTTAGTGATGTTTTGGGGCTTATAGTATTTATAAGTTTGACAGCCCTTCCTGTCAAACTTATGAATGGAGCATTCCCTGCTACCATTGGCTCTCCATGGCCCTCGTGATCCATGGGGACACATCGAACTAACTGCGCCCCTGGGATACGCAAGCACTGCGCGCCGGCAGTTGGAGGAGGCCCAGGATCAGAATTCCACGAGGGCCCACAGCTCAATGGCCGGCACGCAGGTCGGGGGCTTGCACCCACGGGAAGCCCCCGACCCGAATTTCTGGGCCAATGTCTTCCTGAAATTTATCACTATCCTCCTCACTGTTCACTATACTTCCACTCACGATACTTCCAAGTTTTGTGTCAAGTTTTGAAATTGTTTCCTGTATACCCACATGCAAGTCATTAATATATATCAAGAAAAGCAGTGGTCCTAGAACCGACCCCTGGGAAGCACAACTGTTTACTTTCCTCCAGTCCGAAATACAACTGTTCACCATTACTCTCTCTTTCTTGTCACTCTGCCCTTTAACCAACTTCCTATCTGTGTTGCAGCACCACCGTTAATAGATTGCTGGCTGCACAGCTGGTATTGCACAGGTGCCCAACACTGTTGGTATTGCATAAAAGAGAGAGGTAGCTCAAACAGTGAGAACAGCGGCAAGGAGTGGACCTGGGATAAAACAGCAACAGCAGTGGTGGTGGGGATATAAAGAGAGAGGCAGCGCGATCACTGAGAGTGGTGGTGGGGATATAAAGAAAGAGGCAGCGCGATCACTGAGAGTGGTGGTGGGGATATAAAGAGAGAGGCAGCACGATCACTGAGTGGTGGTGGGGATATAAAGAGAGAGGCAGCGCGATCACTGAGAGTGGTGGTGGGGATATAAAGAGAGAGGCAGCACGATCACTGAGAGTGGTGGTGGGGATATAAAGAAAGAGGCAGCGCGATCACTGAGAGTGGTGGTGGGGATATAAAGAAAGAGGCAGCACGATCACTGAGAGTGGTGGTGGGGATATAAAGAGAGGCAGCGCGATCACTGAGAGGTGGTGGGGATGAGAGTGGTGGTGGGGATGAGAGTGGTGGGGCTGAGAGTGGTGGTGGGGATGAGAGTGGTGGTGGGGCTGAAAGTGGTGGTGGGGATGAGAGTGGTGGCGGGGATGAGAGTGGTGGTGGAGATGAGAGTGGTGGTGGGGATGAGAGTGGTGGTGGAGATGAGAGTGGTGGTGGGGATGAGAGTGGTGGCGGGGATGAGAGTGGTGGTGGAGATGAGAGTGGTGGTGGGGATGAGAGTGGTGGTGGAGATGAGAGTGGTGGCGGGGATGAGAGTGATGGGGATGAGAGTGGTGGCGGGGATGAGCGTGGTGGGGATGAGAGTGGTGGCGGGGATGAGAGTGGTGGCGGGGATGAGAGTGGTGGAGATGAGAGTGGCGGGGATGAGAGTGGTGGTGGGGATGAGAGTGGTGGCGGGGATGAGAGTGGTGGTGGGGATGAGAGTGGTGGCGGGGATGAGAGTGGTGGTGGAGATGAGAGTGGTGGAGATGAGAGTGGTGGTGGAGATGAGAGTGGTGGAGATGAGAGTGGTGGTGGAGATGAGAGTGGTGGGGATGAGAGTGATGGCGGGGATGAGAGTGGTGGTGGGGATGAGAGTGGTGGTGGAGATGAGAGTGGTGGGGATGAGAGTGGTGGTGGAGATGAGAGTGGTGGGGATGAGAGTGGTGGCGGGGATGAGAGTGGTGGCGGGGATGAGAGTGGTGGCGGGGATGAGAGTGGTGGCAGGGATATAAAGAGAGAGGCAGCACGCGGAACCTACAAAACAGTAAAAAGATCAAGGAGTGACATCACAGGGCAGCAGGTAGGTGATTGGTTGGTGAGTATTACAGTTTTTTAACCTCTGAGCTGGGGAAGTAGGTTAAACTCAGAGCTCAGCAACTGTAACTTACTGTTACTTTACTGAATTAGTAACTTAAACTAGATAAACCAATTAATTAATAAAACTAAAATAATTGATTGAAAAAATAATAATAATAATTAATTAACTAATCAAATAAATAAAGAAGGTTAGATAGACATGGCAGGGCAGTGGTGTGCGTAACTGCAGCATGTGGGAGTTGCTGGAGACCAGTGAGATCCTAAGCAACCACATCAGTGGTAAATGTCTGCAGCTCAAGGAACTTCAGCTCAGGGTTGTTGAGCTGGAGTCCGAGCTGCAGACATTGTGGGGCATCAGGGAGGGGGAGAGTTACCTGGACACTTTGTTCCAGGAGGCAGTCACACCCCTTAGATTAAGTAGTACTTTAGAGTTCGTCAGTGGTCAGGGACAGGAGGGTGCGACCACGAGTCAGGATTGTATGGGGACCCAGGATGTAGTGATTGTGGTAAACCACTGTTTGTATTCCACTGTGTACATGCCTGTACATGCCTCGGCTGACTCCTCCCACGAGTCCAGGTATAAAGGTGACTGCTCCACAGTCCCTCTGTATTCTGGACTGGTCGACCACTCGAGGCACACCTTCATTCTCTTGTTAATAAAAGCCTGTTAGTTAGTCGCTTAACCTCAGTCTTTTGAGTAATTGATAGCGCATCAATTTTATTAACAAGATTTTTTATAATGGAGAAGATCCTCACACCAGCATGCCTGGACTTAGACCATTGGGAGGCGGACGCATCCACCAAGTTTGCTCACTGGCTTAAGTGCTTTGAAAAATTCCTGATCGCCTCCGCTGCAATGGTCAAATCGGATGAGGACAAACTGGATGTCCTGATCTCCAAAGTGAACCACCGAGCGTACTCGGTCATCCAGGACGCGACCTCGTACACGGCTGCTCTCAAGCTCCTCAAGGACCAGTACACGCGCCCAGTGAACGAGCTGTACGCCAGGCACCTCCTGGGGAGTCGTAAACAACAACCTGGGGAATCGACCGAGGAATACCTTCAGGCACTGCCTGTGCTTGGCCGGGCCTGTGGTTGTAAGGATGTAAAGGCCGCCGTGTACACAGAGGAACTTATCCGGGACGCTTTTGTGGCGGGCCACAGGTCCAATTACACCCGACAGCGACTGTTGGAGCAGAGTGACCTCGACCCCAACAAGGCCTCTGAACTCGCACTATCATTGGACGCAGCCTACCGGGGCATGGATGCCTACTCCTCTGCACCGTGGATGCCGCGGGGAACGACAGCCTGGGACACGGTAGGACCGTCTCATAGCGCCGTGCCACCCCAGCCACATCCCAGCAACGGCCCAACTACCGCAGCAGTGTCCCAAGGCCAGAAATGCTACTTCTGTGGCCAGGCCAAACACCCCAGAGCGTGCTGCCCGGCGAAAAATGCGATCTGCTCAGGCTGCGGGAAGAAGGGACACTACGCCAGCGTCTGCAGGGCCAAAGCCACCCCGAACCCCAGCAGCGCTGCGTGTGGGCCGTGCGGGCCGCCATCTTGGGCCTCCCCAGCCATGTGCGAACCACCGGAACAGCAGCCATTTTGGACGCCTCCAGCCACATGGGGATCATGGACGCCGCCATCTTGGATGCCAGCCGCCATCTTGGCCCCCAACACCGCCTCATCTGATACCCGCAACGACACACCGACCCCTACGCTGGCCTCCGTTACGCTGGACCAAGCGAGACCGCACCAACTGGCCCGGTCCACAATGGACATTAAGGTAAATGGTCACGAAACAATCTGCCTTTTTGACTCTGGGAGCACAGAGAGCTTCATCCACCCCGATACGGTGCGGCGTTGCTCTCTCCCAGTCCTGCCTGCGCACCAGCGGATTTCTATGGCCTCCGAGTCCCAGTCAGCGGACATTGGCGGCTACTGCGTGGTGACACTTTTAGTAGACGGGACTGTGTACGATAATTTTAAACTTCTGGTCCTGCCCCACCTCTGCGCTGCCGTCCTACTGGGGTTAGATTTTCAGTGCCACCTTAAAAGTGTTACGATGGCGTACGGTGGACCCCTCCCCCCACTCACAGTCCGCAGCCAGCAGCTTCCAAATTGCCCGCCGCGCACCAGGTGCAACCTCTCCACACTCAGAGTCACCCCCCCCCCCACTGTTTGCTAACCTCACCCCCGACTGTAAGCCCATCGCCACAAAGAGCAGGCGATACAGTGCCAGGGACAGGGTTTTCATTAAAACCGAAGTGGAGCGGCTCCTGAAGGAGGGGATTATTGAGGGCAGCACCAGCCCCTGGCGAGCCCAGGTTGTGGTCGTTAAGACCGGCGAGAAGCAGCGCCTGGTCATCGACTACAGCCAGACAATAAATCGCTACACCCTGCTGGACGCTTATCCATTCCCCCGCATAGCTGATATGGTCAACCAGATCGCGCAGTACCGCGCCTTCTCGACCATTGACCTGAAATCAGCGTACCATCAGCTCCCTATCCGCCCTGAGGACCGCCAGTATACTGCCTTTGAGGCAAACGGCCGCCTCTATCACTTCCTTAGGGTTCCCTTTGGCGTCACCAACGGGGTCTCCGTCTTCCAAAGGGAGATGGACCGGATGGTCGATCAAAATGCGTTACAGGCCACTTTCCCATATCTGGACAATGTGACCATCTGCGGCCATGACTTGCAGGACCATGACGCAAATCTCGAAAAATTCCTCTGCACCGCCCAACTCCTGAACCTGACGTATAACAAGGAGAAGTGCATATTCCGCACAACCCGCCTCGCCATCCTTGGCTGTGTTGTGGAACACGGAGTCATCGGTCCCGACCCCGACCGGATGCATCCCCTTATGGAACTCCCACTGCCCCACTGCCTCAAGGCCCTGAAGAGGTGCTTAGGGTTTTTCTCCTATTACGCCCAGTGGGTCCCCTACTATGCGGACAAGGCCTGTCCACTGATCAAGGCCACCTCTTTTCCCTTGACGGCAGAGGCCCGCTTAGCCTTCCACCGTATCAAGGAAGACATTGCCAAAGCCACCATGCACGCAGTGGACGAATCCATCCCCTTCCAGGTGGAAAGCGATGCGTCCGACTTTGCCCTGGCCGCTACCCTTAATCAGGCGGGGAGACCCGTGGCCTTCTTTTCACGAACCCTCCAGGGCCCGGAGACCAGACACTCCGCTGTTGAGAAGGAGGCCCAGGCTATTGTGGAGGCTGTGCGTCATTGGAGGCACTACCTGGCCGGAAAACGATTTACCCTGCTCACTGACCAGCGTTCAGTTGCTTTTATGTTTAACAACAAGCAGAGGGGCAAAATCAAAAACGACAAGATCTTGAGGTGGAGAATCGAACTCTCCACCTACAATTACGAGATCTTGTACCGGCCCGGGAAGCTCAATGAACCCCCGGATGCTCTATCGCGTGGCACCTGCGCCAGCGCGCAGATCGATAGACTGCGGGCCCTCCACAATGACCTCTGCCACCCGGGGGTCACCAGGTTCTTCCACTTCATCAAGACCCGCAACCTGCCTTACTCCATTGAGGAGGTCAGGACCATGATCAGGAACTGCCAAGTCTGCGCTGAGTGCAAACCGCACTTTTATAGACCAGACAGGGCTCACCTGATAAAAGCCACTCGCCCCTTCGAGCGCCTGAGCGTTGATTTTAAAGGGCCTCTCCCCTCCTCCGACCGTAATGTGTACTTCCTCAACATTATTGATGAGTACTCCCGTTTCCCGTTCGCCATCCCCTGCCCGGACATGACCAGTGCCACGGTCATTAAATGTCTAAACGACCTCTTCACCCTGTTCGGTTTCCCCAGCTATATCCATAGCGACCGGGGCTCATCGTTTATGAGCGACGAACTCCGCCAGTACCTGCTCGCTAGGGGTATTGCCACAAGCAGGACCACCAGTTACAACCCCCGGGGCAACAGACAGGTGGAAAGAGAGAATGCGACAGTTTGGAAGGCCGCCCTGCTAGCCTTAAAGTCTAGGGGCCTTCCGACCTCCCGCTGGCAGGATGTGCTACCCGATGCGCTCCACTCTATTCGGTCACTGCTCTGCACTGCCACTAACGCCACCCCTCATGAGAAAATGTTTGTCTTCCCAAGGAAGTCCACATCGGGGACATCGCTACCGCCATGGCTGACGTCCCCAGGGCCGGTCCTACTGAGAAGACACGTGAGGACCCATAAAACGGACCCCCTGGTCGAGAGGGTCGACCTCCTCCACGCCAACCCCCAGTAAGCTTACATTGCGTACCTGGACGGGCGGGAGGACACAGTCTCCATACGAGACCTCGCACCCTCGGGGGCCCCAGTAACCCACTACCCACTACCACCCCCCCCACGATCCAATATCCAACCCCAGCAGACGGCACGCCTGGGCCCCGCGACCCGCTCGACACCCACGAGGACTACACACCAGTGCCCCAGCCTATGCGGGACTCGATGCCGGAAGCTTCACTACCCCTGCTGTCGCCACGTCGATCACAGCGGCAGACAAGACCTCCGGAGAGACTCCAATACACAAACTTTTAATACACTTCACCCCGCCGGACTCATTTTTAAACAAGGGGTGAATGTGGTAAACCACTGTTTGTATTCCACTGTGTACATGTCTGTACATGCCTCGGCTGACTCCTCCCACGAGTCCAGGTATAAAGGTGACTGCTCCACAGTCCCTCTGTATTCTGGACTGGTCGACCACTCGAGGCACACCTTCATTCTCTTGTTAATAAACACCTGTTAGTTACTCGCTTAACCTCAGTCTTTTGAGTAATTGATAGCGCATCAGTGATGGAGGAGCCTCGGCCCTTGACTTTGACCAACAGGTACGAGAGACTTGCTACCTGTGGGGATGAGAACAAGGACTGCAGGGTGGATGAGCAAGCTGACCATGGCACAATGGTGCAGGAGGCCATTCAAGTGGGGGGAGTGAAAAGGAATGTGGTAATGGTAGGGGACAGTTTGGTCAGGGGGATAGATACTGTTCTCTGCAGCCATGGAGTTCCGAAGGTTGTGTTGCCTGCCCGGTTTAAGGGTTAAAGGCATCTCCTCGCGGCTGGAGAAGAACTTGAACTGGGAGGGGGAGGATGCAGTTGCCGTGGTCCATGGAGGAGCCAACAACATAGGTAGAACTAGGAATGAAGTTCTGCTGAGATATTTTGAGGAGCTAGGCTCGAAATTAAATGCAGAACCTCACAGGTAATAACCTCTGGATTGTTACCTGAGCCATGAGCAAATTGGCATAGGGACAAACAGATTAGAAGGTTAATGCGTGGCTCAAAGAGTGGTGTGGGAAGAAGGGGTTTCAATTCATGGGGCACTGGCACCAGTACTGGGGAAAAAGAAAACTGTTCCATGGGGACAGGCTCCACTTAAGCCGGGCTAGGACCAGTGTCCTGGTGAATTGAATAACTAGGGCAGTAGATAGGGCTTTAAACTAATGATGAAGGGGGGTTTGGCGGATTCAGGAAAGGGTAAATTCCTGAGTTGGACACACCACAGGTAGAGGTTGGACAGGAAGAAAGGGAACGGGTGACCAACAGGCAGAGTAGTAGGCGCAGGCAGGTAGTGCAGGGGTCCCCTGTGGCCATCCCCCTCTCCAACAGATATACCACTTTGAGTACTGTTGGGGGGGAGGGCTTATCAGAGGAAGGCAGCAGCAGCCAACTTCCTGGCACCAGGGGTGGCTCTGCTGCACAGAATGGGAGGAAAAAGAGTGGTAGAGCTATAGTAATAGGGGATTCAATTGTAAGGGGAATAGATAGGCGTTTCTGCGGCCGCAAACGAGACTCCAGGATGGTGTGTTGCCTCCCTAGTGCAAGGGTCAAGGATGTCTCCGAGCGGCTGCAGAACATCTTGGAAGGGGAGGGTGAACAGCCAGTTGTCGTGGTGCATATAGGCACCAACAATATAGGTAAAAAGCGGGATGAGGTCCTAAAAGCGGAGTATAGGGAGTTAGAAGGTAAATTAAAAAACAGGACCTCAAAGGTAGTAATCTCAGGATTGCTACCAGTGCCACGTGCCAGTCAGAGTAGAAATAGAAGGATACTTCAGATGAATACGTGGCTAGAGGAATGGTGCCAGGGGGAGGGATTCAAGTTCCTGGGACATTGGAACCGGTTCTGGAGGAGGTGGGACCTATTACGTCCGTGAATAATTGAGACATGGACTGCAGGAGTGGAACAAAATAAGTCTTTACTGGTGGAAGTCAATAGTGAAACTAAAAACACAGAGGCTCACTAGCGCCTTTTATACAGGGGTGGTCACTGCCGGTATTGCAGTCTGAGACCAGTTATTCTCTTAAAGGTGCATACACAACAATTCCTCCCCTTTTAGATAAACAGTACATAACATTCAATTAACAATTAAATGTTAACTAATTACAATCACAATTACGGTTGCTAGATACATTGGTTAAGTTTAAGCAATTATAAGTTCAGTCTTTGAGGAGGCTTCCTGATTCTGTCTGGATAACGCCTCTTTGGGGTCTCAGGTTCTTCTGGCAATGTTGAGTCGAGATCAATGTCGTTTGGTTCATCTGCTTCCAATATCACCGATTCTGCGGTAGCTGCAATTGGAACGTCGATTTCATTGCCAGGTGTATCAGATCGTGGTGTGGAGTTGACGTTTTCCAGTGACTCTAGAATCTGGTCAGCATGGCGTCTTACAATGCTCTCTCCAACGTCCACGGTATACATGAGAGGTCCTTGCCGTGTACAAATCGTTCCTGGCTGCCATTTCTCAGTGCGGTAGTCGCGGGCCAAAACTGGTTGACCTATCTTAAAACTCCTGGTCGGCCTTTCATTCATATTCTGAAACTGCCTGTTCTCCACATCTCTTCTGATGTTTGGCTTAACCAAATCCAAGCGGCATCGTAGTCTTCGATTGAAGAACATCATGGCTGGGGTTTGGTTGGTAACCGCATGTGTCGCATTCCGGTAGGCAAACAAGAAGTTGTCCACCTTGTGTTGTAGGGGTATATCTTCATTACACATTGCCTTGATAGCCTTCTTGAATGTTTGGACAAACCTCTCGGCCAATCCATTAGTGGCTGGATGATATGGGGCAGATGTGTAGTGGTTAACACCATTGTTCTTTAAGAACCTCCGGAACTCTTCAGACACAAACTGTGGTCCATTGTCAGAGCAAATCTGTTCAGGCAGCCCATTCCTGGCGAATATGGTTCGTAAAACTGTGATAGTTTTTTCCGTGGTAGTTGAGGACATTTTTATTACCTCTGGCCACTTTGAATGTGCATCCACCGCAATTAAAAACATCGAGTCCATGAAGACCAGCAAAATCAATGTGCACCCTTTGCCATGGAGATGAGGGCCACTCCCATGGATGCAGAGGAGCTTGTGGTGGGGCGTTTTGAACCTTCTGGCATCCTGCGCAGCTCTTGGTCATCTCTTCGATTTCTCTATCGATTCCCGGCCACCACACAAACGCTCTGGCTAAGTTCTTCATTTTTACCCCACCCAGATGACCCTCATGAAGCTCATTGAGCACTCTATCCGTCAACTTAGGTGGAATTACTACTCTGGATCCACACATCAAGGTTCCTCTGCACACTGACAGCTGTTCTCTTCTCAGCGAGAAGCTGGCAGCAGTGGTTCGCCATGTGCTGGCCATCCCTTCACCGTTAAATCATAGACCCGTGATAGTGTCGGGTCATTCCGTGTTTCCTTTTCTATGTTTGCATTCGTCACAGGGAGACATTCGACTATGGTCGAGTGGAATAACTCCATTGGATCCACTGCAAGGTCTTCTTCCACCGTCGGCAACGGTAGGCGTGACAATCCATCAGCATTTCCATGCTGTTTAGTTCCTTTGTACTCGATGTCATATTGGTGTGCCCCTAGGAAAAGGGACCATCTCTGCAGCCGTTGCGCTGTCATTATCGGTACGCCTTTCTGAGGGTTGAAAATGGGGACAAGAGGTTGATGATCGGTTAGTAGAGTAAACTTTTGACCGTGCAGGTAGTGATTGAACTTCTTCACCCCCCACACTAGGCTGAGGGCCTCTCTGTCAATCTGAGCGTAGTTACGCTCGGCAGAAGTTAACGAGCATGACGCAAAAGCTATCGGCCTCTCCAAACCATCAAGGAATTTATGTGACAGTACCGCCCCAATGCCGTAGGGAGACGCATCACACGCCAGTCTGATCGGCAGTGCTGGGTTGTAGTGAGCCAATACTTCCCTTGAAGTGATTAAGTCCTTACTCTTCTGAAAAGCACGCTTACAATCATCGCTCCATTTCCATGCTACCCCCGTTCGTAGCAGGGCGTTCAGTGGGTGCAAAATTGTCGACAAATTCGGCAAAAACTTATGATAGTAATTCACCAATCCGAGGAATGACCTCAGTTGCGACACATTTTCAGGCGCTGGGGCCTTAACAACCGCTTCAATTTTGTCAGGGGACTTATGTAACCCCTCTTCATCAATCACGTGGCCACAATACGATATCTGTTTCTTAAAAAATTCGCACTTGGGGCGGTTGGCTCGCAGCCCATGTTCCCGTAGTCTAGTGAGCACCTGTTCTAGTTTGTTAAGGTGTTCACTGTCACCTTCACCTGTCACAAGGATGTCGTCCAAGTAACACTGAGTCCCCGGAATCCCTTGCAGGACTTGTTCCATCGCTCTTTGCCATATCGCCGGAGCCGATGCTACTCCGAATACCAATCGATGATACTGGTAAGGACCTTTGTGAGTGTTTATCGTGAGATACTTCCTAGAGGACTCTTCAACCTCCATCTGCAAATATGCTTGTGCTAGGTCAATTTTTGTAAAACGCTTCCCTCCAGACAGTGAGGCGAAGATGTCTTCTATCCTTGGAAGAGGATATTGTACTGTGTGAAGGACTGGGTTCACCGTCACCTTGAAATCCCCACAGATGCGAATCTTCCTTGGCTCCCCGGACTTATTGCTTAACGTTTTCTTCATGACAGGAACGATGGGTGTCGCCCACTCGCTCCAGTCAACCTTAGACAACATGCCTGCCTTCTCCAGATTCTCCAGCTCTGCCTCGACGGCTGGGCGAATTGCATATGGTACCGGTCTTGCTTTGAAAAACTTGGGAACTGCATTCTCTTCTATTTTTATCGAGGCGGTTACGCCTTTAAGCGTGCCCAGTTCTTGTTGAAATACCTCTTTGGCGTTAGCTAAGATTGTTGACAATCATCCAGGAGTGACGTCTTCATCTTTTTTACCGTCCACCGTCATTGCATGAATGGAGTGCCAATCTAAGTTTATCTTCCTGATCCATTCCCGTCCCAATAACGGTGGTCCACCATTTGGCAGTATGTAGAGATACAATTTCCGTATTTTCTTGCCGTTGTATTCGACAGGCACTCTTATTTTTCCTCTGGGGTATACTTTTTGCCCTGTATACGTCGTCAAGACGATGGATGTCTCTCTCAAGGGTATGTGTGAAAATAGCCGCCCGTAGTCTCGTCGATTCATGATGGTTAGCGCTGATCCTGTATCCAATTCCATTTTAACTTGGGACCCTGCTATCGTGAGGGTGACCCAAATGGTTCGGTGATCCTCTTTTGCGATTACATTGTGAAGTTTGAGACAGCTTAGTCTCCTGTTCCCGGATTCACTATCGCTCATCTGGTCTTCGGAACTACTGTCTGTCATCTTTTGTACTTTCTTGTACGGTTCCTTAGTAGCCTTTTTGTTGTCGCTGGTCTTCTTCCCAGACCTGCAAACTCGTGCAATGTGTCCCATCTTCCCGCATTGCCTGCATATTTTGTCTTTGGACCAGCAGTCCTGGTCATGGTTAGTTCTGCCGCAGCGATAACATTTTGCAAATCCCCGTGTCATTTCGTGGGTGCCGTATTCCTGTGGTTTTTGTTGAATTCCTGCAGCTCCCCTGGCTGCTGCTTCATACGATACTGCCACGCTGAAAGCCTTATCTAGCGTCAGCTCTTTCTCTGAGAGTAGCCTCTTCTGTGTTCCTTCACTCAGGAGTCCACAGACAAATTTGTCCCATAGGGTATCTGCCAGTCCTGCTCCGAACTGGCAGTGCTTTGATAGCTTACGTAGTTCCGTAAGATACTCAGCATTGCTCTCATCTTTGTGCTGAGTTCTCCTGTGGAATTTAAATCTTTCTGCTATCAACAGCAGTGCAGGGTTTAGGTGTTCCTGTAGGACAGCAACAATTTTGTTAAAACTCTTCGCCTTCGGTTTGGCTGGAGTAATCAGGTCCCGCAATGGGCCGTACGTTCTAGCGCCCATTAAGTTTAGCAATATCGATGCCTTTTTCTCCTCCGCTATTTCGTTTGCCTCGAAATATACCTCGACTCTTTCCACATACGTGGTCCCGTCCTCTATTGTATTATCAAAAGCAGTGATACAGCCAGTCTTCAGCATCTTGCAAATCTAAAATGGCGCCTCCCGCGCTTTGCCTTCTTCCCCGATTTAACAAAGTGGCGCCTCCCGCGCTTTGCCTTCTTCCCCGCTGTTGTTAGCGCTGCTTTCCACGGTTTCTTGCGCGTTTAATATTTTTTCTTTATTATTTTCCCGTCGTGGAGCGGACCCTCTGGGACACTTCCCTCCCTCCTCTTAGGTCCGAACGCTGCCCGGCTTCGAAGCACCGGCCGCGCCCTGTGTGCTCCACCCTCTCTCTCTCTCTTTGCTTCCCGACTCGCTGCCCGGCCCCGTTGAAAAGCCACCCGATCGAGCTCTAGCCCGCCGCAGCCCAGGAAGGATCAGTGCACTACCTGCCACCAGCCCGATTAGCTGGGAAACCACAGACCGGGGAACCAAACCTGGCTCTTGACAGTCTCTCCTGCAAGTTTTCAATCCGACGATTTGGAGGGCGGTTGCCCACGGTCGACGCCCGTTTCTCGAGTTTCTTTGGATTTTATTATTATTTTTTTTTCTTTCTTCTGGCTTCGACCTTCAATAACGTCGTCTGAGGTGCTGCCGAGTTGCAGGTAAGTTCGTTTCTTACTCGTCGCCAGTATTACGTCCGTGAATAATTGAGACACGGACAGCAGGAGTGGAACAAAATAAGTCTTTACTGGTGGAAGTCAATAGTGAAACTAAAAACACAGAGGCTCACTAGCGCCTTTTATACAGGGGTGGTCACTGCCGGTATTGCAGTCTGAGACCAGTTATTCTCTTAAAGATACATACACAACAGGACCAGTTCAAAGCGGACGGTCTGCACCTGGGCAGGGCTGGAACCGATGTCCTAGGGGGAGTGTTTGCTAGTGCTGTGGGGGAGGGTTTAAACTAAAATGGAAGGGGATTGGGAACCTGAGCAGGGAGACAGAGGAAAGGGAAACAAGGATAAAAGCAAAAGATAGGAAGGAGAAAAACAACAGTGGCAGTCAGAGAAATCAACAGTTTAAATCAAACGTGGCCACAGTAAATAATAATTCTAATAGGTCTAAGAGCGTTATAAAAACAAGCCTGAAGGCTTTGTGTCTTAATGCGAGGAGCATTTGTAATAAGGTGGATGAATTGGCTGCGCAAATAGAGGTAAATGAATATGATTTGGTTGGGATTACGGAAACGTGGCTCAAGGATGGCCAAGACTGGGAACTCAACATCCAGGGGTATTCGATATTCAGGAAAGATAGGCAAAAAGGAAAGGGAGGAGGGGTAGCATTACTGGTTAATGAAGGGATTAACTCAATTGTAATGAAGGATATTAGCTCTGATGATGTGGAATCTGTATGGGTAGAATTGAGAAATACTAAGGGGAAAAAAACATTAGTGGGAGTGGTATATAGACCTCCAAACAGTAAGGCGGAGGTTGGGGATGGCATTAAAAGGGAAATTAAAGAAGTGTGCAATAAGGGCACAGCAGTCATCATGGGTGACTTTAATCTGCATATAGATTGGGCTAACCAAATTAGTAACAATACTGTGGAGGAGGAAGTCCTGGAGTGTTTACAGGATGGTTTCCTGGACCAATATGTTGAGGAACCAACCAGAGATCAGACCATCTTAGACTGGGTATTATGTAACGAGAAAGGATTAATTAGCAATCTTGTTGTACGAGGCCCCTTGGGTCGGAGCGATCATAATATGATCGAATTCTTCATTAAGATGGAGAATGAAGTAGTTGACTCAAAAACTAGGGTCCTCAATTTAAATAAAGGAAACTACGATGTTCTGAGGAGCGAGTTGGGTAGGATTGATTGGGGAATGGCACTCAAAGGGTTGACGGTGGATAGGCAATGGCAAACATTCAAAGACCGAATGGATGAACTACAGAAGTTGTTCATCCCAGTTTGGCATAAAAATAAAACAAAAAAGGTGACTCAACCGTGGCTAACAAGGGAAATTAGGGATAGCATAAGATCCAAGGAGAGGACATACAAATTGGCCAGAAAAAGCAATAATCCTGAGGATTGGGAGCAGTTTAGGATTCAAAGAAAGGAGGACAAAGGGATTAATTAAGAAAGGGAAAATAGAATATGAGAGTAAGCTTTCAGGGAACATAAAAACTGACTGTAAAAGCTTTTATAGATATGTAAAGAGAAAAAGATTGGTGAAGTCAAGCGTAGGTCCCTTGCAGTCAGAATCGGGGGAATTTATAATGGGGAGCAAAGAAATGGCAGACCAAGCTAAATACATATTTTGGTTCTGTCTTCACAAAGGAGGACACAAATAACCTCCCAGAAATACCGCGGAACATAGGGTCTGATGAAAGGGTGGAACTGAAAGAAATCAGTATTTGTAGGGAAATGGTGTTAGGAAAATGACTGAAGGCCGATAAATCCCCAGGGCCTGATAATCTACATCCCAGGGTACTTAAGGAAGTGGCCCTAGAAATAGTAGATGCATTGCTGGTCATCTTCCAGAACTCAATAGACTCTGGAACAGTACCCATGGATTGGAGGGTAGCTAATTTTACCCCACTATTCAAAAAAGGTGGCAGAGAAAAAGCGGGGAATTATAGACCGGTAAGCCTGACATCGGTAGTGGGGAAAATGCTAGAGTCCATTATAAAAGATGTAATAGCAGAGCACTTGGAAAGCAGTGACAGGATCGGACAAAGTCAACATGGATTTACAAAAGGTAAATCATGCTTGACTAATCTACTGGAATTTTTTGAGGGTGTAACTGGTAAAATAGATAAGGGAGAACCAGTGGATGTGGTGTATTTGGACTTTCAGAAGGCTTTCGATAAGGTCCCGCATAAGAGGTTAGCATGCAAAATTAAGGCACATGGGATTGGGGGCAAGGTATTGACTTGGATAGAGAACTGGTTGGCGGACAGAAAGCAAAGAGTTGGAATAAACGGGTCGTTTTCCGAGTGGCAGGCATTGACTAGTGGGGTACCGCAAGGATCAGTCCTAGGACCCCAGCAGTTCACAATATATCTTAATGATCTGGACGAGGGAATTGGATGTAATATCTCCAAATTTGCAGACGACACAAAGCTGGGTGGGAGGGTATGCTGTGAGGAGGATGTTGTGAAACTCCAGTACGATTTGGACAGGTTGGGTGATTGGGCAGAAACATGGCAAATGCACTATAATGTGGATAAATGTGAGGTTATCCACTTTGGTGGCAAAAACAGGAAGGCAGATTATGATTTGAATGGCAATAGATTGGGAGAAGGGGAAGTGCAAAGAAACCTGGGTGTTCTTGTGCACCAGTCGCTGAAGTAAGCATGCAGGTGCAGCAGGCGGTTAAGAAGGCAAATGGTATGTTGGCCTTCGTAACAAGAGGGTTCGAGTACAAGAACAAGGATGTTTTGCTGCAGTTGTACAGGGCCTTGGTGAGACCGCACCTTGAGTATTGTGTGCAGTTTTGGTCACCTTACCTGAGGAAGGACGTTCTTGCCATGGAGGGAGTGCAGCGAAGATTCACCAGGCTGATACCTGGGATGGCAGGAATGACATACGAGGAGAGATTGTGTCAATTGGGCTTATACTCACTGGAGTTTAGAAGATTGAGAGGGGATCTCATCGAAACCTATAAAATTCTGATGTTTCTGATGGCTGGGGAGTCCAGAACCAGGGGTCATAGTCTAAGGATAAGGGGTAAGCCATTTAGGACTGAAATGAGGAAGAATTTCTTCACCCAGAGAGTGGTGAACCTGTGGAATTCTCTGCCACAGAGAGCGGTAGAGGCCAGTTCATTAAATATATTCAAGAAAGAGTTGGATATATTTCTTGAGGCTAAAGGGATCAAGGGATATGGGGAGAAGGCAGGGACAGGGTACTGAATTTGGATGATCAGCCATGATCTCATTGAATGGCGGAGCAGGCTCGAAGGGCCGAATGGCCTACTCCTGCTCCTATCTTTCTATGTTTCTAAAAGCAGTAAGAGAAATGTCAAGGCTGTAGAGCAGAGTAGTGATCTGGGTAAAGATAAGCAGAGTGGGTCAGGGGGAGAGCAGCAGCGGAGGAGGAGCAGAGGCCCGGCTTAAAAACCGGCGCCAAGGCAGAAGCCCGACCAGTTCGGGGGAGAGCAGCAGCGGAGGAGGAGCAGAGGCCCGGCTTAAAAACCGGCGCCAAGGCAGAAGCCCGACCAGTTCGGGGGAGAGCAGCAGCGGAGGAGGAGCAGAGGCCCGGCTTAAAAACCGGCGCCAAGGCAGAAGCCCGACCAGTTCGGGGGAGAGCAGCAGCGGAGAGCAGCAGAGGCCCGGCTTAAAAACCGGCGCCAAGGCAGAAGCCCGACCAGTTCGGGCAGGGAGCAGCAGCGGAGGAGGAGCAGAGGCCCGGCTTAAAAACCGGCGCCAAAGCAGAAGCCCGACCAGTTCGGGCAGGGAGCAGCAGCGGAGAGCAGCAGAGGCCCGGCTTAAAAACCGGCGCCAAAGCAGAAGCCCGACCAGTTCGGGCAGGGAGCAGCAGCGGAGAGCAGCAGAGGCCCGGCTTAAAAACCGGCGCCAAGGCAGAAGCCCGACCAGTTCGGGCAGGGAGCAGCAGCGGAGGAGGAGCAGAGGCCCGGCTTAAAAACCGGCGCCAAAGCAGAAGCCCGACCAGTTCGGGCAGGGAGCAGCAGCGGAGAGCAGCAGAGGCCCGGCTTAAAAACCGGCGCCAAGGCAGAAGCCCGACCAGTTCGGGCAGGGAGCAGCAGCAGAGGCCCGGCTTAAAAACCGGCGCCAAAGCAGAAGCCCGACCAGTTCGGGCAGGGAGCAGCAGCGGAGAGCAGCAGAGGCCCGGCTTAAAAACCGGCGCCAAAGCAGAAGCCCGACCAGTTCGGGCAGGGAGCAGCAGCGGAGAGCAGCAGAGGCCCGGCTTAAAAACCGGCGCCAAAGCAGAAGCCCGACCAGTTCGGGCAGGGAGCAGCAGCGGAGAGCAGCAGAGGCCCGGCTTAAAAACCGGCGCCAAAGCAGAAGCCCGACCAGTTCGGGCAGGGAGCAGCAGCGGAGAGCAGCAGAGGCCGGCTTAAAAACCGGCGCCAAAGCAGAAGCCCGACCAGTTCGGGCAGGGAGCAGCAGCGGAGAGCAGCAGAGGCCCGGCTTAAAAACCGGCGCCAAAGCAGAAGCCCGACCAGTTCGGGCAGGGAGCAGCAGCGGAGAGCAGCAGAGGCCGGCTTAAAAACCGGCGCCAAAGCAGAAGCCCGACCAGTTCGGGCAGGGAGCAGCAGCGGAGAGCAGCAGAAGCCCGGCTTAAAAACCGGCGCCAAAGCAGAAGCCCGACCAGTTCGGGCAGGGAGCAGCAGCGGAGAGCAGCAGAAGCCCGGCTTAAAAACCGGCGCCAAAGCAGAAGCCCGACCAGTTCGGGCAGGGAGCAGCAGCGGAGAGCAGCAGAAGCCCGGCTTAAAAACCGGCGCCAAAGCAGAAGCCCGACCAGTTCGGGCAGGGAGCAGCAGCGGAGAGCAGCAGAAGCCCGGCTTAAAAACCGGCGCCAAAGCAGAAGCCCGACCAGTTCGGGCAGGGAGCAGCAGCGGAGAGCAGCAGAAGCCCGGCTTAAAAACCGGCGCCAAAGCAGAAGCCCGACCAGTTCGGGCAGGGAGCAGCAGCGGAGAGCAGCAGAGGCCGGCTTAAAAACCGGCGCCAAAGCAGAAGCCCGACCAGTTCGGGCAGGGAGCAGCAGCGGAGAGCAGCAGAGGCCGGCTTAAAAACCGGCGCCAAAGCAGAAGCCCGACCAGTTCGGGCAGGGAGCAGCAGCGGAGAGCAGCAGAGGCCGGCTTAAAAACCGGCGCCAAAGCAGAAGCCCGACCAGTTCGGGCAGGGAGCAGCAGCGGAGAGCAGCAGAGGCCCGGCTTAAAAACCGGCGCCAAAGCAGAAGCCCGACCAGTTCGGGCAGGGAGCAGCAGCGGAGAGCAGCAGAGGCCGGCTTAAAAACCGGCGCCAAAGCAGAAGCCCGACCAGTTCGGGCAGGGAGCAGCAGCGGAGAGCAGCAGAAGCCCGGCTTAAAAACCGGCGCCAAAGCAGAAGCCCGACCAGTTCGGGCAGGGAGCAGCAGCGGAGAGCAGCAGAAGCCCGGCTTAAAAACCGGCGCCAAAGCAGAAGCCCGACCAGTTCGGGCAGGGAGCAGCAGCGGAGAGCAGCAGAAGCCCGGCTTAAAAACCGGCGCCAAAGCAGAAGCCCGACCAGTTCGGGCAGGGAGCAGCAGCGGAGAGCAGCAGAAGCCCGGCTTAAAAACCGGCGCCAAAGCAGAAGCCCGACCAGTTCGGGCAGGGAGCAGCAGCGGAGAGCAGCAGAAGCCCGGCTTAAAAACCGGCGCCAAAGCAGAAGCCCGACCAGTTCGGGCAGGGAGCAGCAGCGGAGAGCAGCAGAAGCCCGGCTTAAAAACCGGCGCCAAAGCAGAAGCCCGACCAGTTCGGGCAGGGAGCAGCAGCGGAGAGCAGCAGAGGCCCGGCTTAAAAACCGGCGCCAAGGCAGAGGCCCGACCAGTTCGGGCAGGGAGCAGCAGCGGAGCAGCAGAGGCCCGGCTTAAAAACCGGCGCCAAGGCAGAAGCCCGACCAGTTCGGGCAGGGAGCAGCAGCGGAGGAGCAGCAGAGGCCCGGCTTAAAAACCGGCGCCAAAGCAGAAGCCCGACCAGTTCGGGCAGGGAGCAGCAGCGGAGAGCAGCAGAGGCCCGGCTTAAAAACCGGCGCCAAGGCAGAAGCCCGACCAGTTCGGGCAGGGAGCAGCAGCGGAGGAGGAGCAGAGGCCCGAGACCAAATCAACATCAGAGGAGAGAGGTAAAAAATAATCAGTGTGACGTCACCAGGGAGCACGTAAGTGATTGGTTGGTGAGTATTTCTCTCTTTTCAGTACAAGCTTGAATTCTGTGGTGTTAAATTTCTCGGGATTAAGGTGTAGTGGGGACAGTTGGTAAATAAAGCGCCCTAGAGTATACCTGTAACTGGGGTATTGAATTAATTTTTAAATTAATTAAAGGAGTAAGTCATGGCAGGAGAGCTCAGACCCGTGTTCTGCTCCTCTTGCTCCATGTGGGAAATCAGGGACGCTGCCAGTGTCCCTGACGACCATGTGTGCGGGAAATGCATCCAGCTGCAGCTACTTGTAGACCGCATTGCGGCGCTCGAGCTGCGGGTGGATGGGTTGTGGAGCATGCGCGATGCTGAGAGGCTCGTGGATACCACGTTTAGCGAGTTGTGCACGCCTCAGGGTAGGGCAGCACAGGGAGTGACCATCAGGCGGAGCAACAAAGGCAGGCAGGTAGTGCAGGGAACCCCTGCGGACATCCCCCTTTCAAACAGGTATACCGCTTTGGATACTGTTGAGGGGGATGACTCACCAGGGGAAGGCAGCAGCAGCCAACTTCCTGGCACTGGGGGTGCTCCTGCTGCCCAGGAGGGGGGGAAAAAGAGTGGGAGAGCAATAGTGGTAGGGGATTCTATAGTAAGGGGAACAGATAGGCGGTTCTGTGGCCGCAAACGTGACTCCAGGATGGTTTGTTGCCTCCCTGGTGCCAGGGTCAAGGATGTCACTGAGCGGCTGCAGGGCATTCTGGAGGGGGAGGGTGAACAGCCAGTGGTCGTGGTCCACATTGGTACCAACGACATAGGTAAAAAGAGGGATGAGGTCCTGCATCAAGAATTTAGGGAGCTAGGTAACAGATTAAAGGGCAGGACCTCAAAGGGTGTAATCGCTGGATTACTCCCAGTGCCACGTGCTAGTAAGTATAGGAATGGGAGGATAGAGCAGATGAATGCGTGGCTAAAGAGTTGGTGTAGGGGGGAGGGTTTTACTTTCCTGGATCACTGGGCCTGCTTCTGGGAAAGGTGGGACTTGTACAAGTCGGACGGGTTGCACCTGAACCAGAGCGGGACAAATATCCTTGCGGGGAGGTTTGCTAGCACTGTCGGGGGGGGTTTAAACTAACTTGGCAGGGGGATGAGATACAGGGGGGAGCTGAAGTAGGGGGGGATGTGCTGCCAATTATGGAGGAAAAAACAAGTCAGCTTGGTAGGCAGGGCAAATATATAAGGGCAAGGCTGGATGGCATCTATTTTAATGCAAGGAGCCTTGCAAATAAGGTGGATGAACTGAAGGTGTTGATAAACACATGGGAGTATGATATTGTTGCTATCACTGAGACATGGTTGAGGGAGGGGCAAGACTGGCAGCTCAATATTCCGGGGTACAGAATCTTCAGGCGAGACAGAGGGGGAGGTATAAGAGGAGGGGGTGTCGCAATATTAATTAAGGAGTCAATTACTGCAGTAAGGAGGGATGATATATTAGCTGGGTCCTCTAATGAGGCCATATGGGTGGAGCTTAAAAACAAAAAGGGGGCAAGCACTTTGCTGGGAGTGTACTATAGGCCTCCAAACAGTCAGGGGGAGATAGAGGAACAGATATGTAGGCAAATCTCAGAGAAATGTGCAAATAATAGGGTAATAATAATGGGGGATTTCAACTTCCCCAATATTAACTGGGATAGTCAAAGTGTGAAAGGCTCAGAGGGTGTAGAATTCTTAAAGTGCATCCAGGAGAGCTTTTTGAGCCAGCATGTAGAAAGTCCTACAAGAGAGGGGGCGGTACTGGACCTAATTCTAGGGAATGTGGCCGGCCAAGTGGAAAAAGTGCTAGTAGGTGAGCACTTTGGTGATAGTGACCATAATATGGTAAGATTTAAGGTGGTCATGGAAAAGGACAGGGATGGGCCGGAAATAAAGGTTCTAAATTGGGGGAAGGCTGATTTTAATAGGATAAGGCAGGATCTGGCCAAAATGGACTGGGATCAGCTACTTGTAGGAAAATCCGCATCGGAGCAATGGGAGGCTTTCAGAAGGGAGATTGAGATCATACAAGGGCAACATGTTCCCATAAAGGTCAAGAGTGGTTCCAAAAACCACAGGGAACCGTGGATGTCAGGGGATATACGGGAATGGATTAGGAAAAAAAGGAGGGCTTTTGGTAGATACAAAAGGCTAAAGACGGAGGAAGCCCTAGAGGAGTACAAAAAGTGCAGGGGGATACTTAAAAAAGAAATTAGGAGATCAAGGAGGGGCCATGAAATAACACTGGCGAGCAAAATAAAGGAAAATCCGAAGATGTTTTATAAGTATATTAAGGGTAAAAGGATAACTAGGGAAAAAATAGGGCCCATTAGGGACAAAAGTGGCAATCTGTGTGTGGAGCCGGAAGATGTAGGAGGGGTTCTAAATGAATTTTTTGCATCTGTTTTCACTATGGAGAAGGACGATGTAGACATAGAAATAGGGCGGGGGGACTGTGATATGCTCGAACATATTAACATCGAGAGGGAGGAGGTATTGGCGGTTTTAGCTGGCCTAAAAATGGATAAATCCCCAGGCCCCGATGAAATGTACCCCAGGCTGCTGTGTGAGGCAAAGGAGGAGATTGCGGGGGCTCTAACACATATATTCAGGACCTCTCTGGCCACAGGGGATGTGCCAGAGGACTGGAGAACCGCTAATGTAGTACCATTATTCAAGAAGGGTAGTAGGGAAAAACCGGGGAACTACAGGCCAGTGAGCCTAACATCAGTGGTAGGAAAATTACTGGAAAAAATCCTGAGGGACAAAATTTGTCTCCACTTGGAGAGGCAAGGATTAATCAGGGATAGTCAACATGGCTTTGTCAAGGGAAGATCATGTCTGACTAATTTGATTGAATTTTTTGAGGGGGTGATTAGGTGTGTGGATGAGGGTAACGCAGTGGATGTGGTATACATGGATTTCAGTAAGGCCTTCGATAAAGTCCCGCACAGGAGACTGGTCAAGAAGGTAAGAGCCCATGGAATCCAGGGTGCCTTGGCACATTGGATACAAAACTGGCTTAGTGGCAGAAGGCAGAGGGTGATGGTCGAAGGTTGTTTTTGTGACTGGAAACCTGTGGCCAGTGGGGTACCACAGGGATCGGTGCTGGGTCCCTTGCTGTTTGTGGTCTACATTAATGACTTGGATATGAATGTAAAGGGTATGATCAGTAAATTCGCGGATGATACTAAAATTGGTAGGGTGGTAAATAGCGAGGAGGGTAGCCTCAGTCTGCAGAACGATATAGATGGGTTGGTCAGATGGGCGGAACAGTGGCAAATGGAATTTAACCCGGAAAAGTGCGAGGTGATGCACTTTGGGGGGTCTAACAAGGCAAGGGAATACACAATGAATGGTAAGACCCTAGGCAAGACGGAGGGTCAGAGGGATCTGGGTGTGCAGGTACACAGATCCCTGAAGGCGGCGGAACAGGTGGATAAGGTGGTAAAAAAGGCATATGGGATACTTGCCTTCATTAGCCGAGGCATAGAATATAAGAGCAAGGAGGTTATGATGGAGCTGTATAAAACACTGGTTAGGCCACAGCTGGAATACTGTGTGCAGTTCTGGTCGCCACACTACAGGAAAGATGTGATCGCGTTAGAGAGGGTGCAGAGGAGGTTCACCAGGATGTTACCAGGGCTGGAGCGCTTCAGCTATGAAGAGAGACTGGGCAGATTGGGTTTGTTTTCCTTGGAGCAGAGGAGGCTGAGGGGGGACATGATTGAGGTGTACAAAATTGTGAGGGGCATAGATAGGATGGATGCTGAGGAGCTTTTCCCCTTAGTAGAGGGGTCAATAACTAGGGGGCATAGATTCAAGGTAAAGGGCGGGAGGTTTAGAGGGGATTTGAGAAAGAACTTTTTCACCCAGAGGGTGGTTGGAGTCTGGAACTCACTGCCTGAAAGGGTTGTGGAGGCAGAAACCCTCACAACATTTAAGAAGCATTTGGATGAGCATTTGAAATGCCATAGCATACAAGGCTACGGGCCAAATGCTGGAATATGGGATTAGATTAGACAGGGCTTGATGGCCGGCATGGACACGATGGGCCGAAGGGCCTCTATCTGTGCTGTATTACTCTATGACTCTATGACTCTAAGGGCCAGAAAGCTTAACAGAGGTAATAGGGCATTAGTGAGGTGTGTGTTGCCAGGTGTTAGGAGGCGTGAGTTGCCAGATGTTGGGAGGTGTGAGTGGCCAGGTGTTGGGAGGTGCGAGTGGCCAGGTGTTGGGAAGTGTGACCGGCCAGGTGTTGGGAGGTGTGACTGGCCAGGTGTTGGGAGGTGTGACTGGCCAGGTGTAGGGAGGTGCGAGTGGCCAGGTGTAGGGAGGTGTGACCGGCCAGGTGTTGGGAGGTGCGAGTGGCCAGGTGTTGGGAGGTGTGACTGGCCAGGTGTTGGGAGGTGTGAGTGGCCAGGTGTTGGGAGGTGTGACTGGCCAAATGTTGCTGGTGTGAGTGGCCAGGTGTTGGGAGGTGTGAGAAGCCAGTTGTTGGAAGGTGTGACTGGCCAGATGTTGGGAGGTGTGAGTGGCCAGGTGTTGGGAGGAGCAAGTGGCCAGATGTTGGACGGTGTGAGTGGCCAGATGTTGGGAGGTGTGAGTGGCCAGGTGTTGGGAGGTGTGACTAGCCACATGTTGGGAGGTGTGACTGGCCTGGTGTTGGGAGATGTGAGCGGCCAGATGTTGGGAGGTGTGACTGGCCAGGTGTTCGGAGGTGTGAGTGGCCAGGTGTTGGGAGGTGTGACTGGCCAGATGTTGCGAGGTGAGAGTGGCCCGATGGTGGGAGGTGTGAGTGGCCAGATGTTGGGAGGTGTGAATGGCCAGGTGTTGGGAGGTACGAATGGCCAGATGTTAGGAGGTGTGAGTGGCCAGGTGTTGGGAGGTGTGAGTGGCCAGATGTTGGGAGGTGTGACTGGCCAGGTGTTAGGAGGTGCGAGTGGCCAGATGTTGGGAGGTGTGAGTGACCAGGTGTTGGGAGGTGCGAGTGGCCAGGTGTTGGGAGGTGCGAGTGGCCAGATGTTGGGAGGTGTGAGTGACCAGGTGTTGGGAGGTGTGAGTGGTCAGGTGTTGGGAGGTGTGAGTGGCCAGGTGTTGGGAGGTGTGACTGGCCAGGTGTTGGGGGGCGCTAGTGACCAGGTGTTGGGAGGTGCGAGTGGCCAGGTGTTGGGAGGTGCGAGTGGCCAGGTGTTGGGAGGTGTGACTGGCCAGATGTTGGGAGGTGTGACCAGCCAGGTGTTGGGAGGTGTGGGTGGCCAGGTGTTGGGAGGTGTGACTGGCCAGGTGTTGGGAGCTGTGACTGGCCAGGTGTTGGGTGGTATGAGTGGCCAGGTGTTGGGATGTGTGACTGGCCAGGTGTTGGGAGCTGTGACTGGCCAGGTGTTGGGAGGTGTGACTGGCCAGGTGTTGGGAGGTGCGAGTGGCCAGGTGTTGGGAGGTGCGAGTGGCCAGGTGTTGGGAGGTGTGACTGGCCAGATGTTGGGAGGTGTGACTGGCCAGGTGTTGGGAGCTGTGACTGGCCAGGTGTTGGGTGGTATGAGTGGCCAGGTGTTGGGATGTGTGACTGGCCAGGTGTTGGGAGCTGTGACTGGCCAGGTGTTGGGAGGTGTGACTGGCCAGGTGTTGGGAGGTGCGAGTGGCCAGGTGTTGGGAGGTGCGAGTGGCCAGGTGTTGGGAGGTGTGACTGGCCAGATGTTGGGAGGTGTGACCAGCCAGGTGTTGGGAGGTGTGGTGGCGAGGTGTTGGGCGTTGTGACTGGCCAGCTGTTGGGAGGTGTGAGTGGCCACGTGTTGGGAGGTGTGAATGGCCAAATGTTGCTGGTGTGAGTGGCCAGGTGTTGGGAGGTGTGAGTAGCCAGTTGTTGGAAGGTGTGACTGGCCAGATGTTGGGAGGTGTGAGTGGCCAGGTGTTGGGAGGAGCAAGTGGCCAGGTGTTGCAAGGTGTGAGTGGCCAGGTGTTGGGAGGTGTGACTGGCCAGGTGTTGGGAGGTGTGACTGGCCAGGTGTTGGGAGGTGTGAGTGGCCAGGTGTTAAGAGGTGTGAGTGGCCAGGTGTTAAGAGGTGTGAGTGGCCAGGTGTTGCGAGGTGAGAGTGGCCAGGTGTTAGGGGGTGTGTGTGGCCAGGTGTTGGGAGGTATGACTGGCCAGATGTTAAGAGGTGTGAGTGGCCAGGTGTTGGGAGGTGTGAGTGGCCAGGTGTTGGGAGGTGTGACTGGCCAGATGTTGGGAGGTGTGAGTGGCCAGATGTTGGGAGGTGTGAGTGGCCAGATGTTAAGAGGTGTGAGTGGCCAGATGTTAGGAGGTGTGTGTGGCCAGGTGTTGGGCGGTGTGACTGGCCAGATGTTAAGAGGTGTGAGTGGCCAGCTGTTAGGAGGTGTGAGTGGCCAGATGTTGGGAGGTGTGAGTGGCCAGGTGTTGGGAGGTGTGACTGGCCAGCTGCTGGTGGTGTGAGTGGCCAGATGTTAGGAGGTGTGAGTGGCCAGGTGTTGGGAGGTGCGCGTGGCCAGATGTTGGGAGGTGTGAGTGGCCAGGTGTTGGGAGGTGCGAGTGGTCAGGTGTTGGGAGGTGCAAGTGGCCAGATGTTGGGTGGTGTGACTGGCCAGGTGTTGGGAGGTGTGAGTGGCCAGGTGTTGGGAGGTGTGACTGGCCAGGTGTTAGGAGGTGTGAGTGGACAGGTGTTGGGAGGTGTGAGTGGCCAGATGTTGGGAGGTGTGACTGGCCAGGTGTTGGGAGGTGTGAGTGGCCAGGTGTTGGGAGGTGCGAGTGGCCAGGTGTTGCGAGGTGTGACTGGCCAGGTGTTCGGAGGTGGGTACTGGCCAGGTGTTCGGAGGTGGGTACTGGCCAGGTGGTGGGAGCTGTGACTGGCCCGGTGTTGGGAGCTGTGACTGGCCCGGTGTTGGGAGATGTGAGTGGCCAGATGTTGGGAGGTGTGAGTGGCCAGGTGTTGGGAGGTGTGAGTGACCAGGTGTTGGGAGGTGCGAGTGGCCAGGTGTTGGGAGCTGTGACTGGCCAGGTGTTGGGAGGTGTGAGTGACCAGGTGTTGGATGGTATGACTGGCCAGGTGTTGGGAGCTGTGACTGGCCCGGTGTATGGAGGTGTGAGTGACCAGGTGTTGGGAGCTGTGACTGGCCAGGTGTTGGGCGGTATGACTGGCCAGGTGTTGGGAGCTGTGACTGGCCAGGTGTTGGGAGGTGTGACTGGCCAGGTGTTGGGAGCTGTGACTGGCCAGGTGTTGGGAGCTGTGACTGGCCAGGTGTTGGGAGGTGTGAGTGACCAGGTGTTGGGAGCTGTGACTGGCCAGGTGTAGGGAGGTGTGACTGGCCAGGTGTAGGGAGGTGTGACTGGCCAGGTGTTGGGAGGTGTGAGTGGCCAGGTGTTGGGATGTGTGAGTGACCAGGTGTTGGGAGGTGCGAGTGGCCAGGTGTTGGGAGCTGTGACTGGCCAGGTGTAGGGAGCTGTGACTGGCCAGGTGTTGGGCGGTATGAGTGGCCAGGTGTTGGGAGGTGTGACTGGCCAGGTGTTGGGAGCTGTGACTGGCCAGGTGTTGGGAGCTGTGACTGGCCAGGTGTTGGGCGGTATGAGTGGCCAGGTGTTGGGAGGTGTGACTGGCCAGGTGTTGGGAGGTGTGAGTGACCAGGTGTTGGGCGGTATGAGTGGCCAGGTGTTGGGAGCTGTGACTGGCCAGATGTTGGGAGCTGTGACTGGCCAGGTGTTGGGAGCTGTGACTGGCCAGGTGTTGGGTGCTATGAGTGGCCAGGTGTTGGGAGGTGTGAGTGGCCAGGTGTTGGGAGCTGTGACTGGCCAGGTGTTGGGAGCTGTGACTGGCCAGGTGTTGGGCGGTATGAGTGGCCAGGTGTTGGGAGGTGTGACTGGCCAGGTGTTGGGAGCTGTGACTGGCCAGGTGTTGGGAGGTGTGACTGGCCAGGTGTTGGGAGGTGTGAGTGACCAGGTGTTGGGAGGTGCGAGTGGCCAGGTGTTGGGAGCTGTGACTGGCCAGGTGTAGGGAGGTGTGAGTGACCAGGTGTTGGGCGGTATGACTGGCCAGGTGTTGGGATGTGTGACTGGCCAGGTGTTGGGAGGTGTGACTGGTCAGGTGTTGAGAGCTGTGACTGCCAGGTGTTGGGAGGTGTGATTGGCCAGGTGTTGGGAGCTGTGACTGCCAGGTGTTGGGAGGTATGACTGGTCAGGTGTTGGGAGCTGTGACTGCCAGGTGTTGGGAGGTGTGACTGGCCAGGTGTTGGGAGCTGTGACTGGCCAGGTGTTGGGAGGTGTGACTGGCCAGGTGTTGGGAGCTGTGACTGGCCAGGTGTTGGGAGCTGTGACTGGCCAGGTGTTGGGAGCTGTGACTGGCCAGGTGTTGGGAGGTGTGAGTGACCAGGTGTTGGGCAGTATGAGTGGCCAGGTGTTGGGAGCTGTGACTGGCCAGGTGTTGGGAGCTGTGACTGGCCAGGTTTTGGGAGCTGTGACTGGCCAGGTGTTGGGAGCTGTGACTGGCCAGGTGTTGGGAGCTGTGACTGGCCAGGTTTTGGGAGCTGTGACTGGCCAGGTGTTGGGAGCTGTGACTGGCCAGGTGTTGGGAGGTGTGAGTGACCAGGTGTTGGGCGATATGAGTGGACAGGTGTTGGGAGCTGTGACTGGCCAGGTGTTGGGAGCTGTGACTGGCCAGGTGTTGGGAACTGTGACTGGCCAGGTTTTGGGAGCTGTGACTGGCCAGGTGTAGGGAGGTGTGAGTGACCAGGTGTTGGGTGGTATGACTGGCCAGGTGTTGGGAATCTCGGTTTCTTTAGATTATTAACAAGTGCTGCACCGCCCCTCCCTTAATTGCTGGCCACTCCTCCAGGTGCCGGTTGTTGCTCAGGTGCCGGCAGTTCCCGAGCTGTGGCGATGAGGGTGACGGTGAGGAGATCGGTGCTGGTGCTGTTGGTCGGGCTCCTGCTCGCCGGACTCGGAGTAGTGCTGATCTTTGTCGGGCCGGTCATTATCCGGGATCAGGTTATTAAGGTAAGCGAGAGTCCGGGACAAACACCGAGTCTGAATCGTGAAGTGAACAGATTGTTTAAACCTGTGAGAATTACTTTAAAATAATGACGTTTAATTTATTACAACCTCGAGCGATGCTTTAAAGGAATTTACTTTCATTTTTAAAATGCAGCTGTTCAGTGTTTTGACTGTAGGGTTGTGCTATTCCTCGGCTTATGTTGCATTTGGTCCAAAATTTGATATTTGCTGCAGTTTACTGTATACAGTTGACAGTGTCAGGGTGCCGGGGGTCCAGGTGGGGGTGCCGGGGGTCCAGGTGGGGGTGCCGGGGGTCCAGGTGGGGGTGCCGGGGGTCCAGGTGGGGGTGCCGGGGGTCCAGGTGAGGGTGCCGGGGGTCCAGGTGGGGGTGCCGGGGGTCCAGGTGAGGGTGCCGGGGGTCCAGGTGGGGGTGCCGGGGGTCCAGGTGGGGGTGCCGGGGGTCCAGGTGAGGGTGCCGGGGGTCCAGGTGGGGGTGCCGGGGGTCCAGGTGAGGGTGCCGGGGGTCCAGGTGAGGGTGCCGGGGGTCCAGGTGAGGGTGCCGGGGGTCCAGGTGGGGGTGCCGGGGGTCCAGGTGGGGGTGCCGGGGGTCCAGGTGGGGTGCCGGGGGTCCAGGTGGGGTGCCGGGGGTCCAGGTGACAGTAGCACTCATCCATCTCTGCTTCTGCAAAGCCCCCACGTCTCTCCTCCACCCCTGTGATTTAATGTCACCCTCCCAAGCACAGCCTAGAGACACCCAGTGAGGATTAGTTAGTGAGACTGAGGGAAGTGCACAAGGAATGCATTGAACACGAGGCCAGGAGGTGCAAAATGGTTGGAGTGTTGGCAGTCGTCAGAATCACCTGAGTAACCTCGAATCCAGATCTCATGAGGCTGGCATTTAAAAGAAAGAAACGCAGAAAATGCTGGAAATACTCAGCAGGTCAGGCAACATCTGTAGAGAGAGAAACAGAGTTAACGTTTCAGGTCGATGACCCTTCGTCAGAACTGGAAAAAGTTAGAGATGTAACAGTTTTTAAGCAAGTGTAGGGGCAAAGAACGGGGGAGGGGAGGAAAGGACAAAAGGATGGTCTGAGATAGGGTGGAAAGCAGGAGAGATTAAATGACAAAAGGGATGATGGTGAAAGGCAAAAGGAGATAGTAATGGGACAAGTTAAGCAACAAAAGATGGGCCTAGAGGGGCTGTAAATGGGAATATCAGAATCATCCACCACAGCTGCCGTCTGAAAAAATGGGAACAATGGTTATGGTCTGAAATTGTTGAACTCAGTGTTGAGTCCAGAAGGCTGTAAAGTGCCTAATAGAAAGATGAGGTGCTGTTCCTTGAGCTTACGTTGAGCTTCATTGGAACAGTGTAGGAGGCCGAGGACCGAGAGGTCAGAGTGGGAATGGAGCGGAGAATTAAAATGGCAAGCAACCGGAAGCTCAAGGACACGCTTGTGGACTGACCGGAGGCGTTCTGCAAAGCGGTCACCCAATCTGCGTTTGGTCTCCCCAATGTAGAGGAGACCGCATCGTGAGCAGCGAATACAGTATATTAAATAGCAAGAAGTACAAGTAAATCACTGTTTCACCTGGAAGGGGTGTTTGGGGCCCTAGACAGTGGGAAGGGGGGAGGTAAAAGGGCATGTGTTGCATCTCCTGCGCTTGCACGGGAAGGTGCTGTGGAAAGGGGAGAGGGTGTTGGGGGTGATGGAAAAGAAAGACATTTGCAGAGAATCAAAACCATGTTCATGCACTGGGACGATATCCCAGCAGGTGCTGCAGGTGGGTGGAGGGTTTGGGTAGAAATAATATTAACTGAAGATAAGAAAAAGAAGGCTTGAGAGCAAAGGTCAGAGTACAGAAAGTGAGAAATACACCGTCAGGAAATTTGGACAGGGTGGGGACAGTTTCCCAGATCTGAGTTCTGTGCACAAATACACAAATATAAGGAATAAAACAAGTGAATTAGAAGCACAAATTCAGTTTAAAGGGTATGATGTAATAGCCATCATAGAGGCCTGGCTACAAGCTGAGCATGACTGGGAGCTAAATATTCCAGTGTTCTCAATTCAGCACTGTTCCTTTAGATTGGAAAATTGCACATGTCACTCTGCTTTTTAAGAATGGCGAGAGAGGGAAACCAGGGAATTATAGACCAGTTAGCCTAACATCTGTTGTGGGGAAATTGCTAGAGGTCTTCCTGTCAAATGTATGAATGGAGAGTCCCTTCTGTGATTGGCTCCCCATGGCCCACGTGATCCCAGGGATGCTGCAAATTACCTGCGCCTCTGGGATACGTGGGCCCTGCGCACTGGCAGTTTGGAGAGGCCCAGCATCGGAATTGTGCGCGTCCCGGGAGCCCTCAGGTAAGGGCACAGATTTTTCCAGATTGCAGTCCTCCGCCCGTGGGAGGCCTGCGATCGGAATATCTGGGCCATGCTCTTCCAGAAGGCTTCAATAAAGTCCCTCATAAGAGATTGTTAGCTAAAGTTGAAGCCCATGGAATTGAGGGCAAACTATTGACCTGGTTGGGAGATTCGCCCAGCGGCAGGAGACAGAGAGTAGGGATAATGGGCAGGTACTCAAATTGGCAGGATGTGACTATTGGTGTCCTGCAGGGATCTGTGTTGGGGCCTCAACTATTCACTGTATTTATGAATGACTTAGATGATGGGGAAAGAGAGCCACATATCCAACTTTGCTGATGAAACAAAGATAGGTGGCACTGTAAGCAGTGTATCTACAAAGGGATGTTAATAGATTAAGTGAATGGGGGAAAACTGCAGCAAATGGATTTCAATGTAGGCAACTGTGAGGTCAACCACTTTGGGCCTAAAAATGATAGAACGGGGTACTTTCTAAATAGTAAAAAGGAAGAAACAGTGAGGCCCAAAGAGACTTAGGGGTCCAGGTACATAGATAATTAAAATGTCTTGTACAAGTACAGAAAATAATCAAAAAGGCTAATGGAATTCTGGCCTTTATATCTAGAGGACTACAATACAAGGGGTAGAAGTTATGCTGGAGTACTTTGAGCAGTTCTGGGCAGTACACCGTAGGAAGGATATAGTGGCCAAGCACAAACGTCTTCTTTTGTGCTAGGCATGATTCCAGCCAGTGGAGAATTTTCCCCCTGATTCCCATTGACTTCAGTTTTACTAGGACTCCTTGATGCCACACTTGGTCAAATGTTGCCTTGATGTTGAGGGCAGTCACTCTCACCTCACCTGGAATTCAGCTCTTTTGTCCATGCTTGGACCAAGGCTGTAATGAGGTGTGGAGCTGAGTGGCCCTGGCGGAACCCAAACTGTGTGTCGGTGAACAGGTTATTGGTGAGTAAGTACCTCTTGATAGCACTGTTCATGACCCCTTCTATCACTTTGCTGATGATTAAGAGTAGAATGATGGGGCAGTAATTGGCCGGATTGGATTTATCCTGCTTTTTGTGGAGAGCACATACCTGGGCAGTTTTCCACTTTGTCGGGTAGGTGCCAGTTTTGTAGCTGTACTGGAACAGTGCAGTGTAGATTTACCAGAATGATACCTGGACTCCAAGTGTTAAATTACGAGGAGAGATTACACAAATTAGGGTTGTATTCCCTGGAATTTAGGTGGTTAAGGTATGGTTTTGATCGAAGTTTTCAAGATATTAAGGGGAACTGACAGGGTAGAAACTATTTCCGCTGGTTGGAGAGTGAAGGACTGGGGACACAGCCTAAAAATTAGAGCCAGACCTTTCAAGTGTGAAGTTAGGAAACACTTCTACACACAAAGGGTGGTAGAAGCTTGGAACTCTCTTCCACAAATGGCAGTTGACGCTAGGCCAATTGTTAATTTTAAATCTGAGATTGATAGATTTTTGTTAGTCAAAGGTATTAAGGGATATGGGCCAAAGATGGGGATATGGAGTTAGATCGCAGATAAGACATGATCTCACTGAATGGCAGAACAGGCTCAAGGGACTGAATGGCCTCCTCCTGTTCCTATGTTGCTAGAATCATATAATTTTACAGCACAGCAGGAAGCCAATTGACCCAATATGTCTGTGCTGGCACTCCAAGAGCTATCTGCTCAGTCCCATTCTCTGTCCTTTCCCTACACACGTAAATTTTTATTTTCCAAATATTTATTCACTTCCCTTTTAAAAGGTTTCCTTACCCCTATTTTTCTGGTCAGACATGAGACAGCCATTTCCGTGTCCCGACCACTTCGCATATAATCAGGGTGGTCATGGAACCAAACTAGCGAGTACAAGGAAATGCGGAGTGAGTGTGCAGCCTTCCCCTCGCTGGTTTCCAGGTGGTCAGAGGTCCCGCGGGAATCAGGCGAGAGTCTCATTAATATATGCTAATTGGAGTCAAATTACAGCCCCCAGTCCTATTTCCGATTCTGCCCAAATCGGGATGCAGACATTTTCTGCGATATTTAAAGGGATCCTCCGGTAAAACTGCGGAAAGTTTTAGGAGACATTTTGCTAGTATTCGATAGTGTTTTAGAAATGCTGCAGCTCCTGAACTCTACCCACGGACTGCAGCAGTTGAAGAAGGCTCCAGAACACTAGAGGGACTTTAGGAACTGCAATTATTTCTTCATGGGGTGATCCTGAGAATTGCACTCTGGCAGAGGAGAAAGAAGAGGATTGGAGCAGTCTAGGCCTCCCTCCTCCTCGCCACCCCTCAACAGAGGATCTAAGGACAGTTACAAAAGCACCAGGACAGCCTGAGGACTCTCCGCATCTTTAAACCAATCCCCTTCCACCACCACCCTCCTCCGCCTGGCTGCACTTGTTCCCACATTGAACAACTTTTCCTTTGACTCCACTCACTTCCTCCAAATTAAAGGTGTTGCTATGGGAACCCGCGTGGGACCTAGCTATGCCTGCCTTTTCGTGGGATATGTGGAAAATTCTTTGTTCTTTGTCCAGTCCTACTCAGGTCCCCTCCCTCACCTCTTTTTCTGGGTACATTGATGACTGTATTTCATTCACTTTGCTTCCAATTTCCACCCTTCCTTCACCTTCACATGGTCCATCTCTAACTTTTCCCTTCCCTTCCTTGACTTCTCTGTCTCCATTTCTGGGGATAGGCTATCGACAAACATCCACTGTAAGCCCACTGCTTCCCACAGCTACCTGGACTATACTTCCTCCCACTCCGTTTCCTGTAAGGACTCTATTCCATTCTCCCAGTTTCTCCGTCTCTGTCACATCTGTTCTGACGATGCCACCTTCCATACGAATGATTCTGCTATGTCTTCCTTTTTCCTCAACCGAGGATTCCCTTCCACCGTGGTTGACACGGCCCTCGACCATGTCAGTTCCATTTCCCGCACTTCTGCTCTCACCCCTTCCCCTCCCTCCCAGAACCACGATAGGGTTCCCCGTGTCCTCGCCTTTCACCCCACCATCCTCCACATTCAACGGATCATCATCTGTCATTTTCGCCACCTCCAGCGTGATTCCACCACCAAACACATCTTCCCCTCACCTCCCCTTTCAGCATTCCGTAGGGACCGCTCCCTTCGCAACACCCTAGTCCACTTCTCAATCACCCCCAACACACCTTCCCCTTCGCCCGGCACCTTCCCGTGCAAACGCAGGAGATGCAACACATGCCCTTATACCTCCCCCCTTCCCACTGTCCAGGGCCCCAAACACTCCTTCCAGGTGAAATAGCGATTTATTTGTACTTCTTTCAAATTAGTGTACTATATTCGCTGCTCACAATGCGGTCTCCTCTACATTGGGGAGACCAAACACAGTCGCTTGTCACTTTAATTCTCCATCCCACTCCCACTCTGACCTCAACCTCTTACACTGTTCTAATGAAGCTCAACGTAAGCTCGAGGAACAGCACCTCATCTTTCGATTAGGCACTTTACAGCCTTCTGGACTCAACATCGAGTTCAACAATTTCAGACCATGACCACTGCTCCCATTTTTTCAGGCAGCAGTTGCTGGTAATAATTCTGATATACCCATTTTCACCTCCTCTAGACCCATCTTTTGTTTCTTTACTTTCCCATTACCATCCCCTTTTGCCTCGCACCATCACCCCTTTTGTCATTTAATCTCTCCTGCCTTTCAATTTATCGCAGACCTTCCCTTTTGTTCTTTCCTCCCCTCCCCCTTTCCCTGTCCCTGTACTTGCTTAAAACCTGTTACATCTCCAACTTTTTCCAGTTCTGACGAAAGGTCATCGAGCTGAAACGTTAACTCTGTTTCTCTCTCCACGGATACTGCCTGACTTGCTGAGTATTTCCAGCATTTTCTGCTTTTATCCAAGGACATTTGTAGCTTTTGGCTCATCAGATGTCTTGGGGATCTGATCTTAGAATTCAAATTAAACTCGTTAAAAGTAAATCCAGAAAAACCTTCACACAAAGAGTTGTGAGAATGTGGAACTCGGTGCCCAGGCAGGCCATAGATACAAATCCAATACAAAGCCCGATACTTGCTTCAGGGATAAGCGTGTTAAGGGTGATGGAGAGAATGCAGGGAATGAAAATCCAAAAGATTTAAGCTGCCATGGATAACAAAATGGTAGAACAGGCCTGGGTTTCTGCTCCTATTTCACAATCAATGTACAAGTGTTCGCGTGTGCAAGGCTGCGCCAACTTATTGTGTAAGACAGAAATTAACCTTAGTACTGTAAGGATTTTCCACAGCTTATTTATCCTTCAATGACATAAGGTTTAATGTCTTGTGTAAAGTTTAATGACTCTTATCATTGTGATTACTATAAACTTTATTACAGACCAAATTTTGTACATGATCCACGTCTGTGGGGTTCAGTTATTTAAAGATAAGAAAGCCCAATGCAATTGTGTCAAGTTAAATGATACGTTCAAGAGTCGATTGTGTGACGGTAACTCTGTGGGGTGATTTCGAGCCTTGTGGCAGAAACTGAAACCCAGCACTTGGTGACCAGCAGGTGACTGAATCAAGACCCCAAATACCAATTTAGGATAGAGTGGCCATTGAGCAAAGCTCTGCTCAACAGCAGAATGACGAGGCCATTAAGTTCTACCATGATGCGAGCAGGGAGTTATAGAACCTACACATAGCCACAAGGTGTCAGCTGTGGCTCAGTGGGCAGCACTCTTGCTTCTGAGTCAGAAAATCGTTCAAGTCCCACTCCAGAGACTTGAGCATAAAATCTAGGCTGACATTCCTAGTCTGTGCTGCCTAGGCTGCCAGCGTTGTCCCATCTGCTGCAGACTACATGTGGAACATGGACAGCTCCTGCCATAGACATTACAACAGCATTAAAGATTCACACAACCGAGCCTTCATTCTTGCAGGACAAGCTGGCGCACAATACGTGGGATCAGACAAGGAGTGGTCACATCCTATCCCTACTCAAGGAGGAGGCCAGGACATTATGGGCAGGGGAGGCTGGAGGCCATGTTCCACAGAGTTTCTACATGACTTGCCCACTTTTTCCCACCTTACAGCAATCTCACTCTACATGACACACTGAAGCTGCTACAGAAGGAGACTGATTGCTGTACACCAGGAACATTGACTACCTGCCAGTGAGATGGCAAGCATTATAATGGAGTTGAGCTTCAACTTGTGTGGGGTCTTGTTAACAGCAGTGAGACCATGCAGTCACCCATACAGCAAGTGGCCAACTGCGGAAACACTGCCTCTGGTGGACAACTCCAGGAACACTGCCTCTGGTGGCAGCTCCAGGAACACTGCCTCTGGTGGGATCTTCAGGAACATTGTCTCTGGTGGCAGCTCCGACAGCTACCATATTGGCTCGAAGGTTCAGCATCTCCTCTGGCTTTCAAAGGACGGGGCTTCAAGAGCATCTCATCACGCCTGCACTAGCCATGCCTCTAGCCAAGCTGTTCCAGTAGAGCTACAATGCTGGTATCTACATAACAATGTGGAAAATTGCCCAGGGAAGTGGGACTCGCTGAAGTGCTCTTGCAGACAGCAGGCATGGGCTCGACACGCCGAATGGCCTCCTTCTGTGCTGTAACCATTCTATGATTCTATTCTAGGTATGTCCTGTCCACAAAAAGCAGGACAAATCCAATCTGGCCAATTACCGCCCCATCAGCCTACTCTCGATCATCAGCAATGTGATGGAAGGTGTCGTCGACAGTGCTATCAAGCAGCACTTACCCACCAATAACCTGCTCACTGATGCTCAGTTTCGGTTCCACCAAGACCACTCGACTCCTGACCTCATTATAGCTTTGGTCCAAACATGAACAAAGGAGCTGAATTCCAAAGGTGAGGTGAGAGTGACTGCCCTTAACATCAAGGCAGCATTTGATCGAGTGTGGCATCAAGGAACCCTAATAAAATTGAAGTCAATGGGAATCGGGGGGAGTCATACCTAGCACAAAGGAAGATGGTTGTGGTTGTTGGAGGCCAATCATCTCAGCCCCAGGACATCACTGCAGGAGTTCCTCAGGGCAGTGTTTCAGGCCCAACCATCTTCAGCTGCTTCACCAATGACCTTCCTTCCATCATAAGAAGTGGGGATGTTCATTGATGACTGCATAGAGTTCAGTTCTATTCACAGCTCCTCCGATAATGAAGCAGTCCATGCCCGCATGCAACAAGACCTGGACGCCATTCAGGCTTAGGCTGGTAAGTGGCAAGTAACATTCATGCCGCACAAGTGCCAGGCAATGACTATCTCCAACAAGCGAGAGTCTAACCACCTCCACTTGACATTCAACAGCATTACCACCATCGAATCCCCCACCATCAACATCCTGGGGGTCACCATTGACCGGAAATTTAACTGGACCAGCCACATAAATACTGTGACTACAAGAGCAAGTCAGAATCTGGGTATTCTGCGGCGAGTGACTCACCTCCTGACTCCCCAAATCCTTTCCACCATCTACAAGGCACAAGCCAGGAGTATGATGGAATACTCTCCACTTGCTTGGATAAGTGCAGCTCCAACAACACTCAAGAATATCAACACCATCCAGGACAAAGCATCCCACTTGACTGGCACCCCATCCGCTCCCTATAACCCTTCAAATCAAATCAAATCAAATCAAATCAACTTTTATTGTCATTGTTAGTGCACAAGTGCAGTACAACGAAATGTAGGCTTGCGGCTCCCGAGAGTGTACAATTTGGATTAGGACACTTAAACATTTCAACATACATTTGTACATATATATTAGCATAAATATGACCATAATAAAGTGCATCGGCAGATGTGCAGGCTTTAGTGTTTATTTGTGGAGTTCAGTAGGATGACAGCCCTGGGAAAGAAGCTGTTCCTAAATCTGGTCGTACGGGTGCGAGTGCATCTGTAGCGTCTTCCAGATGGTAGGAGGGCGAACAGACTGTGGCTGGGGTGGGTAGGGTCTTTGATGATGGACCGTGCCCTCCATAGGCAGCGTTTCTGATATATGTTCTATGGTCTGTAGCCGGGTGCCGGTAATGCGTTGGGCAGTTTTGACTACCCGCTGCAGGGCTTTCCGGTCATGGGAGCTACAGGTGCCGTACCATACCGTGATACAGTTTGTCAGGATGCTCTCTATAGTGCAGCGGTAGAAGTTAGAGAGGATCGGGGGTGACAGATTACATCCCTTCAGCCTCCTCAAGAAATATAGGCGCTGCTGGGCCTTCTTCACCAGAGAGGAGGTGTTGAGGGACCAGGAGAGGTCTTCCGTGATGTGGACTCCGAGGAACTTGAAGCTGGCCACCCTTTCCACCTCCGCCCCATTGATGTGGATGGGGGTGTGACTTCCGTCTTTGGACTTCCTGAAGTCCACGATTATTTCCTTTGTTTTCTTGGTGTTAAGGGCCAGGTTCTTGTCGGCGCACCACTTCACGAGATGCTGGACCTCCTCCCTGTAGGCTGACTCATCGTTGTTGGTGATCTGGCCTACTACCGTGGTGTCATCTGCAAACTTGATGATGGTGTTGGAACCATTAACAGCCACACAGTCGTGGGTGAAGAGGGAGTAGAGGAGGGGGCTCAGCACACATCCTTGTGGGGCCCCCGTGTTCAGGGTCGGGGGGGGGGGAGGTGTGGTTGCCTAATTTGACAGACTGGGGTCTGTTTGTTAGGAAGTCCAGGGTCCAGTTTATCTTGTAAAAATCTGTCTATCTCCAACTTAAATGTATTTAATGACCCAGCCTCCACGGCTCTCTGCGGCAGAGAATTCCACAGATTTACGACCCTCTGAGAGAATAAGTTCCTCCTCATCTCAGTTCTAAAAGGGTGACCTTTTATTCTGAAACTATGCCCCCGAGTTCTAGATTTCCACACGAGGGGAAACATCCTCTCTGCATCTACCCTGTCGAGCCCCCTCAGAATCTTATATGTTTCAATAAGATCACCTCTCATTTTTATAAATTCCAATGAGTATCGGCCCAACCTGCTCAAGCTTTTTTCATAAGTCAACCCCCTCATCTCTGGAATCAACCGTGTGAATCGTCTCTGAACTGCCTCCAATGCAATTATATCCTTCCTTAAATAAGGAGACCAAAACTGTATGCAGTACTCAAGGTGTGGTCTCACCAATACCCCATACAGTTGTAGCAGGACTTCCCTGCTTTTATACGCCAACCCCCTTGCAATAAAGGCCAAACTTAATTTTTGTGGTTTATAGATTCTAGGGTCTCTGTTGTGTAGTGGGGAGTGCGAGTAAACAAGGGCCCTTGAGTATAGCATTTAATTGTAGTGTAATTAGTGGTATTGATTTGATTTAATTTAATTTAAATTAATTAAAGCGTAAGCCATGGCAGCACAGCTCGGCCCCGTGGCATGCTCCTCCTTCACTATATGGGAAATCAGGGACACTTCCTGTGTCCCTGACGACCATGTGTGCGGGAAGTGTATCCAGCTGCAGCTACTGGCAGACCGCATTGCGGCGCTGGAGCTGTGAATGGATACATACTGGAGCATTTGCGATGCTGAGGACATCGTGATAGCATGTTTAGGGAGTTGGTCACACGGCAGGTAAAAGCTGCACAGGCTGGAAGGGAATGGGTGACCGCCAGACAGAGTAGTAGGTGCAGGCAGGTAGTGCAGGGGTCCCCTGTGGCCATCCCCCTCTCAAACAGATATACCACTTTGGATATTGTTGGGGGAGATGGCTTATTGGGGGAAGGCAGCAGTAGCCAACTTCCTGGCACCATGGGTGGTTCTGCTGCACAGGACGGGAGGAAGAAGAGTGGGAGAGCTATAGTGATAGGGGATTCTATTGTAAGGGGAATAGATAGGCGTTTCTGCGGCCGCAAACGAGACTCCAGGATGGTATGTTGCCTCCCTGGTGCAAGGGTCAAGGGTGTCTCGGAGCAGCTGCAGGGCGTTCTGGAGGGGGAGGGTGAACAGCCAGCTGTCATGGTGCATATAGGTACCAATGATATAGGTAAAAAATGGGATGAGGTCCTAAAAGCTGAATATAGGGAGTTAGGAGGTAAATTAAAACTTAGGACCTCAAAGGTAGTAATCTCAGGATTGCTACCAGTGCCACGTGCTAGCCAGAGTAGAAATAGAAGGATATTTCAGATGAATACGTGACTAGAGGAATGGTGCAAGGGGGAGGGTTTCAAAATCCTGGGACATTGGAACCGGTTCTGGGGGAGGCGGGACCAGAACAAACAGGACGGTTTTCACCTGGGCAGGACCGGGACCAATGTCCTAGGGGGAGTGTTTGCTAGTGCTGTTGGGGAGGGTTTACACTAAAATGGCAGGTGGTTGGGAACCTGTGCAGGGAGACAGAGGAAAGGGAAGCAAGGATAGAAGCAAAAGACAGGAAGGAGAAAAGCAAAAGTGGAAGGGAGAAATCAAGTGTGTAAATCAAACAGGGCCACAGTAAATAATAATTCTAAAAGCACTAAGAGTGTTAAAAAAACAAACCGGAAGGCTTTCTGTCTTAATGCAAGGAGCATTCGTAATGAGGTGGATGAATTAGCTGCGCAAATAGATGTAAATGGATATGATATAATTGGGACTATGGAGACATGGCACCAGGTTGACCAAGGCTGGGAATTCAACATCCAGGGGTATTCAATATTCAGGAAAAGGAGGTGGGGTAGCATTTCTGGTTAAAGAGGAGATTAACACTATTGTAAGGAAGGATATTAGCTCTGATGATGTGGAATCTGTATGGGTAGAGCTGAGAAATACCAAGGGGCAGAAAACGTTAGTGGGAGTTGTATACAGACCCCCAAACAGTAATGCTGAGGTTGGGGATGGCATTAAACAGGAAATTAGAGATGCGTGCAATAAGGGCACAGCATTTATCATGGGTGACTTTAATCTACATATAGATTGGGCTAACCAAATTAGTAACAATACTATGGAGCAGGAATTCCTAAAGTGTATACAGGATGGTTTCCTAGACCAATATGTCGAGGAACCAACTAGAAATCAGGCCATCTTAGACTGGGTATTATGTAATGAGAAAGGATTAATTAGCAATCGTGTTGTGCGAGGCCCCTTGGGGAGGAGCAATCTTAATATGATCGAATTCTTCATTAAGATGCAGAGTGAAGTAATTGACTCAGAGACTAGGTTCCTGAATTTAAATAAAGGAAACTATGATGGTATGAGGTGCGAGTTGGCTAGGATGGATTGGGGAATGTTACTTAAAGGGTTGAAGGTGGATAGGCAATGGTAAACATTTCAAGATCACATGGATGAACTGCAGAATTTGTTCATCACTGGCATAAAAATAAAACAAAAAAGGTGGCGCAACCGTGGCTAACAAGGGAAATTAGGGATAGCATAAGATCCAAGGAGAGGACATATAAATGGGCCAGAAAAAGCAGCAAACCTGAGGATTGGGAGCAGTTTAAGATTCAGCAAAGGAGGACAAAAGTATTCATTAAGAGGGGGAAAATAGAGTATTAGAGGAAGCTTGCAGGGAACATAAAAACTGACTGTAAAAGCTTCTATAGATATGTGAAGAGAAAAAGATTGGTGAAGTCAAGCATAGCTCCCTTGCAGTCTGAATCAGGGGAATTTATAATGGGGAACAAAGAAATGACTGACCAATTAAATACATACTTTGGTTCTGTCGTCACAAAGTAGGACACAAATAACCTCCCAGAGATGTCAAGGAACATAGGCCTAGAAATTCGGTGGGCTGCGCCACCAGTTAGCACCTAAAGAGGGCACCTAGTGGTTTTAGCACCACTGGCCACACCTCCCGCGAAATTTAGCGGGGCGCTAATGGCGGCGTTTGCCTGTAGCGCTGCGCCACCACCGATGACGTCATCAGTGTGCGCAGCACCCCGCTACCACCCCGAACGCGATATTGGGTCACGCCCCCCCGTAGCACCGGTCGCAAATCGCGACCGGTTCAGTGGGGCCTACCTGTGGCGGTAGTGGCGCTAATTAAAGGGGAGGTGGGGGGCGGCCATTTTTTTCGCTGGCCGCCTGCCAGCAGCTCCTCGCACCGCCATCCCCGGCCTCCTGATCTCACCCCCCCACCGGGCAGTGCCGGCTGTGTCCCAAGAGCCCGGCACGTCTCCTCGGTGCCGGGCTCTTTTGCCGGCACTCGCGATCAGAGATCGCGCTGGTGCAGGCCCCGCCCCTTTAAGAAGGGGAGGAAGGCCTGCAGTACCGCAGCGCGCCGTGCCGCAGCATGTGGCTCTGCAGCATGTTGCGCTGCGATATTCAGTTTCAGCGCCCCAAGAGGGACGCGGGGCGCCTCGAGCAGCGCCCCGCTTCCGTTTGGGGCGCTCAAACTGACTATCCCGCTGGCGCTCCCGGCTCCTTCCGGGGCAGGACTTCCGGCGCCCAGGCGAGCTTGGGGCGCCACCGAATTTTTAGCCCATAGAGTCTAATGAGAGGGAGGAACTGAATGAAATCAATATTTTTAGGGAAATTGACGGGATTGAAGGCTGATAAATCCCCAGGGCCTGATAATCTACATCCTAGGGCACTTAAGGAAGTGGCCCTAGAAATAGTGGATGCATTGCTGGTCATCTTCCAAAATTCTATAGACTCTGGCATAGTTACCATGGATTGGAGGGTAGCTAATGTAACCCCACTATTTAAAAAAGGTGGTAGAGAGAAAACGGGGAATTATAGACCGGTAAGCCTGACATCAGTAGTAGGGAAAATGCTAGAGGCCATTATAAAAGATGTAATAGCAGAGCACTTGGAAAACAGTGACAGGATCGGACAAAGTCAACATGGATTTACAAAAGGTAAATCGTGCTTGACTAATCTACTGGAATTTTTTGAGGATGTAACTGGTAGAATAGATAAGGGAGAACCAGTGGATGTGGTGTATTTGGACTTTCAGAAGGCTTTCGATAAGGTCCCGCATAAGAGATTAGCGTGTAAAGTTAAAGCACGTGGGATTGGGGGTAAGGTACAGAGAACTGGTTGGCAGATAGGAAGCAAAGAGTTGGAATAAACGGGTCTTTTTCCGAGTGGTAGGCAGTGACTAGTGGGGTACCGCAGGGATAGGTGCTGGGACCCCAGCTATTTCACAATATATATTAATGATCTAGACAAGGGAACTAGATGTAATATCTCCAAGTTTGCAGACAACACAAAGCTGGGTGGGCATGTGTGCTGTGAGGAGGATGCCGAGAAACTCCAGTGTGATTTGGACAGGTTGGGTGATTGGACAGATGCATGGCAGATGCAGTATAATGTGGATAAATGCGAGGTTATCCACTTTGGTGTCAAAAACAGGAAGGTAGATTATTATCTGAACGGCAATAGATTGGGAGAAGGGGAAGTGCAACGAGACCTGGGTGTCCTTGTGCACCAGTCACTGAAGGTAAGCATGCAGATGCAGCAGGCAGTTAAGAAGGCAAATGGTATGTTGGCCTTCGTAGCGAGAGAATTCGAGTACAGGAGCAAGGATGTCTTGCTGCAGTTGTACAGGGCCTTGGTGAGACCACACCTTGAGTATTGTGTGCAGTTTTGGTCGCCTTATCTGAGGAAGGATGTTCTTGACATGGAGAGAGTGCAGCGAAGATTCACCAGGCTGATACCTGGGATGGCAGGAATGACGTATGAGGAGAGATTGGGTCGATTGGGCTTATACTCGCTGGAGTTTAGAAGAATGAGAGGGGATCTCATTGAAACTTATAAAATTCTTACAGGACTAGACAGACTAGATGCAGGAAGGATGTTCCCGATGGTCGGGGAGTCCAGAACCAGGGGTCACAGTCTAAGGATAAGGGGTAAGCCATTTAGGACAGAGATGAGGAGAAATTTCTTCACCCAGAGAGTGGTGAACCTGTGGAATTCTCTACCACAGAAGGCAGTTGAGGCCAATTCATTAAATATATTCAGGAAGGAGTTAGATATATTTCTTAAGGCTAAAGGGATCAAGGGATATGGGGAGAAAGCAGGGACAGGGTACTGAATTTGGACGATCAGCCATGATCTCATTAAATGGTGGAGCAGGCTCGAGGGGCCGAATGGCCTACTCTTGCTCCTTTCTTCTATGTTTCTTCTATATTTAACATTCCATTTGCCTTTTTGATTACTTCTTGTACCTGCATGCTAACTTTTTGTGTTTCATGTACAAGGACTCCCAGGTCCCTCTGAACTGTAACATTTTGTAATCTCTCTCCATTTAAATAATAATTTGCTTTTTTATTTTTCCTGCCAAAGTGGATAACCTCGCACTTTCCCACATTATACTCCATCTGCCAAATGTTTGCCTACTCACTTAGCTTGTCTATATTCCTTTGCAGATTCTTTGAGTCCTGTGCACAAGTTGCTTTCCCATCCATCTTTGTATCATCCGCAAACTTGGCTACATTACATTCGGTCCCTTCAGCCAAGTCATTAATGTAGATTGTAAATAGTTGAGGCCCCAGCACCGATCCCTGTGGCACCCCATTAGTCTCCCTTGCTGCAGCCCCTGGGGAAGCGCATCGTAGGAGCACATCATAACCGAGTACCAAAGACAGGCAATAAGGACTTGTATGAGTGATTTTTAGTTCTCTATATTTGGTATAAACAGTTGCAACATGAAGAGTGATGAAGTATCTTGGTGCAGTCATCCTTTTTCTCTTAGATTTCTGTGATCTTAATATTCTTAGTTTTGTAAGAGCAACATCCATGAAATGGGATGGTTTCAGGATGCTCAGATGGTGGGCGTGAGGACCTTTGTTTCGATGCTTGGCAGGACTGCTGGTCCATTGTGTGGGGTGATTCAGCTGAACCTCTCAATAACTTTCTGCCTCAATTATCTGGCAGCTGATGAGACTGGTGGCCCTTGCTCCCTGCACATCCTCCTCTTACTCCTCTTCCTCTTCCTCCCCTTGCTCTGCTCTTCCACCTCCTCCTCTTCCTCCTCCTGCTCTTCTTCCTCCTCTTCTTCCTCATCCTCATCCTGTTTCCGTATTGTAATTTCTAAGTTAATCTGTGTTTTGTTTTTGGATTTAGAATGTTCAGATTGACCCCAGCAATGGGTTTGCTTACTCAGTGTGGCGAGGCATGCCTATTCCATTCTACCTATCCGTCTATTTCTTTCATATCGTGAATCCAGAGGCAATTCTCCGTGGAGAGAAACCTGTTGTTGCACAGCAAGGACCATATGTTTACAGGTATGTTATTTAGGAAATATTCCCTTTATTCCAAAACTAAATGTTATTGTCCCAGGAATTGTTGATGTTTGTATTCATTACTACAGGATTTGGGAGCAGGGAAAGCAAACACAAAATACACTAAGTTATTGAGCATAAAATGGACTGCTGCGAAGGAGGAATCTGTGCCTGGCGCTCTGGGATATAAGCTGGGGTACTCAGTGCAACTTATATACAGCAGCGAAGCTGGTTATTTTTGCCTGGTGGCTCATGTGCCAACATTCACAACACAGCTGGTGAACCTGCAAATCACAGACTGTGGCCGAAACCAAGGATTCCCATTAAAAGAAACAAAGGGGGAGATCAGAAGATTTTTTTCATAAAAAGGTTTATTCATAGAATCTTAGAATCTTACAGGATAAAAAGAGGCCATTCAGCCCATCATTACTGCGCCGGCTCTTTGAAAGATTCTCTCCAATTAATTCCACTTCCCTGCTCTTTCCCCATGGCCCTGCAAATTTTTCCCCTTCGAGTATTTATCCAATTCACTTTTGAAAGTTATTATTGAATCTGCTTCCACCGCCCTTTCAGGCAGCACATTCCAGATCACAACTTGCTGCGTAAAAAAAAATTCTCCTCATCTCCCCTCTGGTTCTTTTACCAATCACCTTAAACCTGTGTCCTCTGGTTACCGACACTTCTGCCATTGGAAACAGTTTCTCTTGTGTGGTGTCCAGAATTGGACACAATACTCCAGCTGAGGCCTAACCAGTGTTTTATAAAGGTTCAGCATAACTTCTTTGCTTTTGTACTCTATGCCTCTATTAATAAAGCCAAAGGTCCCGTTTGCCTTTTGAACAGCCATCTCAACTTGTCCTGCCACCTTCAAAGATTTGTGTACATACACCCCCAAGTCTCTCTGCTTCTGCACCCACTTTAGAATTGTACCATTTAGTTTATATTTCCTCACCTCCTGTTATTAAAATAATAAATAAATTGAGCCTAATAATACATTCTAGATTGTCAAAAACTCTACAATCAAGATTAGAACACGGAAGGTGCACAGACCATTTAGATTAACTACTTTACACAGATGGTGGTGAGAGTGTGGAATGGACTGGCCAGGGCAGTGAGTGTGGAATGGACTGACCAGGGCAGTGAGTGTGGAATGGACTGACCGGGGCAGTGAGTGTGGAATGGACTGACCAGGGCAGCGAGTGTGGAATGGACTGACCAGGGCAGTGAGTGTGGAATGGACTGACCAGAGCAGTGAGTGTGGAATGGACTGACCGGGGCAGTGAGTGTGGAATGGACTGACCAGGGCAGTGAGTGTGGAATGGACTGACCAGGGCAGTGAGTGTGGAATGGACTGACCAGAGCAGCGAGTGTGGAATGGACTGACCGGGGCAGCGAGTGTGGAATGGACTGACCAGAGCAGCGAGTGTGGAATGGACTGACCAGGGCAGTGAGTGTGGAATGGACTGACCAGGGCAGTGAGTGTGGAATGGACTGACCTGAGCAGCGAGTGTGGAATGGACTGACCAGGGCAGCGAGTGTGGAATGGACTGACCGGGGCAGTGAGTGTGGAATGGACTGACCAGGGCAGTGAGTGTGGAATGGACTGACCGGGGCAGCGAGTGTGGAATGGACTGACCGGGGCAGTGAGTGTGGAATGGACTGACCGGGGCAGTGAGTGTGGAATGGACTGACCAGGGCAGTAAGTGTGGAATGGACTGACCAGGGCAGTAAGTGTGGAATGGACTGACCGGGGCAGTGAGTGTGGAATGGACTGACCGGGGCAGTGAGTGTGGAATGGACTGACCGGGGCAGTGAGTGTGGAATGGACTGACCGGGGCAGTGAGTGTGGAATGGACTGACCGGGGCAGTGAGTGTGGAATGGACTGACCGGGGCAGCGAGTGTGGAATGGACTGACCGGGGCAGCGAGTGTGGAATGGACTGACCGGGGCAGTGAGTGTGGAATGGACTGACCGGGGCAGTGAGTGTGGAATGGACTGACCGGGGCAGTGAGTGTGGAATGGACTGACCGGGGCAGTGAGTGTGGAATGGACTGACCGGGGCAGTGAGTGTGGAATGGACTGACCGGGGCAGTGAGTGTGGAATGGACTGACCGGGGCAGTGAGTGTGGAATGGACTGACCAGAGCAGTGAGTGTGGAATGGACTGACCGGGGCAGTGAGTGTGGAATGGACTGACCAGGGCAGTGAGTGTGGAATGGACTGACCAGGGCAGTGAGTGTGGAATGGACTGACCGGGGCAGTGAGTGTGGAATGGACTGACCAGGGCAGCGAGTGTGGAATGGACTGACCGGGGCAGTGAGTGTGGAATGGACTGACCAGGGCAGTGAGTGTGGAATGGACTGACCAGAGCAGGGAGTGTGGAATGGACTGACCAGGGCAGCGAGTGTGGAATGGACTGACCAGGGCAGCGAGTGTGGAATGGACTGACCGGGGCAGCGAGTGTGGAATGGACTGACCCGGGCAGTGAGTGTGGAATGGACTGACCGGGGCAGTGAGTGTGGAATGGACTGACCAGTGCATCGAGTGTGGAATGGACTGACCGGGGCAGTGAGTGTGGAATGGACTGACCGGGGCAGTGAGTGTGGAATGGACTGACCAGAGCAGTGAGTGTGGAATGGACTGACCCGGGCAGCGAGTGTGGAATGGACTGACCAGGGCAGTGAGTGTGGAATGGACTGACCGGGGCAGTGAGTGTGGAATGGACTGACCGGGGCAGTGAGTGTGGAATGGACTGACCAGGGCAGTGAGTGTGGAATGGACTGACCAGAGCAGTGAGTGTGGAATGGACTGACCGGGGCAGTGAGTGTGGAATGGACTGACCAGGGCAGTGAGCGTGGAATGGACTGACCGGGGCAGCGAGCGTGGAATGGACTGACCAGGGCAGTGAGCGTGGAATGGACTGACCAGGGCAGTGAGCGTGGAATGGACTGACCAGGGCAGTGAGTGTGGAATGGACTGACCAGGGCAGTGAGTGTGGAATGGACTGACCAGGGCAGTGAGTGTGGAATGGACTGACCAGGGCAGTGAGTGTGGAATGGACTGACCAGGGCAGTGAGTGTGGAATGGACTGACCGGGGCAGTGAGTGTGGAATGGACTGACCGGGGCAGTGAGTGTGGAATGGACTGACCGGGGCAGTGAGTGTGGAATGGACTGACCAGGGCAGTGAGTGTGGAATGGACTGACCGGGGCAGTGAGTGTGGAATGGACTGACCGGGGCAGTGAGTGTGGAATGGACTGACCAGAGCAGCGAGTGTGGAACATAAGAACATAAGAACATAAGAAATAGGAGCAGGAGTAGGCCAATCGGCCCCTCGAGCCTGCTCCACCATTCAATAAGATCATGGCTGATCTGATCCTAACCTCAAATCTTCTATCACTCTGCATCCACCCGAACCCATGTGATCTCCCGGGAGAGGCGAAAAACCAGATAAAGACCCAATGGCCAATTTGGGAGAAAAAAATCTGGGAAATTCCTCTCCGACCCATCTAGGCGATCGAAATTCTTCCAGGAGATCACTCTGTCCCTATATTTTCTACAGTACTTACCTTCTGTAAAGGCGATCTCCACCCCAGCCAGGAACAGGAATAAAACCATCTCCTGAAATCTAACAGAATTAGAACACAGTAGGAGCAGAACAAGGCTACACGGCCCCTGGGCCCACTCCACTACCCACAGGGCCATGACCATTCCGAACCTAGACTCATGTCCAATTTCCTGCCCGCTCCCCGTAACCCTTAATTCCCTTTACTTCTCGGAAACTATCTATTTCTGTTTTAAATTTATTTAATGATGTAGCTTCCACAGCTTTCTGGGGCAGCAAATTCCACAAACCTACCACCCTCTGAGTGAAGAAGTTTCTCCTCATCTCAGTTTTGAATGAGCAGCCCCTTATTTTAAGATTATGCCCCCTAGTTCTAGTTTCACCCATCATTGGGAACATCCTCACCGCATCCACCCGATCAAGCCCCTTCACAATCTTATATGTTTCAATAAGATCGCCTCTCATTCTTCTGAACTCCAATGAGTAGAGTCCCAATCTACTCAACCTCTCCTCATATGACCACCCCCTCATCCCCGGGATTAACCGAGTGAACCTTCTTTGCACTGACTCGAGAGCAAGTATGTCTTTTCTTAAGTATGGACACCAAAACTGTATGCAGTATTCCAGGTGCGGCCTCACCAATACCTTGTACAACTGCAGCAATACCTCCCTGTTTTTATATTCCAACCCCCTAGCAATAAAAGCCAACATTCCATTGGCCTTCTTAATCACTTGCTGCACCTGCATAGTGTGGAATGGACTGACCGGGGCAGCGAGTGTGGAATGGACTGACCAGGGCAGTGAGTGTGGAATGGACTGACCGGGGCAGTGAGTGTGGAATGGACTGACCAGAGCAGCGAGTGTGGAATGGACTGACCGGGGCAGTGAGTGTGGAATGGACTGACCGGGGCAGTGAGTGTGGAATGGACTGACCAGAGCAGTGAGTGTGGAATGGACTGACCCGGGCAGCGAGTGTGGAATGGACTGACCGGGGCAGTAAGTGTGGAATGGACTGACCAGGGCAGTGAGTGTGGAATGGACTGACCAGAGCAGTGAGTGTGGAATGGACTGACCGGGGCAGTGAGTGTGGAATGGACTGACCAGGGCAGTGAGTGTGGAATGGACTGACCAGGGCAGTGAGTGTGGAATGGACTGACCAGAGCAGCGAGTGTGGAATGGACTGACCGGGGCAGTGAGTGTGGAATGGACTGACCAGGGCAGTGAGTGTGGAATGGACTGACCAGGGCAGTGAGTGTGGAATGGACTGACCGGGGCAGTGAGTGTGGAATGGACTGACCGGGGCAGTGAGTGTGGAATGGACTGACCGGGGCAGTGAGTGTGGAATGGACTGACCGGGGCAGTGAGTGTGGAATGGACTGACCGGGGTAGTGAGTGTGGAATGGACTGGCCAGGGCAGTGAGTGTGGAATGGACTGGCCGGGGCAGCGAGTGTGGAATGGACTGACCGGGGCAGTGAGTGTGGAATGGACTGACCGGGGCAGTGAGTGTGGAATGGACTGGCCAGGGCAGTGAGTGTGGAATGGACTGACCAGGGCAGCGAGTGTGGAATGGACTGACCGGGGCAGTGAGTGTGGAATGGACTGACCAGGGCAGTGAGTGTGGAATGGACTGACCGGGGCAGCGAGTGTGGAATGGACTGACCGGGGCAGCGAGTGTGGAATGGACTGACCAGTGCAGTGAGTGTGGAATGGACTGACCGGGGCCGTGAGTGTGGAATGGACTGACCAGGGCAGTGAGTGTGGAATGGACTGACCGGGGCAGTGAGTGTGGAATGGACTGACCGGGGCAGTGCGTGTGGAATGGACTGACCGGGGCAGTGAGTGTGGAATGGACTGACCGGGGCAGCGAGTGTGGAATGGACTGACCAGGGCAGTGAGTGTGGAATGGACTCACCGGGGCAGTGAGTGTGGAATGGACTGACCAGGGCAGTGAGTGTGGAATGGACTGACCGGGGCAGCGAGTGTGGAATGGACTGACCAGGGCAGTGAGTGTGGAATGGACTGACCAGGGCAGTGAGTGTGGAATGGACTGACCAGGGCAGCGAGTGTGGAATGGACTGACCGGGGCAGCGAGTGTGGAATGGACTGACCGGGGCAGTGAGTGTGGAATGGACTGACCGGGGCAGTGAGTGTGGAATGGATTGACCGGGGCAGTGAGTGTGGAATGGACTGACCGGGGCAGTGAGTGTGGAATGGACTGACCGGGGCAGCGAGTGTGGAATGGACTGACCGGGGCAGTGAGTGTGGAATGGACTGACCGGGGCAGTGAGTGTGGAATGGACTGACCGGGGCAGTGAGTGTGGAATGGACTGACCGGGGCAGTGAGTGTGGAATGGACTGACCAGAGCAGTGAGTGTGGAATGGACTGACCGGGGCAGTGAGTGTGGAATGGACTGACCGGGGCAGCGAGTGTGGAATGGGCTGACCAAGGCAGTGAGCGTGGAATGGACTGACCAGGGCAGTGAGTGTGGAATGGACTGACCAGGGCAGTGAGTGTGGAATGGACTGACCAGGGCAGTGAGTGTGGAATGGACTGACCGGGGCAGTGAGTGTGGAATGGACTGACCAGGGCAGTGAGTGTGGAATGGACTGACCAGGGCAGCGAGTGTGGAATGGACTGACCGGGGCAGCGAGTGTGGAATGGACTGACCAGGGCAGTGAGCGTGGAATGGACTGACCAGGGCAGTGAGTGTGGAATGGACTGACCAGGGCAGTGAGTGTGGAATGGACTGACCAGGGCAGTGAGTGTGGAATGGACTGACCGGGGCAGTGAGTGTGGAATGGACTGACCGGGGCAGTGAGTGTGGAATGGACTGACCGGGGCAGTGAGTGTGGAATGGACTGACCGGGGCAGTGAGTGTGGAATGGACTGACCGGGGCAGTGAGTGTGGAATGGACTGACCGGGGCAGTGAGTGTGGAATGGACTGACCAGAGCAGCGAGTGTGGAACATAAGAACATAAGAACATAAGAAATAGGAGCAGGAGTAGGCCAATCGGCCCCTCGAGCCTGCTCCACCATTCAATAAGATCATGGCTGATCTGATCCTAACCTCAAATCTTCTATCACTCTGCATCCACCCGAACCCATGTGATCTCCCGGGAGAGGCGAAAAACCAGATAAAGACCCAATGGCCAATTTGGGAGAAAAAAATCTGGGAAATTCCTCTCCGACCCATCTAGGCGATCGAAATTCTTCCAGGAGATCACTCTGTCCCTATATTTTCTACAGTCCTTACCTTCTGTAAAGGCGATCTCCACCCCAGCCAGGAACAGGAATAAAACCATCTCCTGAAATCTAACAGAATTAGAACACAGTAGGAGCAGAACAAGGCTACACGGCCCCTGGGCCCACTCCACTACCCACAGGGCCATGACCATTCCGAACCTAGACTCATGTCCAATTTCCTGCCCGCTCCCCGTAACCCTTAATTCCCTTTACTTCTCGGAAACTATCTATTTCTGTTTTAAATTTATTTAATGATGTAGCTTCCACAGCTTTCTGGGGCAGCAAATTCCACAAACCTACCACCCTCTGAGTGAAGAAGTTTCTCCTCATCTCAGTTTTGAATGAGCAGCCCCTTATTTTAAGATTATGCCCCCTAGTTCTAGTTTCACCCATCATTGGGAACATCCTCACCGCATCCACCCGATCAAGCCCCTTCACAATCTTATATGTTTCAATAAGATCGCCTCTCATTCTTCTGAACTCCAATGAGTAGAGTCCCAATCTACTCAACCTCTCCTCATATGACCACCCCCTCATCCCCGGGATTAACCGAGTGAACCTTCTTTGCACTGACTCGAGAGCAAGTATGTCTTTTCTTAAGTATGGACACCAAAACTGTATGCAGTATTCCAGGTGCGGCCTCACCAATACCTTGTACAACTGCAGCAATACCTCCCTGTTTTTATATTCCAACCCCCTAGCAATAAAAGCCAACATTCCATTGGCCTTCTTAATCACTTGCTGCACCTGCATAGTGTGGAATGGACTGACCGGGGCAGCGAGTGTGGAATGGACTGACCAGGGCAGTGAGTGTGGAATGGACTGACCGGGGCAGTGAGTGTGGAATGGACTGACCAGAGCAGCGAGTGTGGAATGGACTGACCGGGGCAGTGAGTGTGGAATGGACTGACCGGGGCAGTGAGTGTGGAATGGACTGACCAGAGCAGTGAGTGTGGAATGGACTGACCCGGGCAGCGAGTGTGGAATGGACTGACCGGGGCAGTAAGTGTGGAATGGACTGACCAGGGCAGTGAGTGTGGAATGGACTGACCAGAGCAGTGAGTGTGGAATGGACTGACCGGGGCAGTGAGTGTGGAATGGACTGACCGGGGCAGTGAGTGTGGAATGGACTGACCGGGGCAGTGAGTGTGGAATGGACTGACCGGGGCAGTGAGTGTGGAATGGACTGACCGCGGCAGTGAGTGTGGAATGGACTGACCAGGGCAGTGAGTGTGGAATGGACTGACCAGGGCAGTGAGTGTGGAATGGACTGACCGGGGCAGCGAGTGTGGAATGGACTGACCAGGGCAGTGAGTGTGGAATGGACTGACCGGGGCAGTGAGTGTGGAATGGACTGACCAGGGCAGTGAGTGTGGAATGGACTGACCAGGGCAGTGAGTGTGGAATGGACTGACCAGAGCAGCGAGTGTGGAATGGACTGACCGGGGCAGTGAGTGTGGAATGGACTGACCAGGGCAGTGAGTGTGGAATGGACTGACCGGGGCAGTGAGTGTGGAATGGACTGACCGGGGCAGTGAGTGTGGAATGGACTGACCGGGGCAGTGAGTGTGGAATGGACTGACCGGGGCAGTGAGTGTGGAATGGACTGACCGGGGCAGTGAGTGTGGAATGGACTGACCGGGGCAGTGAGTGTGGAATGGACTGACCGGGGCAGTGAGTGTGGAATGGACTGACCGGGGCAGTGAGTGTGGAATGGACTGACCGGGGCAGTGAGTGTGGAATGGACTGACCGGGGCAGTGAGTGTGGAATGGACTGACCGGGGCAGCGAGTGTGGAATGGACTGGCCGGGGCAGCGAGTGTGGAATGGACTGGCCGGGCCAGCGAGTGTGGAATGGACTGACCGGGGCAGTGAGTGTGGAATGGACTGACCGGGGCAGTGAGTGTGGAATGGACTGGCCAGGGCAGCGAGTGTGGAATGGACTGACCAGGGCAGCGAGTGTGGAATGGACTGACCGGGGCAGTGAGTGTGGAATGGACTGACCAGGGCAGTGAGTGTGGAATGGACTGACCGGGGCAGTGCGTGTGGAATGGACTGACCGGGGCAGTGAGTGTGGAATGGACTGACCGGGGCAGCGAGTGTGGAATGGACTGACCAGGGCAGTGAGTGTGGAATGGACTCACCGGGGCAGTGAGTGTGGAATGGACTGACCGGGGCAGTGAGTGTGGAATGGACTGACCGGGGCAGCGAGTGTGGAATGGACTGACCGGGGCAGTGAGTGTGGAATGGACTGACCAGGGCAGTGAGTGTGGAATGGACTGACCAGGGCAGCGAGTGTGGAATGGACTGACCGGGGCAGCGAGTGTGGAATGGACTGACCGGGGCAGTGAGTGTGGAATGGACTGACCGGGGCAGTGAGTGTGGAATGGATTGACCGGGGCAGTGAGTGTGGAATGGACTGACCGGGGCAGTGAGTGTGGAATGGACTGACCGGGGCAGCGAGTGTGGAATGGACTGACCGGGGCAGTGAGTGTGGAATGGACTGACCGGGGCAGTGAGTGTGGAATGGACTGACCGGGGCAGTGAGTGTGGAATGGACTGACCGGGGCAGTGAGTGTGGAATGGACTGACCGGGGCAGTGAGTGTGGAATGGACTGACCAGGGCAGTGAGTGTGGAATGGACTGACCAGGGCAGTGAGTGTGGAATGGACTGACCAGGGCAGTGAGTGTGGAATGGACTGACCGGGGCAGTGAGTGTGGAATGGACTGACCGGGGCAGTGAGTGTGGAATGGACTGACCGGGGCAGTGAGTGTGGAATGGACTGACCGGGGCAGTGAGTGTGGAATGGACTGACCGGGGCAGTGAGTGTGGAATGGACTGACCGGGGCAGTGAGTGTGGAATGGACTGACCAGAGCAGCGAGTGTGGAACATAAGAACATAAGAACATAAGAAATAGGAGCAGGAGTAGGCCAATCGGCCCCTCGAGCCTGCTCCACCATTCAATAAGATCATGGCTGATCTGATCCTAACCTCAAATCTTCTATCACTCTGCATCCACCCGAACCCATGTGATCTCCCGGGAGAGGCGAAAAACCAGATAAAGACCCAATGGCCAATTTGGGAGAAAAAAATCTGGGAAATTCCTCTCCGACCCATCTAGGCGATCGAAATTCTTCCAGGAGATCACTCTGTCCCTATATTTTCTACAGTACTTACCTTCTGTAAAGGCGATCTCCACCCCAGCCAGGAACAGGAATAAAACCATCTCCTGAAATCTAACAGAATTAGAACACAGTAGGAGCAGAACAAGGCTACACGGCCCCTGGGCCCACTCCACTACCCACAGGGCCATGACCATTCCGAACCTAGACTCATGTCCAATTTCCTGCCCGCTCCCCGTAACCCTTAATTCCCTTTACTTCTCGGAAACTATCTATTTCTGTTTTAAATTTATTTAATGATGTAGCTTCCACAGCTTTCTGGGGCAGCAAATTCCACAAACCTACCACCCTCTGAGTGAAGAAGTTTCTCCTCATCTCAGTTTTGAATGAGCAGCCCCTTATTTTAAGATTATGCCCCCTAGTTCTAGTTTCACCCATCATTGGGAACATCCTCACCGCATCCACCCGATCAAGCCCCTTCACAATCTTATATGTTTCAATAAGATCGCCTCTCATTCTTCTGAACTCCAATGAGTAGAGTCCCAATCTACTCAACCTCTCCTCATATGACCACCCCCTCATCCCCGGGATTAACCGAGTGAACCTTCTTTGCACTGACTCGAGAGCAAGTATGTCTTTTCTTAAGTATGGACACCAAAACTGTATGCAGTATTCCAGGTGCGGCCTCACCAATACCTTGTACAACTGCAGCAATACCTCCCTGTTTTTATATTCCAACCCCCTAGCAATAAAAGCCAACATTCCATTGGCCTTCTTAATCACTTGCTGCACCTGCATAGTGTGGAATGGACTGACCGGGGCAGCGAGTGTGGAATGGACTGACCAGGGCAGTGAGTGTGGAATGGACTGACCGGGGCAGTGAGTGTGGAATGGACTGACCAGAGCAGCGAGTGTGGAATGGACTGACCGGGGCAGTGAGTGTGGAATGGACTGACCGGGGCAGTGAGTGTGGAATGGACTGACCAGAGCAGTGAGTGTGGAATGGACTGACCCGGGCAGCGAGTGTGGAATGGACTGACCGGGGCAGTAAGTGTGGAATGGACTGACCAGGGCAGTGAGTGTGGAATGGACTGACCAGAGCAGTGAGTGTGGAATGGACTGACCGGGGCAGTGAGTGTGGAATGGACTGACCAGGGCAGTGAGTGTGGAATGGACTGACCAGGGCAGTGAGTGTGGAATGGACTGACCAGAGCAGCGAGTGTGGAATGGACTGACCGGGGCAGTGAGTGTGGAATGGACTGACCAGGGCAGTGAGTGTGGAATGGACTGACCAGGGCAGTGAGTGTGGAATGGACTGACCGGGGCAGTGAGTGTGGAATGGACTGACCGGGGCAGTGAGTGTGGAATGGACTGACCGGGGCAGTGAGTGTGGAATGGACTGACCGGGGCAGTGAGTGTGGAATGGACTGACCGGGGTAGTGAGTGTGGAATGGACTGGCCAGGGCAGTGAGTGTGGAATGGACTGGCCGGGGCAGCGAGTGTGGAATGGACTGACCGGGGCAGTGAGTGTGGAATGGACTGACCGGGGCAGTGAGTGTGGAATGGACTGGCCAGGGCAGTGAGTGTGGAATGGACTGACCAGGGCAGCGAGTGTGGAATGGACTGACCGGGGCAGTGAGTGTGGAATGGACTGACCAGGGCAGTGAGTGTGGAATGGACTGACCGGGGCAGCGAGTGTGGAATGGACTGACCGGGGCAGCGAGTGTGGAATGGACTGACCAGTGCAGTGAGTGTGGAATGGACTGACCGGGGCCGTGAGTGTGGAATGGACTGACCAGGGCAGTGAGTGTGGAATGGACTGACCGGGGCAGTGAGTGTGGAATGGACTGACCGGGGCAGTGCGTGTGGAATGGACTGACCGGGGCAGTGAGTGTGGAATGGACTGACCGGGGCAGCGAGTGTGGAATGGACTGACCAGGGCAGTGAGTGTGGAATGGACTCACCGGGGCAGTGAGTGTGGAATGGACTGACCAGGGCAGTGAGTGTGGAATGGACTGACCGGGGCAGCGAGTGTGGAATGGACTGACCAGGGCAGTGAGTGTGGAATGGACTGACCAGGGCAGTGAGTGTGGAATGGACTGACCAGGGCAGCGAGTGTGGAATGGACTGACCGGGGCAGCGAGTGTGGAATGGACTGACCGGGGCAGTGAGTGTGGAATGGACTGACCGGGGCAGTGAGTGTGGAATGGATTGACCGGGGCAGTGAGTGTGGAATGGACTGACCGGGGCAGTGAGTGTGGAATGGACTGACCGGGGCAGCGAGTGTGGAATGGACTGACCGGGGCAGTGAGTGTGGAATGGACTGACCGGGGCAGTGAGTGTGGAATGGACTGACCGGGGCAGTGAGTGTGGAATGGACTGACCGGGGCAGTGAGTGTGGAATGGACTGACCAGAGCAGTGAGTGTGGAATGGACTGACCGGGGCAGTGAGTGTGGAATGGACTGACCGGGGCAGCGAGTGTGGAATGGGCTGACCAAGGCAGTGAGCGTGGAATGGACTGACCAGGGCAGTGAGTGTGGAATGGACTGACCAGGGCAGTGAGTGTGGAATGGACTGACCAGGGCAGTGAGTGTGGAATGGACTGACCGGGGCAGTGAGTGTGGAATGGACTGACCAGGGCAGTGAGTGTGGAATGGACTGACCGGGGCAGTGAGTGTGGAATGGACTGACCAGGGCAGTGAGTGTGGAATGGACTGACCAGGGCAGCGAGTGTGGAATGGACTGACCGGGGCAGCGAGTGTGGAATGGACTGACCAGGGCAGTGAGCGTGGAATGGACTGACCAGGGCAGTGAGTGTGGAATGGACTGACCAGGGCAGTGAGTGTGGAATGGACTGACCAGGGCAGTGAGTGTGGAATGGACTGACCGGGGCAGTGAGTGTGGAATGGACTGACCGGGGCAGTGAGTGTGGAATGGACTGACCGGGGCAGTGAGTGTGGAATGGACTGACCGGGGCAGTGAGTGTGGAATGGACTGACCGGGGCAGTGAGTGTGGAATGGACTGACCGGGGCAGTGAGTGTGGAATGGACTGACCGGGGCAGTGAGTGTGGAATGGACTGACCAGAGCAGTGAGTGTGGAATGGACTGACCGGGGCAGTGAGTGTGGAATGGACTGACCGGGGCAGCGAGTGTGGAATGGGCTGACCAAGGCAGTGAGCGTGGAATGGACTGACCAGGGCAGTGAGTGTGGAATGGACTGACCAGGGCAGTGAGTGTGGAATGGACTGACCAGGGCAGTGAGTGTGGAATGGACTGACCGGGGCAGTGAGTGTGGAATGGACTGACCAGGACAGTGAGTGTGGAATGGACTGACCGGGGCAGTGAGTGTGGAATGGACTGACCAGGGCAGTGAGTGTGGAATGGACTGACCAGGGCAGCGAGTGTGGAATGGACTGACCGGGGCAGCGAGTGTGGAATGGACTGACCAGGGCAGTGAGCGTGGAATGGACTGACCAGGGCAGTGAGTGTGGAATGGACTGACCAGGGCAGTGAGTGTGGAATGGACTGACCAGGGCAGTGAGTGTGGAATGGACTGACCGGGGCAGTGAGTGTGGAATGGACTGACCGGGGCAGTGAGTGTGGAATGGACTGACCGGGGCAGTGAGTGTGGAATGGACTGACCGGGGCAGTGAGTGTGGAATGGACTGACCGGGGCAGTGAGTGTGGAATGGACTGACCGGGGCAGTGAGTGTGGAATGGACTGACCAGAGCAGCGAGTGTGGAACATAAGAACATAAGAACATAAGAAATAGGAGCAGGAGTAGGCCAATCGGCCCCTCGAGCCTGCTCCACCATTCAATAAGATCATGGCTGATCTGATCCTAACCTCAAATCTTCTATCACTCTGCATCCACCCGAACCCATGTGATCTCCCGGGAGAGGCGAAAAACCAGATAAAGACCCAATGGCCAATTTGGGAGAAAAAAATCTGGGAAATTCCTCTCCGACCCATCTAGGCGATCGAAATTCTTCCAGGAGATCACTCTGTCCCTATATTTTCTACAGTCCTTACCTTCTGTAAAGGCGATCTCCACCCCAGCCAGGAACAGGAATAAAACCATCTCCTGAAATCTAACAGAATTAGAACACAGTAGGAGCAGAACAAGGCTACACGGCCCCTGGGCCCACTCCACTACCCACAGGGCCATGACCATTCCGAACCTAGACTCATGTCCAATTTCCTGCCCGCTCCCCGTAACCCTTAATTCCCTTTACTTCTCGGAAACTATCTATTTCTGTTTTAAATTTATTTAATGATGTAGCTTCCACAGCTTTCTGGGGCAGCAAATTCCACAAACCTACCACCCTCTGAGTGAAGAAGTTTCTCCTCATCTCAGTTTTGAATGAGCAGCCCCTTATTTTAAGATTATGCCCCCTAGTTCTAGTTTCACCCATCATTGGGAACATCCTCACCGCATCCACCCGATCAAGCCCCTTCACAATCTTATATGTTTCAATAAGATCGCCTCTCATTCTTCTGAACTCCAATGAGTAGAGTCCCAATCTACTCAACCTCTCCTCATATGACCACCCCCTCATCCCCGGGATTAACCGAGTGAACCTTCTTTGCACTGACTCGAGAGCAAGTATGTCTTTTCTTAAGTATGGACACCAAAACTGTATGCAGTATTCCAGGTGCGGCCTCACCAATACCTTGTACAACTGCAGCAATACCTCCCTGTTTTTATATTCCAACCCCCTAGCAATAAAAGCCAACATTCCATTGGCCTTCTTAATCACTTGCTGCACCTGCATAGTGTGGAATGGACTGACCGGGGCAGCGAGTGTGGAATGGACTGACCAGGGCAGTGAGTGTGGAATGGACTGACCGGGGCAGTGAGTGTGGAATGGACTGACCAGAGCAGCGAGTGTGGAATGGACTGACCGGGGCAGTGAGTGTGGAATGGACTGACCGGGGCAGTGAGTGTGGAATGGACTGACCAGAGCAGTGAGTGTGGAATGGACTGACCCGGGCAGCGAGTGTGGAATGGACTGACCGGGGCAGTAAGTGTGGAATGGACTGACCAGGGCAGTGAGTGTGGAATGGACTGACCAGAGCAGTGAGTGTGGAATGGACTGACCGGGGCAGTGAGTGTGGAATGGACTGACCAGGGCAGTGAGTGTGGAATGGACTGACCGGGGCAGTGAGTGTGGAATGGACTGACCGGGGCAGTGAGTGTGGAATGGACTGACCGCGGCAGTGAGTGTGGAATGGACTGACCAGGGCAGTGAGTGTGGAATGGACTGACCAGGGCAGTGAGTGTGGAATGGACTGACCGGGGCAGCGAGTGTGGAATGGACTGACCAGGGCAGTGAGTGTGGAATGGACTGACCGGGGCAGTGAGTGTGGAATGGACTGACCAGGGCAGTGAGTGTGGAATGGACTGACCAGGGCAGTGAGTGTGGAATGGACTGACCAGAGCAGCGAGTGTGGAATGGACTGACCGGGGCAGTGAGTGTGGAATGGACTGACCCGGGCAGTGAGTGTGGAATGGACTGACCGGGGCAGTGAGTGTGGAATGGACTGACCGGGGCAGTGAGTGTGGAATGGACTGACCGGGGCAGTGAGTGTGGAATGGACTGACCGGGGCAGTGAGTGTGGAATGGACTGACCGGGGCAGTGAGTGTGGAATGGACTGACCGGGGCAGTGAGTGTGGAATGGACTGACCGGGGCAGTGAGTGTGGAATGGACTGACCGGGGCAGTGAGTGTGGAATGGACTGACCGGGGCAGTGAGTGTGGAATGGACTGACCGGGGCAGTGAGTGTGGAATGGACTGACCGGGGCAGCGAGTGTGGAATGGACTGGCCGGGGCAGCGAGTGTGGAATGGACTGGCCGGGCCAGCGAGTGTGGAATGGACTGACCGGGGCAGTGAGTGTGGAATGGACTGACCGGGGCAGTGAGTGTGGAATGGACTGGCCAGGGCAGCGAGTGTGGAATGGACTGACCAGGGCAGCGAGTGTGGAATGGACTGACCGGGGCAGTGAGTGTGGAATGGACTGACCAGGGCAGTGAGTGTGGAATGGACTGACCGGGGCAGTGCGTGTGGAATGGACTGACCGGGGCAGTGAGTGTGGAATGGACTGACCGGGGCAGCGAGTGTGGAATGGACTGACCAGGGCAGTGAGTGTGGAATGGACTCACCGGGGCAGTGAGTGTGGAATGGACTGACCGGGGCAGTGAGTGTGGAATGGACTGACCGGGGCAGCGAGTGTGGAATGGACTGACCGGGGCAGTGAGTGTGGAATGGACTGACCAGGGCAGTGAGTGTGGAATGGACTGACCAGGGCAGCGAGTGTGGAATGGACTGACCGGGGCAGCGAGTGTGGAATGGACTGACCGGGGCAGTGAGTGTGGAATGGACTGACCGGGGCAGTGAGTGTGGAATGGATTGACCGGGGCAGTGAGTGTGGAATGGACTGACCGGGGCAGTGAGTGTGGAATGGACTGACCGGGGCAGCGAGTGTGGAATGGACTGACCGGGGCAGTGAGTGTGGAATGGACTGACCGGGGCAGTGAGTGTGGAATGGACTGACCGGGGCAGTGAGTGTGGAATGGACTGACCGGGGCAGTGAGTGTGGAATGGACTGACCGGGGCAGTGAGTGTGGAATGGACTGACCTGGGCAGTGAGTGTGGAATGGACTGACCAGGGCAGTGAGTGTGGAATGGACTGACCAGGGCAGTGAGTGTGGAATGGACTGACCGGGGCAGTGAGTGTGGAATGGACTGACCGGGGCAGTGAGTGTGGAATGGACTGACCGGGGCAGTGAGTGTGGAATGGACTGACCGGGGCAGTGAGTGTGGAATGGACTGACCGGGGCAGTGAGTGTGGAATGGACTGACCGGGGCAGTGAGTGTGGAATGGACTGACCAGAGCAGCGAGTGTGGAACATAAGAACATAAGAACATAAGAAATAGGAGCAGGAGTAGGCCAATCGGCCCCTCGAGCCTGCTCCACCATTCAATAAGATCATGGCTGATCTGATCCTAACCTCAAATCTTCTATCACTCTGCATCCACCCGAACCCATGTGATCTCCCGGGAGAGGCGAAAAACCAGATAAAGACCCAATGGCCAATTTGGGAGAAAAAAATCTGGGAAATTCCTCTCCGACCCATCTAGGCGATCGAAATTCTTCCAGGAGATCACTCTGTCCCTATATTTTCTACAGTACTTACCTTCTGTAAAGGCGATCTCCACCCCAGCCAGGAACAGGAATAAAACCATCTCCTGAAATCTAACAGAATTAGAACACAGTAGGAGCAGAACAAGGCTACACGGCCCCTGGGCCCACTCCACTACCCACAGGGCCATGACCATTCCGAACCTAGACTCATGTCCAATTTCCTGCCCGCTCCCCGTAACCCTTAATTCCCTTTACTTCTCGGAAACTATCTATTTCTGTTTTAAATTTATTTAATGATGTAGCTTCCACAGCTTTCTGGGGCAGCAAATTCCACAAACCTACCACCCTCTGAGTGAAGAAGTTTCTCCTCATCTCAGTTTTGAATGAGCAGCCCCTTATTTTAAGATTATGCCCCCTAGTTCTAGTTTCACCCATCATTGGGAACATCCTCACCGCATCCACCCGATCAAGCCCCTTCACAATCTTATATGTTTCAATAAGATCGCCTCTCATTCTTCTGAACTCCAATGAGTAGAGTCCCAATCTACTCAACCTCTCCTCATATGACCACCCCCTCATCCCCGGGATTAACCGAGTGAACCTTCTTTGCACTGACTCGAGAGCAAGTATGTCTTTTCTTAAGTATGGACACCAAAACTGTATGCAGTATTCCAGGTGCGGCCTCACCAATACCTTGTACAACTGCAGCAATACCTCCCTGTTTTTATATTCCAACCCCCTAGCAATAAAAGCCAACATTCCATTGGCCTTCTTAATCACTTGCTGCACCTGCATAGTGTGGAATGGACTGACCGGGGCAGCGAGTGTGGAATGGACTGACCAGGGCAGTGAGTGTGGAATGGACTGACCGGGGCAGTGAGTGTGGAATGGACTGACCAGAGCAGCGAGTGTGGAATGGACTGACCGGGGCAGTGAGTGTGGAATGGACTGACCGGGGCAGTGAGTGTGGAATGGACTGACCAGAGCAGTGAGTGTGGAATGGACTGACCCGGGCAGCGAGTGTGGAATGGACTGACCGGGGCAGTAAGTGTGGAATGGACTGACCAGGGCAGTGAGTGTGGAATGGACTGACCAGAGCAGTGAGTGTGGAATGGACTGACCGGGGCAGTGAGTGTGGAATGGACTGACCAGGGCAGTGAGTGTGGAATGGACTGACCGGGGCAGTGAGTGTGGAATGGACTGACCGGGGCAGTGAGTGTGGAATGGACTGACCGGGGCAGTGAGTGTGGAATGGACTGACCAGGGCAGTGAGTGTGGAATGGACTGACCAGGGCAGTGAGTGTGGAATGGACTGACCGGGGCAGCGAGTGTGGAATGGACTGACCAGGGCAGTGAGTGTGGAATGGACTGACCGGGGCAGTGAGTGTGGAATGGACTGACCAGGGCAGTGAGTGTGGAATGGACTGACCAGGGCAGTGAGTGTGGAATGGACTGACCAGAGCAGCGAGTGTGGAATGGACTGACCGGGGCAGTGAGTGTGGAATGGACTGACCAGGGCAGTGAGTGTGGAATGGACTGACCGGGGCAGTGAGTGTGGAATGGACTGACCGGGGCAGTGAGTGTGGAATGGACTGACCGGGGCAGTGAGTGTGGAATGGACTGACCGGGGCAGTGAGTGTGGAATGGACTGACCGGGGCAGTGAGTGTGGAATGGACTGACCGGGGCAGTGAGTGTGGAATGGACTGACCGGGGCAGTGAGTGTGGAATGGACTGACCGGGGCAGTGAGTGTGGAATGGACTGACCGGGGCAGTGAGTGTGGAATGGACTGACCGGGGCAGTGAGTGTGGAATGGACTGACCGGGGCAGCGAGTGTGGAATGGACTGACCGGGGCAGCGAGTGTGGAATGGACTGGCCGGGGCAGCGAGTGTGGAATGGACTGGCCGGGCCAGCGAGTGTGGAATGGACTGACCGGGGCAGCGAGTGTGGAATGGACTGACCGGGGCAGTGAGTGTGGAATGGACTGACCGGGGCAGCGAGTGTGGAATGGACTGACCGGGGCAGTGCGTGTGGAATGGACTGACCGGGGCAGTGCGTGTGGAATGGACTGACCGGGGCAGTGAGTGTGGAATGGACTGACCGGGGCAGTGAGTGTGGAATGGACTGACCGGGGCAGTGAGTGTGGAATGGACTGACCGGGGCAGTGAGTGTGGAATGGACTGACCGGGGCAGCGAGTGTGGAATGGACTGACCGGGGCAGCGAGTGTGGAATGGACTGACCGGGGCAGCGAGTGTGGAATGGACTGACCGGGGCAGTGAGTGTGGAATGGACTGACCAGGGCAGTGAGTGTGGAATGGACTGACCGGGGCAGTGAGTGTGGAATGGACTGACCTGGGCAGTGAGTGTGGAATGGACTGACCGGGGCAGCGAGTGTGGAATGGACTGACCTGGGCAGTGAGTGTGGAATGGACTGACCGGGGCAGCGAGTGTGGAATGGACTGACCAGGGCAGTGAGTGTGGAATGGACTGACCGGGGCAGTGAGTGTGGAATGGACTGACCAGGGCAGTGAGTGTGGAATGGACTGACCGGGGCAGCGAGTGTGGAATGGACTGACCGGGGCAGTGAGTGTGGAATGGACTGACCGGGGCAGTGAGTGTGGAATGGACTGACCGGGGCAGTGAGTGTGGAATGGACTGACCGGGGCAGTGAGTGTGGAATGGACTGACCGGGGCAGTGAGTGTGGAATGGACTGACCGGGGCAGTGAGTGTGGAATGGACTGACCAGAGCAGTGAGTGTGGAATGGACTGACCGGGGCAGTGAGTGTGGAATGGACTGACCAGGGCAGTGAGTGTGGAATGGACTGACCAGGGCAGTGAGTGTGGAATGGACTGACCGGGGCAGTGAGTGTGGAATGGACTGACCGGGGCAGCGAGTGTGGAATGGACTGACCGGGGCAGTGAGTGTGGAATGGACTGACCAGGGCAGTGAGTGTGGAATGGACTGACCAGAGCAGCGAGTGTGGAATGGACTGACCAGGGCAGCGAGTGTGGAATGGACTGACCGGGGCAGCGAGTGTGGAATGGACTGACCCGGGCAGTGAGTGTGGAATGGACTGACCGGGGCAGTGAGTGTGGAATGGACTGACCAGAGCAGCGAGTGTGGAATGGACTGACCGGGGCAGTGAGTGTGGAATGGACAGACCGGGGCAGTGAGTGTGGAATGGACTGACCAGAGCAGCGAGTGTGGAATGGACTGACCCGGGCAGCGAGTGTGGAATGGACTGACCAGGGCAGTGAGTGTGGAATGGACTGACCGGGGCAGTGAGTGTGGAATGGACTGACCAGGGCAGTGAGTGTGGAATGGACTGACCAGAGCAGTGAGTGTGGAATGGACTGACCGGGGCAGTGAGTGTGGAATGGACTGACCAGGGCAGTGAGTGTGGAATGGACTGACCGGGGCAGCGAGTGTGGAATGGGCTGACCAAGGCAGTGAGCGTGGAATGGACTGACCAGGGCAGTGAGTGTGGAATGGACTGACCAGGGCAGTGAGTGTGGAATGGACTGACCAGGGCAGTGAGTGTGGAATGGACTGACCGGGGCAGTGAGTGTGGAATGGACTGACCAGGGCAGCGAGTGTGGAATGGACTGACCGGGGCAGTGAGTGTGGAATGGACTGACCAGGGCAGTGAGTGTGGAATGGACTGACCAGAGCAGCGAGTGTGGAATGGACTGACCAGGGCAGCGAGTGTGGAATGGACTGACCGGGGCAGCGAGTGTGGAATGGACTGACCCGGGCAGTGAGTGTGGAATGGACTGACCGGGGCAGTGAGTGTGGAATGGACTGACCAGAGCAGCGAGTGTGGAATGGACTGACCGGGGCAGTGAGTGTGGAATGGACAGACCGGGGCAGTGAGTGTGGAATGGACTGACCAGAGCAGCGAGTGTGGAATGGACTGACCCGGGCAGCGAGTGTGGAATGGACTGACCAGGGCAGTGAGTGTGGAATGGACTGACCGGGGCAGTGAGTGTGGAATGGACTGACCAGGGCAGTGAGTGTGGAATGGACTGACCAGAGCAGTGAGTGTGGAATGGACTGACCGGGGCAGTGAGTGTGGAATGGACTGACCAGGGCAGTGAGTGTGGAATGGACTGACCGGGGCAGCGAGTGTGGAATGGGCTGACCAAGGCAGTGAGCGTGGAATGGACTGACCAGGGCAGTGAGTGTGGAATGGACTGACCAGGGCAGTGAGTGTGGAATGGACTGACCAGGGCAGTGAGTGTGGAATGGACTGACCGGGGCAGTGAGTGTGGAATGGACTGACCAGGGCAGTGAGTGTGGAATGGACTGACCGGGGCAGTGAGTGTGGAATGGACTGACCAGGGCAGTGAGTGTGGAATGGACTGACCAGGGCAGCGAGTGTGGAATGGACTGACCGGGGCAGCGAGTGTGGAATGGACTGACCAGGGCAGTGAGCGTGGAATGGACTGACCAGGGCAGTGAGTGTGGAATGGACTGACCAGGGCAGTGAGTGTGGAATGGACTGACCAGGGCAGTGAGTGTGGAATGGACTGACCGGGGCAGTGAGTGTGGAATGGACTGACCAGAGCAGCGAGTGTGGAACATAAGAACATAAGAACATAAGAAATAGGAGCAGGAGTAGGCCAATCGGCCCCTCGAGCCTGCTCCACCATTCAATAAGATCATGGCTGATCTGATCCTAACCTCAAATCTTCTATCACTCTGCATCCACCCGAACCCATGTGATCTCCCGGGAGAGGCGAAAAACCAGATAAAGACCCAATGGCCAATTTGGGAGAAAAAAATCTGGGAAATTCCTCTCCGACCCATCTAGGCGATCGAAATTCTTCCAGGAGATCACTCTGTCCCTATATTTTCTACAGTACTTACCTTCTGTAAAGGCGATCTCCACCCCAGCCAGGAACAGGAATAAAACCATCTCCTGAAATCTAACAGAATTAGAACACAGTAGGAGCAGAACAAGGCTACACGGCCCCTGGGCCCACTCCACTACCCACAGGGCCATGACCATTCCGAACCTAGACTCATGTCCAATTTCCTGCCCGCTCCCCGTAACCCTTAATTCCCTTTACTTCTAGGAAACTATCTATTTCTGTTTTAAATTTATTTAATGATGTAGCTTCCACAGCTTTCTGGGGCAGCAAATTCCACAAACCTACCACCCTCTGAGTGAAGAAGTTTCTCCTCATCTCAGTTTTGAATGAGCAGCCCCTTATTTTAAGATTATGCCCCCTAGTTCTAGTTTCACCCATCATTGGGAACATCCTCACCGCATCCACCCGATCAAGGCCCTTCACAATCTTATATGTTTCAATAAGATCGCCTCTCATTCTTCTGAACTCCAATGAGTAGAGTCCCAATCTACTCAACCTCTCCTCATATGACCACCCCCTCATCCCCGGGATTAACCGAGTGAACCTTCTTTGTACTGACTCGAGAGCAAGTATGTCTTTTCTTAAGTATGGACACCAAAACTGTATGCAGTATTCCAGGTGCGGCCTCACCAATACCTTGTACGACTGCAGCAATACCTCCCTGTTTTTATATTCCAACCCCCTAGCAATAAAAGCCAACATTCCATTGGCCTTCTTAATCACTTGCTGCACCTGCATAGTGTGGAATGGACTGACCGGGGCAGCGAGTGTGGAATGGACTGACCAGGGCAGTGAGTGTGGAATGGACTGACCGGGGCAGTGAGTGTGGAATGGACTGACCAGAGCAGCGAGTGTGGAATGGACTGACCGGGGCAGTGAGTGTGGAATGGACTGACCGGGGCAGAGAGTGTGGAATGGACTGACCAGAGCAGTGAGTGTGGAATGGACTGACCCGGGCAGTGAGTGTGGAATGGACTGACCAGAGCAGTGAGTGTGGAATGGATTGACCGGGGCAGAGTGTGTGGAATGGACTGACCAGGGCAGTGAGTGTGGAATGGACTGACCGGGGCAGTGAGTGTGGAATGGACTGACCGGGGCAGTGAGTGTGGAATGGACTGACCAGGGCAGTGAGTGTGGAATGGACTGACCAGGGCAGTGAGTGTGGAATGCACTGACCGGGGCAGCGAGTGTGGAATGGACTGACCAGGGCAGTGAGCGTGGAATGGACTGACCGGGGCAGCGAGTGTGGAATGGACTGACCCGGGCAGTGAGTGTGGAATGGACTGACCAGGGCAGTGAGTGTGGAATGGACTGACCAGAGCAGCGAGTGTGGAATGGACTGACCAGGGCAGTGAGTGTGGATTGGACTGACCGCGCAGTGAGTGTGGAATGGACTGACCGGGGCAGTGAGTGTGGAATGGACTGACCGGGGCAGCGAGTGTGGAATGGACTGACCAGGGCAGTGAGTGTGGAATGGACTGACCGGGGCAGTGAGTGTGGAATGGACTGACCGGGGCAGTGAGTGTGGAATGGACTGACCCGGGCAGTGAGTGTGGAATGGACTGACCAGAGCAGTGAGTGTGGAATGGACTGACCAGAGCAGTGAGTGTGGAATGGACTGACCCGGGCAGTGAGTGTGGAATGGACTGACCAGAGCAGTGAGTGTGGAATGGATTGACCGGGGCAGCGAGTGTGGAATGGACTGACCAGGGCAGTGAGTGTGGAATGGACTGGCCGGGGCAGTGAGTGTGGAATGGACTGACCGGGGCAGTGAGTGTGGAATGGACTGACCGGGGCAGTGAGTGTGGAATGGACTGACCGGGGCAGCGAGTGTGGAATGGACTGACCAGAGCAGCGAGTGTGGAATGGACTGACCAGGGCAGTGAGTGTGGAATGGACTGGCCGGGGCAGTGAGTGTGGAATGGACTGACCGGGGCAGTGAGTGTGGAATGGACTGACCGGGGCAGTGAGTGTGGAATGGACTGACCAGAGCAGCGAGTGTGGAATGGACTGACCAGGGCAGTGAGTGTGGAATGGACTGGCCGGGGCAGTGCGTGTGGAATGGACTGACCGGGGCAGTGAGTGTGGAATGGACTGACCGGGGCAGCGAGTGTGGAATGGACTGACCGGGGCAGTGAGTGTGGAATGGACTGACCAGGGCAGTGAGTGTGGAATGGACTGACCGGGGCAGTGAGTGTGGAATGGACTGACCGGGGCAGCGAGTGTGGAATGGACTGACCGGGGCAGCGAGTGTGGAATGGACTGACCGGGGCAGTGAGTGTGGAATGGACTGACCAGGGCAGTGAGTGTGGAATGGACTGACCAGGGCAGTGAGTGTGGAATGGACTGACCGGGGCAGTGAGTGTGGAATGGACTGACCGGGGCAGTGAGTGTGGAATGGACTGACCGGGGCAGTGAGTGTGGAATGGACTGACCGGGGCAGTGAGTGTGGAATGGACTGACCGGGGCAGTGAGTGTGGAATGGACTGACCGGGGCAGTGAGTGTGGAATGGACTGACCAGGGCAGCGAGTGTGGAATGGACTGACCGGGGCAGTGAGTGTGGAATGGACTGACCAGGGCAGTGAGTGTGGAATGGACTGACCAGAGCAGCGAGTGTGGAATGGACTGACCAGGGCAGCGAGTGTGGAATGGACTGACCGGGGCAGCGAGTGTGGAATGGACTGACCCGGGCAGTGAGTGTGGAATGGACTGACCGGGGCAGTGAGTGTGGAATGGACTGACCAGAGCAGCGAGTGTGGAATGGACTGACCGGGGCAGTGAGTGTGGAATGGACTGACCGGGGCAGTGAGTGTGGAATGGACTGACCAGAGCAGCGAGTGTGGAATGGACTGACCCGGGCAGTGAGTGTGGAATGGACTGACCAGGGCAGTGAGTGTGGAATGGACTGACCGGGGCAGTGAGTGTGGAATGGACTGACCGGGGCAGTGAGTGTGGAATGGACTGACCGGGGCAGTGAGTGTGCAATGGACTGACCAGGGCAGTGAGTGTGGAATGGACTGACCGGGGCAGTGAGTGTGGAATGGACTGACCAGAGCAGCGAGTGTGGAACATAAGAACATAAGAACATAAGAAATAGGAGCAGGAGTAGGCCAATCGGCCCCTCGAGCCTGCTCCACCATTCAATAAGATCATGGCTGATCTGATCCTAACCTCAAATCTTCTATCACTGTGCATCCACCCGAACCCATGTGATCTCCCGGGAGAGGCGAAAAACCAGATAAAGACCCAATGGCCAATTTGGGAGAAAAAAATCTGGGAAATTCCTCTCCGACCCATCTAGGCGATCGAAATTCTTCCAGGAGATCACTCTGTCCCTATATTTTCTACAGTACTTACCTTCTGTAAAGGCGATCTCCACCCCAGCCAGGAACAGGAATAAAACCATCTCCTGAAATCTAACAGAATTAGAACACAGTAGGAGCAGAACAAGGCTACACGGCCCCTGGGCCCACTCCACTACCCACAGGGCCATGACCATTCCGAACCTAGACTCATGTCCAATTTCCTGCCCGCTCCCCGTAACCCTTAATTCCCTTTACTTCTAGGAAACTATCTATTTCTGTTTTAAATTTATTTAATGATGTAGCTTCCACAGCTTTCTGGGGCAGCAAATTCCACAAACCTACCACCCTCTGAGTGAAGAAGTTTCTCCTCATCTCAGTTTTGAATGAGCAGCCCCTTATTTTAAGATTATGCCCCCTAGTTCTAGTTTCACCCATCATTGGGAACATCCTCACCGCATCCACCCGATCAAGGCCCTTCACAATCTTATATGTTTCAATAAGATCGCCTCTCATTCTTCTGAACTCCAATGAGTAGAGTCCCAATCTACTCAACCTCTCCTCATATGACCACCCCCTCATCCCCGGGATTAACCGAGTGAACCTTCTTTGTACTGACTCGAGAGCAAGTATGTCTTTTCTTAAGTATGGACACCAAAACTGTATGCAGTATTCCAGGTGCGGCCTCACCAATACCTTGTACGACTGCAGCAATACCTCCCTGTTTTTATATTCCAACCCCCTAGCAATAAAAGCCAACATTCCATTGGCCTTCTTAATCACTTGCTGCACCTGCATAGTGTGGAATGGACTGACCGGGGCAGCGAGTGTGGAATGGACTGACCAGGGCAGTGAGTGTGGAATGGACTGACCGGGGCAGTGAGTGTGGAATGGACTGACCAGAGCAGCGAGTGTGGAATGGACTGACCGGGGCAGTGAGTGTGGAATGGACTGACCGGGGCAGTGAGTGTGGAATGGACTGACCAGAGCAGTGAGTGTGGAATGGACTGACCCGGGCAGTGAGTGTGGAATGGACTGACCAGAGCAGTGAGTGTGGAATGGATTGACCGGGGCAGAGTGTGTGGAATGGACTGACCAGGGCAGTGAGTGTGGAATGGACTGACCGGGGCAGTGAGTGTGGAATGGACTGACCGGGGCAGTGAGTGTGGAATGGACTGACCAGGGCAGTGAGTGTGGAATGGACTGACCAGGGCAGTGAGTGTGGAATGCACTGACCGGGGCAGCGAGTGTGGAATGGACTGACCAGGGCAGTGAGCGTGGAATGGACTGACCGGGGCAGCGAGTGTGGAATGGACTGACCCGGGCAGTGAGTGTGGAATGGACTGACCAGGGCAGTGAGTGTGGAATGGACTGACCAGAGCAGCGAGTGTGGAATGGACTGACCGGGGCAGTGAGTGTGGAATGGACTGACCAGAGCAGTGAGTGTGGAATGGATTGACCGGGGCAGCGAGTGTGGAATGGACTGACCAGGGCAGTGAGTGTGGAATGGACTGGCCGGGGCAGTGAGTGTGGAATGGACTGACCGGGGCAGTGAGTGTGGAATGGACTGACCGGGGCAGTGAGTGTGGAATGGACTGACCGGGGCAGCGAGTGTGGAATGGACTGACCAGAGCAGCGAGTGTGGAATGGACTGACCAGGGCAGTGAGTGTGGAATGGACTGGCCGGGGCAGTGAGTGTGGAATGGACTGACCGGGGCAGTGAGTGTGGAATGGACTGGCCAGGGCAGCGAGTGTGGAATGGACTGACCGGGGCAGCGAGTGTGGAATGGACTGACCGGGGCAGTGAGTGTGGAATGGACTGACCGGGGCAGTGAGTGTGGAATGGACTGACCAGGGCAGTGAGTGTGGAATGGACTGACCAGGGCAGTGAGTGTGGAATGGACTGACCGGGGCAGTGAGTGTGGAATGGACTGACCGGGGCAGTGAGTGTGGAATGGACTGACCGGGGCAGTGAGTGTGGAATGGACTGACCAGGGCAGCGAGTGTGGAATGGACTGACTGGGGCAGCGAGTGTGGAATGGACTGACCAGAGCAGTGAGTGTGGAATGGACTGACCAGGGCAGCGAGTGTGGAATGGACTGACCAGAGCAGCGAGTGTGGAATGGACTGACCAGGGCAGTGAGTGTGGAATGGACTGACCGGGGCAGTGAGTGTGGAATGGACTGACCGGGGCAGTGAGTGTGGAATGGACTGACCGGGGCAGCGAGTGTGGAATGGACTGACCTGAGCAGCGAGTGTGGAATGGACTGACCAGGGCAGTGAGTGTGGAATGGACTGGCCGGGGCAGTGCGTGTGGAATGGACTGACCGGGGCAGTGAGTGTGGAATGGACTGACCGGGGCAGTGAGTGTGGAATGGACTGACCAGGGCAGTGAGTGTGGAATGGACTGACCAGGGCAGTGAGTATGGAATGGACTGACCAGGGCAGGGAGTGTGGAATGGACTGACCGGGGCAGTGAGTGTGGAATGGACTGACCGGGGCAGTGAGTGTGGAATGGACTGACCAGAGCAGCGAGTGTGGAATGGACTGACCGGGGCAGTGAGTGTGGAATGGACTGACCAGGGCAGTGAGTGTGGAATGGACTGACCGGGGCAGTGAGTGTGGAATGGACTGACCGGGGCAGTGAGTGTGGAATGGACTGACCGGGGCAGTGAGTGTGGAATGGACTGACCGGGGCAGTGAGTGTGGAATGGACTGACCGGGGCAGCGAGTGTGGAATGGACTGACCGGGGCAGCGAGTGTGGAATGGACTGACCGGGGCAGCGAGTGTGGAATGGACTGACCGGGGCAGCGAGTGTGGAATGGACTGACCGGGGCAGCGAGTGTGGAATGGACTGACCGGGGCAGCGAGTGTGGAATAGACTGACCGGGGCAGTGAGTGTGGAATGGACTGACCGGGGCAGTGAGTGTGGAATGGACTGACCAGGGCAGCGAGTGTGGAATGGACTGACTGGGGCAGTGAGTGTGGAATGGACTGACCAGGGCAGTGAGTGTGGAATGGACTGACCAGAGCAGTGAGTGTGGAATGGACTGACCGGGGCAGAGTGTGGAATGGACTGACCAGGGCAGTGAGTGTGGAATGGACTGACCGGGGCAGTGAGTGTGGAATGGACTGACCGGGGCAGTGAGTGTGGAATGGACTGACCAGGGCAGTGAGTGTGGAATGGACTGACCAGAGCAGTGAGTGTGGAATGGACTGACCGGGGCAGTGAGTGTGGAATGGACTGACCAGGGCAGTGAGTGTGGAATGGACTGACCGGGGCAGTGAGTGTGGAATGGACTGACCAGGGCAGTGAGTGTGGAATGGACTGACCAGAGCAGCGAGTGTAGAATGGACTGACCGGGGCAGTGGGTGTGGAATGGACTGACCAGGGCAGTGAGTGTGGAATGGACTGACCAGAGCAGTGAGTGTGGAATGGACTGACCGGGGCAGTGAGTGTGGAATGGACTGACCAGGGCAGTGAGTGTGGAATGGACTGACCGGGGCAGTGAGTGTGGAATGGACTGACCAGGGCAGTGAGTGTGGAATGGACTGACCAGAGCAGCGAGTGTAGAATGGACTGACCGGGGCAGTGAGTGTGGAATGGACTGACCGGGGCAGTGAGTGTGGAATGGACTGACCGGGGCAGTGAGTGTGGAATGGACTGACCGGGGCAGTGAGTGTGGAATGGACTGACCGGGGCAGTGAGTGTGGAATGGACTGACCGGGGCAGTGAGTGTGGAATGGACTGACCGGGCAGTGAGTGTGGAATGGACTGACCGGGGCAGTGAGTGTGGAATGGACTGACCAGAGCAGCGAGTGTGGAATGGACTGACCGGGGCAGTGAGTGTGGAATGGACTGACCAAAGCAGCGAGTGTGGAATGGACTGACCGGGGCAGTGAGTGTGGAATGGACTGACCAGGGCAGTGAGTGTGGAATGGACTGACCAGGGCAGTGAGTGTGGAATGGACTGACCAGAGCAGCGAGTGTGGAATGGACTGACCAGAGCAGCGAGTGTGGAATGGACTGACCGGGGCAGTGAGTGTGGAATGGACTGACCGGGGCAGTGAGTGTGGAATGGACTGACCGGGGCAGTGAGTGTGGAATGGACTGACCAGGGCAGTGAGTGTGGAATGGACTGACCGGGGCAGTGAGTGTGGAATGGACTGACCAGAGCAGCGAGTGTGGAATGAACTGACCAGAGCAGCGAGTGTGGAATGGACTGACCAGAGCAGCGAGTGTGGAATGGACTGACCGGGGCAGCGAGTGTGGAATGGACTGACCGGGGCAGCGAGTGTGGAATGGACTGACCGGGGCAGTGAGTGTGGAATGGACTGACCTGGGCAGTGAGTGTGGAATGGACTGACCGGGGCAGTGAGTGTGGAATGGACTGACCGGGGCAGTGAGTGTGGAATGGACTGACCAGGGCAGTGAGTGTGGAATGGACTGACCGGGGCAGTGAGTGTGGAATGGACTGACCTGGGCAGTGAGTGTGGAATGGACTGACCAGGGCAGTGAGTGTGGAATGGACTGACCGGGGCAGTGAGTGTGGAATGGACTGACCAGGGCAGTGAGTGTGGAATGGACTGACCGGGGCAGTGAGTGTGGAATGGACTGACCGGGGCAGTGAGTGTTGAATGGACTGACCAGGGCAGTGAGTGTGGAATGGACTGACCGGGGCAGTGAGTGTGGAATGGACTGACCGGGGCAGTGAGTGTGGAATGGACTGACCGGCGCAGTGAGTGTGGAATGGACTGACCGGGGCAGTGAGTGTGGAATGGACTGACCAGAGCAGCGAGTGTGGAATGGACTGACCGGGGCAGTGAGTGTGGAATGGACTGACCGGGGCAGTGAGTGTGGAATGGACTGACCAGGGCAGTGAGTGTGGAATGGACTGACCAGGGCAGCGAGTGTGGAATGGACTGACCGGGGCAGTGAGTGTGGAATGGACTGACCGGGGCAGTGAGTGTGGAATGGACTGACCAGGGCAGTGAGTGTGGAATGGACTGACCGGGGCAGTGAGTGTGGAATGGACTGACTGGGGCAGTGAGTGTGGAATGGACTGACCAGGGCAGTGAGTGTGGAATGGACTGACCGGGGCAGTGAGTGTGGAATGGACTGACCGGGGCAATGAGTGTGGAATGGACTGACCGGGGCAGTGAGTGTGGAATGGACTGACCAGGGCAGTGAGTGTGGAATGGACTGACCGGGGCAGTGAGTGTGGAATGGACTGACCTGGGCAGTGAGTGTGGAATGGACTGACCAGGGCAGTGAGTGTGGAATGGACTGACCGGGGCAGTGAGTGTGGAATGGACTGACCGGGGCAGTGAGTGTGGAATGGACTGACCAGAGCAGTGAGTGTGGAATGGACTGACCCGGGCAGTGAGTGTGGAATGGACTGACCAGAGCAGTGAGTGTGGAATGGATTGACCGGGGCAGAGTGTGTGGAATGGACTGACCAGGGCAGTGAGTGTGGAATGGACTGACCGGGGCAGTGAGTGTGGAATGGACTGACCGGGGCAGTGAGTGTGGAATGGACTGACCAGGGCAGTGAGTGTGGAATGGACTGACCAGGGCAGTGAGTGTGGAATGCACTGACCGGGGCAGCGAGTGTGGAATGGACTGACCAGGGCAGTGAGCGTGGAATGGACTGACCGGGGCAGCGAGTGTGGAATGGACTGACCCGGGCAGTGAGTGTGGAATGGACTGACCAGGGCAGTGAGTGTGGAATGGACTGACCAGAGCAGCGAGTGTGGAATGGACTGACCGGGGCAGTGAGTGTGGAATGGACTGACCGGGGCAGCGAGTGTGGAATGGACTGACCAGGGCAGTGAGTGTGGAATGGACTGACCGGGGCAGTGAGTGTGGAATGGACTGACCCGGGCAGTGAGTGTGGAATGGACTGACCAGAGCAGTGAGTGTGGAATGGACTGACCAGAGCAGTGAGTGTGGAATGGACTGACCCGGGCAGTGAGTGTGGAATGGACTGACCAGAGCAGTGAGTGTGGAATGGATTGACCGGGGCAGCGAGTGTGGAATGGACTGACCAGGGCAGTGAGTGTGGAATGGACTGGCCGGGGCAGTGAGTGTGGAATGGACTGACCGGGGCAGTGAGTGTGGAATGGACTGACCGGGGCAGTGAGTGTGGAATGGACTGACCGGGGCAGCGAGTGTGGAATGGACTGACCAGAGCAGCGAGTGTGGAATGGACTGACCAGGGCAGTGAGTGTGGAATGGACTGGCCGGGGCAGTGAGTGTGGAATGGACTGACCGGGGCAGTGAGTGTGGAATGGACTGGCCAGGGCAGCGAGTGTGGAATGGACTGACCGGGGCAGCGAGTGTGGAATGGACTGACCGGGGCAGTGAGTGTGGAATGGACTGACCGGGGCAGTGAGTGTGGAATGGACTGACCGGGGCAGTGAGTGTGGAATGGACTGACCGGGGCAGTGAGTGTGGAATGGACTGACCGGGGCAGCGAGTGTGGAATGGACTGACCGGGGCAGCGAGTGTGGAATGGACTGACCGGGGCAGCGAGTGTGGAATGGACTGACCGGGGCAGCGAGTGTGGAATGGACTGACCGGGGCAGCGAGTGTGGAATGGACTGACCGGGGCAGCGAGTGTGGAATGGACTGACCGGGGCAGCGAGTGTGGAATGGACTGACCGGGGCAGCGAGTGTGGAATGGACTGACCGGGGCAGCGAGTGTGGAATGGACTGACCAGAGCAGCGAGTGTGGAATGGACTGACCGGGGCAGCGAGTGTGGAATGGACTGACCGGGGCAGCGAGTGTGGAATGGACTGACCGGGGCAGCGAGTGTGGAATGGACTGACCGGGGCAGCGAGTGTGGAATGGACTGACCGGGGCAGCGAGTGTGGAATGGACTGACCGGGGCAGTGAGTGTGGAATAGACTGACCGGGGCAGTGAGTGTGGAATGGACTGACCGGGGCAGTGAGTGTGGAATGGACTGACCAGGGCAGCGAGTGTGGAATGGACTGACTGGGGCAGCGAGTGTGGAATGGACTGACCAGAGCAGTGAGTGTGGAATGGACTGACCAGGGCAGCGAGTGTGGAATGGACTGACCAGAGCAGCGAGTGTGGAATGGACTGACCGGGGCAGTGAGTGTGGAATGGACTGACCGGGGCAGTGAGTGTGGAATGGACTGACCGGGGCAGTGAGTGTGGAATGGACTGACCGGGGCAGTGAGTGTGGAATGGACTGACCGGGGCAGTGAGTGTGGAATGGACTGACCGGGGCAGTGAGTGTGGAATGGACTGACCGGGGCAGCGAGTGTGGAATGGACTGACCTGAGCAGCGAGTGTGGAATGGACTGACCAGGGCAGTGAGTGTGGAATGGACTGGCCGGGGCAGTGCGTGTGGAATGGACTGACCGGGGCAGTGAGTGTGGAATGGACTGACCGGGGCAGTGAGTGTGGAATGGACTGACCAGGGCAGTGAGTGTGGAATGGACTGACCAGGGCAGTGAGTATGGAATGGACTGACCAGGGCAGGGAGTGTGGAATGGACTGACCGGGGCAGTGAGTGTGGAATGGACTGACCGGGGCAGCGAGTGTGGAATGGACTGACCGGGGCAGCGAGTGTGGAATGGACTGACCGGGGCAGTGAGTGTGGAATGGACTGACCAGGGCAGCGAGTGTGGAATGGACTGACCGGGGCAGTGAGTGTGGAATGGACTGACCAGGGCAGTGAGTGTGGAATGGACTGACCAGAGCAGTGAGTGTGGAATGGACTGACCGGGGCAGAGTGTGGAATGGACTGACCAGGGCAGTGAGTGTGGAATGGACTGACCGGGGCAGTGAGTGTGGAATGGACTGACCAGGGCAGTGAGTGTGGAATGGACTGACCAGAGCAGTGAGTGTGGAATGGACTGACCGGGGCAGAGTGTGGAATGGACTGACCAGGGCAGTGAGTGTGGAATGGACTGACCGGGGCAGTGAGTGTGGAATGGACTGACCGGGGCAGTGAGTGTGGAATGGACTGACCAGGGCAGTGAGTGTGGAATGGACTGACCAGAGCAGTGAGTGTGGAATGGACTGACCGGGGCAGTGAGTGTGGAATGGACTGACCAGGGCAGTGAGTGTGGAATGGACTGACCGGGGCAGTGAGTGTGGAATGGACTGACCAGGGCAGTGAGTGTGGAATGGACTGACCAGAGCAGCGAGTGTAGAATGGACTGACCGGGGCAGTGAGTGTGGAATGGACTGACCAGGGCAGTGAGTGTGGAATGGACTGACCAGAGCAGTGAGTGTGGAATGGACTGACCGGGGCAGTGAGTGTGGAATGGACTGACCAGGGCAGTGAGTGTGGAATGGACTGACCGGGGCAGTGAGTGTGGAATGGACTGACCAGGGCAGTGAGTGTGGAATGGACTGACCAGAGCAGCGAGTGTAGAATGGACTGACCGGGGCAGTGAGTGTGGAATGGACTGACCGGGGCAGTGAGTGTGGAATGGACTGACCGGGGCAGTGAGTGTGGAATGGACTGACCGGGGCAGTGAGTGTGGAATGGACTGACCGGGGCAGTGAGTGTGGAATGGACTGACCGGGGCAGTGAGTGTGGAATGGACTGACCGGGCAGTGAGTGTGGAATGGACTGACCGGGGCAGTGAGTGTGGAATGGACTGACCAGAGCAGCGAGTGTGGAATGGACTGACCGGGGCAGTGAGTGTGGAATGGACTGACCAGAGCAGCGAGTGTGGAATGGACTGACCGGGGCAGTGAGTGTGGAATGGACTGACCAGGGCAGTGAGTGTGGAATGGACTGACCAGGGCAGTGAGTGTGGAATGGACTGACCAGAGCAGCGAGTGTGGAATGGACTGACCAGAGCAGCGAGTGTGGAATGGACTGACCGGGGCAGTGAGTGTGGAATGGACTGACCGGGGCAGTGAGTGTGGAATGGACTGACCGGGGCAGTGAGTGTGGAATGGACTGACCAGGGCAGTGAGTGTGGAATGGACTGACCGGGGCAGTGAGTGTGGAATGGACTGACCAGAGCAGCGAGTGTGGAATGAACTGACCAGAGCAGCGAGTGTGGAATGGACTGACCAGAGCAGCGAGTGTGGAATGGACTGACCGGGGCAGCGAGTGTGGAATGGACTGACCGGGGCAGTGAGTGTGGAATGGACTGACCTGGGCAGTGAGTGTGGAATGGACTGACCGGGGCAGTGAGTGTGGAATGGACTGACCAGGGCAGTGAGTGTGGAATGGACTGACCGGGGCAGTGAGTGTGGAATGGACTGACCTGGGCAGTGAGTGTGGAATGGACTGACCAGGGCAGTGAGTGTGGAATGGACTGACCGGGGCAGTGAGTGTGGAATGGACTGACCAGGGCAGTGAGTGTGGAATGGACTGACCGGGGCAGTGAGTGTGGAATGGACTGACCGGGGCAGTGAGTGTTGAATGGACTGACCAGGGCAGTGAGTGTGGAATGGACTGACCGGGGCAGTGAGTGTGGAATGGACTGACCGGGGCAGTGAGTGTGGAATGGACTGACCGGCGCAGTGAGTGTGGAATGGACTGACCGGGGCAGTGAGTGTGGAATGGACTGACCAGAGCAGCGAGTGTGGAATGGACTGACCGGGGCAGTGAGTGTGGAATGGACTGACCGGGGCAGTGAGTGTGGAATGGACTGACCAGGGCAGTGAGTGTGGAATGGACTGACCAGGGCAGCGAGTGTGGAATGGACTGACCGGGGCAGTGAGTGTGGAATGGACTGACCGGGGCAGTGAGTGTGGAATGGACTGACCAGGGCAGTGAGTGTGGAATGGACTGACCGGGGCAGTGAGTGTGGAATGGACTGACTGGGGCAGTGAGTGTGGAATGGACTGACCAGGGCAGTGAGTGTGGAATGGACTGACCGGGGCAGTGAGTGTGGAATGGACTGACCGGGGCAATGAGTGTGGAATGGACTGACCGGGGCAGTGAGTGTGGAATGGACTGACCAGGGCAGTGAGTGTGGAATGGACTGACCGGGGCAGTGAGTGTGGAATGGACTGACCTGGGCAGTGAGTGTGGAATGGACTGACCAGGGCAGTGAGTGTGGAATGGACTGACCGGGGCAGTGAGTGTGGAATGGACTGACCAGGGCAGTGAGTGTGGAATGGACTGACCGGGGCAGTGAGTGTGGAATGGACTGACCGGGGCAGTGAATGTGGAATGGACTGACCGGGGCAGTGAGTGTGGAATGGACTGACCGGGGCAGTGAGTGTGGAATGGACTGACCGGGGCAGTGAGTGTGGAATGGACTGACCAGGGCAGTGAGTGTGGAATGGACTGACCGGGGCAGTGAGTGTGGAATGGACTGACCGGGGCAGTGAGTGTGGAATGGACTGACCGGGGCAGTGAGTGTGGAATGGACTGACCAGGGCAGTGAGTGTGGAATGTACTGACCGGGGCAGTGAGTGTGGAATGGACTGACCGGGGCAGTGAGTGTGGAATGGACTGACCGGGGCAGTGAGTGTGGAATGGACTGACCGGGGCAGTGAGTGTGGAATGGACTGACCAGGGCAGTGAGTGTGGAATGTACTGACCGGGGCAGTGAGTGTGGAATGGACTGACCGGGGCAGTGAGTGTGGAATGGACTGACCAGGGCAGCGAGTGTGGAATGGACTGAGTTTTGTGGATAGTAGGTTTCAGGAGGTGGTCACCCCGCAGCTACAGAGGGTTCAGGGTGGGTGAGGGATTGGGTGACCACCAAGCAGACTGGATGGAAGAGGCAGGCAGTGTGGGTATCCCCTGGGAGTGTGGCACTCACACAAACCAGTATTCAGTGTTGAGTACCAGTGAGGCTAATGACGTCTCAGGGGAGTGCTGTCAGGAGAAAGCAGGGACAGGGTTCTGAATTTGGACGATCAGCCATGATCTCATTGAATGGTGGAGCAGGCTCGAGGGACCGAATGGCCTACTCCTGCTCCTATCTTCTGTGTTTCTGTGTAAATCCACGGCACCGTGGGCAACTCGGCTGCACGGGGGGCACAAGAAAGTGTAGCAGTGCAGTTGCTATAGGGGATTCGATAGTCAGGGGGATAGACAGGCGTTTCTGCAACTGCAGATGTGAATCCCACATGGTGTGTTGCCTCTCTGATGCCAGGGTAAAGGACATCACTGAACAGGTGCAGCAAATTCTGCGAGGGGAAGGGGAACAGCCAGAAGCCATGGTCCTTGTTGGAACCAATGATATAGGTAGAAAAAGGGTTGAGGTCCAACAGGCAGAGTTTCAGGAGCTAGGAAAAAGATTAAAGAACAGGACATCAAAGGTAGTAATCTCAGGATTACTCCCAGTGCCACGTGCTAGTGAATGCAGGAATAGGAAGATTGTGCAGGTAAATGCGTTGCTGGAGAAATGGTGCTGGAGGGAGGGCTTCAGGTTCCTACGGCATTGGGACCAGTTCTGGGGCAGGAGGGACCAGTACAAGCCGGATGGGTGGCACCTGAACAGGATGGGGACAAATGTCCTCGTGAGGAGGTTAACTAGTGCTGTGGGGGACGGTTTAAACTAATTTGGCAAGGGGAGGGGAACCAGGCCGCAGCAGCAGAGAGGAGAGACAAGGTGCAGAGAAAACTAGGAGGGACTAACAGCAACAGAATAGTGCAGAAAGAGCGGCAATTAGATGGAGGAAAAAAGCAAAACAAAGTCATCGACAGTGCTATCAATAACCTGCTCACTGATGCTCAGTTTGGGTTCCGCCAGGACCACATGGCCCCAGACCTCCTTACAGCCTTGGTCCAAACATGGACAAAAGAGCTGAATTCCAGAGGTGAGGTGAGAGTGACTGCCCTTGACATCAAGGCAGCATTTCACCGGGTGTGGCATCAAGGAACCCTAGTAAAACTGAAGTCAATGGAAATCAGGGGGAATACTCTCCACTGGCTGGAGTCATAGCTAGCACAAAGGAAGATGGTTGTGGTTGTTGGAGGTCAATCATCACAGCCCCAGGACATCGCTGCAGGAGTTCCTCAGGGCAGTGTCCTAGGCCCAACCACCTTCAGCTGCTTCATCAATGATCCTTCCCTCCATCATAAGGTCAGAAGTGGGGATGTTTGCTGATGACTGCACAGTGTTCAGTGCCATTCACAACTCCTCAGATAATGAAGTAGTCTGTGCCCGCATGCAGCAAGACCTGGACAACATTCAGGCTTGGGCTGATAAGTGGCAGGTAACATTCTCACCACACAAGTGCCAGGCAATGACTATCTCCAACAAGCGAGAGTCTAACCACCTCCCCTTGACATTCAACAAAATTACCATCGCCGAATCCCCCAGCATCAACATCCTGGGGGTCTCCATTGACTGGAAACTTAACTGGACCAGCCACATAAATACTGTGGCAACAAGAGCAGGTCAGAGGCTGGGTATTCTGTGACAAGTGTCTCACCTCCTGACTCCCCAAAGCCTTTCCACCTTCACAAGTCAGGAGTGTGATGGAGGGTAACAAGGAGGGTCAATGAGGGTAGTGCGTTTGATGTAGTCTATATAGATTTTAGCAAGGCTTTTGATAAGGTCCCGCATGGCAGACTGGTCATGAAAGTAAAAGCCCATGGGATCCAGGGCAAACTGGCAAGTTGGATCCAAAATAGGCTCAGAGGCAGGAAACAAAGGGTAATGGTTAATGGGTGTTTTTGTGACTGGAAGGCTGTTTTCAGTGGGGTTCCGCAGGGCTCAGTACTGGGTCCTTTGCTTTTTGTGGTATATATCAATGATTTGGACTTGAATGTAGGAAGTATGATTTAAGATGTTTGCAGATGATACAAAAATTGGCCGTGTGTTTGATAATGAAGAAGAAAGCTGCAGACTGCAGGAAGATATCAATGGACTGGTCAGGTGGGCAGAACAGTGGCAAATGGAATTCAATCCAGAGAAGTGTGAGGTAATGTATTTGGGGAGGGCTAACAAGGCAAGGGAATACACTATAAATGGTAGGACACTGAGAAATGCTGAAGATCAAGGGGACCTTGGTGTGCATGTCCACAGATCCCTGAAGGTAGCAGGACAGGTAGATAAGGTGGTTAAGAAGGCACACAGGATACTTGCCTTTATTAGCCGAGGCATAGAATATAAGAGCAGGGAGGTTATGCTTGAACTGTATAAAACACTAGTTAGGCCGCAGCAAGAGTACTGCGTGCAGTTCTGGTCACCACATTACAGGAAGGATGTGATTGCACTAGAGAGGGTGCAGGGGAGATTTACCAGGATGTTGCCTGGACTGGGGAATCTTAGCTATGAGGAAAGATTGGACAGGCTGGGGTTGTTTTCTTTGGAACAGAGGAGGCTGAGGGGAGACCTAATTGAGGTGTATAAAATTATGAGGGACCTATTTCCCTTAGCAGACGGGTCAATAACCAGGGGGCTTAGATTTAAAGTAATTGGTCAGAAGTTTAGAGCGGATTTGAAGAGAATTTTTTTTCACCCAGAGGGTGGTGGGGTCTGGAACTCACTGCCTGAAAGGGTGGTAGAGGCAGAAACCCTCATTACATTTAAAAAGTACTTGGATATGAACTTGAAGTGCCGTAACCTACAAGGCTAAGGACCAAGTGCTGGAAAGTGGGATTAGGGTGGAGAGCTATTTGTCTACCGGCATGGACAGGATGGGCTGAATGGCCACCTTCTGTGCTGTAAATTTCTATGATTCTGATGATGGGAACACCACCACCTCCAAGTCACACACCATCCTGACTTGGAAGTATATCGGCCGTTGCTTCATCGTCGCTGGGTCAAAATGCTGGGACTCCCTCCCCAACAACACTGTGGGAGCACCTTCACCACACGGACTGCAGTGGTTCAAGAAGGCGGCTCACCACCACCTTCTCGAGGGTAATTAGGGATGGGCAATAAATGCCAGCCTTGCCAGCGACGTCCACAACCCATGAACGAATAAAAATAAAATAAGTTCTGTTTATGGAAAGGACTGTTCAACCATTAAGTGGGAAGAGCCCTGTAAAAGGGATCTATAAAAAACCCAAATTGTGATACTCACAAGCATTACACAAACCGAGCTTCCTGAATCCAAATCGCTGCATTTGTCTGTAAAGCGAGAATGATCACTGCCCTGAAGGACACTGTTTGCAGAAAAGCCCAACTAAGGGAGCAAGTATTTGAAGTTCAGCTCATCTTCCTGTAAATCTGTAACTGTCTCATCAAACCTGGCACAAAGGAAGATGGTTGTGGTGATTGAAGGTCGATCATCTCAGCCCCAGGATATCGCTGCAGGAGTTCCTCAGGGCAGTGTCCTAGGCCCAGCCATCTTCAGCTGCTTCATCAATGACCTTCCCTCCATCATAAGGTAGAACTGGGGCTGTTTTGACAATTACATTTGCAACTCCTCAGATAGTGAAGCAGTCCGTGCCCGCATGCAGCAAGACCTAGACAACATTCAGGCTTGGGCTAATAAGTGGCAAGTAACATTTATGCCACACAAATGCCAGGCAATGACTATCTCCAACAAGAGAGCATCTAACCACCTCCCCATGACATTCAACGGCATTACCATTGCTGAATCCCCAATCATTGACATCCTGGTGGTCACCATTGACCAGAAAATTAACTGAACCAGCCACACAAATACTGTGGCTACTAGAGCAGGCCAGAGGCTGGGTATTCTGCAGCGAGTGTCTCACCTCCTGACTCCCCAAAGCCTTTCCACCATCTACAAGGCACAAGTAAGGAGTGTGATGGAATACTCTCCACTTGCCTGGATGAGTGCAGCTCCAACAACACTCAAGAACCTCAACACCATCCAGGACAAAGCAACCAGCTTGATTGGCACCTCAACCACCACCTTAAACATTCACTCCCTCCACCACTGGTGTACCGTGGCTGCAGTCTGTACCATTTACAAGATGCACTGCAGCAACTCGCCAAGGCTTCTTTGACAGCACCTCCCAAACCCGAGACCTCTACCACCTAGAAGGACAAGGGCAGCAGGGGCATGGGAACACCACCACCTCCAAGTACCCCGCCAAGTCACACACCATCCTGACTTGGAAATATATCACCGTTCCTTCATCGTCACTGGGTCAAAATCCTGGAACTCCCTTCCTAACAACACTGTGGGAGCATCTTCACCACACGGACTGCAGCGGTTCAAGAAGAAGGCCCACCACTGCCTTCTCGGGGCAACTAGGGATGGGCAATAAATGCCGGCATTGTTAGCGAAGCCCACATCGTGAGAATGAATATACAAAAAGGTTTGATGTCTTCATTGGGTAATCAGACTGCACGAACTGAGGACATCAAGTCTCTGGGATTCAATGTTACCCGTGAAGCATCTGTACATAGTCTGTAAACTGAAGTCTTCATCATCATTGCCTCTTAAAAACCTGACTTTGGTTCAGGAGCAATATGGTAAATTATGTTAATTTGTGAGCTAGAGACCCTCACACACATCACACATCAACACCAATCAAACATCTAAGAAGGATTAGAAGTTCTCATTAGGCTTTTTGATGACTTATTATGGTGATTACAGGGGAACACAGAGAGATTGTTACCCTGTACAGGTTGAGCGTCCCAAATCCAGAGTTCCAGAATGCGGACTCTGGGACAATTGATGGCAGGGGTCTGGAATCCATAAAATGTTCCGGAATCCGGACACCCTGAGGGAGGTTTACCAAAAACCGTAATAACAACAGAAAATGCTGGAAAAACTCAGCAGGCCAGGCAACATCCGTGGAGAGAGAAATAGAGTCAACGTTTCAGGCCGAAACCCTTTGTCAAGACTGAAGAAGCACAGGAAATGAAACAGATTAAAAGGCCAGTTTGGGGGCTGGGAGAGAACAAAAGAGAAGTGAAGAGACATTAAGAGGGACACTAAACTAGTCCTATCACCATCTCGTCTGGTTTTGAATACCTTAATGTCTCTTCACTTCTCTTTTGTTCTCTCCTAGCCTGGCCTTTTAATCTGTTTCATTTCCTGTGCTTCTTCAGTCTTGACAAAGGGTTTCGACCCGAAACGTTGACTCTCTTTCTCTCTCCACGGATGTTGCCTGGCCTGAGATTTTCCAGCATTTTCTGTTGTTATTTCGGATTTCCAGCATCTGCAGTATTTTGCTATCTTACCAAAAGCGCAATCTGGGCCCAGGCATTTCCGGACTTGGCAAGTGTTTCTGATGTCCAAAGTCTGGAAATATCGCAAGCTGGGCTTGGGCGTTTCCGGACTTCGGACATCAGAAACATGTTCTGAAGTCCAGACAAACCCAAAATCCGGCTCGGCCTCGGTCCTGAGGTTGCCTGATTCGGGACGTTCTACCTGTATATGGTGAATGGTATTGCAGTCTTTGCATACACTGATGAGAGAAATTAAAATTTAAAATTAAATATTGTGATCATTGACATGTTTCTCATTTTACAGAGAGTACAGGCCAAAAAGCAACATAACCTTTAATGAGAATTACACCGTTTCATATCGTGTATATCGCCAGTTTCATTTTGTTCCTGAACGGTCGATTGGGAATGAGAGCGACGAGCTGGTCTTGCCCAACATACTCGCACTGGTAGGTCTCCCCTCGCCAGGCTACATTAGCATTAAATCAAGGCAGCTGCAGCAGGCAATGCAGATGTTGATTACAGGTTCACAAACCTCAATAAATTTACATGCAAGTGGACAAACTATGAGGATTTTTGAAAATGATGATATATTCATGGCCGCTGATATTTACTAGAATGACACCAGGGATGAGGGACTTCAGTTACGTGGATAGACTGGAGAAGCTGGGGTAGTTCTCCTTAGAGCAGAGAAGGTTAAAGGGAGATTTGATAGAGGTGTTCAAAATCATGGAGGGTTTTGATCAAGTAAATAAGGAGAAACTGTTTCCAGTAGCGGGAGGGTCGGTAACCAGAGGACACAGATTTAAAGTAATTGGCAAAAGGGGAGATGAGAATTTTTTTTTACACAGCGAGTTGTTGTGATCTGGAATGCGCTGCCTGAAAGGGCGGTGGGAGCAGATTCAATAGTAACTTTCAAAAGGGAATTGGAGAAATACTTGAAGGGAAAAAAATCAAGGCTATGGGGTATTTCTGGCACCCTAAGGATGCCTGCTGTAAGTGCAACCCACAATTGTCTGTCCTCCTCACTCCTGTCTGATGCATTGGGTTATTTCCACATTATTATGATGCTATATAAATGCACATTCTTCCTTTCAATGCATGTGATACGGTATTTAAAATACATTCTCCTTCACAACCTAAAACTAAATGCCTTCTTATAGTTGTGCATTTTCTTTAGAATCCAGAGTCACATGCACCAAATTCACTGCTGGTCTGAACAAACGTTTCTTATCATCTACTAATATTTTTTAAATTGTTGTTTGTTTTAACTTTAGGGGATGGCGATCGTGGCCGAGAAACTCCCTCCATCGATGAAGCTCATATACAATGTTGCCATGAAGGAGTTTAATCAGACTGCTTTCATCAAAAAGACTGTACAGGAGATAATGTGGGGATATGATGATGAACTTATTAACTTCCTTAAAAAACTCTTCCCAAACCTCCTCCCCTTTAAGAACAAGTTTGGTTTGTTTGCAGATGTGAGTATTACTTGCAGGTACAGGTAGGAAGAATTTGTAGCTTTCAAAATTAAGTAAAATGAGCAAACACGGAATATAGGAATTGCTAGACGAAAAATGACCAAAGTCCATCGAGTTCGCCTTCTCCCATCCTGGTAGTCACATGATCCAATGATAATGGGGTTGTTGACTAATCACAGCGATCAATCTCTATCAATGAGTCTACAACAGACCCAGACATGATGTGAAGGAATAAGCTATATTCAGAAAAATACACCATTCTATGAAAGAATTCTGACCTTTGTAACATGACATACTAGGTCTGGAAATCTAAAAGCCTCAACAATGGAGAAGCTGTAAACAGCATACAGGCTATTGAGATAAGATAAGTTGTTGACACTGAATCAATAACCTTATTGAAACAGGAGGTTGGAGGTTCCTGAAAGTCTGAAGCCTTGGAAAGAACACAATGGTACACCCTGTTAAGGTGTCCTAAACCAACACTTTGGAAAGAAACACAGAAAATTAAGAAACATATGCCTTCGTAAAAATGACATCAAATGAAACACAGGAGGCACGAGTCTGTGTTGCAACCAGCTGAGGTAAATAAGAATTGCATAGATCACCCGAGTTGAGGTGTTTTTATTTACACAAGATGCACCTGTTCCACACCGTTTTTTATGATAAGCTTCAAACACCTAGGGTAGAGACATAATGCTTAATGCTACCAGCTGATCTAACTGTAAAAATAGCAGGGGTCAGCAGAAAAATGACTAGAGATAATTAGCTTACATCAGCAGAAAACTTCAAAGGAAATACCACTGCAAAAAGGTATAAAAATTGAACTTTCAAATGGGATGATAGATTCGCTGTAAAGGGGCAAAGCGATTCTTCAGAGGCAGGCTCTAAGTCTTCAACTCTCTGGGCTGGATTTTGATTCTGGAGGCGTGTAGGAGGCGGGACTACAACTTTCGGGGTTGTAGTCCCGCCTCCATCGAGTTGTGGCCAACCCACGCGATTTTCACTTGATTGACCTTGTTGAGCCCGCCCAGCGGACTCAGCAGGCCAATTAAGGGCCACCCGGCAACAGGTGACGTCACAGATTGACATTTCATCTCTCAAGAGCTTTTGACAGATGAAATATCAGCGTTTGACAGCTCTTTGAAGCTGTCAAACACTGAATCTGTACACAAAGTTAATTCCTTCCTCTCAGGCTGATTTAGAGATCTCTCCTGGGATGTGGGCATCGCTGGCAAGGCCAGCATTTATTGCCCATCCCTAGTTGCCCTTGAGAAGGTGGTGGTGAGCCGTCTTCTTGAACCGCTGCAGTCCGTGTGGTGAAGGTACTCCCACAGTGCTGTTAGGGAGGGAGTTCCAGGATTTTGACCCAGTGATGATGAAGGAACAGCCGATATATTTCCAAGTCAGGATGGTGTGTAACTTGGAGGGGAACTTGGAGGTGGTGATGTTCCCATGCGCCTGCTGCCCTTGTCCTTCTAGGTGGAAGAGGTCATGGGTTTGGGAGGTGTTGTCGAAGAAGCTGCAACCATGGTACGCCAGTGGTGGAGGGAGTTAATGTTTAAGGTAGTGGATGGGGTGCCAATCAAGCGGGCTGCTTTGTCCTGGATGGTGTCGAGCTTCTTGAGTGTTGTTGGAGCTGCACTCATCCAGGCAAGTGGAGAGTATTCCATCAAACTCCTCACTTGTGCCTTGTAGATGGTGGAAAGGCTTTGTGGAGACAGGTGAGACACTCGCTGCAGAATACCCAGCCTCTGACCTGCTCTTGTTGCCACAGTATTTATGTGGCTGGTCCAGTTAAGTTTCTGGTCAATGGTGACCCCCAGGATGTTGATGGTGGGGGATTCAGCGATGGTAATGCTGTTGAATGTCATGGGGCGGTGATTAGATGCTCGCTTGTTGGAGATAGTCATTGTTTGGCACTTGTGTGGCGCAAATGTTACCTGCCACTTATAAGCCCAAGCCTGAATGTCATCTAGGTCTTGCTGTATGCAGGCATAGACTGCTTCATTATCTGAGCAGTTGCAAATGGAACTGAACACCATGCAATTATCAGTGAATACCCAACATCTTGAGAATTAATTAGAAAAAATAAGTCCTGCAAAAACCTTGGGTCCTCGTTGCAGTCTGTTGGAGGTATGGTAGTTATTTCCTAGTGTAGATCAGAATACAGCAATCCATCACAGTAAAGCAGTATTAGTGATGGTGAGGATAATGATAAGCTGCTTGTATATTGTTCTTTGGCCACTGGCTCCTGTAACATGCCTCTCCCACATCAAAGTAAACCTACTGAATGTTTCTTCCTCGAGGTGAGGAAGACCTTTGCGGCACCGAGTGGTCCTGGTTCGCATGCCAGATCCTGCAGGAGGCCAAAACCCCCAGTAACCCCCAAAAACTCTGACCCCAATCTTCGTAGTGACATCTTGATGCAAGGTCCTGAGTCCTGCTCCACATTATTCTGCTGCCCACAGTGTGATGGGCACCCCTGAACCCCATGTCCCCACAGTGCAGGAAGTGAGCAAAGCATTTTATGGGGCTTGTTGCACGTTATAAAATGGAGATGGGGTTGATTAGCTCACTCTCCCGCCACTCGCTGCTAAAGGTGGGAGATGCGGTGTCGAAATCAGTTCTAACTCCCTGTCACAATGTGACTGGCTTTACTCTGAGGGTAAGTGAATTGTAAATTCCCTTTCATGTGAAGACTAAATGATCTAACAGCCTGTACTCTGATTCTGTTACAGTTCAACAACACAGACACTGGATTATTCACAATTAATACAGGAGTTGATAACATTAATAAAGTTCAGAAAGTGAGCAGATGGAATGGTGTTAAAAAGGTACAGTTCCTGTCCTTGGGATGGGGAGTGAACCGTTTATAGTGTGGGGGTTCGGGGGTTGTGGGGTATGTGGTGCGGGGGGGGGGGGCGGGTGTGGTGCGGGGGGTTGGGGTGTGGGGGTACAGTCCCTGTCCTCGGGATAGGGAGTGAACCATTTATAGTGTGGGGAGGTGTGGGGGGCGTGGGGTGTGGAGAGGTGGGGGGGGTGTGGAGAGGTGTGTGGGGGGTGTGGAGAGGTGGGGGAGGGTGTGGGGAGGCATGGGAGGGTGTGGGGAGGTGGGGTGTGGGGGGAGGTGGGGAGGTGTGGGGTGTGGGGGGAGCGTGGGGTGTGGGGGGGGGTGTGGGTTGCGGGGGTACAGTCCCTGTCCTCTGGATGTGGAGTGAACCGTTTATAGTGTGGGGGGGGTGGGGTGCATGGGGGTACAGTCCCTGTCCTCTGGATGAGGAGTGAACCGTTTATAGTGGTGGTGTGGGGAGGTGTGGGGGTACAGTCCCTGTCCTCGGGATGGGGAGTGAACCGTTTATAGTGTGGGGGGGCGGGGTGCAGGGGGTGTGGGGTGTGGCGGAACCCAGGCTCCATCGTGGTTTCTGTATTCCTATGATTCCGTGGTCGATCAAGCACCATATTTGAAACCTTTATTTTGTATATCATGAAATGTGACTTAATATAAATATACTTCACATATTCTAGGTAAACTATTGGCATTCTGACCAGTGCAACATGTTGAATGGAACAGCGGGTGAAATGTGGCCACCGTTCATGGATCCATCAGACACGTTAAAGTTTTTTAGCCCCGATGCCTGTCGGTACGAATCAACAAAGATTTGTGAGCCACAAATACAATGAGTGTTTGGTAAATGGTACAAGTCCATATTGTAAAGGGGGTTCAGGTGGGGGCAGGAGTGAAATGCAATTGAGGGAGTCAAAAAGTACTCGTTTAAATTGAGATTATTTACCAAAGGGAGAGGTTTAAAGATGACAAACATGGGATGGGAACTGTTTCTTGTCTGTCTCCAGACACTAATCACAAATGCAGAATCATAAATAACACCTACCCTTCCTCTGGTGGAGGGTCTAGGACAAGGGGACATATCCTTAAAATCAGAGCCAGGCCATTCAGGAGAGAAGTTATGAAACACTTCTTCATGCAAAGAGTGGTAGAAGTGTGGTACTCTTTCCTACAAAAAGCAGTAGATCCTAGCTCAATTAATAACTTTAAATCTGAGATCAGTAGTCAAGGGTATTAAGGGATATGGGCCAAGGCGGATGGATGGAGTTAGGATATAGATCAGCCATGATCTCATTGAATAGCAGAACAGGCTCGAGGGGCTGAATGGCCTCCTCCTGATCCTAATAATTTCCTTCTCAGAGGCAAGAGTTTCCAATGTGGCACAAGATGGGACTGGAAAATGTTGTGATTCTACCTTCAGTTCCTGATCGCAAGCAGCGGCACGGAGCAAAAGAGAAAAGGATAAAGTCACGCCACCCCCATACACCTCACAGTAAATGGGGGGCTTCCTCCAGGTCATAAGTGGGGGCTTCTTCAAGGTTTTAGTAAATGTTCACACAATTTTCTGCCATCAGATTTAGAATAGTTTATTGAAGATATGGTACCCCACCTGACTGCATTTAATGTTTTGTAGAATGTTGTCACTTCCATGGCCTTTGGCCTACATTGTGCTAACATGATACAAGTGGCAATAAATGTGTTGTGCAATGAACAGGCACCAACAGGGTAACACAGCAGGTAATTCTTTCACTTAGCAGTTGTAACATTGGCAGGAAACTGATTCTTAAGCAATTTCACTTTTAAATTTGAACAGGTCATTGGAATTAGTTTACCAAAGATCAGGCAGGACCTTTGGGTTACCTTCTTTCCGGTACATTGCTCCCAAGACCATGTTTGCGAATGGAACGGTGTATCCCCCCAATGAAGGCTTCTGTCCGTGCAGACAGTCGGGGGTGCTGAACGTCAGCACGTGCCGAGACCGTGAGTATCTGAATCTATATAACGCATAGTTAAACAATCACAAATCATAGATACAAGAAATAAACACTGAATCATATTCATATTTCAGTTTTTCCTTTCTTTTCATTGAGATTTGCTTTTATGATGATGTTGAGAGTAATGATGTTATTAGCAAAGTTGAAGCCCTTGGGATTAAAGGGACGGTGGCAGCGTGGATACAAAACTGGCTAAGGGACAGAAAGCAGAGAGTAGTGGTGAACAGTTGTTTTTCAGACTGGAGGGAAGTGTACAGTGGTGTTCCCCAGGGGTTGGTGTTGGGGCCACTGCTCTTTTTGATATCTATTAATGACCTGGACTTTGGTATACCGGGCACAATTTCAAAGTTTGCAGAGGACACAAAACTCAGAAATGTAGTAAACAATGAGGCAGATAGTAACAGACTTCAGGAGGACACAGACAGACCAGTGAAATGGGCAGACACATGGCCGATGAAATTTAACATAGAGAAGTATGAAGTGATACATTTTGGTAGGAAGATTGAGGAGAGGCAATATAAACTAAATGGTGTAATTTTAAAGGGGGTGCAGGAACAGAGAGACCTGGGGGTGAATGCACACAAATCATTGAAGGTGGTGGGACAAGTTGAGAAGGCTGTTATAAAAGCATACGGGATCCTTGGTTTTATTAATAGAGGATAGAGTACAAAAGCCAGGAAGTTATGCTAAACCTTTATAAAACACTGGTTCGGCCCCAGCTGGAATATTGTGTCCAATTCTGGACACCACACTTTAGGAAGGATGTCAAGGCCTTGGAGAGGGTACTAGAATGGTACCAGGGATGATACCATTATGGGGAGAGACTGGAGAAGCTGGGATTGTTCTCCTTTGAGTAGAGAAGGTTAAGAGGAACATAAGAAATAGGAGCAGGAGTGGGCCATTTGGCCCTTTGAGACTGCTCCGCCATTCAATAAGATCATGGCTGACCTACCTCATCTCCACTTTCTTGAACTATCCCTATATCCACTGATTCCCTTAATATTCAAAAATCTATCGATCTCTGTCTTGAATATACTCAACGACTGAGCCTCCACAGCCCTCGATTTCTTCACCAGTGGATCCTTCCAGTCTGCAACAGGAGTTATAGCTAACATATCGCAGTTCGCCATCCATCGCTGCATCCGGGAGGTCACAGAGGCTCTCTGCAGTAGGAGAAGGGACAACATTTCCTTCCCACCACCAGAGGGAAGCAGGACAAGCGTGCATGTGGCTTTGCCAGGATAGTGGGATTCCCCATGGTGCAGGGCACCATTGACTGCACCCACATGGCTTTGCGGGCACCATATAACAATCCTGAGGTCTTCCATAACGGCAAAGGCTACCATTCACTTAATGTCCAGTTGGTGTGCGACCACAGACAGCGATTCCTCAATGTGAATGCCCGCTATCCTGGCAGCAGCCACGATGCCTTCATCCTGCGCCAGACTGATGGTGGCTGGAAGTGTGCTGGAACACATCAAGCTCATGGCTAACTGGTCGGAGACAAGGGGTAGCCGCTCTCCACCTGACTCATGACTCCACTCCGCAACCCCAACACTTCTGCACAGTAGTCATATAATGAGAGCCATGCTGTCACCAGGAACATCGGCCTGCTGAAGCAACAGTTCCGCTGCCTTGACCACTCGGGAGGAGCCCTCCAGTACTCGGCAGAGCGGATGTCCCATTTCATTGTGGTGTGCTGCATGCTCTACAATTTGGCCATCATGAGGGCCCAGCCCTTGCCAGCAGGGATTGCAGGACCACTTCAGGAGGAGAGGAGGAGGAGGAACAGGAGCAAGGGAGGGGGCAGCCACTCAATCGGCCTTCCAGAAGGGCGGTCCTTGAGCGTCTCATCAGACTGCGATTCCAGTAAATTCAACCCCAGATCCCTGTTGCTCACCACATCCCCATCATTCCATCCCTCTCGCAGGCCATATCACAGCGCACAACTGAAATGAGAGACAGTACAAAATTATCTGAAGTGATTTAATAAATTTATCAATAATCAGTGAACACATCTTTACAACAACAATTTTTACTATTCACCCTTGTGTGATCCCTTAGTGCCTCTTGTTACTGTGCCTTTGCCTGCTCTAGTGCTCCTACAAAGTGTTGGCCCAGTGACTGCAGCACGGCTGGTGGAAGGCTGCAGAGTGTCCATGTGGGAGACTTCAGATGGCCTCGCAGGACGCCCTCGACCAGCTCTGGGCCTGGAAGGCCCGGCTGTAGACTGTACCACCTCAGGATGGACGGTAGCAGTCAGGGCTGGCTGGATGACAGGCAGCGACAAGGGCAATGGCGGAGTGGCAGTGATGGGAGCAAGAATGCTGTCATCCTGAGAGAGGACAGCAGGTTCCTGCTCCACTGACCTTCTGCCACTCCCCTGGGGCATCACCTCAGCATCCCTAGCAATCTGTTGCAGCACAGATTACTGGCGTGCTGTGACACTGTGAAAACCCCAGTCGACGGTGGTAGACCCAGCCATGATGGCAGCTGTCAGAGCTTGCGTGGCATCAAGCTGAGACTGCATGAGAGCAGTCTGAGATTGAATGGCAACAACCATAGACTGCATTACAGCACTAAGACGTTGCGTTGCTTCCGTCTGTGCTGCAATGGAAGCTGCCAGATCGCCCATCATATGCGGCATCAGGTCTGGGTCGCCACGGTCTCTCTGGGAGTCTGCCATCCTTTGCAGACTGGAAATGATGGGCTCCATGGTGTGCACAGAGCTCTGTTGGAGGTGGACTCCTCCACGCTCCTTACCATTGCTGACAGGCTCTCTGGCACCCTTGACATTGCACCTATCATCTCGGTGTGCATGGCTATCACCCTTCTTCTAAAGGCCTCCCCATCGAGGTCCTCATCTGAGTCCTGTGCAGCAGAACTCGCGTGCAAACTCGCTCTCTGGGGAGCTGGCCCCTGAGCTACCCTTTCCCCCTGGCCTTGCTGCAGCCCACTCGTTCCTGGTGCATCACCCTGTGCAGATCCCACTACTATACTAACCTCTAATGAACGCGTAGTGTCAGTATCTGAGCTGGTGCCTGCGGGTGAGACATGCAGTGATGCAGTGTGTTCTTCCTCCTCCTTCTCCCGCATCACACTCTAATGTGCTCTTGGCACAGGCTGCTCTGGTGCTTGCTGATTATCTGAAAGCATAAAGGCACAAGAGACAGGTTAAGGTGAGGGGAGTGGGGCAGGAAGGGAGAAATGCATGCATAGAACATGATTAGCTGGAAAGTGCGAAAGGCTTGTGGGGTGAGGGGTAAGTGGGATGTGAGAAGAAGGAGTAGTGATGAACATACCGTTGTTGTCCCCAAGGGGGTCAACGTCACCGGTGGCCACGGTGCCCACCACCTGGCCTCCTAATAATCATCAGCACTCGATGCTCCAGCGCAGACAGTGGTTGGGTGTCGGCTTGTCCCCCGCCTGTGCGCTCCTGCTCCCTCCTGCTGTGAGCCACCTTGGCCTGCAAGAGAAAGGAAAGTGTGTGAGTGAGTGTGGAGCAATGTGTTTGGGTGATGTGCCTGCCATAGTTGGCTCGAGGGGCCGATTGGCCTACTCCTGCTCCTATTTCTTATGTTCTTATAGCTGTCATTGTGTGCAAGGTGTGAGATGTGGGTGTGAGTGTTGGTAGGTAGAGATTGTTGGTGGGTGAGTGCTGGGGGTGAGGTGCTTTGGCCAGTGTGTGCAGACTGAGGTTCAGATGGTGGTATATAGCATTTGTTGAGGCATTGACTCACCCTGACCACCTGAGTGAGGTTGTTAAATTTCTTCCTGCACTGTGTGTGGGTCCTGGGGACTACAGTGCTGCCTGAGACCTGATGGGCAACCTCCCTCCACATGGCGTGCAGCGAGGGCCTCCTGCCACTTGCCGGGTATAGCACCGCCTTCCGAATCTTCACAGCGGGCACCAACTCCTCCAATGCTTGGTCCGAAAACCTGCAAGCTCTCTCCCTGCGGTGTGGATCTGCCATGAGTACAGCTGGTTGAGTCATCCGGCTCCTTGGGCTTGGCCTGCTCCTGCTTGCTGACAGGTCCACAGCCAGCAATGCTGAGAATGAGATTCTGCAGCATGAATGAACCTTCCCCTTAAGAACTGGAAATAGCCTGTGGCAATGATGACTTGCGATTAGGCTGCACCTGATATTGGTTAGCGTTTTGAGTGTAATGCCACTGAGCGAGGCCGTTAGCGTTTGATTTAACACTCCAATCCTTCTCTCAGCGATGACACTGAATTTTGCATACAGCGAGATTCATTTGCGCCCGGCGCTAAATCTCTAACTTTTCCAAAGTTAGCGCCCATTCCTGGGCGGTAATGAATTTCTCCCCCAAAGGCACTAAAGACAATCCCCAGGACTGATGGTTTCTATCCCAGGATTTTAAAGGAAGGTGAGGAAATTGCAGATGTTTTAGCCATAATCTTCCAAAGCTCCCTTGATTCAGGAATTGTCTCTTAAGATTGGAAAATTGCCAAAGTAACTCCATTATTTAAGAAAGTTGAGAGAGAGAAGCCAGGAATTTATAGACCTGTTAGTCTAACATCTGTTGTGGGGAAGTTATTGGAATCTATAATTAAGGACAAAGTAACTGAGCATTTCAAGAACCTTGAGAGAGAGCCAACATGGATTTGTAATGGATAGGTCACATCTAACGAACCAATTTTTGATAAAGTAACTAAAGTAGTAGACAGGGGAATGTCTATGGATGTAGCTTATATGGACTTCCGAAAGGCATTCAATAAGGTTCCACATAAGAGTCTGTTAGCTAAAGTTAAAGCTCATGGAATTGAAGGAAAATTATTGACCTGGTTAGGAGATTGGTTAGGCGGTAGAACACGGAGAGTAGGGACAATGGGTATGTACTCGAATTGGAAGGAAGTGACTAGCGGTGTCCCACAAGGATCTGTGCTGGAGCCTTAACTAGTCACTATATTTATTAATGACTTAGATAACACAATAGAGAGCCATATATCCAGGTCTGTCAATGACACAAAGTTTGGTGTAGACGGGAGCATAACATTACAAAGAGACATTGGGGGTGATTTTCATTCAGAAGTCGGGAAGGAGGCAGACTACAACTTTCGGGGTTGTAGTCCCGCCTCCATCGAGATGTGGCCAATCCATGCAATTTTAACTTGGTTGACCTTGTTGAGCCTGCCCAACGGGCTCAGCAGGCCAATTAAGGGCCACCCGGCAACAGGTGACGTCACAGATTGAAATTTAATCTGTCAAGACGTTTTGACAGATGAAATACCAGCATTTCACAGCTGTTTGAAGCTGTCAAACACTGACAGTCTTACTTCTAACATGAGTCCTTCTCCACAGACTGAGTTAGAAATCTCTCCAGCACAGAAAGCTGCAGGCTGTCACTTTTGACAGATTGCAGCCATTCTGCTTTCTGTGCCGGTGAGATGAGGGACTCCCCGAACCTAAAGGAAGGAAGGCTGAAAAGGTAAGAAAAGGTATGTAAAACTTATTTAATCACTTTAGACACACCAAACACACTTACCTTTGCACTCACGCGCACATCACTCACCTGAACACCGACATCTCGACCCCTCCAAGTCCTTCAACCCGACGGCCTACCTCCTCTAACTTGGCGTGGTTTGGAGCCGTCGGGATTCCCACAGTTCAAGCTTAAAAATAGGGATTAGGCTAAAAACTGCCTGTTAATTGGCACTAATCCCTTCCCACCTCGGGTAGGCGGGTCCCAGTGCGGGGCGGGTACCCGCCTCCTTTGAAATTGGCATGGAGGCGGGTTGGGGGGCGGGATGGGGTCGGGACCCCCGATTTTGGAAATTTAACCCCCCGCACACCTCCAATCCTGACTCCACGACTCAATGGAAATCGAGGCCATTGAGTGAGTGGGTGAAACTGTGGCAAATGGATTTCAATGCAGGTAAATGTGAGGTCATCCATTTTGGACAAAAGATTATAATGGTGATGGTGATGACGATGAGTTCTAACATTCCTCAATATAAGTTGAAATGCTCACCAAATATCTTTTCTTCACCATTTTACAGGAATGGATTTCTGTTTCAGTTGCGTGCGTGCTTTGTCTCGCATCTATAATTATGAATCAGCTGTGAAGTACAGCAGCAGTTTATTTTATGCTTATTGTAAATTCTTCATCTTCAGATGCTCAAATCTTCATCTCGCACCCACACTTCTACAACGGTGACCCGGAGCTGTGGGAGGCTATCGGTGGATTAAATCCCAATGAGAAAGATCACGCACTTTTCATTGACATCCACCCTGTAAGTAAGATCATTACAGACAGCCCAGCTGAGAAAACTAGCAAAGCTAACCAACAGCGTCAAGATAGCTGACATCTCAAGAATGACTCTATGATAAGTTAATGTGGTCCCAGCATGGAGCAGATAGTGTGGTCCCAGCACGGAGCAGTTTTTTAAAAATATTCGTTTATGGGATGTGGGCGTCGCTGGCAAGGCCAGCATTTATTACCCATTCCTAATTGCCCTTGAGAAGGTGGTGGTGAGCCACCTTCTTGAATTGCTGCAGTCCGTGTGGTGAAGGTGCTCCCACAGTGCTGTTAGGGAGGGAGTTCCAGGATTTTGACTCGGCGACGATGAAGGATCGGCGATATACTTCCAAGTCAGGATGGTGTGAGACTTGGTGGGTAACTTGGAGGTGGTGGTGCTCCCATGTGCCTGATGCCCTTGTCCTTCCAGGTGGAAGAGGTCGCGGGTTTGGGAGGTGCTGCTGAAGAAGCCTTGGCGAGTTGCTGCAGTGTATCTTGTAGATGGTACACACTGCAGCCACGGTACGCCAGTGGTGGAGGGAGTGAATGTTTAAGGTGGTAGATGGGGTGCCAATCAAGTGAACTGCTTTGTCCTGGATGGTGTCGAGCTTCTTGAGTGTTGTTGGAGCTGCACTCATCCAGGCAAGTGGAGAGTATTCCATCACACTCCTTACTTGTGCCTTGTAGATGGTGGAAAGGCTTTGGGGAGTCAGGAGGTGAGACACTCGCTGCAGAATACCCAGCCTCTGACCTGCTCTTGTTGCCACAGTATTTGTGGCTGGTCCAGTTAAATTTCTGGTCAATGGTGACCCCCAGGATGTTGATGGTGGGGGATTCGGCGATGGTAATGTCATTGAATGTCAAAGGGCAGTGGTTAAACTCTCGCTTGTTGGAGATAGTTATTGCCTGGCACTTGTGTGGCATGAATGTTACCTGCCACTTATCAGCCCAAGCCTGAACGTCGTCCAGGTCTTGTTGCATGCAAGCATGGACTGTTTCATTATCTGAGGAGTTGTGAATGGCACTGAACACTGCAGTCATCAGCGAACATCCCCATTTCTGACCTTATGTTGGAGGGAAGGTCATTGATGAAGCAGCTGAAGATGTTTGGGCCTAGGACACTGCCCTGAGGAACTCCTGCAATGATGTCCTGGGGCTGTGATGATTGACTTCCAACCACTACAACCATCTTCCTTTGTGCTAGGTATGACTCCAGCCAGTGGAGCGTTTTCCCCCCGATTCCCATTGACTTCAGTTTTACTCGGGCTCCTTGATGCCACACTCGGTCAAATGCTGCCGTGATGTCAAGGGCAGTCACTCTCACCTCACCTCTGGAATTCAGCTCCTTTGTCCATGTTTGGACCAATGCTGTAATGAGGTCGGGAGCTGAGTGGTCTTGGCGGAACCCAAACTGGGCATCAGTGAGCAGATTATTGGTGAGTCAGTGTTATCATCACTTTGCTGATGATAGAGAGTAGACTGATGGGGCGGTAATTGGCCAGATTGGATTCGTCCTGCTTTTTGTGGACAGGACATACCTGGGCAGTTTTCCACATTGTCGGATAGATGCCAGTGTTGTAGCTGTACTGGAACAGCTTGGCTAGAGGCACGGCTAGTTCTGGAGCACAAGTTTTCAGCACGACAGCCGGGATGTTGTCGGGGCCCACAGCCTTTGCTGTATCCAGTGCGCTCAGCTGTTTCTTGATATCACGTAGAGTGAATCGGAATTGGCTGCAGACTGGCTTCTGTGATGGTGGAGGCCAATATGGATCATCCACTTGGCACTTCTGGCTGAAGATGGTTGCAAACGCTTCAACCTTGTCTTTTACACTCACGTGCTGGGCTCCACCATCATTGAGGATGGGGATATTCATTGAGCCTCCTCCTCCAGTTAGTTGTTTAATGATCCACCGCCATTCACGACTGGATGTGGCAGGACTGCAGAGCTTTGATCTGATCCATTGATTGTGGGATTGCTTAGCCCTGTCTATAGCATGCTGCTTCCGCTTTTTAGCATGCATGTAGTTCTTAAGAAGAGAGTCCTGTGTTGCAGCTTCCCCAGGTTTGCACCTCATTTTTAGGTACGCCTGGTGCTGCTCCTGGCATGCTCTTCTACATTCCTTATTGAACCAGGGTTGGTCCCCTGGCTTGATGGTAATGGTAGAGTGAAGGATATGCCGGGCCATGAGGTTAGATTGTGCTGGAATACAATTCTGCCGCTGCTGATGGCCCACAGCGCCTCATGGATGCCCAGTTTTGAGCTGCTAGATCTGTTCTGAATCTATTCCATTTAGCGTGGTGGTAGTGCCACACAACACAATGGAGGGTGAAGATGGGACTTTGTCTCCACAGTGACTGTGCGGTGGTCACTGCCACCAATACTGTCATGGACAGATGCATCTGCGGCAGGTAGATTGGTGAGGACGAGGTCACATAGGTTTTTCCCTTGTGCTGTTTCTCTCGCCATCTGTCGCAGGCCCAGACTGGCAGCTATGTCCTTCAGGACTCAGCCAGCTCAGTCAGTAGTGCTACCAAGCCACTCATGGTGATGGACATTGAAGTCCCCCACCCAGAGTACATTCTGTGCCCTTGCTATTCTCGGTGTTTCTTCCAAGTGGTGTTCAACATGGAGGAGTACTGATTCATCAGCTGAGGGAAGGTGGTAAGTGGTAATCAGCAGGAGGTTTCCTTGCCCATGCTTGGCCAGAAGCCATGAGACTTCATGGGGTCCAGAGTCAATGTTGAGGACTCCAAGGGCCACTCCTTGCCATGGAGGGAGTGCAGCGAAGATTCACCAGACTGATACCTGGGATGGCAGGAATGACGTATGAAGAGAGATTGGGTCGATTGGGCTTGTATTCGCTAGAGTTTAGAAGAATGAGAGAGGATCTCATTGAAACTTATAAAATTCTAACAGGACTAGACAGACTAGATGCAGGAAGGATGTTCCCAATGGCGGGGGAGTCCAGAACCAGGTGTCACAGTCTAAGGATAAGTGGTAAGCCATTTAGGACAGAGATGAGGAGGAATTTCTTCACCCAGAGAGTGGTGAACCTGTGGAATTCTCTACCACAGAAGGCAGTTGAGGCCAATTCATTAAATATATTCAAGAAGGAGTTAGATATATTTCTTAAGGCTAAAGGGATCAAGGGATATGGAGAGAAGGCAGGGACAGGGTACTGAATTCGGATGATCAGCCATGATCTCATTAAATGGCGGAACAGGCTCGAGGGGCCGAATGGCCTACTCCTGCTCCTATCTTCTATGTTTCCTTCCCGACTGTATACCACTGTGCCGCCACCCCTGGTAGGTCTATCCTGCTGGTGGGACCGGACATACTCGGGGATGGTGATGGAGGAGTTGATGTGGTCCCAGCACGGAGCAGATAGTGTGGTCCCAGCACGGAGCAAATAATGTGGTCCCAGCACAGGGCAGTTAATGTGGTCCCAGCATGGAGCAGTTAATGTGGTCCCATCACGGAGCAGTTATTGTAGTCCCAGCAAGGAATAATTAATTTTGAACACCTCTGTTAGATCTTTTATCCTTATCTGTTCCAATGCAATATAGTTCCTCAGTTTCCCTAGTATTTCCTCGTAACTAAAGCCTCTCATCCCTGGAATCATCTTGGTGAATATTCACAACCCGCTCCATGACCTTCACTTCCTTTTTAAAGCAAGGTGCACAGAACTGGACTTAATATTCTAACTGCGGCCGAACCAATGATTTGATTTAACATTAGCTTCCACTTTTGTTCTTGATGCCCTTATTTATAAAACCTCGGAACCACCATTTGCTTTTTTTTATAGCTTTTAAGATTTACTGATCTGAACCCCTAAATATCTCTGTTGCTGTATTCCTTTTAAAGCTTTATCATTTAGCATATGCTGTATTTCCTCTCCTTAGTCTCATCTCAAAATTATCACCTTACATTTCTCTGCATTAAATTTCATCTGACACCTATCTGCCCAAACTATTGGTCCAGCGATGTCCTCTTGATAAGACTTATAGTCCTCTTCTCCGTTACCCACTCGCTCTATTTTTGTATCATCTGCAGATTCTGATTTTATGTCCCCGCTACACCCATCACCAGGTCAATACTAAGGAGCCACAGCTGACTGCTTGCTACAGAAGGGTCATGGGATTGAGGTGACTTTTTCATGGCAACATGCTCCTGGGAGGGAGCCACAGAAGACTGCATCTCTAGAGCTGATGCTTGGACAGTCTGGTGACGCCTCCTACATTCCACTGGGGTGATGTTCTGAGCTGGAAGGCCAGAGACCACGGGTTGGATTTTGATACTGGAGGCGTGATGGAGGCGGGTCTCCCACTTTTTGGGTTGTAGTCCCGCCTCCATCGAGTTGTGGCCAACCCATGCGATTTTCACTTGATTGACCTTGTTGAGCCCGCCCAGTGGGCTCAGCAGGCCAATTATGGGCCACCCGGCGATAGGTGACGTCACAGATTGACATTTCATCTGTCAAGAGCTTTTGACAGATGAAATATCAGTGTTTGACAGCTCTTTGAAGCTGTCAAACACTGACAATCTGTACTCTAAGTTAATTCCTTCCTCTCAGGCTGATTTAGAGATCTCTCCAGAACAGAAAGCAGAATGCTGCAACTTTTGACAGCTCGCGGCCATTCTGCTTTCTGTGCCGGTGAGATGAGGGACTCCCGAGACCTGAAGGAAGGAAGGCTGTAAAGGTAAGTAAAACTTCTTTAAACACTTTACACACACCAAACACACTTACCTTTGCACTCATGCACACACCACTCACCTGAACACCGGACATCTCGAACCCTTCAGCCCGACGGTCGGCCTCGCGTGGTTTGGAGCCATCGGGAATCCCACACTTCAGCAATAAAAATAGGGATTAGGCTAAAAACTGCCTGTTAACAGGCGGTTAATTGGCACTAATCCCCTTCCCGTCTCGGGGAGGCAGCTCCCAGCACAGGTTGGGTATCCGCCTCCTTTGAAACTGGCTTGGAGGCGGGTTGGGGGGCGGGATGGGTTCGTGCCACCCGATTTTGAGATTTTAACCCCCCCACACGCCTCCAATCCCGCCTCCATGGCCCAATGAAAATCCTGCCCGTGGTATTTGTTGTTGTCCTGAGAGACAGCCATCTCTGGTAGGTTGACTCCAGCATTTGACTTGGCTCTGGATCTGTGGCCCCACTGATCAGCAGGATGACTGGTCTATTGGTAACTTTCAGATCCTAAAAGCCCTGAACAACAGGAACCTTCATCACAGCCTCCATAATCTGGAAACTAGTGTGCAGGGTGCTATCTATTATTTTCCCTGCTGCCACTAAAACTGCAATCTGTGCGCCCATGGAGATGGAGCATTGCAACTAGCTGATGTGAGAGTAAATCAATAGTGACCATAACTAGTTAGGTTCAATATAAGAACAGAAAGGGTAAGGAAGAGTCAAAAATCAGGGTGCTAGACATAAATCAGGCAAAGTTCAGCAAGATAAGGGGTTTGGCTGAAATTAATGGAGTAGTTAGCTTTTTTCCAATCTATTGCTTTGGTCTTTGTATTATTTATCTCTCTCAGTCATTATGTTGTGATCACAACTGCCTTGATGCACCCCCACACTCACTTCTCTTATCTGCTCCGGTTCATTTCCCATTAACAGGTCCTGGTTTTTAATTTAGTGCCAACCTCCTGATACTTCCTGAGCAGGGACACTCCCCATTGCGACAAGGATCATGGCAATTCATTCTTCCCATTCCCTTTCCACGTTCCTTTCCAGCTGCTTTGAGTTATCCCTCACCCTGGCACTGGGTAGGCAACACACCCTCCTGGACTCTCGAGCACCACTGCAGGAGGTACCCTCTATCCCACTAATGATCAAATCCCCTCCAATTACAACCTTTCTATTACATTCCTCCCCGCTCCCTTGCACTGCCTCCTGCTCTACAGTGCCTTGGCTAGCATTTTCCCCACTGACCCTCCCCACTCCCCCCCACTGACCCTCCCCACTCCCCCCCACTGACCCTCCCCACTCCCCCCCCCCACTGACCCTCCCCACTCCCCCCCCACTGACCCTCCCCACTCCCCCCTACAGACCCTCCCCACTCCCCCACACAGACCCTCACCACTCCCCCACTGTCCCTCCCCACTCCCCCCCCACTGACCCTCCCCACTCCCCCCCACAGACCCTCCCCACTCCCCCACTGACCCTCCCCACTCCCCCCCACTGACCCTTCCCACTCCCCCCCACTGACCCTCCCCACTCCCCCTCCCCACTCCCCCCCACAGACCCTCCCCACTCCCCCACACAAACCCTCCCCACTCCCCCCCCACTGACCCTCCCCACTTCCCCCCACTGACCCTCCCCACTCCCCCTCCCCACTCCCCCCCACTGACCCTCCCCACTCCCCCCCACTGACCCTCCCCACTCCCCCCCCACTGACCCTCCCCACTCCCCCCCACAGACCCTCCCCACTCCCCCCCACTGACCCTTCCCACTCCCCCCCACTGACCCTCCCCACTCCCCCTCCCCACTCCCCCCCACAGACCCTCCCCACTCCCCCACACAGACCCTCCCCACTCCCCCACTGACCCTCCCCACTTCCCCCCACTGACCCTTCCCACTCCCCCCACTGACCCTCCTCACTCCCCCCCACTGACCCTCCCCACTCCCCCCCCACTGACCCTCCCCACTCCCCCCCCACTGACCCTCCCCACTCCCCCCCACTGACCCTCCCCACTCCCCCACACAGACCCTCCCCACTCCCCCACTGACCCTCCCCACTCCCCCACTGACCCTTCCCACTCCCCCCCACTGACCCTTCCCACTCCCCCCCACTGACCCTCCCCACTCCCCCCCACAGACCCTCCCCACTCCCCCACACAGACCCTCCCCACTCCCCCACACAGACCCTTCCCAATTCACCCCCCACTGACCCCCTCCGATTCCCCCCACAGACCCCTCCCAATTCACCCCCCCACTGACCCTCCCCACTCCCCCCCACAGACCCTTCCCAATTTGCACCCCCCCACTGACCCCCTCCGATTCCCCCCACTGACCCTCCCCACTCCCCCCCACAGACCCCTCCCAATTCACCCCCCCCACTGACCCTCCCCACTCCCCCACACAGACCCTTCCCAATCCACCCCCCCACTGACCCCCTCCGATTCCCCCCACTGACCCTCCCCATTCCCCCCCACAGACCCCTCCCAATTCACACCCCCCCACTGACCCTCCCCACTCCCCCACACAGACCCTCCCCACTCCCCCACACAGACCCTCCCCACTCCCCCCCACTGACCCTTCCCACTCCCCCCCACTGACCCTCCCCACTCCCCCTCCCCACTCCCCCCCACAGACCCTCCCCACTCCCCCACACAGACCCTCCCCACTCCCCCACTGACCCTCCCCACTTCCCCCCACTGACCCTTCCCACTCCCCCCACTGACCCTCCTCACTCCCCCACACTGACCCTCCCCACTCCCCCCCCACTGACCCTCCCCACTCCCCCCCCACTGACCCCCCCCCACTGACCCTCCCCACTCCCCCACACAGACCCTCCCCACTCCCCCACTGACCCTCCCCACTCCCCCACTGACCCTTCCCACTCCCCCCCACTGACCCTTCCCACTCCCCCCCACTGACCCTCCCCACTCCCCCCCACAGACCCTCCCCACTCCCCCACACAGACCCTCCCCACTCCCCCACACAGACCCTTCCCAATTCACCCCCCACTGACCCCCTCCGATTCCCCCCACAGACCCCTCCCAATTCACCCCCCCACTGACCCTCCCCACTCCCCCCCACAGACCCTTCCCAATTTGCACCCCCCCACTGACCCCCTCCGATTCCCCCCACTGACCCTCCCCACTCCCCCCCACAGACCCCTCCCAATTCACCCCCCCCACTGACCCTCCCCACTCCCCCACACAGACCCTTCCCAATCCACCCCCCCACTGACCCCCTCCGATTCCCCCCACTGACCCTCCCCACTCCCCCCCACAGACCCCTCCCAATTCACACCCCCCCACTGACCCTCCCCACTCCCCCACACAGACCCTCCCCACTCCCCCACACAGACCCTCCCCACTCCCCCACACAGACCCTCCCCACTCCCCCACACAGACCCTTCCCAATTCGCACCCCCCCACTGACCCCCTCCGATTCCCCCCACAGACCCCTCCCAATTCACACCCCCCCACTGACCCTCCCCACTCCCCCACACAGACCCTCCCCACTCCCCCACACAGACCCTCCCCACTCCCCCACACAGACCCTCCCCACTCCCCCACACAGACCCCTCCCAATTCACCCCCCCCACTGACCCCCTCCGATTCCCCCCACAGACCCCATGGTGCAGGGCGCCATTGACTGCACGCATGTGGCTTTGCGGGCACCTCTGGAGCATGCCGAGGATTACCGCAACCGGAAGGGCTACCATTCCCTCAACGTACAGCTGGTGTGTGACCACAGGCAGCGCATCCTAGCTGTCAATGCCCGCTTTCCAGGCAGCAGCCACGATGCCTTTATCCTGCGACAGACAACTGTGGCTGACATGTTCCAGGCACAGCCTCCCCCAAGAGGATGGCTTATCGGGGACAATGGCTATCCTTTGTGTACCTGGCTCATGACCCCGCTCCGTGCGCCCACGACCCCTGCTGAAGAGGCATACAACGAGAGCCATCAAGCGACTAGGAACATCATAGAACAAACAATCGGCGTCCTCAAGCAACGGTTCCGCTGTCTCGATCGCTCCGGGGGAGCCCTCCAGTATTCGCAGGAGCGAGTCTCCCAATTCGTCGTCGTTTGCTGCATGCTGCACAACCTGGCTATCCGCAGGACTCAGGCACTGCCACCTCACGTTGGACCACCACCTCAGGAGGAGGAGCAGGAGGAGCATGAGGAGGAGGAGGACGAGGAGTACCAGCCCAGGAGGGAGGCACAAGGTCCAAGGGCCGCCCGTCGGCGGCTTATTGAACGTCACTTCTAGGCCCCCTGTCAGGGAATGGCTTGTGCCAATGAAAGAACATGATTGCAGCCGCTCCGCAAGCCCTCAGCCGGTTAAGGCAACAAACACTTCAAAGATCAAACATGGACAATGTTAATAAATAAAGGCCTAGAAATTCGGTTTGAGTCCGCCAGGGCTTTAGCGCCCGAGATTTTGCGCCCGCCATAATTGCCGCTGCGCCCGCCTAAAATTCAGTTGCCCCGGGCCCAGACGGCGGCGGGCGCTAATGGAGGGTTTTAGCGCCTCGCTATGGGCGTTGAATGCAGGTTTCAGGCGCTAATCCCCCGCTGCGGCACCCGATGCGGTGCGGCAGGCTGGGGTACTGCAGGCCTCCTCCTTCGCTTAAGGAGGAGCTGCGTGCAGCCGACAGCTGACCGGTGGATTCCCCTGACAAATGAGCCCGGCACCTCAGAGAAGTGCCGGGCTCGCGGGACACACACATCAGTGCCGCGGGGGGGTGGTGCAGGAGTCCGGGGAGGGAGGTGCGGGCAGGCGGCCGCCGGGAAAGCGGCCGGCCGCCACTCCACCTTTATGCGCCGGCCTTACGGTGCTGCAACATCCCGTTCCACAATCGTTGTTTGCGGCTGCCACGGGCGAGGCGGCCGCAACTGAATTTGGCCATCGGGCCGGATTACCACTGCAACCGGGGCGCTGCGCACACCGATGACGTCATCGGTGCCGGCGCAGCGCTACCGGGTAACGCCGATGTTAGGGCCCATCGCAATTTCGGGCGCAGCGATACCGCCGGCGCAAGCCACTCCAACGCCCCTAATTGGGCGCTAACCCAACCGAATTTCTAGGCCAAAATGTTTTATTGTACAAACTCAGGGCCCTTCCCACATGAAAACCAAAAACAGACGAAACCCCCAAAAAACACTCAAACACATTACTCGCTCCCACAACCTGGAGAGGATTAACAAAACAGTGCAACTAAAATGGCCGTCATCCTTGGCCTTCGTAAAAAACAAACATCACACCCTCGGCCTTCAAAAAACAAACATCCAATTCTCGGCCTTCAAAAAACAAACATCCAATTCTCGGCCTCAAAAAACAAACACAACTGGCCACACATTTGATTTTTTGGTCCGCTAGGGCGATGCCTTGGCCATCTTTGTGTGGCCCCTGCCCGCCCTGCTGCTCCTCCTCAAAGTAAGGCCATTGGCTGCTGCAAGGCTGGGGGCAGGCTCCTGAGGGGCACATGTCGTGACGGCAGATGCCCTTGGGGGTCGGCCTAGTCGAGGTCTGGCCGTCGAGCGGGCGGCTGTTGAATGCTGCAGCTGTGGCTGGCCAGCATCAGTCGCTGCAGCAGCTCCTGCCAGCTCCACTGGGGGAGTGGCAGTGGCGGCTGGAGGAATGGGGGCAAGCTGGCGGATGGCAGGCGCTCGCTGGTCGCCTGAGACACTGGCACTCGCCCGGGCCAGCACTGCAGCATGCGCAGCAATCTGCCGAGGGGCAGACCACTGTGCTGCTGCAGCGCGCCGGGTGCCCTGGCGATGCCTGGCTGACACAGCGAGTGTGGCAGCAGTGAGTGCCCGTGTTGACATGTTCAGTGACCTCATCAGAGCACCCAGTGACTGCACGGCACCACTGATCAGCTGCCCACTCGCTGCCTGAGCTGCCCTGAATACCGCCCGACTCGCTGCCTGCTCTGCCCCGAATTCCGCCAAACTGATGGCCTGTGAGGCCCCGACGTCGGTCACACTCAGAGAGGGACTCGATGGCCTCAGGCAACCGTGCCACTACACCCATGAGCTCCGTGTGCCGGCGCTCCGAGTCCGCGGACAAGTCCTCGAGGTGTTCCATCTCCTCGGCGAAGACCATCTCCGGACTGGAGGCCGGACTCTCCCTCTGGGGAGAAGGCCGCCGAGCTGGCCGACCCTTCCTGCGTTGCTGGATGCCGCTGGGCCCAGCAATTGGACTCCCCTCCGACCCTTCCCCACTCTGGGGAGAAGGCCGCCGAGCTTCCACCCCCTTCCCGCGTTTCTGCAGGCCGCAGGTCCCATGAGCTCCCCTCCCCTCCGACACTTCCGCCACGCTCCCCTCCAGGGAAGACGTGTCCCCTACATTCGCATGGGTTGCCGCGGCTGAGGGTTCCCCTGATGGGCCGCCTTCCTCTTGCTCCTCCTCCTCCTCCTCTTCTGAGGGGCTGTCACTGGCAAGTTCAGGGACCTCCTCCTCACCATCTGAAAGCAGGAAGGCACAAGAGTAGCTTTAGCGTGAGGAGAGGGCGTCAGCGAGGGATGCATGAGTGGTGGCATTCAGCGCATTGGTCGGACAGTGGCAAAGGATGTAGATCTGATGCGCAAGTGGGACGAGAGAGGTCCAAAAGGTGATGTCCTTACCATTGGTGCCCAGAACAGGGTCGGCATCTCCACATGTAACGGGGCCAATCACCCGGCCACCCATGATGCGCTCCACGCGATGTTGCAGCTCGGTGAGCGGCTGGATCTGGGGTTGGCCTCCCCCGGTCGCAGTCCGGCTCTTCTTGTTATTGGCCAGCTTGGCCTGCAAGAGAAAGGACGGCCTCTAAGTACAGTGTGTAGCCCTGATCTTGTGTGCACTGCCTCCCATGGTGGAATAGCCTGGCCAGTGTGTCGCCCTGATCTTGTGTGCACTGCCTCCCATGGTGGAATAGCCTGGCCAGTGTGTTAAGTGCAGAATGTGCAATTGATGTTCATGCCTGTCCCATAGCTGCTGGATGAGGGCTGGCCATTAGGGCTTTCAGGTCCCTTTGCCCATAATGTGAGGTGCACATGCAAGGATAAGGAGCACACTGGAAAGGGTACTCACCCTGACAATCCGAGTGAGGTCATTAAACTTTTTGCGGCATTGGACACCGGTCCTGGTGACCTCGCTGTTGGCTGACAGCTTGCTGGCGACATGCCTCCAGGCTCTCCGGTAGACGCGGACCGGCGCCTTCCTGCCATTGTCCGGGTACAAAATATGGCGCCTCTTCTCCACAGCACCAACCAGCACACTCAGATCACGCTCTGAGAAGCGCTGCGCTCGTTCACGGGCCTTCTGCATGGCTTCAGGCGCTATTTGGGTCCAGCAGCAGTGTTCAGGCCTAGCTGGAGGGCTCCACTATCCAGGGCGTGGCAGCAGACCAAGTCGACCCTTCCCCCTTAAGAGCTGGCCGGCGCCAGGGTGTCTGCTGTCAATCACGAGATGGCCGCACCTGCGCTGCGCCCGGCCTCGGCGCTCTCGCTCAGCACCTCCGGCTTAGCGCCTAAAGAGAGGCGTCCAGCGCCAGTTTTAGCGCTCGAGCAAACTCTTAGGGCGAAGCTAATGAATATCGGAGAAGTGGCCTCGAATTTGCGCCGGGCGCAAACTTTAGCGGCCGCCCGACTTTACCGCCCCAAAAGTGGCAATAATGAATTTCTAGGCCAAAATGTTTTAAAGGTGATTTGTTTTTTTTCTCTTTCAGTTGTCTGGAATCCCCTTGAATGTCTCCGTTAAATTACAGCTGAACTTGTTCCTAAAAACTGCAAAAGGAATAAAGTGAGTTTTTTGGGGCATTCTTATAAACTTCTGACTGTTTAATGACCTGGAGAAAATGGCTGTTGATATTTGCTGGGATCACGGATTAGAGTTCAGTCAGTACCACCCTAACCCTAACCTTAACCTTAACCCAAACACTAACCACCTTACCCTAACCATAACCACCCTAACCCTAACCCGAACTGACCCTAACTCTAATCCTAACTAACTCTAACCCTAACCCGAACTGACCCTAACCTTAACCCGAACTGACCCTAACTCTAACCCGAGCTGACCCTATCAGCACAAGGCGATTGTAACACTAACTCTGACCCTAACCCGAACTGACCCTATCGGCACAAGGCGATTGTAACACTAACTCTGACCCTGACTCGAACTGACCCTATCAGCACAAGGCGATTGTAACACTAACTCTGACCCTGACCCGAGCTGACCCTATCGGCACAAGGCGATTGTAACACTAACTCTGACCCTAACCCGAGCTGACCCTATCGGCACAAGGCGATTGTAACACTAACTCTGACCCTAACACGAGCTGACCCTATCGGCACAAGGCGATTGTAACACTAACTCTGACCCTAACCCGAGCTGACCCTATCGGCACAAGGCGATTGCAACACTAACTCTGACCCTAACCCGAGCTGACCCTATCAGCACAAGGCGATTGTAACACTAACTCTGACCCTAACCCGAACTGACCCTATCGGCACAAGGCGATTGTAACACTAACTCTGACCCTAACCCGAGCTGACCCTATCGGCACAAGGCGATTGTAACACTAACTCTGACCCTAACCCGAGCTGACCCTATCGGCACAAGGCGATTGTAACACTAACTCTGACCCTAACCCGAGCTGACCCTATCGGCACAAGGCGATTGTAACACTAACTCTGACCCTGACCCGAACTGACCCTATCAGCACAAGGCGATTGTAACACTAACTCTGACCCTAACCCGAGCTGACCCTATCAGCACAAGGCGATTATAACACTAACTCTGACCCTAACCCGAGCTGACCCTATCGGCACAAGGCGATTGTAACACTAACTCTGACCCTAACCCGAGCTGACCCTATCGGCACAAGGCGATTGTAACACTAACTCTGACCCTAACCCGAGCTGACCCTATCGGCACAAGGCGATTGTAACACTAACTCTGACCCTGACCCGAACTGACCCTATCAGCACAAGGCGATTGTAACACTAACTCTGACCCTGACCCGAGCTGACCCTATCGGCACAAGGCGATTGTAACACTAACTCTGACCCTAACCCGAGCTGACCCTATCGGCACAAGGCGATTGTAACACTAACTCTGACCCTAACCCGAGCTGACCCTATCGGCACAAGGCGATTGTAACACTAACTCTGACCCTGACCTTGACGACACAAGGAAAATTCAGAGAAGCAAAAGTGGTTAAAGCTGAGAAAATATAAAATGTGCTCCTGTTTTAAAATTTTGGAAATTGAGCAAGCGAGTGTAATGGGGAAAGAGGTTTGCGTGTGGAACGAGCAGTCATTGTACAAGCAGGATTCTTGTTAATTTAAGCGATGGTTGTTGTGTGCTGCAGTCGAGCAATAGTCTCAGGGCTCAAATCGTAAGCAGTGGAACTGTAATTATATTTCAGGTGCGTCTGTCTGAAGATCACACCCTGGGGACACAGCAGAACTCTGTCAACATAGAATCGGTTCATCATATCCGTGCCCTCCCTCTGAGAGACCTCAATCCCATTGCCCCCTGTACCCCCTCTCCCATCACACCAATTGTCCCCTGTACCCCCTCTCCCCTCACACACATCGCCCCCTGTACCCCCTCTCCCCTCACACACATCGCCCCCTGTACCCCCTCTCCCCTCACACACATCGCCCCCTGTACCCCCTCTCCCCTCACACACATCGCCCCCTGTACCCCCTCTCCCCTCACACACATCGCCCCCTGTACCCCCTCTCCCCTCACACACATCGCCCCCTGTACCCCCTCTCTCCACACACATCGCCCCCTGTATCCCCTCTCCCCTCAGTCCCATTGCCCCCTGTACCCCTCTCCCCTCACACACATCGCCCCCTGTACCCCCTCTCTCCACACACATCGCCCCCTGTATCCCCTCTCCCCTCACACACATCGCCCCCTGTACCCCCTCTCCCCTCACACACATCGCCCCCTGTACCCCCTCTCTCCACACACATCGCCCCCTGTACCCCCTCTCCCCTCACACACATCGCCCCCTGTACCCCCTCTCCCCTCACACACATCGCCCCCTGTACCCCCTCTCCCCTCACACACATCGCCCCCTGTACCCCCTCTCTCCACACACATCGCCCCCTGTATCCCCTCTCCCCTCAGTCCCATTGCCCCCTGTACCCCTCTCCCCTCACACACATCGCCCCCTGTACCCCCTCTCCCCTCACACACATCGCCCCCTGTACCCCCTCTCTCCACACACATCGCCCCCTGTACCCCTCTCCCCTCACACACATCGCCCCCTGTACCCCCTCTCCCCTCACACACATCGCCCCCTGTACCCCCTCTCCCCTCAGTCCCATTGCCCCCTGTACCCCTCTCCCCTCACACACATCGCCCCCTGTACCCCCTCTCTCCACACACATCGCCCCCTGTATCCCCTCTCCCCTCAGTCCCATTGCCCCCTGTACCCCTCTCCCCACAGTCCCATCGCCCCCTGTACCCCTCTCCCCTCACACACATCGCCCCCTGTACCCCCTCTCTCCACACACATCGCCCCCTGTATCCCCTCTCCCCTCAGTCCCATTGCCCCCTGTACCCCTCTCCCCACAGTCCCATCGCCCCCTGTACCCCCTCTCCCCTCACACACATCGCCCCCTGTACCCCCTCTCTCCACACACATCGCCCCCTGTATCCCCTCTCCCCTCAGTCCCATTGCCCCCTGTACCCCCTCTCTCCACACACATCGCCCCCTGTATCCCCTCTCCCCTCAGTCCCATTGCCCCCTGTACCCCTCTCCCCACAGTCCCATCGCCCCCTGTACCCCCTCTCTCCACACACATCGCCCCCTGTACCCCTCTCCCCTCAGTCCCATTGCCCCCTGTACCCCTCTCCCCACAGTCCCATCGCCCCCTGTACCCCTCTCTCTGAGACCTCTCCCCTCAGACTCATTTTGAACCTGGAATGGCTTCAGCTTCCTTCACTGTCTCTGACAGGCTCAGCAGAAATAATAGATTCTACAAACCCTAACCCTAACCCCACTCTCCCCTCTGAGCCAGAAGGTTGTGGATTCAAGTCCTCATCCAGAGACTGGAGCAAAAAATCTAGGCTGACACACCCATTGCAGTGCTGAGGGAGTGCTGCACTGTCACAGGTGCTGTCTTTCGGATGAGACGTTAAACCGAGGCCCCATCTGCTCTTTCAGGTGGATGTAAAAGATCCCATGGCACTGTTTGAAGAAGAGCGGGAGAGTTCTCCCCGGTGTCCTGGGGCCAATATTTATCCCTCAATCAACATGACAAAAACAGATGATCTGGTCATTATCACATTGCTGTTTGTGGGAGCTTGCTGTGCGCAAATTAGCTCCCATGTTTCCCACATTACAACAGTGACTACACTTCAAAAGGTACTTCATTGGCTGTGAAGCGCTTTGGGATGTCCCGAGGTCGTGAAAGGCACTGGAGAAATGCGAGTCTTTTTCTTTTACCCCACTCCCCGGAGCCTGTAAGCTCACCAGAATCATAGAAATTAAAGCGGAGGAGGCCATTCGGCCCATCGTACTTGTGTAACGGCCGCTGCTAGCTTTCCAACTGGCGTAGGCTGTTAGTCTCTCCCTCAGTCACCCTTGTAAAGAATTACACTGAAATAATTAAACTGTGTCCGCGTCCAACACATCAGGTATTTTCAGGAAACAGTTCATTATTGTCAGTGCAAGTGGAGTGGGAACTACAGAATCAGATCGACAGTAATCAGCTGGCATCCTTCGAAATCCATCTTCCAATACGATGTGACACAGTAACAGACTCACAAATATTACTGCTGGACAGAGCGCAACTGTAAAGGAGATTAATGCTCCTCTCCTCATACGTCATTCCTGCCATCCCAGGTATCAGCCTGGTGAATCTTCGCTGCACTCCCTCCATGGCAAGAACATCCTTCCTCAGATAAGGCGACCAAAACTGCACACACTACTCAATGTGTGTTCTCACCAAGGCCCTGTACAACTGTAGCAAGACATCCTTGTTCCTGTACTCGAACCCTCTCGCTACGAAGGCCAACATACCATTTGCTTTCTTAACTGCCTGCTGCACCTGCATGCTTACCTTCAGCGACTGGTGCACAAGGACACCCAGGTCTCGTTGCACTTCCCCTTCTCCCAATCTATTGCCGTTCAGATAATAATCTGCCTTCCTGTTTTTGCCACCAAAGTGGATAACCTCACATTTATCCACATTATACTGCATCTGCCCAATCACCCAACCTGTCCAAATCATACTGGAGTTTCACAGAATCCCACAGAATCCCCACAGTGCAGATAGAGGCCATTTCAGCCCATCGAGCCTGCACCGACACATATCTCACCCTATCCCTGTAACCCCACGTATTTAATCCCCTAACACTAAGGGTCAATTTATCATAGCCAAATCAACCTAACCCGCACATCTTTGGACTGTGGGAGGAAACCGGAGCACCCGGAGGAAACCCACGCAGACACAGGGAGAATGTGCAAACTCCACACAGACAGTTGCCCAAGGCCAGATTTGAACCCGGGTCCCTGGCGCTGTGAGGCAACAGTGCTAACCACTGTGCCACCGTGCCCCCCTCGGTTTCTCGGCATCCTCCTCACAGCACACACGCCCACCCAGCTTTGTGTCGACTGCAAACTTGGAGATATTTCATCTGGTTCCCTCGTCTAGATCATTAATATATATTGTGAATAGCTGGGGTCCTAGCACCGATCCCTGCGGCACCCCACTAGTCACTGCCTGCCACTCGGAAAAAGAGCTGTTTATTCCAACTCTTTGCTTCCTGTCTGCCAACCAGTTCTCTATCCAAGTCAGTACCTTACCCCCAATCCCAAGTGCTTTAAGTTTACATGCTAATCTCTTATGCGGGACCTTATCGAAAGCCTTCTGAAAGTCCAAATACACCACATCCACTGGTTCTCCCTTATCTATTCTACCAGTTACATCCTCAAAAAATTCCAGTAGATTAGTCAAGCACGATTTACCTTTTGTAAATCCATGTTGACTTTGTCCGATCCTGTTACTGTTTTCCAAGTGCTCTTCTATTACATCTTTTATAATGGACTCTAGCATTTTCCCCACTACCGATGTCAGGCTTACCGGTCTATAATTCTCCGTTTTCTCTCTACCACCTTTTTTGAATAGTGGGGTTACATTAGCTACCCTCCAATCCATGGGAACTGTTCCAGAGTCTATAGAATTTTGGAAGATGACCAGCAATGCATCTACTATTTCTAGGGCCACTTCCTTAAGTACCCTAGGATGTAGATTATCAGGCCCTGGAGATTTATCGGCTGTCAATCCTGTCAATTTCCCTAACAATATTTCCTTACAAATACTGATTTCATTCAGTTCCTCTCATTAGAACCTATGTTCCCTGACATCTCTGGGAGGTTATTTGTGTCCTCCTTTGTGAAGACAGAACCAAAGTATGTATTTAGTTGGTCTGCCATTTCTTTGTTTCCCATTATAAATTCCCCTGATTCTGTCTGCAAGGGACCTGCACTTGACTTCACCAATCTTTTTCTCTTCACATATCTATAGAAGCTTTTACAGTCAGTTTTTATGTTCCCTGCACGCTTACTCTCATACTCTATTTTCCCCCTCTTAATTAATCCCTTTGTCCTCCTTTGCTGAATCCTAAATTGCTCCCAGGTTTGCTGCTTTTTCTGGCCAATTTATATGTCCTCTCCTTGGATCTTATGCTATCCCTAATTTCCCTTGTTAGCCACGGTTGAGTCACCTTTTTTGTTTTATTTTTATGGCAAACAGGGATGAACAAATTCTGTAGTTCATCCATGCGGTCTTTAAATGTTTGCCATTGCCTATCCACCTTCAACCCTTTAAGTAACATTCCCCAATCCATCCTAGCCAACTCGCGCCTCATACCATCGTAGTTTCCTTTATTTAAATTCAGGACCCTAGTCCCTGAGTCAACTACTTCACTCTCCATCATAATGAAGAATTCGATCATATTATGATCGCTTCGCCCCAAGGGGCCTCGCACAAGATTGCTAATTAATCCTTTCTCATTACATAATACCCAGTCTAAGATGGCCTGATCTCTAGTTGATTCCTCGACATATTGGTCCAGGAAACCATCCCGTATACACTCCAGGAATTGCTCCTCCACAGTATTGTTACTAATTTGGTTAGCCCAATCTATATGTAGATTAAAGTCACCCATGATGACTGCTGTGCCCTTATTGCACACGTCTCTAATTTCCCGTTTAATGCCATCCCCAACCTCAGCATTACTGTTTGGAGGTCTGTATACAACTCCCACTAACGTTTTCTGCCCCTTGGTATTTCTTCTCTCAGAGGGTCGTAAACCTGTGGAATTCTCTGCCCCAGAGAGCTGTGGAGGCTGGGTCATTAAATACATTTAAAGTGGAGATAGACAAATTTTTGCAAGATAAGGGAGTGAAGGGTTATGGGGAGCGGGTTGGGAAGTGGCTTTGAGCCCTAGATCAGTCATGATCTTATTGAATGACGGAGCAGGCTCAAGGGGCCAAGTGGCCTATTCCTGCTCCTATTTCTTATGTTCTTATGACAGAGAATGGGACGACCTTGGATCTGGACTGGTGGCGACGGAGGTTGAACAGTTTCCCATTTGTTCTGTAGATTAGCTCCACTCCAGTGGGGAGCTTACTGAGGGTGAGATGGAGCATTGCAGCCAGGAAGATCGAGAAGAGCGTTGGTGCGATGACACAGCCTTGCTTGACCCCGGTCCATACGTGAATTGGGTCTATGGTGGATCCGTTGGTCAGGATCACGGCTTGCATGTCATCGTGAAGCAGGCGGAGGATGGTGACAAACTTTTGAGGGCAGCCGAGTTTGAGGAGGACACTCCATAATCCCTCACGGTTGACGGTGTTGAAGGCCTTTGTGAGGTCGAAGAAGGCCATGTACAGCGGTTGGCGTTGTTCCCTGCATTTCTCATGTAGTTGATGCGCAGTGAAGATCATGTCCATTGTGCCCCTTAGTGGGTGGAATCCGCATTGCGACTCTGAGAGGAGCTCTTCAGCCACTGGGAGAAGGTGATTGAGGAGGATTCTTGCGATGGCTTTCCCTGTGGCAGACAGCAGGGAGACTCCTCTGTAATTACCGCAATCAGACTTGTCACCTTTCTTGAAGATGGTCACGATTACGGCATCTCTGAGACCCCCTGGCATGCTCTCCTTCCAAATAAGAGAAATGAGTTCATGTAATCACGCCAATGGCGCTTCTCCGCCATGTTTTAGCACCTCGGCGGGGATTCCATCTGCTCCTGAGGCTTTGTTGCTCTTCAGTTGTCGGATGGCCTTTTCAACCTCATGCCAGGCTGGGGTTGTGCTGAGGTGGTGGCGGGTAGCATGCTGCGTGATGGAGTTGAGGACACTCCCGTCGAAGACAGAGTCTCGGTTAAGGAGATCTTCGAAGTGCTCCTTCCAGCGGGCACTGACTGCCTCTCTGTCCTTGATGAGTTTCTCTGTTCTTGGCCCGCAGTAGGGTAGGGCCTTGGGTGCTTGGGCCGTAGATGGTCTTGACTGTGCTAAAGAATCCACGCACGTCGTGGTTGTCGGCTAGCTGCTGGATCTCCTATGCTTTCTCCACCCACCATCTGTTCGTTAAGTCACGAGTTTTTTGTTGGGCCTCGGCCTTCAGGCGCCTGTCGAGCTGCTTTCTTGCTCTCGAGTTCTGTTGCTGTTTCCAGATCAGGAATGCTTTGCGCTTGCGGGTTATTAGCTCCTGGATCTCCTGGTCATTCTCGTCGAACCAGTCTTGGTGTTTCCTGGTCGAGTGACCAAGCGTCTCTTCACAGGTGCTGATTATGGAGGCCTTGAGTGCAGACCAGGTGCTGTGGACACCCTGACAATCACTGGGAGTCGTCAGGTTGGTTGTGAGGTGCAGGCTGAATAGGGCTTTTTTAGCAGGGTCTTTGAGTGCTCCAGCGTTGATTTTCCTGCGGCATTGTTTCTGTGGCCACCGCTGTTTTGGGGCTACGTTGATGGAGATGACAGAGTGGATTAAGCGACGGTCTGTCCAGCAGTCGTCCGCTCCTGTCATGGCACGGTGATGCGGATGTCCTTGTGGTCCCTTGCTTGGATGATAACATAGTCCAGCAGATGCCAGTGCTTGGAGCAAGGGTGCTGCCATGAAGCCTTGTACTTGTCTCTCTGACGGAACAAGGTGTTGGTTATGACAAGGCCATGTTCTAAGCATTTCATCAGGAGGAGGGTACCGTTGGAGTTAGCTTTCCCTACTCCCGCTGCCGATCTCACCTCCCCAAAGGTCTGTGTCTTTTCCAACTCTGGCGTTGAAGTCGCCAAGGAGGATCAGCTTGTCGCCTGTTGGGACTCGGGACAGGAAGTAGAATTCCTCTTTGGTCTCGTCTGTGGCTTCCAGCGTTGGGGCGTACGCACTGATGACGGTAGTGCACTGGTTCCGGGCTAGGGTGAGCCGTCGAGTCATGAGGCGTTTGTTTATTCCACAAGGGGAGTCTCTGAGACGTTCAACTCGCCCATTTTTTATGGCGAAGCCGACCCCATGGAGGCGGCGTCCTTCTTCAGGTTTGCCTTTCCAGAAGAAGGTGTAGCCACCACCTTGCTCCTTGAGCTGGGCTTCCCCAGCCCGCCAGGTCTTGCTTAGGGCGGCGATGTCAATGTCGAAACGTCTGAGCTCCCGAGCAACGATAGCAGTACGGCGTTCCGGTCTGTCACTGTTGGGGTTGTCCATGAGGGTCTAGACGTTCCAGGTCCCGAACTTCATTTTAAAGGGTGGAAGATGCCTGTGCGTGAATTCTTTTAACGTGGGGTGGCCGTTGCACACCAGCTACCACACGGGCTGACAGAGCAAGGTCTTGGTCCAATGGCAAGGAGATCCAAGACGATTGGAGACCAGGCTCTGCTCCATCGGCCTAGCACACACAGACATATTCCTACTGTCCTCCTCCCTCCTTCCCGCAGGTCCTCTCTGCCTGGGTTTCATAGGCTGCAGTGTGGTCCGCTGCTGGTCCACGCTGCGCCACTCCTGGGCCCCAGCCTTGCTGCAGGGCTCGTCCTCGCCCCTGGGTCCCGTCCTCGCCCCTGGGCCTCGTCCCTGTGTCCCGTCCTCGCCCCTGGGCCCCGTCCTCGCCCCTGTGTCCCATCCTCGCCCCTGGGCCCCGTCCTCGCCCCTGTGTCCCGTCCTCGCCCCTGGGCCCCGTCCTCGCCCCTGGGCCCCGTCCTCGCCCCTGGGCCTCGTCCTCGCCCCTGTGTCCCGTCCTCGTCCTCGCCCCTGTGTCCCGTCCTCGTCCTCGCCCCTGGGCCTCGTCCTCACCCCTGGGCCCCGTCCTCGCCCCTGGGCTCCGTCCTCGCCCCTGTGTCCCGTCCTCGCCCCTGGGCCCCGTCCTCGCCCCTGTGTCCCGTCCTCGCCCCTGGGCCCCGTCCTCGCCCCTGTGTCCCGTCCTCGCCCCTGGGCCCCGTCCTCGCCCCTGGGCCTCGACCTCGCCCCTGTGTCCCGTCCTCGTCCTCGCCCCTGGGCCTCGTCCTCGCCCCTGTGTCCCGTCCTCGCCCCTGGGCCCCGTCCTCGCCCCTGGGCCTCGACCTCGCCCCTGTGTCCCGTCCTCGCCCCTGGGCCCCGTCCTCGCCCCTGGGCCTCGACCTCGCCCCTGTGTCCCGTCCTCGTCCTCGCCCCTGGGCCTCGTCCTCGCCCCTGTGTCCCGTCCTCGTCCTCGCCCCTGGGCCTCGTCCTCGCCCCTGTGTCCCGTCCTCGTCCTCGCCCCTGTGTCCCGTCCTCGCCCCTGGGCCCCGTCCTCGCCCCTGTGTCCCGTCCTCACCCCTGGGCCCCGTCCTCGCCCCTGGGCCCCGTCCTCGCCCCTGGGCCTCGCCCCTGGGCCTCGTCCTCGCCCCTGTGTCCCGTCCTCGCCCCTGGGCCCCGTCCTCGCCCCTGGGCCCCGTCCTCGCCCCTGGGCCTCGACCTCGCCCCTGTGTCCCGTCCTCGTCCTCGCCCCTGGGCCCCGTCCTCGCCCCTGGGCCCCGTCCTCGCCCCTGGGCCTCGACCTCGCCCCTGTGTCCCATCCTCGTCCTCGCCCCTGGGCCCCGTCCTCGCCCCTGGGCCCCGTCCTCGCCCCTGGGCCTCGACCTCGCCCCTGTGTCCCGTCCTCGTCCTCGCCCCTGGGCCCCGTCCTCGCCCCTGGGCCCCGTCCTTGCCCCTGGGCCTCGCCCCTGTGTCCCGTCCTCGCCCCTGGGCCCCGTCCTCGCCCCTGGGCCCCGTCCTCGCCCCTGGGTCCCGTCCTCGCCCCTGGGCCCCGTCCTCGTCCTCGTCCCTGGGCCTCGACCTCGTTCCTGGGCCCCGTCCTCGTCCCTGGGCCTCGACCTCGTTCCTGGGCCCCGTCCTCGTCCCTGGGCCTCGACATCGTTCCTGGGCCCAGTCCTCGTCCCTGGGCCCCGTCCTCGTCCCTGGGCCTCGACCTCGCCCCTGGGCCCCGTCCTCGTCCCTGGGCCTCGACCTCGTTCCTGGGCCCCGTCCTCGCCCCTGGGCCCCGTCCTCGCCCCTGGGCCTCGACCTCGCCCCTGTGTCCCGTCCTCGTCCTCGCCCCTGGGCCTCGTCCTCGCCCCTGTGTCCCGTCCTCGCCCCTGGGCCCCGTCCTCGCCCCTGGGCCTCGACCTCGCCCCTGTGTCCCGTCCTCGCCCCTGGGCCCCGTCCTCGCCCCTGGGCCTCGACCTCGCCCCTGTGTCCCGTCCTCGTCCTCGCCCCTGGGCCTCGTCCTCGCCCCTGTGTCCCGTCCTCGTCCTCGCCCCTGGGCCTCGTCCTCGCCCCTGTGTCCCGTCCTCGTCCTCGCCCCTGTGTCCCGTCCTCGCCCCTGGGCCCCGTCCTCGCCCCTGTGTCCCGTCCTCACCCCTGGGCCCCGTCCTCGCCCCTGGGCCCCGTCCTCGCCCCTGGGCCTCGCCCCTGGGCCTCGTCCTCGCCCCTGTGTCCCGTCCTCGCCCCTGGGCCCCGTCCTCGCCCCTGGGCCCCGTCCTCGCCCCTGGGCCTCGACCTCGCCCCTGTGTCCCGTCCTCGTCCTCGCCCCTGGGCCCCGTCCTCGCCCCTGGGCCCCGTCCTCGCCCCTGGGCCTCGACCTCGCCCCTGTGTCCCATCCTCGTCCTCGCCCCTGGGCCCCGTCCTCGCCCCTGGGCCCCGTCCTCGCCCCTGGGCCTCGACCTCGCCCCTGTGTCCCGTCCTCGTCCTCGCCCCTGGGCCCCGTCCTCGCCCCTGGGCCCCGTCCTTGCCCCTGGGCCTCGCCCCTGTGTCCCGTCCTCGCCCCTGGGCCCCGTCCTCGCCCCTGGGTCCCGTCCTCGCCCCTGGGCCCCGTCCTCGTCCTCGTCCCTGGGCCTCGACCTCGTTCCTGGGCCCCGTCCTCGTCCCTGGGCCTCGACCTCGTTCCTGGGCCCCGTCCTCGTCCCTGGGCCTCGACATCGTTCCTGGGCCCAGTCCTCGTCCCTGGGCCCCGTCCTCGTCCCTGGGCCTCGACCTCGCCCCTGGGCCCCGTCCTCGTCCCTGGGCCTCGACCTCGTTCCTGGGCCCCGTCCTCGTCCCTGGGCCCCGTCCTCGCCCCTGGGCCCCGTCCTCGCCCCTGGGCCCCGTCCTCGTCCCTGGGCCTCGACCTCGTTCCTGGGTCCCGACCTTATAGTGTGTCTCCTTCCAGTGAGTGTGTCCCGCGGTGTTTCCTTCCATTCATTAAATAAACTGTTGGCAGGGAGCGTTACCTCATCTTGAAAGTATTTAGCCACAGATTCTGAAACCAAATTCAGGATAAGATTGACAATTGCTCACAGGACAGGTGATCAATTCCTCACGCAGCATAATAACCTTTCACTTTCCTTCTTTAGAATTACTGGGAAAATGCAGACGATGCTGCTTCCTTTAATTTGGTTTGCTGAGGTAAGGTCACGACCAGAAAACTCTGCTAAAACGCGTCGGGAAAATCTCCCCTACCCAGAGTCAAATGAAAGCTGGGAACTCGTGAGCAAGATTGTTCCCAGTGCGGCTCACAGACTGAAACAGGTTCATGAAAATTAACTCGCACAAAACAATTTGCTTGTTATGTTTTTGTTGAAGGAAATTAAGAGAAATACAGAGTTAATTACACTGCCACATCGGACTGGGAGCCCCAACCTCTCCCCGACCCCTGCTGGGAGCCCCAGCCTTCCCCCGACACCTGCTGGGAGCCCCAGCCTTCCCCCGACCCCTGCTGGGAGACCCAGCCTCCCCCCGACCCCTGCAGGGAGCCCCAGCCTCCCCCCGACCCCTGCTGGGAGCCCCAGCCTCCCCCCGACCCCTGCTGGGAGCCCCAGCCTCCCCCCGACCCCTGCTGGGAGCCCCAGCATCCCCCTGACCCCTGCTGGGAGCCCCAGCCTCCCCCCCGACCCCTGCTGGGAGCCCCAGCCTCCCCCCCGACCCCTGCTGGGAGCCCCAGCCTCCCCCCCGACCCCTGCTTACATAAGAACATAAGAAATAGGAGCAGGAGTAGGCCAATCGGCCCCTCGAGCCTGCTCCGCCATTCAATAAGATCATGGCTGATCTGATCCTAACCGCCAATCTACTATCACAGAACCATCTCCTGAATCTAACAGAATTAGACACACGAAATAGGAGCAGGATCAGGCTACACGGCCCCTGGGCCCGCTCCGCTACCCACAGGGCCATGTCCGATCCGAACCTAGACTCATGTCCAAATTCCTGCCCGCTCCCCGTAACCCTTAATTCCCTTTACTTCTAGGAAACTGTCTATTTCTGTTTTAAATTTATGTAATGATGTAGCTTCTACAGCTTTTTGGGGCAGCATATTCCATGGACCTACCACCCTCTGAGTGAAGTAGTTCCTCCTCATCTCAGTTTTGAAAGAGCAGCCCCTTATTCTAAGACTATGCCCCCTAGTTCTAGTTTCACCCATCATCGGGAACATCCTCCCCGCATCCACCCGATCCAACCCCTTCACAATCTTATATGTTTCAATAAGATCGCCTCTCATTCTTCTGAACTCCAATGAGTAGAGTCCCAATCTACTCAACCTCTCCTCATATGTCCATCCCCTCATCCCCGGGATTAACCGAGTGAACCTTCTTTGTACTGACTCGAGAGCAAGTATGTCTTTTCTTAAGTATGGACACCAAAACTGTATGCAGTATTCCAGGTGCGGTCTCACCAATACCCTGTACAACTGAAGCAATACCTCCCTATTTTTATATTCTATCCCCCTAGCAATGAAAGCCAACATTCCTTTGGCCTTCTTAATCACTTGCTGCACCTGCATACTAACCTTTTGAGTTTCGTGCACCAGGACCCCCAGATCCCTTTGTACTTCAGTACTTTCCAGTTTCTTGCCATTAAGATAATAACTTGCTCTACGATTTTTCCTGCCAAAGTGCATAACCTCACACTTTCCAGTATTGTATTCCATCTGCCAAATCTCTGCCCACTTACTTAGCCTGTCTATGTCCCCTTGCAGGTTTTTTATGTCCTCCTCACTCACTACTTTCCCTCCCATCTTAGTATCATCTGCAAACTTTGATATGTTACACTCGGTCCCCTCCTCCAAATCGTTAATATAGATTGTAAAGAGTTGGGGACCCAGCACTGACCCCTGTGGAACACCACTAGTTACTGATTGCCAGTCTGAGAATGAACCATTTATCCCAACTCGCTGCCTTCTGTTAGATAGCCAATCCTCTATCCATGCCAGAATATTACCCCCAATCCCGTGATTTTTTATCTTAAGCAATCTTTTGTGTGGCACCTTGTCAAATGCCTTTTGGAAGTCTAAATACACTACGTCCACTGGTTCCCCTTTATCCACCCTATATGTTACTTCCTCAAAGAACTCCAGCAAATTTGTCAAACATGACTTCCCCTTCATAAAACCATGCTGACTTTGTCCTATTAAATTATGATTATCCAAATGTCCTGTTACTGTCTCCTTAATAATGGACTCCAAAATTTTACCTACCACAGATGTTAGGCTAACCGGTCTATAGTTTCCAGCCTTCTGTCTACTGCCCTTTTTAAATAAGGGTGTTACATTAGCAGTTTTCCAGTCTGCCGGTACCTTTGCTGAGTCCAGGGAGTTTGGAAAATTATTACCAATGCATCCACAATCCCTACCGCCACTTCCCTCAAGACCCTAGGATGTAAGTCATCAGGTCCAGGTGATTTATCCGCCTTGAGTCCCATTATTTTACCGAGTACCACTTCCTTAGTGATTTTGATCGTGTTTAGCTCCTCCCCCCCCCCATAACCCCCTGTTTGTCCAGTGTTGGGATATTCTTAGTGTCCTCTACTGTAAAGACTGATACAAAATATTCATTCAGTGTTTTTGCCATCTCCATATTTCCCACTATTAATTTCCCGGTCTCATCCTCTAAGGGACCAACATTTACTTTAGCCACCCTTTTTCTTTTTATATAACTATAAAAACTCTTACTATCTGTTTTTATATTTTTTGCTAATTTACTTTCATAATCTATCTTCCCTTTCTTAATCAATCTTTTTGTTATTTTTTGCTGTCTTTTAAAGTTTTCCCAATCCTCTATCCTCCCGCTAGATTTGGCTACCTTATATGCCCTTGTTTTTAGTCGAATACTATCCTTAATTTCTTTACTTAGCCACGGATGACTGTCTTTTCTTTTACACCCTTTTCTTCTCAGTAGAATATATATTTTTTGGAAGTTGTAAAATAACTCCTTAAATGTACACCACTGATCATGTACCGTCTTACCCTTTAATCTATTTTTCCAATCCACTCTACTCAATTCCGCTCTCATACCTTCATAGTCTCTTTTATTCAAGCTTAGCACGCTTGTTTGAGATCCAACCTTCTCACCCTCTAATTGAATATGGAATTCAACCATGTTATGGTCACTCATTCCAAGGGGATCCTTTACTAGGACATTTTTAATTAATCCTGTCTCGTTACACAGGACCAGATCTAAGGTTGCTTGCCCCCTCGTCGGTTCAGTTACATACTGCTCAAGAAACCCATCCCTAATACACTCAATGAACTCATCCTCAAGGCAGCCCTGCCCAATTTGATTTGTCCAATTAATATGATAGTTAAAATCCCCCATAATTATAGATGTTCCCTTATTACAAGCCTCAACTATTTCCTGATTGATACTCCGTCCAACAGAGTTGCAACTGTTCGGAGGCCTATAGACTATGCCCACTAGTGTTTTTTTCCCCTTATTATTCTTTACCTCCACCCAAACTGTTTCATTATCCTGATCTTTTGACCCAATATCATTTCTCTGTATTACAGTGATTCCTTCCTTTATTAACATAGCCACCCCACCTCCCCTTCCTTCCTGCCTGTCCTTCCTGATCATTAAATAACCTGGTATGTTTAATTCCCAGGCATTGTCACCCTGCAGCCATGTTTCTGTAATGGCCACAAGATCATACCCATATGTAGTTATTTGTGCCATTAACTCGTCTATTTTGTTACGAATGCTACGTGCATTCAGATAGAGAACTTTCAAATATGTTTTGTGACACTTAGTTGCTGCTTTTGCCCTTTTTATTACTTTACCTTTTACTCCATACCTTCTGCCCCTTCCTGACACGCTCTGGTTTTTAATTTCCCCACTGCTACCTAAGTCTATGACCTTCTCTGTTGTCATTTTTATTATTTGCTCTCTAGGAACCTCCCCCCAACTAGTTAATTTAAAGCCCTCTCTACAGCCCTAGTTATATGATCCGCCAGGACTCTAGTCCCAGCACTGGCCAAGTGAAGCCCGTCCCAACGGAACAGCTCCCTCCTGCCCCAGTACTGGTGCCAGTGTCCCAGGAAGCAAAACCCATTTCTCCCACACCAGTCTTTGAGCCACGCATTTAACTCTCTAATTTTATTTGTCCTAGCCAAATTCGCTCGTGGCTCAGGTAATAATCCAGAGATTATTACCCTTGAGGTTCTGTTTTTTAATTTGACCCCTAGCTGCTCATACTCCTTTAACAGAACCGGTTTCCTAGTTCTATCTACGTCGTTTGTACCAACATGGACCACGACAACTGGATCCACCCCCTCCCACTGCAAGTTTCTTTCCAGCCCAGAGGAGATATCCTTAACCCTGGCACCGGGTAGGCAACACCGCCTTCGGGACTCTCGCTCTCGGCTGCAGAGAACTCTATCTATCCCCCTAATAATACTATCCACTACCACTACAACATTTCTATTTACTCCCCCCTCTTGAATGGCCCCCTGTTCCACGGTGCTGTGGCCAGGTTGCTCATCCTCCCTGCAGTCCCTGCTCCTGTCCCCACAGGGAGTAAGAACCTCGAACCTGTTGGACAAGAGCAAGGGCTGTGGCTCCTCCAGCTCTACCTCCTGGATCCCCGTACCTGCCTCACTCGTAGTCACACCGTCCTGTCCCTGACCATGGGCTACATCTGAATTAATTAACTTCATAGGTGTGATCACCTCCTGATACACAGAGTCCAGGTACTTCTCCCCCTCCCTGATGTGTCGCAGAGTCTGAAGCTCAGACTCCAGCTCATCAACACGGAGCTGGAGTTCCTGTAGCAGCAGACACTTGTCGCAGACGTAATCACCGTGAGCCTCAATGGGGTTCACCGGCTCCCACATCTCGCAACAATAACACATCACCTGCTCCATTCTATGTAATTAATTAAATTTTTTATTGTTAGTTATGGACACCCTCTGCCCAATTTTAGATGCTAGTATCCCCTTTAATTAATTGGATTTAAATTAAATTAATCCCTCTAGTTACACCAGGGAAATGGTTTACCAACAGTCACTCTGCACCAGAAAGGCCAACTACAACCCACAGAGTTAAAGTTTGAAAAGAGCACCTAACACCCCACTTACCCTAACTCACACTTACCCAAACTCACAGCACTCTTTGATGACTCACACTCAGTGCTTGCTCGCACTAGGACTGGACTTTTTATACTGTTTGTTTGTTCACAGCCAAATGAGTCACCCCTGCTGATTGGTTAGAAAACTGGTTTCCACTGCCTGCTGTGCCAATTTACTCCTACTGCAGTGTAACCTTGTTTTACTCTTAAACCAACAGAATCCCAAATATTTAACTTTTCCCCTTTACTTAAACTGCTTAAGTAATCTTATCAAGAATGATTTAAAGAGAAATAACAATTAAAGAACTCTCACACTTACCCAAACTCACAGCACTCTCTGCTGACTCACACTCCAGCCTCCCCCCCGACCCCTGCTGGGAGCCCCAGCCTCCCCGACCCCTGCTGGGAGCCCCCGCCTCTCCCCGACCCCTGCTGGGAACCCCAGCCTCACCTGACTTCTTCTTCTGTTGGGCTCTGTTGGTTTTCAGCTGGAATTATGGTGGGAAATTAGCAGAACCCCTAAGAAATTCCCAGAATTTTATTTCTCTTTTGCATCTCAGCTTGTGATCAGTGGGAGAGTCACTCCCCCATTTGCCCCGTGAGCTAGACATGTCGAACTGGATCTCTATGCTTATCCCTTCCTAACCCACACATTAAGAACATAAGAACTAGGAGCAGGAGTAGGCAATACGGCCCCTCGAGCCTGCTCCACCATTCAATAAGATCATGGCTGATCATCGACCTCAACTCCACTTTCCTGCACTATCCCCATATCCCTTGATTCCCTTAATATTGCTGTCAGCTGTCTAACCCCGCACATTTATTAAAGGGCTTTTGAACTTGAGGGACTGCATTAATGTGATGATTTATAATCTAAGTGAAGTGAATAATAAATGGCCGTGAAACATTTAACCAAGAGGTAATATACTTACTAAAATTAACCATTCCCTGTCCTAATGACCCTGGGTGAAAATATTTCTCCAGCCTCCCCCTTCATTCTGCCCATTATCCAGACTTTATGGCCCTTGTTACCAATGGGCCAACCAATGGAAACCACTTTCACCGTTTACACTCGTGCTCAGAACAAGTGGCCACTCAGGGTTTGGAAGCTTTAAACAAGCCTGGGGTCAGTGTACTCTTTTGGTGGCAACAATTAACAAATAAACTGTAACTTAACAAAAATAAATTAAATGAAACTTAACAAATTAAATTTAAATTTGGCTGCTGGGGTGATGATGCACTCCAGTCCCTGTGGTGCTCACTAGTCACGGAAGGCCTGGAGTGTGCCGGCAGACACCGTGTGCTCCCATCTCCAGGGCCACCCGGGCACGAACGTGGCAGTCGGGCCGAACGACCTCCTCGACCGCCCGCTGCCTGGACCAGTTGATGGCCACTTTGGCCAGGCCCAGGAGCAGTCCTACGAGCAGGTCCCCCGATCTGCCCGCTCCCCGCCGCACTAGGTGACCAAAGATCAGGAGCGTGGGACTGAAGTGCAGCTAAAAATCGAGGAGCAGCCCCTTCAAATAGTGGAAGAGGGGCTGCAACCTCTCACACTCTACATAAACATAGAACACGGACTCCTCCAGGCCACAGAAAAGGCAGGCGGCCTGGGAGTCCATGAACTGACTTAAAACCTTATTGCACGGGACTGCTCCGTGCAACACCCTCCAGGCCAAGTCCCCAATAGATAAAGGGAGGACTTCCGCGTAGAGAGCCCTGAGGTCAGTGTAAAACTAAGGATACTGGATCGGCCGCCCGTTATACACGTCAGTGAGATGGAACATCAGGCGAGATGTATAACGTGTGGCTGATCCAGTAGTGTCCATTTTACACTAATGGCAAAAGTTAAAATGCCCCCCACCCCACCCCACCTGTGCGGGGGTGTGAGGCTGTTGTCTGATGTTCCCTGGGATGCTCACCAGAAGCTCCACTTTGGTATCAGCACTCGCTATAAAAGGAGCAACCATCACAGAAAGGAAAAGAAAACAGCAGAAAATTTAAAAAAAACATACCATTACATGTTGGAAAAAATCACAAATTGAGGTAACATTATTTAATCAATAATAGTTATTATTAAGAAGCAGAATCTGAGTGTCCTTTTGTGTACTTTTACCAAACTGGTTGATGCTTATTCTACTTACTACCATTCCTTCAGAGTGGGAACATTGACGGTCCAATCCTCGATACCTTCTACACCTTCATGGTGTTGGTACCCACGGTTCTGCAATATGTTCAGTACATTCTCCTGGGACTCGGTGCTGTACTGCTGGTTATTGCTGCAATTCTTGGAATAATTTTTCTGCAACAGGTAAGAAAAATTAAAACTCGTGGAACACAAATTGCAGATGTATCATCCTGTTTGACTATTTGCATGAAAATAACCAATTTAAATAAAATAGAAGCTAATTTTTTTTCAAATTCTCAAAGCGATGAGCGTAACAATTATACGAGCAAATCAAAATAATAGTGCATGAAATGTTTTAAATACTTAACTAAGAACCAATAAGTTGATACTTGGAAACTGTGCAAACGTATTGTGAAAGTGAATGTGCCCTAAAATAGTCAGAATTGTGAAAGGACATTTTTTAAATTACTATTCATTCTCTGAATGTGGGCGTCACTGGCAAGGCCAGCATTTATTGCCCATCCCTAGTTGCCCTCGAGAAGGTGGTGGCTATTACGTCCGTGAATGACTGAGACACGGACAGCAGGAGTTGAACAAAACACGTCTTTACTGATGGAAGTCAATAGTGAAACTGAAAACAACAGAGGCTCACTAGCGCCTTTTATACAGGGGTGGTGACTGCCGGTACTGCAGTCTGAGACCAGTTATTCTCTTAAAGGTACATACACAACAATTCCTCCCCTTTTAGATGAACAGCACATAACATTCATTTAACAACTAAATGATAACTAATTACAATCACAATTACGGTTGCGAGATACATTGGTTAAGTTTAAGCAATTATAAGTTCAGTCTTTGAGAAGGCTTCCTGATTCTGTCTGGATAACGCCTCTTTGGGGTATCAGGTTCTTCTGGCAATGTTGAGTCGGGATCAATGTCGTTGTTTGGTTCATCTGCTTCCAATATTACCGGTTCTGCGGTAGCTGCAATTGGAACGTCGATTTCATTACCAGGTGTATCAGATCGTGGTGTGGAGTTGACGTTTTCCAGTGACTCTAGAATCTGGTCAGCATGGCGTCTTACAATGCTCTCCCCAACGTCCACGGTATACATGAGAGGTCCTTGTCGTGTACAAATCGTTCCTGGCTGCCATTTCTCAGTGCGGTAGTCCCGGGCCAAAACTGGTTGACCTATCTTAAAACTCCTGGTCGGCCTTTCATTCATATTCTGAAACTGCCTGTTCTCCACATCTCGTCGGACGTTTGGCTTAACCAAAACCAAGCGGCATCGTAGTCTTCGACTGAAGAACATCATGGCTGGAGCTTGGTTGGTAACCGCATGTGTCGCATTCCGGTAGGCAAACAAGAAGTTGTCCACTTTGTGTTGTAGGGGTATATCTTCATTACACATTGCCTTGATAGCCTTCTTGAATGTTTGGACAAACCTCTCGGCCAATCCATTAGTGGCTGGATGATATGGGGCAGATGTGTAATGCTTAACACCATTGTTCTTGAAGAACCTCCGGAACTCTTCAGACACAAACTGTGGTCCATTGTCAGAGCAAATCTGTTCAGGCAGCCCATTCCTGGCGAATATGATTCGTAAAACTGTGATAGTTTTTTCCGTGGTGGTTGAGGACATTTTTATTACCTCTGGCCACTTTGAATGTGCATCCACCGCAATTAAAAACATCGAGTCCATGAAGGGACCAGCAAAATCAATGTGCACCCTTTGCCATGGAGATGAGGGCCACTCCCATGGATGCAGAGGAGCTTGTAGTGGGGCGTTTTGGACCTTCTGGCATCCTGCACAGCTCTTGGTCATCTCTTCGATTTCTCTATCGATTCCCGGCCACCACACAAACGCTCTGGCTAAGTTCTTCATTTTTACCCCACCCAGATGACCCTCATGAAGCTCATTGAGCACTCTATCCGTCAACTTAGGTGGAATTACTACTCTGGATCCACACATCAAGGTACCTCTGCACACTGACAGCTGTTCTCTTCTCGGCGAGAATGCTGGCAGCAGTGGTTCACCATGTGCTGGCCATCCCTTCACCGTTAAATCATAGACCCGTGATAGTGTCGGGTCATTCCGTGTTTCCTTTTCTATGTTTGCATTCGTCACAGGGAGACATTCGACTGTGGTCGAGTGGAATAACTCCATTGGATCCACTGCAAGGTTGTCTTCTTCCACCGTCGGCAACGGTAGGCGTGACAATCCATCAGCATTTCCATGCTGTTTAGTTCCTTTGTACTCGATGTCATATTGGTGTGCCCCTAGGAAAAGGGACCACCTCTGCAGCCGTTGTGCTGTCATTATTGGTACGCCCTTCTGAGGGTTGAAAATGGAGACAAGAGGTTGATGATCGGTTAGTAGAGTAAATTTTTGACCGTGCAGGTAGTGATTGAACTTCTTCACCCCCCACACTAGGCTGAGGGCCTCTCTGTCAATCTGGGCGTAGTTACGCTCGGCAGAAGTTAACGAGCGTGACGCAAAAGCTATCGGCCTCTCCAAACCATCAAGGAATTTATGTGACAGTACCGCCCCAATGCCGTAGGGAGACGCATCACACGCCAGTCTGATCGGCAGTGCTGGGTTGTAGTGAGCCAATACTTCCCTTGAAGTGATTAAGTCCTTACTCTTCTGAAAGGCCCGCTTACAATCATCGCTCCATTTCCATGCTACCCCCGTTCGTAGCAGGGCGTTCAGTGGGTGCAAAATTGTCGACAAATTCGGCAAAAACTTATGATAGTAATTCACCAATCCGAGGAATGACCTCAGTTGCGACACATTTTCAGGTGCTGGGGCCTTAACAACCGCTTCAATTTTGTCAGGGGACTTATGTAACCCCTCTTCATCAATCACGTGGCCACAATACGATATCTGTTTCTTAAAAAATTCGCACTTGGGGCGGTTGGCTCGCAGCCCATGTTCCCGTAGTCTTGTGAGCAGCTATTCTAGGTTGTTAAGGTGTTCACTGTCATCTTCACCTGTCACAAGGATGTCGTCCAAGTAACACTGAGTCCCCGGAATCCCTTGCAGGACTTGTTCCATCGCTCTTTGCCATATCGCCGGAGCCGATGCTACTCCGAATACCAATCGACGATACTGGTAAAGACCATTGTGAGTGTTTATCGTGAGATACTTCCTAGAGGACTCTTCAACCTCCATCTGCAAATATGCTTGTGCTAGGTCAATTTTTGTAAAACGCTTCCCTCCAGACAGTGAGGCGAAGATGTCTTCTATCCTTGGAAGAGGATATTGTACTGTGTGAAGGACAGGGTTCACCGTCACCTTGAAATCCCCACAGATGCGAATCTTCCTTGGCTCCCCGGACTTATTGCTTAACGTTTTCTTCATGACAGGAACGATCGGTGTCGCCCACTCGCTCCAGTCGACCTTAGACAACACGCCTGCCTTCTCCAGATTCTCCAGCTCTGCCTCGACGGCTGGGCGAATTGCATATGGTACCGGTCTTGCTTTGAAAAACTTGGGAACTGCATTCTCTTCTATTTTTATCGAGGCGGTTACGCCTTTAAGCGTGCCCAGTTCTTGTTGAAATACCTCTTTGGCGTTAGCTAAGATTGTTGACAATCGTCCAGGAGTGACGTCTTCATCTTTTTTACCGTCCACCGTCATTGCATGAATGGAGTGCCAATCTAAGTTTATCTTCCTGATCCATTCCCGTCCCAATAACGGTGGTCCACCATTTGGCAGTATGTAGAGATACAATTTCCGTATTTTCTTGCCGTTGTATTCGACAGGCACCCTTATTTTTCCTCTGGGGTATACTTTTTGCCCCGTATACGTCGTCAAGACGATGGATGTCTCTCTTAAGGGTATGTGTGAAAATAGCCGCTCGTAGTCTCGTCGATTCATGACGGTTAGCGCTGATCCTGTATCCAATTCCATTTTAACTTGGGACCCTGCTATCGTGAGGGTGACCCAAATGGTTCGGTGATCCTCTTTTGTGACTATATTGTGAAGCTTGAGACAGCTTAGTCTCCTGTTCCCGGATTCACTATCGCTCATCTGGTCTTCGGAACTACTGTCCGTCATCTTTTGTACTTTCTTGTACGGTTCCTTAGTAGCCTTTTTGTTGTCGCTGGTCTTCTTCCCAGACCTGCAAACTCGTGCAATGTGTCCCATCTTCCCGCATTGCCTGCATATTTTGTCTTTGGACCAGCAGTCCTTCTGGTCATGGTTAGTTCTGCCGCAGCGATAACATTTTGCAAATCCCCGTGTCATTTCGTGGGTGCCGTATTCCTGTGGTTTTTGTTGAATTTCTGCAGCTCCCCTGGCTGCTGCTTCATACGATACTGCCACACTGAAAGCCTTATCTAGCGTCAGCTCTTTCTCTGAGAGTAACTTCTTCTGTGTTCCTTCACTCAGGAGTTCACAGGCAAATTTGTCCCGTAGGGTATCTGCCAGTCCTGCTCCGAACTGGCAGTGCTTTGATAGCTTGCGTAGTTCCGTAAGGTACTCAGCATTGCTCTCATCTTTATGCTGAGTTCTCCTGTGGAATTTAAATCTTTCTGCTATCAACAGCGGTGCAGGGTTTAGGTGTTCCTGTAGGACAGCAACAATTTCGTTAAAACTCTTCGCCTTCGGCTTGGCTGGAGTAATCAGGTCCCGCAATAGGCCGTACGTTCTAGCGCCCATTAAGTTTAGCAATATCGATGCCTTTTTCTCCTCCGCTATTTCGTTTGCCTCGAAATATACCTCGACTCTTTCCACATACGTGGTCCAGTCCTCTATTGTATTATCAAAAGCAGTGATACAGCCAGTCTTCGGCATCTTGCAAATCTAAAATGGCGCCTCCCGCGCTTTGCCTTCTTCCCCGCTGATTAAGATGGCGCCTCACGCGCTTTGCCTTCTTCCCCGCTGTTGTTAGCGCTGCTTTCCGCGGTTCCCGTTGCAACCTGCAGCTCCTCGCGGTTTCTTGCGCGTTTAATATTTCTTTTTTTTAAAAATTATCTTCCCGTCGTGGAACAACCCTGTGGGACTCTTGGCTCCCTCTTCGCGGGTCTATACGCAGCCCGGCTTCATAGCACCGGCCGCACCCTGTGTGCTCCACCCTCTCTCTTCTTCCCGACAATGCTGCTCGGCCCCGTTGCAAACCACCCGCTCGAGTTAGCGACCGCCGCAGCCCAGGAAGGATCAGTGCACTACCTGCCACCAGCCCGATTAGCTGAAGCACCGTTGACAGGAACCAGGCCCCGCATCCGACAGCTTCTCCAGCAATCTTCAACTCCGCAACACAGGGCGGATGCCCACGGTCGACGCCCGTTTCTACTGCCTCTTACTTTCTTTTCTTTCTGGCCTCGACCTCTGCTCACTTCGCTGCAGGAATGGATCCCAGGAGGTGGTGCAGACTGTAGGTAGGTTCGTATCTGCTCGTCGCCAGTATTACGTCCGTGAATGATTGAGACACGGACAGCAGGAGTGGAACAAAACACGTCTTTACTGATGGAAGTCAATAGTGAAACTGAAACAAGAGGCTCACTAGCGCCTTTTATACAGGGGTGGTGACTGCCGGTACTGCAGTCTGAGACCAGTTATTCTCTTAAAGGTACATACACAACAGTGGTGAGCTGCCTTCTTGAGCCGCTGCAGTCCGTGTGGTGAAGGTACTCCCACAGTGCTGTTAGGGAGGGAGTTCCAGGATTTTGACCCAGCGACAATGAAGGAACGGCCAATATATTTCCAAGTCAGGATGTTGTGCGACTTGGAGGGGAACTTGGAGGTGGTGGTGTTCCCATGCACCTGCTGCCCTTGTCCTTCTAGGTGGTAGAGGTCGTAGGTTTGGGAGGAGCTGCCGAAGAAGCCTTGGCGAGTTGCTGCAGTGCATCTTGTAGATGGTACACACTGCAGCCACGGTGCGCCGGTGGTGGAGGGAGTGAATGTTTAAGGTGGTGGATGGGGTGCCAATCAAATGGGCTGCTTTGTTCTGGATGGTGTCGAGCTTCTTGAGAGTTGTTGGAGCTACATTCATCCAGGCAAGTGGAGAGTATTCCATCACACTCCTTACTTGTGCCTTGTAGATGGTGGAAAGGCTTTGGGGAGTCAGGAGCTAAGACACTCGCCACAGAATACCCAGCCTCTGACCTGCTCTTTATGTGGCTGGTCCAGTTAAGTTTCCGGTCAATGGTGACCCCTGAGAATGTTGATGATGGGGAATTTGGTGATGGTAATGCCGTTGAATGTCATGGGGAGGTGGTTAGACTCTCGCTTGTTGGAGATAGTCATTGCCTGGCACTTCTGTGACGCGAATGTTACCTGCCACTTATCAGCCCAAGCATGAATATCGTCCAGGTCTTGCTGCAAGCAGGTACAAACTGCTTCATTATCTGAGGAGTTGCGAATGGAACTTAACACTGTGCAGTCATCAGCGAACGTCCCCACTCCTGACCTTATGATGGAAGAAAGGTCATTTATGAAGTAGCTGAAGATAAATCAAACAGTAAATCTGATGTTAGTCTGTAAAACAAACCTGACCTCAGATAATACAACAACTTGCATTTATATAAAGCCTTTTACATTGAAAGACCTCGCGAGGCGTTTCATAGAGGTGTAATCAAATACATAGTAATTCCTTCTCTGGCTTGGAGACTAAGAGGGGAAACCAAAAGTGGAAGAGTTTAGGGAGGAATCGCAGAGTCTGAGGCCTCGATGGCTGAAAGCACAGCGGCGAGTAATGGGGAGAAGACTCTGGGATTCTCTCACAAAACCCCTCCCCCTCCTCAACACAATAGCAAAATACTGCGAATGCTGGAAATCTGAAATAACATAAGAACATGCTGGAAACACTCAGCAGGTCAGGCAGCATTGTGGAGAGAGAAACGGAGTCAACGTTTCAGGTCTGGGACCCTTCGTCAGAACTGGGAAAGGTTAGAGAAGAGTGATTTTTAAGCAGGGGCAGGGAGGAGGGGAGGAAAGAACAAAGGGAGGGTCTGCGACAGGCTGGAAGGCTGGAGAGATTGACTGACAAAAGGGATGATGGTGCGAGGCATAAAGAGAGGTAATGGGACAAGTACAGAAACACAAGAGGACTCTAGATGAGGTGTGAATGACGACGGCAGAATCATCAACAGTTGCCGTGTGAGAAGACAAGGGGGAAGAAAAGTATAAATAGGGGCAGAGGTCATGGTCTGAAATTGTTGAACTCGAGGTTGAGTCCAGAAGTCTGTGTGGTAAACCACTGTTATAGTTATCACTGTATATTGTTCTCACTGTTCTCACTGTCACATCACTACACGAGGTCGCCTCTTGTCGCACTGTTATACCTGGGCTGACCACCTCCGACTCCGCCCATTACCTGCCCAGGTATAAAGGTAGCTGACTGGCTAGTATTCCTCCCTGTTGGATCGGATCACCCACGAGGGTGGGCTCTGTTATTTAGCCAATAAAAACCTTCAGTTACGTTCTTAACTCGTCGCCTTTTATTGGACTAATTGATAGGCATATCAATTTTATTGACTAAATTTTAAAGATGTCTGATAATGAACAGCAACAGCAAGGAGCTCACCCAGCAGCACAGCAACAGCAGCCTCCAGACAACGGGCCACACCAGCCGGCTTGGCTGCAAGCCTTGAAACCACCATACCTGGATCTAAACCCACAGGCACCAAACTCAGCCAACGACTTCAAACACTGGCTGGACTGCTTCGAATCGTACCTGGAGGAAGCCGTCGTCCCTCAGAGATCCAAACTAAGAGTCCTGAAAGCCCAAGCGAGCCCGAGAGTATATACACTCATCCAGGACATGACTACGTACGACGACGCCATCAACCTACTGAAACAGCAGTACCGGAGCCCGGTAAACTACATGTACACTAGGCATCTCTTAAGATCTCACCAGCAACAGCCAGGAGAATCGATAGCTGAATTTTCACGAGCGCTGAGACAACTCGGCAGGAACTGTGACTTTAAAGCGGTGACGGCTACTGCGAACATGGAAGACAATGTCCGCGACGCCTTGGTGAGAGGCCTACGTTCCGACTACACACGGCAAAGACTGCTTGAAGCTAAGGACATAGACCTGGACAAGGCCGAAGCCCTCGCCCTCACCCTAGAGGCCACCCAGCAAGACCAGGAAGCGTTTGCCAGGTACTATTCGCGACCCTGGGACTCGGGCCCGACCCCCACCCCACCACCCTTCACAGCGCTGCCCCCGGGACCTACCTCAGCGTCTGCATCACGGATCCGACCGGGCCCGCTAGCCCCGGTACCGGCCCCGACATCAGGCAACCCCGATCGGGCCGCTGGCTGCTTCTTTTGCGGCCAGGAGAAGCATCCGAGGTCGCGCTGCCCAGCCAAAAACTCGACCTGCAAAACCTGCCTCAAGAAAGGCCACTTCTCCAAGGCCTGCAGAAGCAAATCCTCAGAAGCCAGCAGTGCCTCATGCGAACCCTGGGGGCGGCCATCTTTGTGCGGGGCAGCCGAAGCCTGCAGAGCCTCATGGGAAAACCAGGGGCGGCCATCTTTGTGCGGGGCAGCCGAAGCCTGCAGAGCCTCATGGGAAAACCAGGGGCGGCCATCTTTGTGCGGGGCAGCCGAAGCCTGCAGAGCCTCATGGGAACAGCAGGGGCGGCCATCTTTGTGCGGGGCAAACGATTTAAACAGAGCCTCATGTGAACTACGGGGGCCGCCATCTTCGCCGCCATCTTGTCATGACAACGACGCGCTCATCTACACCCTAGCTTCCGTGACCCTGGATCAAGCCCGCCCGCACCACCTGGCCAGCTCAATGATGGACATCAAAGTCAACGGCCACGCCACGACCTGCCTGTTCGACAGCGGAAGCACGGAGAGCTTCATCCACCCAGACACGGTGAGCCACTACTCCCTCCCCGTCCTGCCAACGCGCAGCTGCATCTCGATGGCATCGAGGTCGCACGCCACAGACATCAGCGGCTACTGTGTCGTGACATTGTCGGTTAAAGGGACAGAGTATAAAAATTTTAAACTCCTCGTACTCCCCCAGCTGTGCGCTGCCGTCATACTAGGGCTGGACTTCCAATCCCACCTCCAAAGTGTAACCCTAGCATACGGTGGACCCCTCCCCCCACTCACAGTCGACAACCAGCGAAAGTTAAACCGCCCACCGCGTAACACCTGCAGCCTATCCACCCTCAAGGTACCGCCACCTTCCCTGTTCGCTAACCTCACCCCCGACTGCAAACCTGTCGCTACTAAGAGCAGGCGGTACAGCGCTGGGGACAGAGCCTTCATTAGCTCTGAGGTGCAGCGACTCCTGAAGGAGGGCATTATTGAGGGGAGCAGCAGCCCCTGGCGTGCCCAGGTGGTGGTAGTCAAGACCGGCGACAAAAATCGCCTGGTTATCGACTACAGCCAGACCATAAACAGATACACCCAGCTGGACGCATACCCCCTCCCCCGCATATCGGACATGGTCAATGAGATTGCACAATACCGCGTATTCTCGACCATCGACCTCAAGTCGGCCTACCACCAACTCCCCATCAGCCCGGAGGACAGCCAGTACACCGCCTTCGAGGCGAATGGCCGCCTCTACCAATTCCTTAGGGTCCCCTTTGGTGTCACCAACGGGGTCTCGGTTTTCCAACGGGAGATGGACCGGATGGTTGACCAGAACGGACTACAGGCCACTTTCCCCTATCTCGATAACGTCACCATCTGCGGCCGCAACCGGCAGGACCATGACGTGAATCTGGAGAAATTCCTCCGTACGGCCCAACGGCTGAACCTCACCTACAATAAGGAGAAATGCGTGTTTAACACAGCGCGCCTTGCCATCCTTGGCTGTGTAGTAGAGAACGGAGTCATCGGCCCCGACCCCGAAAGAATGCGCCCCCTCATGGAGCTACCCCTCCCCCACTGTCCAAAAGCACTTAGGAGAACCCTGGGGCTTTTCGCCTACTATGCCCAATGGGTACCCAATTATGCGGACAAAGCCAGACCCCTCCTGAAAACCACATCCTTCCCCCTCACGGAAGAGGCGTGCGCGGCCTTCTCCCTCATTAAGGGAGACATAGCCAAGGCCACAATGCACGCAGTGGATGAGTCAATCCCCTTCCAAGTGGAGAGCGATGCATCCGACTTCGCCCTAGCCGCTACCCTTAACCAGGAGGGTAGGCCGGTAGCCTTCTTCTCAAGGACCCTACAGGGCCCCGAGACCCGACACTCGTCGGTCGAGAAGGAAGCCCAGGCAATTGTGGAGGCAGTACGGCGCTGGAGGCACTACTTGGCAGGCAAACGATTTACCCTCCTCACCGACCAACGCTCGGTTGCCTTCATGTTTAATAACAAGCTGAGGGGCAAGATCAAGAACGACAAAATCTTGAGATGGAGAATCGAGCTTTCCACCTATGATTATGAGATCTTGTACCGGCCCGGTAAACTGAACGACCCCCCTGATGCTCTTTCACGCATTACATGCGCCAGCGCGCAAAGTGATAGACTTCAGACCCTCCACAATGACCTCTGCCACCCCGGAGTCACCAGACTCTACCATTTCATTAAGGCCCGCAACCTGCCATACTCCATCGAGGAGGTCAGGACCATGACCAGGAACTGCCAGATCTGTGCTGAGTGCAAACCGCACTTCTATAAGCCGGACAGAGCAAGCCTGATCAAGGCCACCCGCCCCTTCGAGCGTCTGAGCATCGACTTCAAGGGGCCCCTACCGTCATCCGACCGTAATGTGTACTTCCTCAACATCGTTGATGAGTACTCCCGTTTCCCCTTTGCCTTCCCCTGCCCAGACATGACCAGTAACACGGTCATTAAATGCCTGAACAAACTCTTCGCCTTGTTCGGGTTCCCGAACTATATACATAGTGACCGGGGCGCCTCCTTCATGAGCGAGGAACTCCGTCAGTTCCTATTGGAGAGGGGTATTGCAGCAAGCAGGACCACCAGCTACAACCCCCGAGGGAACGGCCAGGTGGAAAGAGAGAACGCGACGGTATGGAAGGCCACCCTCTTAGCCTTAAAGTCTAAGGGCCTCCCAACCTCCCGCTGGCAAGAGGTCCTCCCGATTGCGCTGCACTCCATCCGGTCACTACTTTGCACTGCCATTAACACCACCCCCCATGCTCGAATGTTTGTCTTCCCCAGGAAGTCGACTACGGGAACCACCCTACCAACCTGGCTGACCTCTCCGGGACCCGTCTTGCTGCGAAAGCACGTGAGGGCCCATAAAACGGACCCCCTGGTCGAGAAGGTGAACCTCCTGCACGCCAACCCCCAGTACGCCTATGTGGCTTACCCAGACGGACGGGAGGACACTGTCTCCTTACGAGACCTCGCACCCTCACCCCCCCCTCCCAACCCCCCGAGTCCAGCCGAGGTAGACGGCATGCCGGAACCCCACGAGCCTTTGCCGACTACGCAGACACCAGCTTTAACACCGGATAATGTAACACCGCCGCTGCGACGATCGGAGAGGCTAACGAAGCCTCCGGACAGACTGACATACCAGAGCTGGTAATACACTTCACCCCGCCGGACTCTAATCTAAACAAGGGGTGAATGTGGTAAACCACTGTTATAGTTATCACTGTATATTGTTCTCACTGTTCTCACTGTCACATCACTACACGAGGTCGCCTCTTGTCGCACTGTTATACCTGGGCTGACCACCTCCGACTCCGCCCATTACCTGCCCAGGTATAAAGGTAGCTGACTGGCTAGTATTCCTCCCTGTTGGATCGGATCACCCACGAGGGTGGGCTCTGTTATTTAGCCAATAAAAACCTTCAGTTACGTTCTTAACTCGTCGCCTTTTATTGGACTAATTGATAGGCATATCAGTCTGTAAAGTGCCTAATCGAAAGATAAGGTGCTGTTCCTCGAGCTTACGCTGAGCTTCGTTGGAACAGTGTAAGAGGCTGAGGTCAGAGTGGGAGTGGAGCGGAGAATTAAAGTGACAGGCGACCGGAAGCTCGGGGTCACGTTTGTGGACTGAACGGAGGTGTTCCGCAAAGCGGTCACCCAATCTGCGTTTGGTCTCCCCAATGCAGCATCGTGAGCAGCGAATACAGTATACTAAATTGCAAGAAGTACAAATAAATCGCTGTTTCACCTGGAAGGAGTGTTTGGGGCCCTGGACAGTGGGAAGAGAGGAGGTAAAAGGGCAGGTGTTGCATCTCCTGCATTTGCATGGGAAGGTGCCGGGCAAAGGGGAAGGGGTGTTGGGGGTGATAGAGGAGTGGATCAGGGTGTCGCGGAGGGAGCGGTCCCTTCGGAATGCTGAAAAGGGGGGGAGGGGAAGATTTGTTTGGTGGTGGGATCACGCTGGAGGTGGCGGAAATGGCGCAGGATGATCTGTTGAATGTGTTGGCTGGTGGGGTGAAAGGTGAGGGCAAGGGAAACCCTATCGTGGTTCTGGGAGGGAGGGGCAGAGGACAGACACGGTCGAGGGCCATGTCAACCATGGTAGGTCAACCATGTCCTTCACCTCCTCTCCGTCCTTTAAGACCTTCCTTAAACCCATCTCTGACCGAGCTTTTATCACCCCCTTGCATTGGTTCAGCCTGTGTGATGCACCTCGGGGAACCTTTTCTGTTGTTATATAAATGCAAGTTATTAATTTTGATCTTGTTGCCCTCTTCCTGTCGTCTCCTCTGCTAGACTCTCGTGTCAGTTTTTGTCAAACTGCCGACTCCTCACCCAAGACCAGACCACTCCCCCCAGCCTAAATTGGCAATGACCCTGATGCATTCAAGGAATAGAGTTGTCACGAGAATGTGTTATCTTGCATTGTCTGCAGCATGCTGGTTCACACTCCTTGTCCGGATTTAATCAAAGCCTCCATCCCATTCCTCCTGCGCATTTAACCCCTCAGGAGCTAAGTTTTGCTCAGTAGTCGAATTTTAACATGTATTACAGCAAAGCGCACCAGGGCAATATAGAATGTGATGGGCATATTACAAACTGCTGTTCCTTCAGCTGGAGTGTGATAATTAAACATTTCTTCTATTAATAGCCAAATGAACCCTGTCACTTATACAGTGCATGTGATTCTGATTGTGACTGGCTGAAAACTAATCCTACAATCCCACAAATACTAAACCAATTGACACCGATTTTAGTAACAAAGTTAGTGGAGTCGCAGAATCTGAACGGAAACATCCGCGTCCTGGGAATCCGGACCCCTCCGGGCACTTCAGTAATTTAAGTAAGAGTCCATCGAAACAGCTGGAAACTGGGTGTAGACTCATCCCGCCTGATCGAGCTGTACACCGGGATTCTGGAGAGAACCTGCCTGCCTGAAACACTGCCATCGCCGGAGCAAGGGGTAGGGACTGGACGCAGATCTCTCCCCCCTCCACCTTAGATGTGCCCCTAGTGACGGAGTCTCTGACCCTGGAGTGTCTGCTGGTGTCGGCAGGTGCATGTCCCCAGTAGGGGCACCAGGACAGGTGCATGTCCCCAGCAGGGGCACCAGGACAGGTGCATGTCCCCAGCAGGGGCACCAGGACAGGTGCATGTCCCCAGCAGGTGCATGTCCCTGGCAGGGGCACCAGGACAGGTGCATGTCCCCGGCAGGGGCACCAGGACAGGTGCATGTCCCTGGCAGGGGCACCAGGACAGGTGCATGTCCCCAGCAGGTGCATGTCCCCAGCAGGGGCACCAGGACAGGTGCATGTCCCCAGCAGGGGCACCAGGACAGGTGCATGTCCCTGGCAGGGGCACCAGGACAGGTGCATGTCCCCAGCAGGGGCACCAGGACAGGTGCATGTCCCTGGCAGGGGCACCAGGACAGGTGCATGTCCCCAGCAGGGGCACCAGGACAGGTGCATGTCCCCAGCAGGGGCACCAGGACAGGTGCATGTCCCCAGCAGGTGCATGTCCCTGGCAGGGGCACCAGGACAGGTGCATGTCCCCAGCAGGGGCACCAGGACAGGTGCATGTCCCTGGCAGGGGCACCAGGACAGGTGCATGTCCCCAGCAGGTGCATGTCCCCAGCAGGGGCACCAGGACAGGTGCATGTCCCCAGCAGGGGCACCAGGACAGGTGCATGTCCCTGGCAGGGGCACCAGGACAGGTGCATGTCCCCAGCAGGGGCACCAGGACAGGTGCATGTCCCTGGCAGGGGCACCAGGACAGGTGCATGTCCCCAGCAGGGGCACCAGGACAGGTGCATGTCCCTGGCAGGGGCACCAGGACAGGTGCATGTCCCCAGCAGGGGCACCAGGACAGGTGCATGTCCCTGGCAGGGGCACCAGGACAGGTGCATGTCCCCGGCAGGGGCACCAGGACAGGTGCATGTCCCCGGCAGGTGCATATCCCCAGCAGGGGCACCAGGACAGGTGCATATCCCCAGCAGGGGCACCAGGACAGGTGCATGTCCCTGGCAGGGGCACCAGGACAGGTGTCATCGTGGGTGTTTTGGGCTCCGGCACAGCTTGTGTTGCTCATGTGATGTTGATTATTGCTTCTTTTGTAGAAAAGAAACCAAAAATCGAGCGCTGAAAATATTGGAGACGTGTTAGCTGATTCAGAAAAAGCCAAAGTGGTGGCAGCTGCTAATGGGAAGATAATAACTGCGTCCCATTTCTAGGTGGGTTACACATTTTATCACCGCTCATCCTCACCCGTTTTATTATCGCTGAATCACAACTCATGAAACTGTGTTAGTTTAACAATTAGCAATTGAAGGATTCATTCACAGACTGAGGCTCCCCTAGAAGACCAGTTTTCCCCAGGAACATTCCAGATAGTGGCCCATAATTTCCGATCGGAGGCTTCCTGCGTGCGGATGTCTCCTATCGGGAAAAATCTACGCCCTTACCTGAGGGCTCCCAAGGTGAGGCCATTTCCGATTCTGGGCCTCTCCACAGTCGGAATGCGCAGGGCCCAGGTATCCCAGGGGCGCAGGCGGTTCACAAGCATCCCTGGATCACGTGGGCCAGGCTAGCCAATGGGAGAAGGGAATCTCCTTTCATACTTTTGACAGGTGGACCGGTCAAATATATGAATGGGGATCACTGGAAAAAAGACACTAAAACATTAAATACATTTTTTTTTTAAATCACATTTTTAAAATGAGTTAAAATTACATTAAATTAAATATTTTAAACAAATTTAATTTTTTGAAAAACAAAGTTTTTTACAGGGCTAAAAATAAACTTACCTTTTTTAAAAGTATTTTTAAATTTTAAATGAAAGATTTTTTAACTTTTTTTAAACTCTTGTGCTGGTAAAAGCAGGTCTTACACCTGCTTTTACCAGGCGTAAGATTTTTAAGGGATTTCAGCAGGCGGAGGTTCTGCAGAAAGTGGAACTCTCCCCCCGCAGAGGCCCTTCTCCAGGGCAGGCGTCCGATCTGTCAGGAGGATTCTTGACAGATCGGAAATGCCAGTTTTCAGCGCATGCGATTCGTACAACTCGTACACACCCGTAGGCATCGGGAAATATGGGCCAAAATCTCTCTAACCAGGGGGTGTGTCCGCTATTAACATGAAAGGGCTGTAGGGGGAAGGGGGGTGTGGGGGACATTAGTAAAGTGCACCATCTGCTGCAGGATGAGCGTTGGTTTGGAGTTTCGCGGTGTGAGGAGGAACTTCAAGTCACCTTCCCCTAAATTCTACGGAATAATTTATTAATACAATGTAAACAAATAGATAATTTACTGATGTAACCTGCACTTTGTACTATGTGTACACTGAAACTTTACACCCACAGGTCATAACAGTATTCTTGATGTGCAACCTTCTGAACTGATACCCCGTGTCCCCCTCGCTCCCAGTGTCCCCCTCGCTCCCAGTGTCCCCCTCGCTCCCAGTGTCCCCCTCGCTCCCAGTGCCCCCCTCGCTCCCAGTGTCCCCCTCGCTCCCAGTGCCCCCCTCGCTCCCAGTGTCCCCCTCGCTCCCAGTGTCCCCCTCGCTCCCAGTGTCCCCCTCGCTCCCAGTGTCCCCCTCGCTCCCAGTGTCCCCCTCGCTCCCAGTGTCCCCCTCGCTCCCAGTGCCCCCCTCGCTCCCAGTGTCCCCCTCGCTCCCAGTGCCCCCAGTAAATCTCATGTTTCTTTTGTTTTAGTACCTTCAAAGCACTCTGAAGAAAATGAAGAAAGTTCCTGAAGAACAGTCTCCTGCCTTACTCTTCTTGACTTGCAGACTGAGCATTATTAGACTAAGTTTGGAATCTGAACTGATTTTTTTTTCATGTGATGAAGTTTTTCTGTAATTTTGACGTGATGAAGTTTTTCTGTAATTTTGACTAAGATGTGAAAAGTCCCTCATTTCCTGTCCTCAGTCTCTGGAAACCTCTCGTGTGAGAGGCACAGCCTGCCCCCAGATTTTGATGGAGCTGTGATTAGATCATAAGAATTCGGAGCAGGAGTCGGCCCCTCGAGCCTGCTCCACTCATTCAATAAGATCATGGCTGATCATCGACCTCAACTCCACTTTCCCAGCCGATCCCCATATCCCTTGATTCCCCTAGAGTCCAAAAATCTATCGATCTCAGTCTTGAATATACTCAACGACTGAGCCTCCACAGCCCTCTGGGGTGGAGAATTCCAAAGGTTCACCACCCTTTGAATGAAGAAATTTCTCCTCATCTCGGTCTTAAATGGCCGACCCCTTATCCTGAGACTGTGACCCCCGGTTCTAGACTCTCCAGCCAGGGGAAACAACCTCTCAGTATCGACCCTGTCAGGCCATACAACATGACCACTGGGAGTTGTATGGAACCCTTTCTCTGTGTCTCTTCCCCCTTCCACTCAGAACCTCTTCACAATGGTGCAGCTGACAGTGCCAGAAAGTGTCACCATTTGCCCCGAGCCGTGCGTTACCGTGGGTCGGACAGTCAGCTTTCTCTGTACATCTTCTGCATTTCATATAATTGCTGCAGTTTGCGTGTGATTCCCCCTCCTTGTTGACTCCTCTGTTCACTTCATCATAGAAACTAGAACAATGTGCCTCTGCTGGGACTGGAACTGGTGCTGGTGTCGGTGTCAGCTCCCAAGCCACAGCTAGCTGCTCGAGTCTCATTCCTTCAGTGTTTCTTCAGGTCTCAACAGAAATCTGCAGCAAGATCAGGAAAGTCCACATCAGCGCACAGCTGTATCCCACAAACCACTTGAGTTTCATTTCTCTTCCTTGCTCGGGGATTCCACCAGTAACTGAGGCAGCGGAAACCTTTTCTTAACCTGTACTACCAATTTTATTTTAAGAACATATTTACGTATATTTTAAACAAACTACAAAGCTGATTTAATTTTGTAGCAATATTTTAACCGTATTAATTATGAACATTTTACAATTGAAACATTTTATTCGGGTGATGTGAATCACCAAAACCAAAGCTTTTATTTTTCCAAAAATCAGTTTGTTTATTAATAGTCACTCTGTACATTAAAGGTATATAAATGCTCAGTTTCTCGTCATCTATCACAGTCACACCTTTCCTCACTATATGTCAACATTTATAATGGAAACGGTCCTTAGAAACATGTCACGTTGGGATAATGAGCCATGTACAGAAGGGATCCAGATGTTTTATTGCAATCAGTCTATTATAAATGCAAACATTTGGAAAGCTGTACAAGGCAGGATTTTGCTGTCGTTTGCCACCCATTTAGCAGCAGTCACGGGCGGTGGGAGGCGGATCCTTGTATATTTTCCCCCAACAGATTTTCCGTGGAAGTGACGCCAGCTCAAATGTGGGCGGAGAATTCAAATCAGATGCTAATGACCCAATAACGTTGTACATCACTTTATCTGTCATTATCACCGTGGCAACACGGCACAGTATTTACCCCGAATTAACCAGACAGTGTGACTGGCGGAGGCGCCTGGCAGCAATCTAAATGCTGAAGGAGATGCAGCTCGGCCACTGTTTTCTCCCCTGCCTCTTTACGCTGCTGGGGTCTGTGCCGACTCCACAACCCCGTGCACAGCTGGGGTCCGTGCCGACTCCACAACCCCGTGCACAGCTGGGGTCCGTGCCGACTCCACAACCCCGTGCACAGCTGGGGTCCGTGCCGACTCCACAACCCCGTGCACAGCTGGGATCCGTGCCGACTCCACAACCCCGTGCACAGCTGGGGTCCGTGCCGACTCCACAACCCCGTGCACAGCTGGGATCCGTGCCGACTCCACAACCCCGTGCACAGCTGGGGTCCGTGCCGACTCCACAACCCCTTGCACAGCTGGGGTCCGTGCCGACTCCACAACCCCGTGCACAGCTGGGATCCGTGCCGACTCCACAACCCCGTGCACAGCAACACAGGGCGAAACATTGGTGGCAGCTCTGCCAGGGCAGACACCGTGCTCGGAGCTAAGCATGTGTGCGACATGGTTACCCCCTCACCGTGTTCACTAGCTCATCACCAGGAGTGGCGTGTGGACCAGTCCTTCACTCACATCCTCACACACTTTCTCCCAAATCCAAGGCATGGATTGTGACCGAGGAACATGGATCGAGGAACAGCACCTCATCTTCCGATTAGGCACTTTACAGCCTTCCGGACTCAATATCGAGTTCAACAATTTCAGATCATAACCTCGGCCCCTATTACATTTTTACTTATATTTTTTATCCACACCTTTGTTTTGGCTTTCCCCCCACCTTTTTTTTTTCTTTTTCTCCCCCACATGGCAGCTGTCTCCCATTCTGCCAGCGCATTTCACACCTAATCGAGAGCCGTCCTTTGTCTCCACTAGTCCCATCACCATCTCGTCTGGTTTTGAATACCTCTTAATGTCTCTTCTCTTTTGTTCTCTCCTAGCCTGGCCTTTTAATCCATTTCATTTCCTGTGCTTCTTTAGTCTTGACAAAGGGGTTTTCACCCGAAACGTTGACTCTATTTTCTCTCCACGGATGTTGCCTGGCCTGTTGAGTTTTTCCAGCATTTACTGTTGTTATTATGGATTGTGACTGATTGATTCATGCCTGGTTATGATCTGTGTACCAATACCTGGGTACGACTGCATTTCACGCCAACGAGCACCGTGACACACCAGCAGTGGTCAGTGAAGACTCAAATCTATGCCCTAATATCCAGATGGAGGAGAAAGCTTCACAGCGGCTGGGTGAAAGACAGCAGTGGGAATGGGGGAATGGACCAGCCGGCCATTGATTGAATGGAATCCCTTCCTGTTCAGGAAATGAAGTATTTCTCCACAGCTTCCCTTGTACTTTGAGTAAACCAGACACACGCTACTGCAATGAGTCATGCCAAAATTAATAGTTTCTGCTTTATCAAATGGAGCTGCTGGAGCCTGGTCAATATTACACCGTTTCCCTGCTCCACATTCCGGACTGGCTCAGCCGCCCGCATCTCACTGAAGACAGTAAACAGACATCCTCGGCTCCTACACTCCGGCCTAGATCATCAGCAAACAGTGACCAGTGACACTAACACCTCCTCTCTTCCCATTGTCCAGGGCCCCAAACACTCCTTCCAGGTGAAACAGCGATTTACTTCTACTTCTTTCAATTTGGTATACTGTATTCGCTGCTCACGATGTGGTCTCCTCTACATTGGGGAGACCAAACACAGATTGGGTGACTGCTTTGCGGAACACTTCTGTCCCCACCCTCACACACACTGTACCCCATCCAACTCCCCACCCTCACACACACTGTAGCCCATCCAACTCCCCACCCTCACACACACTGTACCCCATCCAACTCCCCACCCTCACACACACTGTACCCCACCCTCACACACACTGTACCCCATCCAACTCCCCACCCTCACACACACTGTACCCCATCCAACTCCCCACCCTCACACACACTGTACCCCATCCAACTCCCCACCCTCACACACACTGTATCCCATCCAACTCCCCACCCTCACACACACTGTACCCCATCCAACTCCCCACCCTCACACACACTGTACCCCATCCAACTCCCCACCCTCACACACACTGTACCCCATCCGACTCCCCACCCTCACACACACTGTACCCCATCCGACTCCCCACCCTCACACACACTGTACCCCATCCGACTCCCCACCCTCACACACACTGTACCCGATCCGACTCCCCACCCTCACACACTGTACCCCATCCGACTCCCCACCCTCACACACACTGTACCCCATCCGACTCCCCACCCTCACACACACTGTACCCCATCCGACTCCCCACCCTCACACACACTGTACCCCATCCGACTCCCCACCCTCACACGCACTACCCCATCCAACTCCCCACCCTCACACACACTGTACCCCATCCGACTCCCCACCCTCACACACACTGTACCCCATCCGACTCCCCACCCTCACACACACTGTACCCCATCCGACTCCCCACCCTCACACACACAAACTGTACCCCATCCGACTCCCCACCCTCACACACACTGTACCCCATCCGACTCCCCACCCTCACACACACTGTACCCCATCCAACTCCCCACCCCCACACACACTGTACCCCATCCAACTCCCCACCCTCACACACACTGTACCCCATCCAACTCCCCACCCTCACACACACTGTACCCCATCCAACTCCCCACCCTCACACACACTGTACCCCATCCAACTCCCCACCCTCACACACACTGTACCCCATCCAACTCCCCACCCTCACACACACTGTACCCCATCCAACTCCCCACCCTCACACACACTGTACCCCATCCAACTCCCCACCCTCACACACACTGTACCCCATCCAACTCCCCACCCTCACACACACAAACTGTACCCCATCCAACTCCCCACCCTCACAAACACTGTACCCCATCCAACTCCCCACCCTCACACACACTGTACCCCATCCAACTTCCCACCCTCACACACACTGTACCCCATCCAACTCCCCACCCTCACACACACTGTACCCCATCCAACTCCCCACCCTCACACACACTGTACCCCATCCAACTTCCCACCCTCACACACACTGTACCCCATCCGACTCCCCACCCTGACACACACTGTACCCCATCCAACTCCCCACCCTCACACACACAAACTGTACCCCATCCAACTCCCCACCTTCACACACACTGTACCCCATCCAACTCCCCACCCTCACACACACTGTACCCCATCCAACTCCCCACCCTCACACACACTGTACCCCATCCAACTCCCCACCCTCACACACACTGTACCCCATCCAGCTCCCCACCCTCACACACACAAACTGTACCCCATCCAACTCCCCACCCTCACACACACTGTACCCAATCCAACTCCCCACCCTCACACACACTGTACCCCATCCAACTCCCCACCATTCACACACACTGTACCCCATCCAACTCCCCACCCTCACACACACTGTACCCCATCCAACTCCCCACCCTCACACACACTGTACACCATCCAACTCCCCACCCTCACACACAATGTACCCCATCCAACTCCCCACCCTCACACACACTGTACCCCATCCAACTCCCCACCCTCACACACACTGTACCCCATCCAACTCCCCACCCTCACACACACTGTACCCCATCCAACTCCCCACCCTCACACACACACTGTACCCCATCCAACTCCCCACCCTCACACACACTGTACCCCATCCAACTCCCCACCCTCACACACTCTGTACCCCATCCGACTCCCCACCCTCACACACACTGTACCCCATCCAACTCCCCACCCTCACACACACTGTACCCCATCCAACTCCCCACCCTCACACACACTGTACCCCATCCAACTCCCCACCCTCACACACACTGTACCCCATCCAACTCCCCACCATTCACACACACTGTACCCCATCCAACTCCCCACCCTCACACACACTGTACCCCATCCAAATCCCCACCCTCACACACAATGTACCCCATCCAACTCCCCACCCTCACACACACTGTACCCCATCCAACTCCCCACGCTCACACACACTGTACCCCATCCAACTCCCCACCCTCACACACACTGTACCCCATACAACTCCCCACCCTCACACACACTGTACCCCATCCAACTCCCCACCCTCACACACACTGTACCCCATCCAACTCCCCACCCTCACACACACTGTACCCCATCCAACTCCCCACCCTCACACACACAAACTGTACCCCATCCAACTCCCCACCCTCACACACACTGTACCCCATCCAACTCCCCACCCTCACACACACTGTACCACATCCAACTCCCCACCCTCACACACACTGTACCCCATCCAACTCCCCACCCTCACACACACACTGTACCCCATCCAACTCCCCACCCTCACACACACTGTACCCCATCCAACTCCCCACCCTCACACACACTGTACCCCATCCAACTCCCCACCCTCACACACACTGTACCCCATCCAACTCCCCACCCTCACACACACTGTACCCCATCCAACTCCCCACCCTCACACACACTGTACCCCATCCAACTCCCCACCCTCACACACACTGTACCCCATCCAACTCCCCACCCTCACACACACTGTACCCCATCCAACTCCCCACCCTCACACACACTGTACCCCATCCAACTCCCCACCCTCACACACACTGTACCCCATCCAACTCCCCACCCTCACACACACTGTACCCCATCCAACTCCCCACCCTCACACACACTGTACCCCATCCAACTCCCCACCTTCACACACACTGTACCCCATCCAACTCCCCACCCTCACACACACTGTACCCCATCCAACTCCCCACCCTCACACACACTGTACCCCATCCGACTCCCCACCCTCACACACACTGTACCCCATCCGACTCCCCACCCTGACACACACTGTACCCCATCCAACTCCCCACCCTCACACACACAAACTGTACCCCATCCAACTCCCCACCCTCACAAACACTGTACCCCATCCAACTCCCCACCCTCACACACACTGTACCCCATCCAACTTCCCACCCTCACACACACTGTACCCCATCCAACTCCCCACCCTCACACACACTGTACCCCATCCAACTCCCCACCCTCACACACACTGTACCCCATCCAACTTCCCACCCTCACACACACTGTACCCCATCCGACTCCCCACCCTGACACACACTGTACCCCATCCAACTCCCCACCCTCACACACACAAACTGTACCCCATCCAACTCCCCACCTTCACACACACTGTACCCCATCCAACTCCCCACCCTCACACACACTGTACCCCATCCAACTCCCCACCCTCACACACACTGTACCCCATTCAACTCCCCACCCTCACACACACTGTACCCCATCCAACTCCCCACCCTCACACACACTGTACCCCATCCAGCTCCCCACCCTCACACACACAAACTGTACCCCATCCAACTCCCCACCCTCACACACACTGTACCCAATCCAACTCCCCACCCTCACACACACTGTACCCCATCCAACTCCCCACCATTCACACACACTGTACCCCATCCAACTCCCCACCCTCACACACACTGTACCCCATCCAACTCCCCACCCTCACACACACTGTACACCATCCAACTCCCCACCCTCACACACAATGTACCCCATCCAACTCCCCACCCTCACACACACTGTACCCCATCCAACTCCCCACCCTCACACACACTGTACCCCATCCAACTCCCCACCCTCACACACACTGTACCCCATCCGACTCCCCACCCTCACACACTCTGTACCCCATCCGACTCCCCACCCTCACACACACTGTACCCCATCCAACTCCCCACCCTCACACACACTGTACCCCATCCAACTCCCCACCCTCACACACACTGTACCCCATCCAACTCCCCACCCTCACACACACTGTACCCCATCCAACTCCCCACCATTCACACACACTGTACCCCATCCAACTCCCCACCCTCACACACACTGTACCCCATCCAAATCCCCACCCTCACACACAATGTACCCCATCCAACTCCCCACCCTCACACACACTGTACCCCATCCAACTCCCCACGCTCACACACACTGTACCCCATCCAACTCCCCACCCTCACACACACTGTACCCCATACAACTCCCCACCCTCACACACACTGTACCCCATCCAACTCCCCACCCTCACACACACTGTACCCCATCCAACTCCCCACCCTCACACACACAAACTGTACCCCATCCAACTCCCCACCCTCACACACACTGTACCCCATCCAACTCCCCACCCTCACACACACTGTACCACATCCAACTCCCCACCCTCACACACACTGTACCCCATCCAACTCCCCACCCTCACACACACACTGTACCCCATCCAACTCCCCACCCTCACACACACTGTACCCCATCCAACTCCCCACCCTCACACACACTGTACCCCATCCAACTCCCCACCCTCACACACACTGTACCCCATCCAACTCCCCACCCTCACACACACTGTACCCCATCCAACTCCCCACCCTCACACACACTGTACCCCATCCAACTCCCCACCCTCACACACACTGTACCCCATCCAACTCCCCACCCTCACACACACTGTACCCCATCCAACTCCCCACCCTCACACACACTGTACCCCATCCAACTCCCCACCCTCACACACACTGTACCCCATCCAACTCCCCACCCTCACACACACTGTACCCCATCCAACTCCCCACCTTCACACACACTGTACCCCATCCAACTCCCCACCCTCACACACACTGTACCCCATTCAACTCCCCACCCTCACACACACTGTACCCCATCCAACTCCCCACCCTCACACACACTGTACCCCATCCAACTCCCCACCCTCACACACACTGCACCCCATCCAACTCCCCACCCTCACACACACTGTACCCCATCCAACTCCCCACCCTCGCACACACTTTACCCCATCCAACTCCTCACCCTCACACACAGTGTACCCCATCCAACTCCCCACCCTCAAACACACTGTACCCCATCCAACTCCCCACCCTCACACACACTGTACCCCATCCAACTCCCCACCCTCACACACACTGTACCCCATCCAACTCAACACCCTCACACACACTGTACCCCATCCAACTCCCCACCCTCACACAAAATGTACCCCATCCAACTCCCCACCCTCACACACACACTGTACCCCATCCAACTCCCCACCCTCACACACACTGTACCCCATCCAACTCCCCACCCTCACACACACTGTACCCCATCCAACTCCACACCCTCACACTGTACCCCATCCAACTCCCCACCCTCACACACACTGTACCCCATCCAACTCCCCACCCTCACCCACACTGTACCCCATCCAACTCCCCACCCTCACACACACTGTACACCATCCAACTCCCCACCCTCACACACACTGTACCCCATCCAACTCCACACCCTCTCACACACACTGTACCCCATCCAACTCCCCACCCTCTCACACACACTGTACCCCATCCAACTCCACACCCTCTCACACACACTGTACCCCATCCAACTCCCCACCCTCACACACACTGTACCCCATCCAACTTCCCACCCTCACACACACTGTACCCCATCCAACTCCCCACCCTCACACACACTGTACCCCATCCAACTCCCCACCCTCACACACACTGTACCCCATCCAACTCCACACCCTCAAACTGTACCCCATCCAACTCCCCACCCTCACACACACACTGTACCCCATCCAACTCCCCACCCTCACTCACACTGTACCCCATCCAACTCCCCACCCTCACACACACTGTACTCCATCCAACTCCCCATCCTCACACACACTGTACCCCATCCAACTCCCCACACTCACACACACTGTACCCCATCCAACTCCCCACCCTCACACACACTGTACCCCATCCGACTCCCCACCCTCACACACACTGTACCCCATCCGACTCCCCACCCTCACACACACTGTACCCCATCCGACTCCCCACCCTCACACACACAAACTGTACCCCATCCGACTCCCCACCCTCACACACACTGTACCCCATCCGACTCCCCACCCTCACACACACTGTACCCCATCCTACTCCCCACCCCCACACACACTGTACCCCATCCAACTCCCCACCCTCACACACACTGTACCCCATCCAACTCCCCACCCTCACACACACTGTACCCCATCCAACTCCCCACCCTCACACACACTGTACCCCATCCAACTCCCCACCCTCACACACACTGTACCCCATCCAACTCCCCACCCTCACACACACTGTACCCCATCCAACTCCCCACCCTCACACACACTGTACCCCATCCAACTCCCCACCCTCACACACACTGTACCCCATCCAACTCCCCACCCTCACACACACAAACTGTACCCCATCCAACTCCCCACCCTCACAAACACTGTACCCCATCCAACTCCCCACCCTCACACACACTGTACCCCATCCAACTTCCCACCCTCACACACACTGTACCCCATCCAACTCCCCACCCTCACACACACTGTACCCCATCCAACTCCCCACCCTCACACACACTGTACCCCATCCAACTTCCCACCCTCACACACACTGTACCCCATCCGACTCCCCACCCTGACACACACTGTACCCCATCCAACTCCCCACCCTCACACACACAAACTGTACCCCATCCAACTCCCCACCTTCACACACACTGTACCCCATCCAACTCCCCACCCTCACACACACTGTACCCCATCCAACTCCCCACCCTCACACACACTGTACCCCATCCAACTCCCCACCCTCACACACACTGTACCCCATCCAGCTCCCCACCCTCACACACACAAACTGTACCCCATCCAACTCCCCACCCTCACACACACTGTACCCAATCCAACTCCCCACCCTCACACACACTGTACCCCATCCAACTCCCCACCATTCACACACACTGTACCCCATCCAACTCCCCACCCTCACACACACTGTACCCCATCCAACTCCCCACCCTCACACACACTGTACACCATCCAACTCCCCACCCTCACACACAATGTACCCCATCCAACTCCCCACCCTCACACACACTGTACCCCATCCAACTCCCCACCCTCACACACACTGTACCCCATCCAACTCCCCACCCTCACACACACTGTACCCCATCCAACTCCCCACCCTCACACACACACTGTACCCCATCCAACTCCCCACCCTCACACACACTGTACCCCATCCAACTCCCCACCCTCACACACTCTGTACCCCATCCGACTCCCCACCCTCACACACACTGTACCCCATCCAACTCCCCACCCTCACACACACTGTACCCCATCCAACTCCCCACCCTCACACACACTGTACCCCATCCAACTCCCCACCCTCACACACACTGTACCCCATCCAACTCCCCACCATTCACACACACTGTACCCCATCCAACTCCCCACCCTCACACACACTGTACCCCATCCAAATCCCCACCCTCACACACACTGTACCCCATCCAACTCCCCACCCTCACACACAATGTACCCCATCCAACTCCCCACCCTCACACACACTGTACCCCATCCAACTCCCCACGCTCACACACACTGTACCCCATCCAACTCCCCACCCTCACACACACTGTACCCCATACAACTCCCCACCCTCACACACACTGTACCCCATCCAACTCCCCACCCTCACACACACTGTACCCCATCCAACTCCCCACCCTCACACACACTGTACCCCATCCAACTCCCCACCCTCACACACACAAACTGTACCCCATCCAACTCCCCACCCTCACACACACTGTACCCCATCCAACTCCCCACCCTCACACACACTGTACCACATCCAACTCCCCACCCTCACACACACTGTACCCCATCCAACTCCCCACCCTCACACACACACTGTACCCCATCCAACTCCCCACCCTCACACACACTGTACCCCATCCAACTCCCCACCCTCACACACACTGTACCCCATCCAACTCCCCACCCTCACACACACTGTACCCCATCCAACTCCCCACCCTCACACACACTGTACCCCATCCAACTCCCCACCCTCACACACACTGTACCCCATCCAACTCCCCACCCTCACACACACTTTACCCCATCCAACTCCCCACCCTCACACACACTGTACCCCATCCAACTCCCCACCCTCACACACACTGTACCCCATCCAACTCCCCACCCTCACACACACTGTACCCCATCCAACTCCCCACCCTCACACACACTGTACCCCATCCAACTCCCCACCCTCACACACACTGTACCCCATCCAACTCCCCACCTTCACACACACTGTACCCCATCCAACTCCCCACCCTCACACACACTGTACCCCATCCAACTCCCCACCCTCACACACACTGTACCCCATCCAACTCCCCACCCTCACACACACTGTACCCCATCCAACTCCCCACCCTCACACACACTGTACCCCATCCAACTCCCCACCCTCACACACACTGTACCCCATCCAACTCCCCACTGTCACACACACTGTACCCCATCCAACTCCCCACCCTCACACACACTGTACCCCATCCGACTCCCCACCCTCACACACACTGTACCCCATCCGACTCCCCACCCTGACACACACTGTACCCCATCCAACTCCCCACCCTCACACACACAAACTGTACCCCATCCAACTCCCCACCCTCACAAACACTGTACCCCATCCAACTCCCCACCCTCACACACACTGTACCCCATCCAACTTCCCACCCTCACACACACTGTACCCCATCCAACTCCCCACCCTCACACACACTGTACCCCATCCAACTCCCCACCCTCACACACACTGTACCCCATCCAACTTCCCACCCTCACACACACTGTACCCCATCCGACTCCCCACCCTGACACACACTGTACCCCATCCAACTCCCCACCCTCACACACACAAACTGTACCCCATCCAACTCCCCACCTTCACACACACTGTACCCCATCCAACTCCCCACCCTCACACACACTGTACCCCATCCAACTCCCCACCCTCACACACACTGTACCCCATTCAACTCCCCACCCTCACACACACTGTACCCCATCCAACTCCCCACCCTCACACACACTGTACCCCATCCAGCTCCCCACCCTCACACACACAAACTGTACCCCATCCAACTCCCCACCCTCACACACACTGTACCCAATCCAACTCCCCACCCTCACACACACTGTACCCCATCCAACTCCCCACCATTCACACACACTGTACCCCATCCAACTCCCCACCCTCACACACACTGTACCCCATCCAACTCCCCACCCTCACACACACTGTACACCATCCAACTCCCCACCCTCACACACAATGTACCCCATCCAACTCCCCACCCTCACACACACTGTACCCCATCCAACTCCCCACCCTCACACACACTGTACCCCATCCAACTCCCCACCCTCACACACACTGTACCCCATCCGACTCCCCACCCTCACACACTCTGTACCCCATCCGACTCCCCACCCTCACACACACTGTACCCCATCCAACTCCCCACCCTCACACACACTGTACCCCATCCAACTCCCCACCCTCACACACACTGTACCCCATCCAACTCCCCACCCTCACACACACTGTACCCCATCCAACTCCCCACCATTCACACACACTGTACCCCATCCAACTCCCCACCCTCACACACACTGTACCCCATCCAAATCCCCACCCTCACACACAATGTACCCCATCCAACTCCCCACCCTCACACACACTGTACCCCATCCAACTCCCCACGCTCACACACACTGTACCCCATCCAACTCCCCACCCTCACACACACTGTACCCCATACAACTCCCCACCCTCACACACACTGTACCCCATCCAACTCCCCACCCTCACACACACTGTACCCCATCCAACTCCCCACCCTCACACACACAATCTGTACCCCATCCAACTCCCCACCCTCACACACACTGTACCCCATCCAACTCCCCACCCTCACACACACTGTACCACATCCAACTCCCCACCCTCACACACACTGTACCCCATCCAACTCCCCACCCTCACACACACACTGTACCCCATCCAACTCCCCACCCTCACACACACTGTACCCCATCCAACTCCCCACCCTCACACACACTGTACCCCATCCAACTCCCCACCCTCACACACACTGTACCCCATCCAACTCCCCACCCTCACACACACTGTACCCCATCCAACTCCCCACCCTCACACACACTGTACCCCATCCAACTCCCCACCCTCACACACACTGTACCCCATCCAACTCCCCACCCTCACACACACTGTACCCCATCCAACTCCCCACCCTCACACACACTGTACCCCATCCAACTCCCCACCCTCACACACACTGTACCCCATCCAACTCCCCACCCTCACACACACTGTACCCCATCCAACTCCCCACCTTCACACACACTGTACCCCATCCAACTCCCCACCCACACACACACTGTACCCCATTCAACTCCCCACCCTCACACACACTGTACCCCATCCAACTCCCCACCCTCACACACACTGTACCCCATCCAACTCCCCACCCTCACACACACTGCACCCCATCCAACTCCCCACCCTCACACACACTGTACCCCATCCAACTCCCCACCCTCGCACACACTTTACCCCATCCAACTCCTCACCCTCACACACAGTGTACCCCATCCAACTCCCCACCCTCAAACACACTGTACCCCATCCAACTCCCCACCCTCACACACACTGTACCCCATCCAACTCCCCACCCTCACACACACTGTACCCCATCCAACTCAACACCCTCACACACACTGTACCCCATCCAACTCCCCACCCTCACACAAAATGTACCCCATCCAACTCCCCACCCTCACACACACACTGTACCCCATCCAACTCCCCACCCTCACACACACTGTACCCCATCCAACTCCCCACCCTCACACACACTGTACCCCATCCAACTCCACACCCTCACACTGTACCCCATCCAACTCCCCACCCTCACACACACTGTACCCCATCCAACTCCCCACCCTCACCCACACTGTACCCCATCCAACTCCCCACCCTCACACACACTGTACACCATCCAACTCCCCACCCTCACACACACTGTACCCCATCCAACTCCACACCCTCTCACACACACTGTACCCCATCCAACTCCCCACCCTCTCACACACACTGTACCCCATCCAACTCCACACCCTCTCACACACACTGTACCCCATCCAACTCCCCACCCTCACACACACTGTACCCCATCCAACTTCCCACCCTCACACACACTGTACCCCATCCAACTCCCCACCCTCACACACACTGTACCCCATCCAACTCCCCACCCTCACACACACTGTACCCCATCCAACTCCACACCCTCAAACTGTACCCCATCCAACTCCCCACCCTCACACACACACTGTACCCCATCCAACTCCCCACCCTCACTCACACTGTACCCCATCCAACTCCCCACCCTCACACACACTGTACTCCATCCAACTCCCCATCCTCACACACACTGTACCCCATCCAACTCCCCACACTCACACACACTGTACCCCATCCAACTCCCCACCCTCACACACACTGTACCCCATCCAACTCCCCACCCTCACACACACTGTACCCCATCCAACTCCCCACCCTCACACACACACTGTACCCCATCCAATTCACCACCCTCTCACACACTGTACCCCATCCGACTCCCCACCCTCACACACACTGTACCCCATCCAACTCCCCACCATCACACACAATGTACCCCATCCAACTCCCCACCCTCACACACACTGTACCCCATCCAACTCCCCACCCTCACACACACTGTACACCATCCAACTCCCCACCCTCACACACACTGTACCCCATCCAACTCCCCACCCTCACACACACTGTACCCCATCCGAATCCCCACCCTCACACACACTGTACCCCATCCGACTCCCCACCCTCACACACTGTACCCCATCCAACTCCCCACCCTCACACACACACTGTACCCCATCCAACTCCACACCCTCACACACACACTGTACCTCATCCAACTCCCCATCCTCACACACACTGTACCCCATCCAACTCCCCACCCTCACACACTCTGTACCCCATCCGACTCCCCACCCTCACACACACTGTACCCCATCCGACTCCCCACCCTCACACACACTGTGCCCCATCCGACTCCCCACCCTCACACACACTGTACCCCATCCGACTCCCCACCCTCACACACACTGTGCCCCATCCGACTCCCCACCCTCACACACACTGTACCCCATCCAACTCCCCACCCTCACACACACTGTACCCCATCCAACTCCCCACCCTCACACACACTGTACCCCATCCAAATCCCCACCCTCACACACAATGTACCCCATCCAACTCCCCACCCTCACACACACTGTACCCCATCCAACTCCCCACCCTCACACACACTGTACCCCATCCAACTCCCCACCCTCACACACACTGTACCCCATACAACTCCCCACCCTCACACACATTGTACCCCATCCAACTCCCCACCCTCACACACACTGTACCCCATCCAACTCCCCACCCTCACACACACTGTACCCCATCCAACTCCCCACCCTAACACACACAAACTGTACCCCATCCAACTCCCCACCCTCACACACACACTGTACCCCATCCAACTCCCCACCCTCACACACACTGTACCCCATCCAACTCCCCACCCTTACACACACTGTACCCCATCCAACTCCCCACCCTCACACACACTGTACTCCATCCAACTCCCCACCCTCACACACACTGTACCCCATCCAACTCCCCACCCTCACACACACTGTACCCCATCCAACTCCCCACCCTCACACACACTGTACCCCATCCAACTCCCCACCCTCACACACACTGTACCCCATACAACTCCCCACCCTCACACACATTGTACCCCATCCAACTCCCCACCCTCACACACACTGTACCCCATCCAACTCCCCACCCTCACACACACTGTACCCCATCCAACTCCCCACCCTCACACACACAAACTGTACCCCATCCAACTCCCCACCCTCACACACACTGTACCCCATCCAACTCCCCACACTCACACACACTGTACCCCATCCAACTCCCCACCTTCACACACACTGTACCCCATCCAACTCCCCACCCTCACACACACACACTGTACCCCATCCAACTCCCCACCCTCACACACACTGTACCCCATCCAACTCCCCACCCTCACACACACTGTACCCCATCCAACTCCCCACCCTCACACACACTGTACCCCATCCAACTCCCCACCCTCACACACACTTTACCCCATCCGACTCGCCACCCTCACACACACTGTACCCCATCCAACTCCCCACCCTCGCACACACTGTACCCCATCCAACTCCCCACCCTCACACAAACTGTACCCCATCCAACTCCCCACCCTCACACACACACTGTACCCCATCCAACTACCCACCCTCACACACATTGTACCCCATCCAACTCCCCACCCTCACACACACTGTACCCCATCCAACTCCACACCCTCACACTGTACCCCATCCAACTCCCCACCCTCACACACACTGTACCCCATCCAACTCCCCACCCTCACACACACTGTACCCCATCCAACTCCCCACCCTCACACACACTGTACCCCATCCAACTCCCCACCCTCTCACACACACTGTACCCCATCCAACTTCCCACCCTCACACACACTGTACCCCATCCAACTCCCCACCCTCACACACACTGTACCCCATCCAACTCCCCACCCTCACACACACTGTACCCCATCCAACTCCCCACCCTCACACACACTGTACCCCATCCAACTCCACACCCTCACACTGTACCCCATCCAACTCCCCACCCTCACACACACACTGTACCCCATCCAACTCCCCACCCTCACTCACACTGTACCCCATCCAACTCCCCACCCTCACACACACTGTACTCCATCCAACTCCCCATCCTCACACACACTGTACCCCATCCAACTCCCCACCCTCACACACACTGTACCCCATCCAACTCCCCACCCTCACACACACTGTACCCCATCCAACTCCCCACCCTCACACACACTGTACCCCATCCGACTCCCCACCCTCACACACACTGTACCCCATCCGACTCCCCACCCTCACACACACTGTACCCCATCCGACTCCCCACCCTCACACACACTGTACCCCATCCGACTCCCCACCCTCACACACACTGTACCCGATCCGACTCCCCACCCTCACACACACTGCACCCCATCCGACTCCCCACCCTCACACACACTGTACCCCATCCGACTCCCCACCCTCACACACACTGTACCCCATCCGACTCCCCACCCTCACACACACTGTACCCCATCCGACTCCCCACCCTCACACACACTGTACCCCATCCGACTCCCCACCCTCACACACACTGTACCCCATCCGACTCCCCACCCTCACACACACAAACTGTACCCCATCCGACTCCCCACCCTCACACACACTGTACCCCATCCGACTCCCCACCCTCACACACACTGTACCCCATCCGACTCCCCACCCTCACACACACTGTGCCCCATCCGACTCCCCACCCTCACACACTGTACCCCATCCGACTCCCCACCCTCACACACACTGTACCCCATCCAACTTCCCACCCTCACACACACTGTACCCCATCCAACTCCCCACCCCCACACACACTGTACCCCATCCAACTCCCCACCCTCACACACACTGTACCCGATCCAACTCCCCACCCTCACACACACTGTACCCCATCCAACTCCCCACCCTCACACACACTGTACCCCATCCAACTCCCCACCCTCACACACACTGTACCCCATCCAACTCCCCACCCTCACACACACTGTACCCCATCCAACTCCCCACCCTCACACACACTGTACCCCATCCAACTCCCCACCCTCACACACACTGTACCCCATCCAACTCCCCACCCTCACACACACTGTACCCCATCCAACTCCCCACCCTCACACACACTGTACCCCATCCAACTCCCCACCCTCACACACACTGTACCCCATCCAACTCCCCACCCTCACACACACTGTACCCCATCCAACTCCCCACCCTGACACACACTGTACCCCATCCAACTCCCCACCCTCACACACACAAACTGTACCCCATCCAACTCCCCACCCTCACAAACACTGTACCCCATCCAACTCCCCACCCTCACACACACTGTACCCCATCCAACTCCCCACCCTCACACACACTGTACCCCATCCAACTTCCCACCCTCACACACACTGTACCCCATCTGACTCCCCACCCTGACACACACTGTACCCCATCCAACTCCCCACCCTCACACACACAAACTGTACCCCATCCAACTCCCCACCCTCACACACACTGTACCCCATCCAACTCCCCACCCTCACACACACTGTACCCCATCCAACTCCCCACCCTCACACACACTGTACCCCATCCAACTCCCCACCCTCACACACACTGTACCCCATCCAGCTCCCCACCCTCACACACACAAACTGTACCCCATCCAACTCCCCACCCTCACACACACTGTACCCAATCCAACTCCCCACCCTCACACACACTGTACCCCATCCAACTCCCCACCATTCACACACACTGTACCCCATCCAACTCCCCACCCTCACACACACTGTACCCCATCCAACTCCCCACCCTCACACACACTGTACACCATCCAACTCCCCACCCTCACACACAATGTACCCCATCCAACTCCCCACCCTCACACACACTGTACCCCATCCAACTCCCCACCCTCACACACACTGTACCCCATCCAACTCCCCACCCTCACACACACTGTACCCCATCCAACTCCCCACCCTCACACACTCTGTACCCCATCCGACTCCCCACCCTCACACACACTGTACCCCATCCAACTCCCCACCCTCACACACACTGTACCCCATCCAACTCCCCACCCTCACACACACTGTACCCCATCCAACTCCCCACCCTCACACACACTGTACCCCATCCAACTCCCCACCCTCACACACACTGTACCCCATCCAACTCCCCACCATTCACACACACTGTACCCCATCCAACTCCCCACCCTCACACACACTGTACCCCATCCAACTCCCCACCCTCACACACACTGTACCCCATCCAACTCCCCACCCTCACACACACAAACTGTACCCCATCCAACTCCCCACCCTCACACACACACTGTACCCCATCCAACTCCCCACCCTCACACACACTGTACCCCATCCAACTCCCCACCCTCACACACACACTGTACCACATCCAACTCCCACCCTCACACACACTGTACCCCATCCAACTCCCCACCCTCACACACACACTGTACCCCATCCAACTCCCCACCCTCACACACACTGTACCCCATCCAACTCCCCACCCTTACACACACTGTACCCCATCCAACTCCCCACCCTCACACACACTGTACCCCATCCAACTCCCCACCCTCACACACACTGTACCCCATCCAACTCCCCACCCTCACACACTGTACCCCATCCAACTCCCCACCCTCACACACACTGTACCCCATCCAACTCCCCACCCTCACACACACACTGTACCACATCCAACTCCCCACCCTCACACACACTGTACCCCATCCAACTCCCCACCCTCACACACACACTGTACCCCATCCAACTCCCCACCCTCACACACACTGTACCCCATCCAACTCCCCACCCTTACACACACTGTACCCCATCCAACTCCCCACCCTCACACACACTGTACCCCATCCAACTCCCCACCCTGACACACACTGTACCCCATCCAACTCCCCACCCTCACACACTCTGTACCCCATCCAACTCCCCACCCTCACACACTGTACCCCATCCAACTCCCCACCCTCACACACACTGTACCCCATCCAACTCCCCACCCTCACACACACTGTACCCCATCCAACTCCCCACCCTCACACACACTGTACTCCATCCAACTCCCCACCCTCACACACACTGTACCCCATCCAACTCCCCACCCTCACACACACTGTACCCCATCCAACTCCCCACCTTCACACACACTGTACCCCATCCAACTCCCCACCCCAGACACACTGTACCCCATCCAACTCCCCACCCTCACACACACTGTACCCCATCCAACTCCCCACCCTCACACACACTGTACCCCATCCAACTCCCCACCCTCACACACACTGTACCCCATCCAACTCCCCACCCTCACACACACTGTACCCCATCCAACTCCCCACCCTCACACACACAAACTGTACCCCATTCAACTCCCCACCCTCACACACACTGTACCCCATCCAACTCCCCACCCTCACACACACTGTACCCCATCCAACTCCCCACCCTCACACACACACTGTACCCCATCCAACTCCCCACCCTCACACACACTGAACCCCATCCAACTCCCCACCCTCACACACACTGTACCCCATCCAACTCCCCACCCTCACACACACTGTACCCCATCCAACTCCCCACCCTCACACACACTGCACCCCATCCAACTCCCCACCCTCACACACACTGTACCCCATCCAACTCCGCACCCTCTCACACACTGTACCCATCCAACTCCCCACCCTCTCACACACTGTACCCCATCCAACTCCCCACCCTCACACACACTGTACCCCATCCAACTCCCCACCCTCACACACACTGTACCCCATCCAACTCCCCACCCTCACACACACTGTACCCCATCCAACTCCCCACCCTCACACACAGTGTACCCCATCCAACTCCCCACCCTCAAACACACTGTACCCCATCCAACTCCCCACCCTCACACACACACTGTACCCCATCCAACTCCCCACCCTCACACACACTGTACCCCATCCAACTCCCCACCCTCACACACACTGTACCCCATCCAACTCCCCACCCTCACACAAAATGTACCCCATCCAACTCCCCACCCTCACACACACACTGTACCCCATCCAACTCCCCACCCTCACACACACTGTACCCCATCCAACTCCACACCCTCACACTGTACCCCATCCAACTCCCCACCCTCACACACACTTTACCCCATCCAACTCCCCACCCTCACACACACTGTACCCCATCCAACTCCCCACCCTCACACACACTGTACCCCATCCAACTCCCCACCCACTCACACACACTGTACCCCATCCAACTTCCCACCCTCACACACACTGTACCCCATCCAACTCCCCACCCTCACACACACTGTACCCCATCCAACTCCCCACCCTCACACACACTGTACCCCATCCAACTCCACACCCTCAAACTGTACCCCATCCAACTCCCCACCCTCACACACACTGTACCCCATCCAACTCCCCACCCTCACACACACTGTACCCCATCCAACTCCCCACCCTCACTCACACTGTACCCCATCCAACTCCCCACCCTCACACACACTGTACTCCATCCAACTCCCCATCCTCACACACACTGTACCCCATCCAACTCCCCACACTCACACACACTGTACCCCATTCAACTCCCCACCCTCACACACACTGTACCCCATCCAACTCCCCACCCTCACACACACTGTACCCCATCCAACTCCCCACCCTCACACACACACTGTACCCCATCCAACTCACCACCCTCTCACACACTGTACCCCATCCAACTCCCCACCCTCACACACACTGCACCCCATCCAACTCCCCACCCTCGCACACACTTTACCCCATCCAACTCCTCACCCTCACACACAGTGTACCCCATCCAACTCCCCACCCTCAAACACACTGTACCCCATCCAACTCCCCACCCTCACACACACACTGTACCCCATCCAACTCCCCACCCTCACACACACTGTACCCCATCCAACTCCCCACCCTCACACACACTGTACCCCATCCAACTCCCCACCCTCACACAAAATGTACCCCATCCAACTCCCCACCCTCACACACACACTGTACCCCATCCAACTCCCCACCCTCACACACACTGTACCCCATCCAACTCCACACCCTCACACACACTTTACCCCATCCAACTCCCCACCCTCACACACACTGTACCCCATCCAACTCCCCACCCTCACACACACTTTACCCCATCCAACTCCCCACCCTCACACACACTGTACCCCATCCAACTCCCCACCCTCACACACACTGTACCCCATCCAACTCCCCACCCTCACACACACACACACTGTACCCCATCCAACTCCCCACCCTCACACACACTGTACCCCATCCAACTCCCCACCCACTCACACACACTGTACCCCATCCAACTTCCCACCCTCACACACACTGTACCCCATCCAACTCCCCACCCTCACACACACTGTACCCCATCCAACTCCCCACCCTCACACACACTGTACCCCATCCAACTCCACACCCTCAAACTGTACCCCATCCAACTCCCCACCCTCACACACACACTGTACCCCATCCAACTCCCCACCCTCACTCACACTGTACCCCATCCAACTCCCCACCCTCACACACACTGTACTCCATCCAACTCCCCATCCTCACACACACTGTACCCCATCCAACTCCCCACACTCACACACACTGTACCCCATTCAACTCCCCACCCTCACACACACTGTACCCCATCCAACTCCCCACCCTCACACACACTGTACCCCATCCAACTCCCCACCCTCACACACACACTGTACCCCATCCAACTCACCACCCTCTCACACACTGTACCCCATCCAACTCCCCACCCTCACACACACTGTACCCCATCCAACTCCCCACCCTCACACACACTGTACCCCATCCAACTCCCCACCCTCACACACACTGTACCCCATCCAACTCCCCACCCTCACACACACTGTACCCCATCCAACTCCCCACCCTCACACACACTGTACCCCATCCAACTCCCCACCCTCTCACACACTGTACCCCATCCAACTCCCCACCCTCACACACACTGTACCCCATCCAACTCCCCACCCTCACACACACTGTACCCAATCCAACTCCCCACCCTCACACACACTGTACCCCATCCAACTCCCCACCCTCACACACACTGTACCCCATCCAACTCCCTACCCTCACACACACTGTACCCCATCCAACTCCCCACCCTCACACACACTGTACCCCATCCAACTCCCCACCCTCACACACACTGTACCCCATCCAACTCACCACCCTCTCACACACTGTACCCCATCCGACTCCCCACCCTCACACACACTGTACCCCATCCAACTCCCCACCATCACACACACTGTACCCCATCCAACTCCCCACCCTCACACACACTGTACCCAATCCAACTCCCCACCCTCACACACACTGTACCCCATCCAACTCCCCACCCTCACACACACTGTACCCCATCCAACTCCCCACCCTCACACACACTGTACCCCATCCAACTCCCCACCCTCTCACACACTGTACCCCATCCAACTCCCCACCCTCACACACACTGTACCCCATCCAACTCCCCACCCTCACACACACTGTACCCAATCCAACTCCCCACCCTCACACACACTGTACCCCATCCAACTCCCCACCCTCACACACACTGTACCCCATCCAACTCCCCACCCTCACACACACTGTACCCCATCCAACTCCCCACCCTCACACACAATTCACAATTCACAATTCAAATCGCTTTATTGGCATGATAAGTTACATCTTATGTTGCCAAAGCATCAAAATACATTTATGGTTTCGCACATAAACGCAGTTCTATTCATACAGTGTATAAACAGGTATATCCCTGAGTGTATAAATATACATTCGCATTGTTTATATATATTCTTTTCTTAGTTTACTGGTTGTCCCTCTGTTCATGGCAAGCTGTAACATAGTGTGCCGCCAGTGTTATGCAGCTTCTCTCCTCTCCCAGTAGGAATGGGAGTTTTTGGTTGTCATTCAGATTTCTGAAATCAGGGCATATTTGTGAGAATTTTTGGTAGAAATTCTCCCTGATGCCCTGATATTTTCCACAAGCTGTGAGGAAGTGCATCTCTGTCTCCACCACTCCCTGACTGCAGTGAGAGCATATCCTGTCCTCTCTTGGCAGCCTGGTCTGCCTGTGTCTGCCTTTTTCGATCACTAGGCTGTGTTCGCTAAGTCTGTACCTTGTCAAGGTTCTTCTCAGTTTGTTATCCTTTACCATGGTCAGGTAATCAGCTATGTTGTATTGTCTGTTTAGGGCCAAGTAGCAATTGAGTTTGCTTTGGGTTTTTGTTGTTTCTGCCCAATATGTCAGATATTTTTCCTTTTGCTTAGCGACGATTGTGTTGGGTCAAATTCTTTGTGTTACCCTGTCACTGTCCTGGGGCTGGTTATTGTTAGTAGTTACTTCACTGAGTCCCAGGACTAGTTGACTGAGGGTATTCTTCTTTATGGGCAGCTCTTGGCATTTCAGGGCGTCGTAGTGATAGCATTGGGGATTGCTCATTTGTAGGTGATTCCAAAATTTGGTGGCTCTTTTTTGGATAGTGATTATTAATGGATATTGGCCTAGTTCCGCCCTGCATGCATTGTTTACTGTTTTCCTTTGAGTCCGGAGGATACTTTTACAGAATTCTGCATGTAGGATCTCAATTGGGTGTTTGTCCCATTTTGCAAATTCTTGTTGAGTTAGCGGTCCCCATACCTCACTGCCATAGAGTGCAATTGGTTCAATTACTGATTTGAAAATTTTGAGCCAAATGCTAATTGGGATTTCTATTTGGATTGATTTTTTGATGGCATAGAAAGCCCTTCTTGCTTTCTCTTTCAGTTCATTCACAGCCAGTTTGAAGTTTCCCGTAGAATTGATTTTTAAGCCCAAGTATGTGTAGTTAGTGGTTTGTTCAATTTTGGTTGTTCCTACTGTGAAATTTATTTTGGGTCCCTGATGTTTGGATCTTTGCTAGAACACAAGGACTTTGGTTTTTTGGGGATTTATTGTCAGGGCCCAAGTCTGGCAGTACGACTCCAGCAGATCCAGGTTTTGCTGTAGCCCCTCTTTAGTAGGTGACAGCAGAACCAGGTCGTCTGCATAGAGGAGGAATTTAACCTTGGATTCATATAGGGTGAGGCCGGGTGCTGTAGATTGTTCAAGTAGTTTTGCCAATCCATTTATGTAAATATTAAAGAGTGTCGGTGAGATTGGCGAGCCCTGCGTCACCCCCCCGCCCCTGTGGGAAGTATTTTGTTTGTTTGTCTCCAATTTTAACTGCACATTTGTTGTTTGTATACATTGATTTAATTACATCATATGTTTTCCCTCCTACCACACTTTCGATAAGTTTCAGGAATAAACCGTCATGCCAGATGGAGTCGAAAGCCTTCTGGAAATCTACAAAGCATGCGTAGATTTTGCTTTTGTTATGGTGAACGTGTTTGTCAATTAGGGTCTGTAGGGTGAAGATATGATCGGATGTTCTATAGTTTGGCAGGAATCCAATTTGGCTTTTACTCAAGACATTGTGCTCCTCAAGGAAGTTTATAAGTCTTTTGTTTATGATGCTACAGAATACCTTCCCCAGGTTACTGTTTACACAGATGCCTCGATAGTTGTTTGGGTCGATTTTGTCCCCACTTTTGTATATGGGCGTTATGAGTCCTTTGTTCCAGATATCAGGGAAATAACCAACACTCAGAACCAAGTTGAAGAGTTTTAGGATAGCCAGTTTCATTTTGTTGTCTGTGTGTTTCATCATCTCGTTTAGTATGCCGTCTGTCCCGCAGGCTTTTCCTGGTCGCAGGTCCTTGAGTTTTTCAAGAAGTTCTTTTTCTGTTATTATGGCGTCCAGCGGGTTTTGGTTATCTTTTATGGCCATTTCTAGCTTTTCCAGTTTTTTGCATATTTGGTGTTGCTCTGGTCTTAGTGTGTTTTTCTGGTATAATTTTTCAAAGTGGTTTACCCATGTGTCCCCATTTTGAATGGCCAAATCGTCGTGTTGTTTTTTGTGTAGTGTTTTCAAGTTTTCCCAGAAACAATTGGAATCTATGGATTCCTCCATGGAGCTGAGTGTATTCTTAATATATTGCTCTTTTTTGGTTCTGAGTGTGTTTCTGTATTGTGTTAGTGTCTGACAATAAGTAAGGCGTAGTTCCTCGTTTTCTGGATGTCTGTGTTTTTGGTTTGATATTTTTCTAAGTTTTTTCCTCATGTTATGGCAATCTCGGTCAAACCATTTTTCATAGTTTTTTGTTTTGGGTTTGTTCTTGCGAGCTTTCAAGTTTGCATTTGTTGCCAAATTATCAAAAATATTGTTTAGTTTACTAACTGCCCGGTTTACGCCTTCTTTATTGTGAGTGTATATGTTATCCAGAAAGGTGTCTAAGAGAGCTTGAGTTGATGCATTGCTAATTGTTTTCTGGTATTTTTCCGTGTTGTTTTTGGCCCATCTGTACGATTTTTTGGTGTTGTACAGTTTACTGGGTTGTGTTTCTATGTTGTTTGTTTCTGTCTTTTTGAGGAACATAGTAATTTGACTGTGATCTGACAGTGTTGTTTGTGGTTTGACTGTGAATGCTCTGAAAGAGGATGGGTCTAAGTCGGTAATCATATAGTCTACTGTGCTGCAGCCAAGAGGTGAGCAATAGGTCGATCTTCCTAGGAGGTCTCCTATGAACCTACCATTGACAATGTACAGACCCAGGTTTCGACAGAGCTGTAGTAGCTGTTTTCCGTTGGTATTTGACTGCTTGTCGCAGTTATGCCTGTATGGAAGGGAAGGGATGTCAAAGTGGTTATTCCCGAAAACGTAATTGTTTCCCTGATTATTGGTGAAGTCTGGTTCTTCGCCCGTTCTTGAATTGAGGTCCCCACAGATCAACACGTTCCCCTGGGCCTGGTATTGGATAATTTCCCCCTCCATGTTGGAGAAGGTGTCCTCTTTAAAGTACGGGGAATCGATTGGAGGGATATAAAGTGCGCAAATGTAAACATCTTGGGTGTTTGAGATAATCTCCCTCTCAAGTTTGAACCACATATGGTTTTCGCCCTTTTTTATAAATTTGATGTAATTCTTAAGTTCTGTTTTAAACCAGATCAGTATGCCTCCGGAGTCTCTGCCTTGGGTTACACTTGGTAATTTATTGGAGGGGACCACTAGCTCAGTGTACCCTTGGGGACAGCCAGTGTGTCCTTTTCCTTTATACCAAGTTTCCTGTAAAATGATAATATCTAGGTCTTTAGTTTCATTTATGAACTCTGGGGTCCTACTTTTCACTTCTCGCAGTGAAGAGCGTAGACCGTGGATATTCCAGGTCGAAATATATAAGTATTTCATGTTAAGTTTGATCTTTTACTATGATAGGTTAAAGAGTGGTACGTGTTTGTCGTGTCTAAGTGTGGGAAAAAAAAGATCACATCAGTTGTCCACAAAAGTTAATACAATTTGGTTACAGTTCTTTCTATTAATTAGTCCTTGATCCATAAGGCGGAAGTAGATGCTGCTGCACATCTGCTTATTGTCTCTTAATGGATTGTTTCTGTCTGAGGTATTGCGTACGTCCTGTGCATCTCTCCCTCTGTCTGGCTGGGAGCAGTCCTATTCGCCTGTGGGACAGGAGTGGTGCAGGTCTGATATTGTTGTTTTGCATGGAGATCCTCTCTGGTCTCGGTTGGTGTGTTGGTGGTCCTTGTAGTGTTCCTGATATGTACCCCGCTGATCTCTGGTGGTCGGGGGGGGGTCCTCTTGGAGTCTGGGTATGGACCCGGTACACACTGTACCCCATCCAACTCCCCACCCTCACACACACTGTACCCCTTCCAACTCCCCACCCTCACACACACTGTACCCCATCCAACTCCCCACCCTCACACACACTGTACCCCTTCCAACTCACCACCCTCACACACACTGTACCCCATCCAACTCCCCACCCTCACACACACTGTACCCCATCCAACTCCCCACCCTCACACACACTGTACCCCATCCAACTCCCCACCCTCACACACACTGTACCCCATCCAACTCCCCACCCTCACACACACTGTACCCCATCCAACTCCCCACGCTCACACACACTGTACCCCATCCAACTCCCCACCCTCACACACACTGTACCCCATCCAACTCCCCACCCTCACACACACTGTACCACATCCAACTCCCCACCCTCACACACACTGTACCCCATCCAACTCCCCACCCTCACACACACTGTACCCCATCCAACTCCCCACCCTCACACACACTGTACCCCATCCAACTCCACACCCTCACACTGTACCCCATCCAACTCCCCACCCTCACACACACTGTACCCCATCCAAATCCCCACCCTCACACACACTGTACCCCATCCAACTCCCCACCCTCACACACACGGTACCCCATCCAACTCCCCACCCTCTCACACACACTGTACCCCATCCAACTCCCAACCCTCACACACACTGTACCCCATCCAACTCCCCACCCTCACACACACTGTACCCCATCCAACTCCCCACCCTCACACACACTGTACCCCATCCAACTCCCCACCCTCTCACACACACTGTACCCCATCCAACTCCCCACCCTCACACACACTGTACCCCATCCAACTCCCCACCCTCACACACACTGTACCCCATCCAACTCCCCACCCTCACACACACTGTACCCCATCCAACTCCCCACCCTCACACACACTGTACCCCATCCAACTCCACACCCTCACACACACTGTACCCCATCCAACTCCCCACCCTCACACACACTGTACCCCATCCAACTCCCCACCCTCACTCACACTGTACCCCATCCAACTCCCCACCCTCACACACACTGTACTCCATCCAACTCCCCATCCTCGCACACACTGTACCCCATCCAACTCCCCACCCTCGCACACACTGTACCCCATCCAACTCCCCACTCTTGCACACAATGTACCCCATCCAACTCCCCACCCTCTCACACACTGTACCCCATCCAACTCCCCACCCTCACACACACTGTACCCCATCCAACTCCCCACCCTCACACACACTGTACCCCATCCAACTCCCCACCCTCACACACACTGCACCCCATCCAACTACCCACCCTCACACACACTGTACCCCATCCAACTACCCACCCTCACACACTGTACCCCATCCAACTCCCCACCCTCGCACACACTGTCCCCCATCCAACTCCCCACCCTCACACACACTGTACCCCATCCAACTCCCCACCCTCACACACACTGTACTCCATCCAACTCCCCACCCTCACACACACTGTACCCCATCCAACTCCCCACCCTCACACACACTGTACCCCATCCAACTCCCCACCCTCACACACACTGTACCCCATCCAACTCCCCACCCTCACACACACTGTACCTCATCCAACTCCCCACCCTCACACACACTGTACCCCATCCAACTCCCCACCCTCACACACACTGTACCCCATCCAACTCCCCACCCTCACACACACTGTACCCCATCCAACTCCCCACCCTCACACACACTGTACCCCATCCAACTCCCCACCCTCACACACACTGTACCCCATCCAACTCCCCACCCTCACACACACACTGTACCCCATCCAACTCCCCACCCTCACACACACTGTACCCCATCCAACTCCACACCCTCACACACACTCTACCCCATCCAACTCCCCACCCTCATACACACTGTACCCCATCCAACTCCCCACCCTCACACACACTGTACCCCATCCAACTCCCCACCCTCACACACACTGTACCCCATCCAACTCCCCACCCTCACACACACTGTACCCAATCCAACTCCCCCACCCTCTCACACACTGTACCCCATCCAACTCCCCACCCTCACACACACTGTACCCCATCCAACTCCCCACCCTCACACACACTGTACCCAATCCAACTCCCCCACCCTCTCACACACTGTACCCCATCCAACTCCCCACCCTCACACACACTGTACCCCATCCAACTCCCCACCCTCACACACACTGCACCCCATCCAACTCCCCACCCCCACACACACTGTACCCCATCCAACTCCCCACCCTCACACACACTGTACCCCATCCAACTCCCCACCCTCACACACACTGTACCCCATCCAACTCTCCACCCTCACACACACTGTACCCCATCCAACTCCCCACCCTCACACACACTGTACCCCATCCAACTCCCCACCCTCACTCACACTGTACCCCATCCAACTCCCCACCCTCACACACACTGTACCCCATCCAACTCCCCACCCTCACACACACTATACCCCATCCAACTCCCCACCCTCACACACACTGTACCACATCCAACTCCCCACCCTCACACACACTGTACCCCATCCAACTCCCCACCCTCACACAAACTGTACCCCATCCAACACCCCACCTTCACACACACTGTACCCCATCCAACTCCCCACCCTCACACACACTGTACCACATCCAACTCCCCACCCTCACACACACTGTACCCAATCCAACTCCCCCACCCTCACACACACTGTACCCCATCCAACTCCCCACCCTCACACACTGTACCCCATCCGACTCCCCACCCTCACACACACTGTACCCCATCCAACTCCCCCACCCTCACACACACTGTACCCCATCCAACTCCACACCCTCACACACACTGTACCCCATCCAACTCCCCACCCTCACACACACTTTACCCCATCCAACTCCACACCCTCACACACACTGTACCCCATCCAACTCCCCACCCTCACACACACTGTACCCAATCCAACTCCCCCACCCTCTCACACACTGTACCCCATCCAACTCCCCACCCTCACACACACTGTACCCCATCCAACTCCCCACCCTCACACACACTGTACCCCATCCAACTCCCCACCCTCACACACACTGTACCCCATCCAACTCCCCACCCTCACACACAGTGTACCCCATCCAACTGTGGGAGACTCGGCGGCGGCAATAAAAGGCGGCAGCGGGGCCAGGAGAGGCCTCAGAGCAGCGGCGGCAGGCAGCGAGAGGCGGGACCTGTGGGAGACTCGGCGGCGGCAATAAATGGCGGCAGCGGGGCCAGGAGAGGCATACCAAACTCCAGTCTGCGAGCTCGGATGTTGCAGAGAGGTAAAAAGTAATCGGGGTGTGACGTCACCAGGGAGCAGGTAAGTGATTGGTTGGTGAGTATTTCTCTCTTTTCATTACAAGCTTGAATTCTGTGGTGTTAAATTTCTAGGGGCTCTGTGTTGTAGTGAGGACAGTTGGTAAATAAAGCGGCCTAGAGTATACCTGTAACTGGGGTATTGAATAAATTTTTCAGACCCGTGTTCTGCTCCTCCTGCTCTATGTGGGAAGTCAGGGACGCTGCCAGTGTCCCTGGCGACCATGTGTGCGGGAAATGCATCCAGCTGCAGCTACTTGGAGACCGCATTGTGGCGCTCGAGCTGCGGGTGGATGAGTTTTGGAGCGTGCGCGATGCTGAGAGGCTCGTGGATAGCACGTTTAGCGAGTTGTTCACGCCTCAGGGTAGGGCTGCACAGGGGGTGACCATCAGGCGGAGCAACAGAGGCAGGCAGGAAGTGCAGGGGCCCCCTGCGGACATCCCCCTTTCAAACAAGTATACCAAGTTGGATACTGTTGAGGGGGATGACTCACCAGGGGAAGGCAGCAGCAGCCAGCTTCCTGGCACCAGGGACGCTTCTGCTGCTCAGAAAGGGAGGAAAAAGAGTGGGAGAGCAATAGTGGTAGGGGATTCTATCGTAAGGGGAACAGATAGGCGTTTCTGTGGCCGCAAACGTGACTCCAGGATGGTTTGTTGCCTCCCTGGGGCCAGGGTCATGGATGTCACTGAGCGGCTACAGGGCATTCTTAAGGGGGAGGGTGAGCAGGCAGAGGTCGTGGTCCACATTGGGACCAACGACATAGGTAGGAAGGGGGATGAGGTCCTGCATCAAGAATTTAGGGAGCTAGGTAACAGATTAAAGAGCAGGACCTCAAAGGTTGTAATCTCTGGATTACTCCCAGTGCCACGTGCTAGTGAGTATAGGAATAGGAGGATAGAGCAGATGAATGCGTGGCTAATGAGTTGGTGTAGGGGGGAGGGTTTTACTTTCCTGGATCACTGGGCCTGCTTCTGGGCAAGGTGGGACTTGTACAAGTCGGACGGGTTGCACCTGAACCAGAGCGGGACAAATATCCTTGCAGGGAGGTTTGCTAGCACTGTTGGGGGGGGTTTAAACTAACTTGGCAGGGGGATGGGATACAGGGGGGAGCTGAAAGAGGGGGTGATGTGCTGCCAATTATAGAGAAAAAAACAAGTCAGCTTGGTAGACAGGGCAAATATACAAGGGCAAGGCTGGATGGCATCTATTTTAATGCAAGGAGTCTTGCAAATAAGGTGGATGAACTGAAGGTGTTGATAAACACATGGGAGTATGATATTGTTGCTATCACGGAGACATGGTTGAGGGAGGGGCAAGACTGGCAGCTCAATATTCCGGGGTACAGAATCTTCAGGCGAGACAGAGGGGGGGGGGGGTATAAGAGGAGGGGGTGTAGCAATATTAATTAAGGAGTCAATTACTGCAGTAAGGAGGGATGACATATTAGCAGGTTCCTCTAATGAGGCCATATGGGTGGAGCTTAAAAACAAGGGGGCAAGCACTTTGCTGGGAGTGTACTATAGGCCTCCAAACAGTCAGGGGGAGATAGAGGAACAGATATGTAGGCAAATCTCAGAGAAATGTGCAAATAATAGGGTAATAATAATGGGGGATTTCAACTTCCCCAATATTAACTGGGATAGTCAGAGTGTGAAAGGCACAGAGGGTGTAGAATTCGTAAAGTGCATCCAGGAGAGCTTTTTGAGCCAGCATGTAGAAGGTCCTACAAGAGAGGGGGCGGTACTGGACCTAATTCTAGGGAATGTGGCCGGCCAAGTGGAAGAAGTGCTAGTAGGTGAGCACTTTGGTGACAGTGACCATAATATGGTGAGATTTAAGGTGGTCATGGAAAAGGACAGGGATGGGCCGGAAATAAAGGTTCTAAATTGGGGGAAGGCCGATTTTAATAGGATAAGGCAGGATCTGGCCAAAATGGACTGGGATCAGCTACTGGTAGGAAAATCCGCATCGGAGCAATGGGAGGCTTTCAGAAGGGAGATTGAGATCATACAATGGCAACATGTTCCCGTAAAGGTCAAGGGTGGTACCAAAAACCACAGGGAACCGTGGATGTCAGGGGATATACGAGAATGGATTAGAAAAAAAAGGAGGGCTTTTGGCAGATACAAAAGGCTAAAGACGGAGGAAGCCCTAGAGGAGTACAAAAAGTGCAGGGGGATACTTAAAAAAGAAATTAGGAGATCAAGGAGGGGCCATGAAATAACACTGGCGAGCAAAATAAAGGAAAATCCTAAGATGTTTTATAAGTATATTAAGGGTAAGAGGATAACTAGGGAAAAAATAGGGCCCATTAGGGACAAAAGTGGCAATCTGTGTGTGGAGCTGGAAGATGTAGGAGGGGTTCTAAATGAATTTTTTGCATCTGTTTTCACTATGGAGAGGGACAATGTAGACATAGAAATAGGGCGGGGGGACTGTGATATGCTCGAACACATTAACATCGAGAGGGAGGAGGTATTGGCGGTTTTAGCAGGCCTAAAAATGGATAAATCCCCAGGCCCGGACGAAATGTATCCCAGGCTGCTGTGTGAGGCAAAGGAAGAGATTGCGGGGGCTCTAACACACATATTCAGAACCTCTCTGGCCACAGGGGATGTGACAGAGGACTGGAGAACCGCTAATGTAGTTCCATTATTCAAGAAGGGGAGTAGGGAAAAACCGGGGAACTACAGGCCAGTGAGCCTAACATCAGTGGTGGGAAAATTATTGGAAAAAATTCTGAGGGACAAAATCAGTCTCCACTTGGAGAGGCAAGGATTAATCAGGGATAGTCAACATGGCTTTGTCAAGGGAAGATCATGTCTGACTAATTTGATTGAATTTTTTGAGGGGGTGACTAGGTGTGTGGATGAGGGTAATGCAGTGGATGTGGTATACATGGATTTCAGTAAGGCCTTCGATAAAGTCCTGCACAGGAGACTGGTCAAGAAGGTAAGAGCCCATGGAATCCAGGGTGCCTTGGCACATTGGATACAAAACTGGCTTAGTGGCAGAAGGCAGAGGGTGATGGTCGAAGGTTGTTTTTGTGACTGGAAGCCTGTGGCCAGTAGGGTGCCACAGGGATCGGTGCTGGGTCCCTTGCTGTTTGTGGTCTATATTAATGACTTGGATATGAATGTAAAAGGTATGATCAGTAAGTTCGCGGATGATACAAAAATTGGTAGGGTGGTAAATAGCGAGGAGGGTAGTCTCAGTCTGCAGGACGATATCGATGGGTTGGTCAGATGGGCGGAACAGTGGCAAATGGAATTTAACCCGGAAAAGTGCGAGGTGATGCACTTTGGGGGGACTAACAAGGCAAGGGAATACACAATGAATGGTAAGACCCTAGGCAAGATGGAGGGTCAGAGGGATCTGGGTGTGCAAGTACACAGATCCCTGAAGGCGGAACAGGTGGATAAGGTGGTAAAAAAGGCATATGGGATACTTATATTCTATGCCTCGGCTAATGAAGGCAAGAGCAAGGAGGTTATGATGGAGCTGTATAAAACACTGGTTAGGCCACAGCTGGAATACTGTGTGCAGTTCTGGTCGCCACACTACAGGAAGGATGTGATAGCTTTGGAGAGGATGCAGAGGAGATTCACCAGGATGTTACCAGGGCTGGAACGCTTCAGCTATGAAGAGAGACTGGGCAGATTGGGTTTGTTTTCCTTGGAGCAGAGGAGGCTGAGGGGGGGCATGATTGAGGTGTACAAAATTATGAGGGGCATAGATAGGATGGATGCGAAGGAGCTTTTTCCCTTAGTAGAAGGGTCAATAACTAGGGGACACAGATTCAAGGTAAAGGGCGGGAGGTTTAGAGGGGATTTGAGAAAGAACTTTTTCACCCAGAGGGTGGTTGGAGTCTGGAACTCACTGCCCGGAAGGGTTGTGGAGGCTGGAACCCTCACAACATTCAAGACGCATTTGGATGAGCACTTGAAATGCCATAGCATACAAGGCTACGGACCAAATGCTGGAATATGGGATTAGATTAGACAGGGCGTGATGGCCGGCGCGGACACGATGGGCCGAAGGGCCTCTATCCGTGCTGTAAAACTCTATGACTCTATGGCCTAGAAATTGGGTTTTGGCTTAGCCAGGGCTTTAGCGCCGAAAGTTAGTGCCGGCGCTAAGTCCCCCTGCGCGCGCCAAAAATTCAGTAGCGCCGCGCCCAAACGGCTGCCGGCGCTACTGAAGGGTCTTAGCACCTGGAAAAGGGCGCTAACTGCCGTTTAGCGCCGCAATTCCGGCGCTGCGGCACCCGATGCGGTGTGGCAGGCTGGGGAAGTGCAGGCCTCCTCCTTCCGTTAAGGAGGAGCTGCCTGCACCCGGCCGCGGCCCGCGCAAATCTGTTTAAAAATGAGCCCGGCACCTCGGACAACTGCCGGGCTTGCATCTGTTCCGGGGGGGGGTGGGGAGAAGTCCGGGGAGGGAGCTGCGGCCAGGCGGCCGGCGGGAAAGCGGCCGGCCGCCGCGGGGCCTTTAATGCGCCGGCGCAAACACATGTTGGACTCTGTTGCCAGAGTCTTAGTTGCGGCTGCCACGGGCGAGGCGGCCGCAACTGAATTTCGGTGCTGGGGCCCGTCGGCATGGCAACCGGGACGCTGCGCACACCGATGACGTCATCGGTGCCGGCGCAGCGCTACCGGTGCAACGCCGCTTTAGGGCCCCAGGGAATTTTTCAACTGGCCATAACTCTGGCGCTAGTCCCTCTAGCGCCTCAAAAGCGGCGCTAAGGCTAGTGAATTTCTAGGCCTATGACTCTATAACTCCCCACCCTCACACACACACTGTACCCCATCCAACTCCCCACCCTCACACACACTGTACCCCATCCAACTCCCCACCCTCACACACACACTGTACCCCATCCAACCCCCCACCCTCACACACACTGTACCCCATTCAACTCCCCATCCTCACACACACTGTACCCCATCCAACTCCCCACCCTCACACACACTGTACCCCATCCAACTCCCCGCCCTCACACACACTGCACCCCATCCAACTCCCCACCCTCACACACACTGTACCCCATCCAACTCCCCACCCTCACACACACACTGTACCCCATCCAACTCCCCACCCTCACACACTGTACCCCATCCAACTCCCCACCCTCACACACACAGTGTACCCCATCCAACTCCCCACCCTCACACACACTGTACCCCATCCAACTCCCCACCCTCACACACACTGTACCCCATCCAACTCCCCACCCTCACACACACTGTACCCCATCCAACTCCCCACCCTCACACACACTGTACCCCATCCAACTCCCCACCCTCACACACACTGTTTCCCATCCAACTCCCCACCCTCACACACACTGTACCCCATCCAACTCCCCACCCTCACACACACTTTACCCCATCCAACTCCCCACCCTCACACACACTGTACCCCATCCAACTCCCCACCCTCACACACACTGTACCCCATCCAACTCCCCACCCTCACACACACTGTACCCCATCCAACTCCCCACCCTCACACACACACTGTACCCCATCCAACTCCCCACCCTCACACACACTGTACCCCAACTCCCCACCCTCACACACACTGTACCCCATCCAACTCCCCACCCTCACACACACTGTACCCCATCCAACTCCCCACCCTCACACACACTGTACCCCAACTCCCCACCCTCACACACACTGTACCCCATCCAACTCCCCATCCTCACACACACTGTACCCCATCCAACACCCCACCCTCACACACACTGTACCCCATCCAACGCCCCACCCTCACACACACTGTACCCCATCCAACGCCCCACCCTCACACACACTGTACCCCATCCAACTCCCCACCCTCACACACACTGTACCCCATCCAACTCCCCACCCTCACACACACTGTACCCCATCCAACTCCCCACCCTCACACACACTGTACCCCATCCAACTCCCCACCCTCACACACACTGTACCCCATCCAACGCCCCACCCTCACACACACACTGTACCCCATCCAACTCCCCACCCTCACACACACTGTACCCCATCCAACTCCCCACCTGTTGTAAACCACTGTTGTTGTTGTTGTTGTTACACACTGTTTTACCTATGCATGCCTCAACATGTCTCGGCTGGCCCCACCCACACAGGCCCAGGTATAAAGGTGATTGACCTGCAGCCCCCTGCCTTCTTGGAACCCAGTCAACCACGAGAGGCATGCTCTGTTCTTTGCTAATAAAAGCCTTTAGTTACTCTCTTAACTCTCAGTCTTTTATGAGTAATTGATAGCGCATCAATTTTATTATCAAAAACAAAATGTCGACATTTGCTGAACAGCAGACTGCTGCACCAAACGCTGAGCAACAGGAGCTGCTGCGAGCCCTCAGACCAACATGCCTGGACCTAGACCCCCAAGAGGCGGGTTCGGCTACCAAATTCGCGCATTGGCTGCGTTGCTTTGAGGCCTACCTGCAAGCCTCAACTGTGACCCTGGACGAAAACAAGTTGGAAATCCTGGCCTCAAAGGTGAGCCACCAAGTTTATACAATAATCCAGGACGCGACGACCTACGCGGCGGCTATCGGTCTGCTAAAAGGGCAATACGCACGCCCGGTAAATACGGTCTATGCCCGGCACCTCTTAAGATCCCGCAGACAGCAGCCCGGGGAATCGGTGGAGGCCTTCCTACGGGCACTACAGATACTCGGACGAGACTGCGACTGCAAAGAAGCATCAGCCGCAGCACACACGGAGGGACTGATCCGAGATGCTTTCGTTGCGTGTCTAAGGTCCGACTACTCCCGGCAGAGACTGTTGGAAAAGGGAGAAATGGACCTGAGAAAGGCAGTGTCCCTCGCGCTCTCGCTCGACGCGGCACACAGGAATATGGACGCCTTCTCCCCTAACCGCTCCGCAACGTGGACGCCACAACCTTGGGTCATGGGACCGCCACCTTCAACTGCTGCTGCGATGTCCAAGGCACAGAAATGTTATTTTTGTGGCCAGGCAAAACACCCCAGAGCACGCTGCCCGGTGAGAAACGCTACCTGCTCCGGCTGCGGGAAGAAAGGACACTATGTCAGCGCCTGCAAAGGTAAAACCGCTAACGCCAGCAGCGCCGCGTGCGAACCGTGGGGGCAGCCATCTTGGGCTCCCCCAGCCGCGTGGGGATCTGGACCATGGGCGCCGCCATTTTGTCCGCCATCTCGGACGTCTCCAACTTCAACCACGGGGGACCCGGACTCAACCACCGCCTCATCTGACGACCACATCGACTCGCTCGACCATACGCTGGCCTCCGTGACGCTGGACCAATCTCTCCCTCATCAACTGTCCAGGTCCATGATGGACATTAAGGTAAACGGCCGCGCCACTACCTGCCTTTTTGACAGCGGGAGCACGGAAAGCTTTATCCACCCCGACACGGTGCGGAGTTACTCTCTCCTGGTCCTGCCGACGCGACATCGGATCTCTTTGGCTTCCAAAGCCCAGTCAGCGGACGTCGGTGGCTACTGTGTAGTGACCCTTTCAGTAAGGGGCACAGAATACAAAAATTTTAAACTCCTGGTCCTGCCCCATCTTTGCGCTGCCGTTCTACTGGGGTTGGATTTTCAGTGCAACCTTAAGAGTGTCACATTAGCGTACGACGGACCCCTCCCCCCACTCACAGTCTGCAGCCAGCAGCTTTTAAATCGCCCGCCGCGCACCATTTGCAGCCTCTCCACCCTTAAAGTCCCCCCCCCCTCCTTGTTCGCTAACCTCACCCGCGACTGTAAGCCCATCGCTACCAAAAGCAGGCGTTACAGTGCCGGGGATAGGAGCTTCATTAAATCCGAGGTAGCAAGACTCCTGAAGGAAGGGATTATTGAAAGTAGCACCAGCCCATGGCGAGCACAAGTGGTGGTAGTGAAGACTGGCGAAAAACAGCGCCTAGTTATTGACTACAGCCAGACGATCAATCGCTACACCCAGCTAGATGCATACCCACTCCCCCGCATATCTGACATGGTCAATCAGATAGCACAATACCGGGTGTTCTCGACAATTGATCTGAAGTCGGCATACCACCAGCTCCCCATCAGGGCTGAGGACCGCCAGTACACAGCTTTTGAAGCGGACGGTCGTCTCTACCACTTCCTCAGAGTTCCCTTCGGCGTCACCAACGGGGTTTCAGTCTTCCAACGGGAGATGGACCGGATGGTCGACCAGAACGCGCTCCAGGCCACTTTCCCCTATCTAGACAACGTCACCATCTGCGGCCGCGACCAGCAGGACCATGATGTTAATCTAGAGAAATTCCTCCGTACGGCCCAGCGGCTGAACCTAACATACAACAAGGACAAATGTATGTTTCGTACCAAGCGCCTTGCCATTCTTGGCTGTGTAGTGGAGAACGGAGTCATCGGCCCCAACCCCGACAGGATGCGTCCCCTTATGGAGCTCCCCCTCCCCCACTGCCAAAAAGCACTGAAGAGATGCCTAGGGTTTTTCTCGTACTATGCTCAGTGGGTGCCGAACTATGCGGACAAAGCCAGACCCCTCATCAAGTCCACCTCCTTCCCCCTGACAGCAGAGGCCTGTGCAGCCTTCACTCTCATAAAAGGAGATATTGCGAAGACCACAATGCACGCAGTGGATGAGTCCATCCCTTTCCAAGTGGAGAGCGACGCTTCCGACTTTGCCCTAGCTGCAACCCTTAACCAGGCGGGGAGACCCGTGGCCTTTTTCTCAAGGACCCTCCAGGGCCCCGAGATTCGACACTCCTCTGTCGAAAAGGAGGCCCAGGCCATTGTGGAAGCTGTGCGACATTGGAGGCATTACCTGGCCGGAAAACGATTTACCTTGCTCACTGACCAGCGTTCAGTAGCTTTTATGTTTAATAATAAGCAGAGGGGCAAAATCAAGAACGACAAGATCTTGAGGTGGAGAATCGAACTCTCCACCTACAATTACGGTATCTTGTACCGGCCCGGGAAACTCAATGAGCCCCCAGATGCCCTATCACGTGGTACATGCGCCAACGCGCAGGTCGATAGACTGAAGACCCTCCACAATGACCTCTGCCACCCGGGGGTCACCAGGTTTTTTCACTTCATCAAATCCCGTAACCTGCCCTACTCCATCGAGGAGGTCAGGACCATGACCAGGAACTGTCAAATCTGTGCCGAGTGCAAACCGCATTTTTATAGGCCAGACAGAGCAAGCCAGATCAAAGCCACGTGCCCCTTTGAACGGCTGAGCGTCAATTTTAAAGGGCCCCTCCTCTCCTCCGACCGCAATGTGTACTTCCTCAACATAATTGATGAGTACTCCCGTTTCCCGTTTGCCATCCCTTGCTCAGACATGACCAGTACCACGGTCATTAAATGTCTGAATGACCTCTTCGCCTTGTTCGGTTTCCCTAGCTATATTCATAGCGACAGGGGCTCATCCTTTATGAGCGACGAACTCCGGCAGTACCTGCTCTCGAGAGGTATCGCTACAAGCAGGACCACCAGCTACAACCCCCGGGGGAATGGCCAGGTGGAAAGGGAGAATGCGACGGTCTGGAAGGCAGTCCTTTTAAACTTGAAATCTAAGGGCCTCCCGACCTCTCGCTGGCAGGAAGTCCTCCCTGCGGCGCTCCATTCCATTCGGTCACTGCTCTGTACAGCCACCAGTGCTACCCCTCACGAGAGAATGCTCTCCTTCCCCAGGAAGTCCACATCGGGGACCTCGTTACCGACATGGCTGACTTCTCCAGGACCCGTCCTACTGCGGAAGCACGTGAGGTCCCATAAGACGGACCCCCTGGTCGAGAGGGTGAGCCTCCTCCATGCCAACCCTCAGTATGCTTACGTGGTGTACCCGGACGGGCGGGAGGACACAGTCTCCATACGAGACCTCGCACCTTCGGGTGCTCCCGAAACACCCCCCTCGCCATCCACCACTACCCACGCCTACCCCCAGTACGCTTACGTAGCGTACCCGGACGGGCGGGAGGACACAGGCCCCACACGAGATCTCGCACCTTCGGGTGCCCCTGAAACACTACCATTGCCATCCACCACTACCCACAACCCAACCCCGCTAGACGGCATGCCGCAGCCCCAGGACCCGTCATTGACCACCCAACCACTCAATGAGACGTCAGACTCAACGTTGGATGCTGCACCATCACCGCCGCCACCACGACGATCAGGACGGCATACAAGGCCACCTGATAGACTTACTTACACGAACCTTTAGTACACTTCACCCCGCCGGACTCAATTTTAAACAAGGGGTGAATGTGGTAAACCACTGTTGTTGTTGTTGTTACACCACTGTTGTACCTATGCATGCCTCAACATGTCTCGGCTGGCCCCACCCACACAGGCCCAGGTATAAAGGTGATTCGCCTGCAGCCCCCTGCCTTCTTGGAAGCCAGTCAACCACGAGAGGCGTGCTCTGTTCTTTGCTAATAAAAGCCTTTAGGTTACTCTCTTAACTCTCAGTCTTTTATGAGTAATTGATAGCGCGTCACCACCCTCACACACACTGTACCCCATCCAACTCCCCACCCTCACACACACTGTACCCCATCCAACTCCCCACCCTCACACACACTGTACCCCATCCAACTCCCCACCCTCACACACACTGTACCCCATTCAACTCCCCACCCTCACACACACTGTACCCCATCCAACTCCCCACCCTCACACACACACTGTACCCCATCCAACTCCCCACCCTCACACACACACTGTACCCCCATCCAACTCCCACCCTCACACACACTGTACCCCATCCAACTCCCCACCCTCACACACACACTGTGCCCCATCCAAATCCCCACCCTCACACACACTGTACCCCATCCAACTCCCCACCCTCACACACACTGTACCCCATCCAACTCCCCACCCTGACACAAACTGTACCCCATTCAACTCCCCACCCTCACACACACTGTACCCCATCCAACTCCCCCACCCTCACACACACTGTACCCCATCCAACTCCCCACCCTCACACACACTGTACCCCATCCAACTCCCCACCCTCACACACACTGTACCCCATCCAACTCCCACCCTCACACAAACTGTACCCCATCCAACTCCCCACCCCCACACACACTGTACCCCATCCAACTCCCTACCCTCACACACACTGTACCCCATCCAACTCCCCACCCTCACACACACTGTACCCCATCCAACTCCCCACCCTCACACGCACTGTACCCCATCCAACTCCCCGCCCTCATACACACTGTACCCCATCCAACTCCCCACCCTCACACACACTGTACCCCATCCAACTCCCCACCCTCACACACACTGTACCCCATCCAACTCCCCACCCTCACACACTGTACCCCATCCAACTCCCCACCCTGACACACTGTACCCCATCCAACTCCCCACCCTCACACACACTGTACCCCATCCAACTCCCCACCCTCACACACACTGTACCCCATCCAACTCCCCACCCTGACACACACTGTACCCCATCCAACTCCCCACCCTCACACACACTGTACCCCATCCAACTCCCCACCCTCACACACACTGTACCCCATCCAACTCCCCACCCTCACACACACACTGTACCCCATCCAACTCCCCACCCTCTCACACACAGTACCCCATCCAACTCCACACCCTCACACACACTGTACCCCATCCAACTCCCCACCCTGACACACACTGTACCCCATCCAACTCCCCACCCTCACACACACTGTACCCCATCCAACTCCCCACCCTCACACACACTGTACCCCATCAACTCCCACCCTCACACACACACTGTACCCCATCCAACTCCCCACCCTCTCACACACTGTACCCCATCCAACTCCCCACCCTCACACACACTGTACCCCATCCACTCCCCACCCTGACACAAACTGTACCCCATCCAACTCCCCACCCCCACACACACTGTACCCCATCCAACTCCCCACCCTCACACACACTGTACCCCATCCAACTCCCCACCCTCACACACACTGTACCCCATCCAACTCCCCACCCTCACACACACTGTACCCCATCCAACTCCCCCACCCTCACACACACTGTACCGCATCCAACTCCCACCCTCACACACACTGTACCCCATCCAACTCCCCACCCTCACACACACTGTACCCCATCCAACTCCCCACCCTGACACACACTGTACCCCATCCAACTCCCCACCCTCACACACACTGTACCCCATCCAACTCCCCACCCTCACACACTCTGTACCCCATCCAACTCCCCACCCTCACACACACTGTACCCAATCCAACTCCCCACCCTCACACACACTGTACCCCATCCAACTCCCCACCCTCACACACTCTGTACCCCATCCAACTCCCCACCCTCACACACACTGTACCCCATCCAACTCCCCACCCTCACACACACTGTACCCCATCCAACTCCCCACCCTCGCACACACTGTACCCCATCCAACTCCCCACCCTCGCACACACTGTACCCCATCCAACTCCCCACCCTCGCACACACACTGTGCCCCATCCAACTCCCCACCCTCACACACACTGTACCCCATCCAACTCCCCACCCTCACACACACACTGTACCCCATCCAACTCCCCACCCTCACACACACACACTGTACCCCATCCAACTCCCCACCCTGACACACACTGTACCCCATCCAACTCCCCACCCTCTCACACTGTACCCCATCCAACTCCCCACCCTCTCACACACTGTACCCCATCCAACTCCCCACCCTCACACACACACTGTACCCCATCCAACTCCCCACCCTCACACACACTGTACCCCATCCAACTCCCCACCCTCTCACTGTACCCCATCCAACTCCCCACCCTCTCACACACTGTACCCCATCCAACTCCCCACCCTCACACACTGTACCCCATCCAACTCCCCACCCTCACACACACTGTACCCCATCCCACTCCCCACCCTCACACACACTGTACCCCATCCAACTCCCCACCCTCACACACACTGTACCCCATCCAACTCCCCACCCTCACACACACTGTACCCCATCCAACTCCCCACCCTCACACACACACTGTACCCCATCCAACTCCCCACCCTCACACACACTGTACCCCATCCAACTCCCCACCCTCATACACACTGTACCCCATCCAACTCCCCACCCTCACACACACTGTACCCCATCCAACTCCCCACCCTCACACACACTGTACCCCATCCGACTCCCCACCCTCACACACACTGTACCCCATCCGACTCCCCACCCTCACACACACACTGTACCGCATCCAACTCCCCACCCTCACACACACTGTACCCCATCCAACTCCCCACCCTCACACACACTGTACCCCATCCAACTCCCCACCCTGACACACACTGTACCCCATCCAACTCCCCACCCTCACACACACTGTACCCCATCCAACTCCCCACCCTCACACACTCTGTACCCCATCCAACTCCCCACCCTCACACACACTGTACCCAATCCAACTCCCCACCCTCACACACACTGTACCCCATCCAACTCCCCACCCTCACACACTCTGTACCCCATCCAACTCCCCACCCTCACACACACTGTACCCCATCCAACTCCCCCTCACACACACTGTACCCCATCCAACTCCCCACCCTCGCACACACTGTACCCCATCCAACTCCCCACCCTCGCACACACTGTACCCCATCCAACTCCCCACCCTCGCACACACACTGTGCCCCATCCAACTCCCCACCCTCACACACACTGTACCCCATCCAACTCCCCACCCTCACACACACACTGTACCCCATCCAACTCCCCACCCTCACACACACACACTGTACCCCATCCAACTCCCCACCCTGACACACACTGTACCCCATCCAACTCCCCACCCTCTCACACTGTACCCCATCCAACTCCCCACCCTCACACACACACTGTACCCCATCCAACTCCCCACCCTCACACACACTGTACCCCATCCAACTCCCCATCCAACTCCCCACCCTCACACACTGTACCCCATCCAACTCCCCACCCTCATACACACTGTACCCCATCCAACTCCCCACCCTCTCACACACTGTACCCCATCCAACTCCCCACCCTCACACACTGTACCCCATCCAACTCCCCACCCTCACACACACTGTACCTCATCCAACTCCCCACCCTCACACACACACTGTACCCCATCCAACTCCCCACCCTCTCACACACTGTACCCCATCCAACTCCCCACCCTCACACACTGTACCCCATCCAACTCCCCACCCTCACACACACTGTACCTCATCCAACTCCCCACCCTCTCACACACACTGTACCCCATCCCACTCCCCACCCTCACACACACTGTACCCCATCCAACTCCCCACCCTCACACACACTGTACCCCATCCAACTCCCCACCCTCACACACACTGTACCCCATCCCACTCCCCACCCTCACACACACTGTACCCCATCCAACTCCCCACCCTCACACACACTGTACCCCATCCAACTCCCCACCCTCACACACACACTGTACCCCATCCAACTCCCCACCCTCACACACACTGTACCCCATCCAACTCCCCACCCTCACACACACTGTACCCCATCCAACTCCCCACCCTCACACACACTGTACCCCATCCAACTCCCCACCCTCACACACACTGTACCCCATCCGACTCCCCACCCTCACACACACTGTACCCCATCCGACTCCCCACCCTCACACACACACTGTACCCCATCCAACTCCCCACCCTCACACACACACTGTACCCCATCCAACTCCCCACCCTCACACACACACTGTACCCCATCCAACTCCCCACCCTCATACACACTGTACCCCATCCAACTCCCCACCCTCTCACACACTGTACCCCATCCAACTCCCCACCCTCATACACACTGTACCCCATCCAACTCCCCACCCTCACACACACTGTACCCCATGCAACTCCCCACCCTCACACACACTGTACCCCATCCAACTCCCCACCCTCACACACACTGTACCCCATCCAACTCCCCACCCTCACACACACACTGTACCCCATCCAACTCCCCACCCTCACACACACTGTACCCCATCCAACTCCCCACCCTCACACACACTGTACCCCATCCAACTCCCCACCCTCATACACTGTACCCCATCCAACTCCCCACCCTCATACACACTGTACCCCATCCAACTCCCCACCCTCACACACACTGTACCCCATCCAACTCCCCACCCTCATACACACTGTACCCCATCCAACTCCCCACCCTCACACACACTGTACCCCATCCAACTCCCCACCCCCACACACACTGTACCCCATCCAACTCCCCACCCTCACACACACACTGTACCCCATCCAACTCCCCACCCTCACACACACTGTACCCCATCCAACTCCCCACCCTCACACACACTGTACCCCATCCAACTCCCCACCCTCATACACTGTACCCCATCCAACTCCCCACCCTCATACACACTGTACCCCATCCAACTCCCCACCCTCACACACACTGTACCCCATCCAACTCCCCACCCTCATACACACTGTACCCCATCCAACTCCCCACCCTGACACAAACTGTACCCCATCCAACTCCCCACCCTCACACACACTGTACCCCATCCAACTCCCCACCCTCACACACACACTGTACCCCATCCAACTCCCCACCCTGACACAAACTGTACCCCATCCAACTCCCCACCCTCACACACACTGTACCCCATCCAACTCCCCACCCTCACACACACTGTACCCCATCCAACTCCCCACCCTCACACACACTGTACCCCATCCAGCTCCCCGCCCCCCACCATCACACCCCCCCGCGATCACCGACCCCCCCCCGCGATCACCAACCCCCCCAATCACTGACTCTCCCCCCGCGATCACTGACCCCCCCCCCCGATCACCGACCCCCCCCCGATCACTGACCCCCCCCCCCGATCACCGACCCCCCCCCCCCCCGGTCACTGACCCCTCCCGCGATCACCGACCCCCCCAATCACTGACCCCCCCGCGATCACTGACTCCCCCCACCGCGATCACCGACCCCCCCCCCCCCGATCACTGACCCCCCCCGATCACCGACCCCCCCCCCCGGTCACTGACCCCTCCCGCGATCACTGACCCCCTGACCTCTGATCTCTGCCCCATGTATGTTGCTGACCCCCCCCCCCCCCACCGCGCAAAAACCACCCGACCCTCCAAGCCATGCTGAACCCCTCCCCTCGCTATCTCCTGCGCTGGGCTTCTGCTGCAGCGTTTCCCGCCTGACGGAGCTGAGCCTGTCCGTCAGACCAGCCTCCAGACTGACCAGAACTCCTTCCCCCACTGGGAAATCCTGCCCCAGTAAAGATTGGGGCCTGTAGAATCTCACAGCACAGGAGGAGGCCATTCAGCCCATGGTGCCTGTGCCGGTCTTTGAAAGAGCTGTCCAATTAGTCCCACTCCCCAGCTTTTTCCCCGTAACCCTGCAAATTAGTTCTTGTTGAGATTCCGCGGCAAACGTGGGAGTCGAGACAGAGCTATTGAAAACACAGCTTCTTTATTCTGACCACATGGCAAACAGGAACTAGAAAAGCCCGCGCATCCACTTAAATACTTCCCAGACAGGAAGTGCTCCCGGCAGCCTGTCCCTGCGGGAAACAAGTTGCTGGAGGAAAGGGCCCCCGGCTGGGGGCTTCTGCTTAGACTGTCTGTGCCGCCGTGAGCGGATTATGTCCAGCGGTGGCGTGTCGCCACAGAGCTCCCCCCAGAATCCGCTTAGGAGGAGTGGACGAGTCGTGACGGTGGTCTAATGGTTCTGCCGCAGCGGCTCTGAGTGGTCGCCGGTCTGGTTGGTTGGGTCGGGCGGTTCGCCGCCGGCTGTGCTGGCTTGCCGGGGGGACGGCCTCTGGCTGGAGGCTGGGCCACGGGGACCTGTTCCCCTGGTTCTGTGTGTGCTGGTTTGAGCCGGTCGATGGAGACTGTCTCGACCCTGTCGCCGAGTCGCAGCTTGAATACCTTGTCCCCGGTTTGTAGTACCTCGTACGGACCGTCGTACGGGGGTCGCAGGGGCCCGCAGTGCGCGTCGTGTCGCACGAAGACGAAGCGCGCCTGCTGTAAATTTGGCGGGACGTGAGGTGCGAGTTCGCCGTGTCGGTTGACCGGAAGTGGGGCGAACTGCTGAGCGGAAGAGAAAGAGTCGAGCCGCTGCTGTTCGGCCGACCAAGGCTTGGTAGGCTCCGGAAGGAATTCGCCTGGGACGCGCAGCGGTTGTCCGTAGACTAACTCCGCTGCCGAGGACTGGAGGTCTTCCTTGACCGCGGTGCGTAGGCCGAGTAGCACCCACGGTAGGCGGTCAGTCCAGGTACTGTCCTGCAGGCCGGCGCGGAGTGAGGCCTTGAGTGACCTGTGGAAGCGTTCACAAAGTCCGTTGGCCTGCGGGTGGTACGCCGTGGACGCTGTGGCCGTCCAGAGTTCGGAGGTGAACTGGACGCCTCTGTCGGAGGTTATGTCGGCCGGTACGCCGAACCTCGCAACCCAGGTGTTAACGAACGCCCTGGCGATGTCGGCTGTGGTGGTGGAGGTCAGCGGCACTGCCTCAGGCCAGCGTGTGTAGCGGTCGACCATCGTGAGGAGATAAGTTTGGCCTTGCGATGGCGGCAGGGGACCGACGATGTCGACGTGTACGTGGTCGAAGCGGCGGCTGGGTACCTCGAAGTCTCCCAGGGGTGCTTTGGTGTGCAGCTGTACCTTAGCCCGTTGGCAGGCGAGGCAGGAGGTGGCCCAAGTCCGAACATCTCTGCTAAGGCCGCGCCAGACGAAGCGCTTGGAGAGGAGTTTGACGGATGCGCGGGAACCCGGGTGAGAGAGCCCGTGGAGCGCGTCGAAGACGCGGCGGCGCCAGGTCTCAGGGATGACCGGCCTGGGTTGGCCGAGTGAGACGTCGCACGTGACTGCCGTGGCTTCGGGCCCGTGCGCGACCTTGGCTAGGCGTAGCCCTGGCAGGCTGGTAGCCGCCGAGAGGAGGTCTGGGTCCGTGAGCTGGGCCACTGCTAGTTGTGCGTAGTCGACCGCGAGGTGATTCGCACAGACGGCGGGACGGGAAAGGCAGTCGGCGACCACGTTGTCTCTACCGGAGACGTGCTGAATGTCCGTAGTAAACTCGGAGACGGCCGCGAGCTGGCGTTGCTGCCTAGCGGACCAGGGTTCGGTGTGCTTGGCCATCGCGTATGTGAGTGGCTTGTGGTCCACATACGCGGTGAAGGGGCGGCCTTCCAGGAGGAACCTGAAATGGCGGACCGACAGGTGGAGTGCGAGAAGCTCGCGGTCGAAAGTGGAGTATTTGACCTCCGGGGGGCGCAGTTGGCGGCTGTAGAAGGCAAGTGGCTGCCACGCGCCATTGACCCACTGCTCGAACACGGCCCCGACCACGTGGTCGGAGGCGTCGGTGGTGAGCGCGACCCGGGCATCGGCCCTCGGGTGCGCGAGCAGAGTGGCGTCGGCGAGCGCGTTTTTGGTGGCGTCGAAGGCGGCTGCCGTGTCAGTGGTCCAGGCTACGTCCATCTTGCCAGATTTTCCTCGGAGGGAGTCGTATAGGGGCTTCATAAGGGCTGCGGCTCTGGGGATGAACCTGTTGTAGAAGTTCACCATCCCGAGGAACTCCTGGAAGCCCTTGATGGTTGTGGGGCGGGGGAATTGCTGGACGGCCTGCACCTTGTTGGGCAGGGGGACGGCCCCAGCAGGGGTGATGTGGTGACCGAGAAAATCGATCTCGGTTAGGCCGAATTGGCACTTCGCCGGGCTGAGGATGAGCCCGTGTTGGGCTAGGCGCCCGAACAGGATGCGAAGGTGTTCGAGGTGTTCCTGTTTGGAGGAGCTGGCCACGAGAATGTCGTCTAGATAGACGAATAGGAAGTTCAGGTCCCGGAGGACTGAGTCCATAAGGCGCTGGAAAGCCTGTGCTGCATTCTTGAGGCCAAAGGGCATCCTCAGGAACTCGAACAGGCCGAATGGGGTGATGACGGCCGTTTTGGGGATGTCCGCGGGGTGTACGGGGACTTGGTGGTAACCGCGCACCAGGTCGACTTTGGAAAAGACGGTTCGTCCGGCCAGTCGGGCCGAGAAGTCCTGGATGTGTGGCACCGGGTACCGATCGGGGGTGGTGGCGTCGTTGAGGCGGCGGTAGTCCCCGCAAGGGCGCCAGCCTCCGCCGGGCTTGGGGGCGATGTGGAGGGGCGAGGCCCAAGGGCTGCTGGAGCGGCGGATGATGCCGAGTTGTTCCATGTTGGTAAACTCGGCCCGCGCGATTTCCAGCTTGGCCGGGTTGAGTCTGCGGGCGTGGGCAGAAACTGGGGGGCCGGTGGTGGGGATATAGTGTTCCACACCGTGCTTGGCGGCTTTGGCCGAAAAGGTCGGGTTAGTGAGGGCGGGAAACTCAGCTAGGAGTGCCGAGTAGTCGCCCGTGGCTCTGGCGAGGCAGTAGGTCGTCGGGCCGGCCGAACGGGCCGGGGTAAAGGCGCCGGGGATGGGGGCCATAGTGTTGATGTCGACGAGGCGGTGCCTCGGAATGTCGACAAGGAGGCCGTGGGCGCGTAGGAAGTCGGCGCCGATGAGTGGGCAGAGGATCTTGGCTGTCAGGAACTCCCAGCGGTAGCGGCGGCCCGCGAAGTCGAGCGTGACCATGCGGGTGCCATATGTGTGGATTTCAGAGCCGTTGGCTGCAGCCAGTGTGATGCCCCGTGTGCCGCGTTGGATCTCGAGGGCGGAGGCGGGGGTGATGCTGTGCTGGGCCCCTGTGTCGCACAGAAATCGGCGGTTGGTTCTGTCGTCAGTGACGTACAGTAGGGGCTCCTTCTGCCCCGCGGCCATCGCGGGGGCCGGTGCGGGGGGGGGTTTGAAGGAACACGGTGGCGTGCAGCGTTGAGCCCTAGCGCCAAAACGGGTGTGGTAGTAGCAGTGACCCGGAGTGGTAGGGCGGTCGGGCCTAGCGGCCCGGGAAGACCGCGTGGTCGTTGCCGTGAGGTCGGGCGCGACGTCGCGAGCAGCCTGTGCAGAGAGCAGCCGGTCGGCCTTTTCGGCTATCTCATTCAGGTCCGTGGAGTCAGACTCCACAAGGAGTGGGCGGATGCTGGCGGGGAGCTGCTGAATGAAAAGCGTGCGAAAAAGGGCGCCGGGATTTTTGTCGTCTGAGAGGGACAGCATGTGGGAAAGCAGGTCTGATCAAGGCCGGGGAGGTCCAGGAGTTGGCAGTGGCGCTGGTAAGAGGACGTTTGAAATTTTTTAAGTAGCGCAGCCTTCAGATGTTCGTACTTGCCCTCTGTTGGTGGATCCTGCAGCGCTGCCCAAACCTTGGGGACTGTAGCGTAGGTGAGCGAGGCGACGAGGTAGTCGTACTTCGTGGCGTCAACTGTAATGCCTTTCAGCCGGAATCTGGACTCAGCTTGAACGAACCAGGCTTCGGCGAGGTTCTCCCAAAAGTCAGGTAATTTAACCGTGACTACATTTGTATCCGCCATGCTAGCTTAGGATTCGTCCTGAGCGTCGGGGTCACCAGTGTTGAGATACCGCGGCAAACGTGGGAGTCGAGACAGAGCTATTGAAAACACAGCTTCTTTATTCTGACCACATGGCAAACAGGAACTAGAAAAGCCCGCGCATCCACTTAAATACTTCCCAGACAGGAAGTGCTCCCGGCAGCCTGTCCCTGCGGGAAACAAGTTGCTGGAGGAAAGGGCCCCCGGCTGGGGGCTTCTGCTTAGACTGTCTGTGCCGCCGTGAGCGGATTATGTCCAGTGGTGGCGTGTCGCCACATTCTCTTCAAATACAGGTCCAATTGCCTTTTGAAAGTTCCTGTGGAATCTGCTTCCACTGCCCTTTCAGGGAGTGCGTTCCAGATCTTCTTAACCCTGTGTGTGAAGACATTTCTCCTCAGTTCCCCTCCAGTTCTTTTGCCAATTATTTTAAATCGATGTCCTCTGGTTACTGACCCACTTGCCAGAGGAAACAGTTTCTCCCTACTTGCTCTATTCAAAACCCCTCATAATTTTGAATACTTCTAATAAGTCTCCCCTTAATCTTCTTTGCTCTAAGGAGAACAATCCCAGCTTCTCCAATCTCTCCACATAACTGAAGTCCCTCATCCCTGGTATCATCCTGGTAAATCTCCTCTGTACCCTCTCCAGGGCCTTGACATCCTTCCTAAAGTGTGGTGCCTAGAATTGTACACAACACTCTAGCTGAGGTCGAGCCAGAGATTTATAAAAGGATTAGCATGACTTCCTTCTTTTTGATAAAACAGTCCCATTTGTAGTGCGGGCATTTTTTTTACAAAGACAAACACAGCATTGGCACAAGTTGCACTTATACAGCAGCCTCAGGAATTCTCCACCAATCCCTCCATCATCTGCTTTACCCAAATACACACTTTCAAATATTTTGTTTTGTCTTTTTACCGCCTGCTGTTACATTCACTGCTGTCAGATCAGGAGGCAGGAATCTAGTCTAATCCCAGGCAGGCCGTGAATCAGTTACTGGAGAATGTGCAGGAGTCGGCGAAGCTGATATCTGCCAACATTCCCTTTCCTGTGAGGAATTATTTGCCTCCATTCACCTCCTCTCCCTCAGCAAAGCTCAGATAAGAAACTTAGCTTGTGGGAATTGAGTTGTGAAACAGGCACCGTTTCTGTAAATACATTTGTGAATCGTGTTTCTGGAAATGACAAATATTCTCATCATCCAGCTGCCAAAATCCTCGGAGCTGTCGCCGTACAACTAATGAAACATTTTACTGTTATAGGTGCAAAGCTGATTTTAAAGACAAATAACCCTGAAATAGTGACTGCGTATAACAATTCGTTTTTGGTTAAAAGAAAAGATATAGGTTATCAAAGTTAATTTTAGGGACTTTTTTCTGCTAATTTCTAAGCAGGGATCCTTTACATCACAGGCTTATTTGGGAGGAGAGAGATTCTGTGAGCAAGTGATTCCGGTATTCCAGACACACTGTTGGCACCTCCAGATATGGAGAATATTGTGAGGGAAAAGTTGCATGCTTTAGCCACAGACACAAATTATTATGTACAACAGCTCAGATCTATAAAAACAATTTTAACAGAAAGGAACAATCAAGTCTGAAATAACAACAGAAAACACTGGAAAAACTCAGCAGGTCAGGCAACATCCGTGGAGAGAGAAACAGAATCAACGTTTCAGGTCGAAACCCTTCTTCAGAACTGAGAAAAAAAAGCAGGAAATGAAACAGATTAAAAGGCCAGTTTGGGGGCTGGGAAATGGGGGAGGGGATGAAAGAACAAAAGGGAAGGTCTGGGAGAGGTGAAGAGACATTAAGAGATATTCAAGGCAAGACGAGATGGTAATAGGACAGGTGAAGAAACAAAGGATGGCTCTAGATGAAGTGTGAAATGCGCTGGCAGAGTGAGAGACAGCTGCCATGTGGGAGAGAGAAAAAGGAAAAGGCACAAACCAGAGGTGTGGATAAAAAATATATAAAAATATAATAGGGGCCGAGGCTATGATCTGAAATTGTTGAACTCGATATCGAGTCTACATCGTCGACAAACACCTTACTGGACAGTAAAGCAGTGTGTTGATCATTTTGTTAAACCCTTGCTAATCCATCACATCTTTAGGTTAATTAACTCTCCCTGGTGGGAAGGGAGGTCCCTCATGTCTCATTAACCAGCACAGTGAGTCCTTTATTCAACCTGCTGTGCAGGAGTGAAGAATTTTTAGTTCACATTCTCCTAAAGTGAAGCAGTTTTTCTTCCCGCACAAGTGAGGAATAAGTGATGGCAAATTGTTTGAGCGATGATGGTGATCAATTATTTATAGTTTAACTGATTCCTCACCATGGCCATATAGCTTTCCATTAATAGTCCAGTTCACAAGCCAAACACACCTGATCTACCCTTTAATTGCACAGTGTGTGGGAGAAAGGGTTTTACTTCTAGTTTTGTTACAGGAATTTTTCCATTTTAATGAAGGATCCCTTATTCCACAGTCAGTGTCCACCGTGCCACTGGAACTCGCAGCCAGGAGACTCCGAGTAGAACTTCCAATTTACGTGGAGCTCATTTTCCATGAATCCATTCTACACTGACTGCAGAATTGGTCAATATTGTAAAAATTCCATGAATTTGATCCCTGACCTCACAGATTGATAAATAACTTCTCCTGCAGTGAAGTTACTTTGAACTTTTCAGAAACAGATTGAATTTGTCACAGTGTCTGCGTGATAGATTTTCTGTTTTATTTTTCAAAGTAGTACAATCATTTCATTGATGTAGGGAATCTTTATCAGCACCACTGTGTCAGTGCAATTTCATCCTGGAGAAACTAACAACCTTTCCAAAATGCTTGCTTATGATAAACATAAAGGCCTAGAAATTCAGTTGTTTGCGCCAGCCGCTAGCACCTTAGGAGGAGGAGAAGTGGGGTGCTAAGCGGCTAGCGCCCGAGCGCGGTGCGATATGCGCCTCTCGCGAACTTCAGTTAAGATTTAGCGGCGGCGCAAAACCTTTGCACGCGCTCAGCTGCGCGTGCAGATCCTGACGTCATTTCATGGTGCAACGCCCTTTGTGCGCCCTGAACCAGAAATTCAGTGGCGCCGGCCTATTGTGCGCCTGGCGCCCCTAGCGACTGGTAGAGGGGAACGGTTCCCAGTCGCTGCGGGACGCGCTAATTAAAGGGGACTCCTCCTGCAGTATAAATGGCAGCCATTTTGCTCCACTCCTTCTTTGTGAGAGACGGATCTTTGGAGAGAGACAAAGGTAGAGAGCTTTCTGGTTTGGCTCAACACTCGCACAGGTACTTGTGGCTTCAGGCCAGAGCTTTGCACTTGTCTTTAACTTCAGTGTCATAGCATTGATTGGAAACATATAATGGGGGCTGCAATGGGTGGAAACGTTGGGCTTCTCCATTGCATTCAAAGGGCTCAGAGACGCCGTGAGAGAGTGCCAGTCATGGCCAGATGGAGAAGGGCCAACAGGCGTTGGCAAAGGAGGCCTTACCCACCCAGCAGTATACCGCCAGCAGTTCTCATATCTGAACATGTCTGAGGAGCAGTGTGTTCGGAGGCTGCGATTCAGAAGGGCGGTGGTCACTGAGATCTGCCACCTGCTTCGCGGAGATCTGCAGCCACAGCTGAGGAGCAGGATGTCTCTGTCGGTGGCAGTGAAGGTGACGGTGGCTCTCAACTTCTATGCCACCGGCTCCCTCCAATCCACTACTGGGGACATTTCCAACATCTCCCAGTTTGCGGTACATTGCTGCAGCCGCCAGGTGACCAATGCCCTTTTCAGAAGGAGACGTCAGTTCATCTCCTTCCCCATGACCGTGGACAAGCAGCAAGAGCGTGCAATGGGCTTTGCAGCATTAGCGGGCTTCCCCATGGTGCAGGGCACCATTGACTGCACGCATGTGGCTTTGCGGGCACCTCGACAGAATGCCGAGGATTACCGCAACCGGAAGGGCTACCATTTGCTCAACGTGCAGTTGGTGTGTGACCACAGGCAGCTCATCCTAGCTGTCAATGCCCGCTTTCCAGGCAGCAGCCACGATGCCTTCATCCTGCGCCAGACTTCTGTGGCAGACATGTCCGAGGCCCAGCCTCACCCACAAGGATGGCTTCTCGGAGACAAAGGCTATCCTTTGTACACCTGGCTGCTGACCCCGCTCCATGCGCCTAGCACCCCTGCTGAAGAGGGATACAATGACAGCCATCAAGCAACCAGGAACATCATTGAGCAAACAATCGGCGTGCTGAAGCAACGGTTCCATTGTCTGGATCGTTCCGGGGGAGCCCTACAGTACTCGCCTGAGCGAGTCTCCCATTTCGTTGTCGTGTGCTGCATGCTGCACAAACTGGCTATCCACAGGACTCAGCCACTGCCAGCAGACATTGGAGGACCACCAGAGGAGGAGGAGGAGGAGGAGGAGGAGGAGGAGGAGGACCAGCACAGGAGGGAGGCAGAAAGTGCAAGGGCCGCCCGTCGGCGGCTTATTGCAACTTGGTTCTAGGCCCCCTCTCAGGGAATGGCTTGTGCCAATGGCAGAAGATGAATGTAGCCGCTCCACAAGCCCTCAGCCGAGCAGGGCAACCAGGACATCCAAAAGAAAACATGGACAGTGCGATTTAAGAATTTTTTTTACTGTGATACCTCTGTGCCCTTCCCACATGACAAACTAATGGAGAGAAACCCCCCCCAAAAACACAAATACACCAGTCTCGCCTTTACAAGTAAAACAAATATACCAGTCTCAGCCTTTAAATATGAAACAAATACACCAGTCTCGGCCTTTATAAATAAAATAAAACATTTGGCCACACCTACTTTTTCCCCTGCGAGGGTGATCCGTTTCGCTGCCGTGACTGGCCCCTACCCGCCCTGCAGCTCCTCCTCAATGGGACCCCAGTGGCTGCAGCAAGGCTGGGGAAAGGCTGCTGAGGGTCAGATGGTGAGACGGCAGATGCCCTTGGGGGTCGGCCTGGACCAGCTCTGGGCCTAGAGGGGCCGGCTGCTGACTGCTCCAACTCTGCTTGGGCGGCAGTAGTCTGTCCAACGGCAGGTGGCAGCTGCAATGGAGGAGTGGCACTGTTGGCTGCAGGAATGCTGCCAACCTGACAGATCACAGGCACTCCCTGGTCGGCTGATACATTGGCACGCGCACAGGCCAGCACTGCAGCATGCGCAGCAATCTGCTGAGGCACAGACTGCTGGGCTGCTGCAGCACGGCGTGTGCCCCGACGATGCCTGGCCGATCCAGCGAGTGTGGCAGCAGTTAGTGCCCGTGTGGCCCTGGTCTGTGTCTGCATGACAGCAGCCAGTGAATGCACGGCACGACTGAGCACTTGGCTAGAAGCCGCCTGTGAAGCAGCGAAGTCCTGCTGACTCCTAGCCTGTGCTGCCGCGAAGTCCTGCAGACTCCTGGCCTGTGCTGCCCCGAATTCCTGCACACTCCTTGCCAGTGACTCTATGGAGTCAGGCATCCTTGCCACTGCAGCCATGAGCTCAGTGTGCCTGCGCTCAGCCTGGACGCCCATTTCCGCTAGGAGCCGCACCTCCTCTGCGCTCACCGTAGCAGGACTGGAGGCTGCACTCACCCTCCGGGGAGAAGGCCGCCGAGCTTCCCCACGCCTCCCGCGTTGCTGCAGCCCGCTGGTCCCCAGAGCTTCACTATCCTCTGACCCTACCCCCCTGCTCCCCTCCAGGGAAGACGTGTCACCATCATGGCCATGGGCTGCCTCGGCTCAGCGTGTCCCTGATGGGCTGGCTTCCTCTTCCTCCTCCTCTATGTCTGACTCGGACACAGTGCCAGCTTGAGGGGCCGCCTCCTCACCTGGCGAGTCACCATCTGAAAGCAGGGAGGCACAAGAGTTGCTTTAGAGTGAGGACAGGGCAGCAGCGAGGGAGGCATGAGTGCTGCTGTGCACTGCATTGGTTCGATAGTGGCAAAGGATGCTGGTGTGAGGCGCAAGTGGAAAGGGAGAGGTCAAAAAGGTGATGACCTTACCATTGGTGCCCAGAACAGGGTCAGCATCTCCAGTGGCAACGGGGCCACTCAGCCGGCCTGCCATGATCCGCTCCACTCGCTGCTCGAGGTCACTCAGCTGTTTCAGGTCAGGACAGCCTCCCCCGGTCTGTCGCTACTGTCTTCTGTTATGCGCCAGCTTGGCCTGCAAGAGAAAGGACAGCCTCTAAGTACAGTGTCAAGCCCTGATCTTGCCCGCACTGCCTCCCATGGTCGATTAGCCCTGACAGTGTCAAGCCCTGATCTTGCCCGCACTGCCTCCCATGGTCGATTAGCCCTGACAGTGTCAAGCCCTGATCTTGCCCGCACTGCCTCCCATGGTCGATTAGCCCTAACAGTGTCAAGCCCTGATCTCGCCCGCACTGCCTCCCATGGTCGAATAGCCCTGACAGTGTCTAAACTCCTGAATGCGCAAGTGCTTTTCATGATAGTCCCATAGCTGCTGGATGAGGGCTGGCCATTAGGGCTTTCAGACCCGTTTGGCCACAAAGTGGGGTGCACATGCAGGGATGAGGAGGATACTGGAAAGGGTACTCACCCTGACAACCCGAGTGAGGTCGTTGAATTTTTTCCGGCACTGGGTTGGTGTCCTGCCAACCACGCTGTTGGACGTGACCCTGTTTGCCACATCCCTCCATGCTTTCCGATATTCGGCGGGTAGTGGCCTCCTGCCACCCTCAGGGAAGAGGATATGGCGCCTGCGGTCCACTGCGCCAACCAGCAGCCTCAGGTCACCCTCGCCAAAGCGCTGCACTCTCTCCCTGGCCTTCTCCATTCTCCTGGGCGTGGAGCAGTTCCAGAAGCAGTGTTCAGGCCTTGCCTTAGGGCTGCAGTGTGCAAGGCGTGGCAGCCAAGCAATTCCACCCTCCCCCTTTAAGTGCTGACCGGCGCCTGACTGTCTGCCCTCAATGAGCAACTCGCCGCACCTGCGCTGCGCCCGCCTTCGGTGTTTGCGCCCCGGATCGCCGGCTTAGCGCCTAATGATAGTCGTGCATTGCCTGCTTTAGCACAGCAGCAACCTCTTGGGGTGATGCAACTGAATATCGGCGAAGGCGGCGCTAAGTTGCGCCAGGCGCAAAAGTTAGCGAACGCCATGCTGTAGCGCCCCAAACATGGCTATACTGAATTTCTAGGCCAAAGTTTTCCAACATAGCGACCTAGAAATCCGTCTCTGACGGTGGGGCAAAGCGGACGGTATCAGATAGGCTGCCCGTTATACCCAGCACCTGATCTTCAGTAACATTGAGTGCAATGGAAGGGAATGTCAGGCGCTGCGTATAACGGGTGGCCAATCCGATACCGCCCGCTTGGCGCCTCTGCCCAAGACGGATTTCTAGCCGAGCGACTGTAATTAACATATAACTGGAGAAAACCGACAGATGAAGAACCTTTGCACTGTTGTATAAGGCAAGTTGTCATAGTGACAAAGAAGTGATGAACAGAGACAAATTCAGCTACGTAGCACCCAATTTTCGGACGCGGAGCAGTCTACTAAGTCCCCAATATGGCGGGCAGCAATCAAGCGCACACTTCCAGCTGGATGTGCACCACCCGCCATATTGGTAGAGGAGGTCGCGCTTGGGTCAGGAGGTCGTCCTGCTCATTTGTGCCTGTTGAGTCACCACATGTAGACCTTCTGTAACCTCAAACTTAACCTCTAAAGTCCGCGTGGCGTCATTAGCTGAGCTGGTGCTTGCGAGGGTGGAATCGTGACACTGCATCATTAGGAAGGCTGGTCTCCTCGTACTCAAGTGACAGAGTTATCTCCGCATCTTCAGCACCCAAAATGAAAGTGAAGGAGAAGGGTTAGCTTTTAGCATAAAGGGAGAAGTGGCTGGTGAAAGCATCTAAAGTTTGTCATGCAGAGTGTGTAGAGTGAGATGGAAGCAAGAAGGGAAAAAAAGGATAAGGTATGAAGAAACCCTGCATGTCATCACGGCCATGACTCTGCCCTGGTCAGTGATGGCCAACACGCTTTCTTCGACGGGGGAGAGGGTGTGCAGGCAGCCTCCTCCTTCTCCGCTGGCAGTGTGCTGGCTGGAGTTGTGGGCCACCTTCTGCAAGAATGAAGGGAGTGTGCTAGTGACAGTCTTGTCAGCTGTTTAGAGTATGTGCCTGTCATGGTGGGATAGCTCCTAGTTAGTGTTTCAGCTGTGAGGTGTGGGGAAATGAAGTAATCGTGCTGAGTGTGTGAGCAGGAGGTGAAGGTTCTTTAGTGAAGTGATCGCAGCGACAGTGCAGGACAGTGGAGGGAGAGTGGAGGGAGAGTGAAGGGAGAGTGAAGGGAGAGTGGAGGGAGAGTGCCGGGAGAGTGGAGGGACAGTGCCGGGAGAGTGGAGGGACAGTGCCGGGAGAGTGGAGGGACAGTGCCGGGAGAGTGGAGGGACAGTGCCGGGAGAGTGGAGGGACAGTGCCGGGACAGTGCCAGGAGAGTGGAGGGACAGTGCCGGGACAGTGCCGGGAGAGTGGAGGGACAGTGCCGGGAGAGTGGAGGGACAGTGCCGGGACAGTGCCGGGAGAGTGGAGGGACAGTGCCGGGACAGTGCCGGGAGAGTGGAGGGACAGTGCCGGGACAGTGCCAGGAGAGTGGAGGGACAGTGCCGGGAGAGTGGAGGGACAGTACCGGGAGAGTGGAGGGACAGTGCCAGGAGAGTGGAGGGACAGTGCCGGGAGAGTGGAGGGACAGTGCCGGGAGAGTGGAGGGACAGTGCCGGGAGAGTGGAGGGACAGTGCCGGGAGAGTGGAGGGACAGTGCCGGGACAGTGCCAGGAGAGTGGAGGGACAGTGCCGGGACAGTGCCAGGAGAGTGGAGGGACAGTGCCGGGAGAGTGGAGGGACAGTGCCGGGAGAGTGGAGGGACAGTGCCGGGAGAGTGGAGGGACAGTGCCGGGAGAGTGGAGGGACAGTGCCGGGAGAGTGGAGGGACAGTGCCGGGAGAGTGGAGGGACAGTGCCGGGAGAGTGGAGGGACAGTGCCGGGAGAGTGGAGGGACAGTGCCGGGAGAGTAGAGGGAGAGTGGAGGGACAGTGCCGGGACAGTGCCAGGAGAGTGGAGGGACAGTGCCGGGACAGTGCCAGGAGAGTGGAGGGACAGTGCCGGGAGAGTGGAGGGACAGTGCCGGGAGAGTGGAGGGACAGTGCCGGGAGAGTGGAGGGACAGTGCCGGGAGAGTGGAGGGACAGTGCCGGGAGAGTGGAGGGACAGTGCCGGGAGAGTGGAGGGACAGTGCCGGGAGAGTGGAGGGACAGTGCCGGGAGAGTGGAGGGACAGTGCCGGGAGAGTGGAGGGACAGTGCCGGGAGAGTGGAGGGACAGTGCCGGGAGAGTGGAGTGACAGTGCCGGGTGGTACAGGACAGTGCAGTGATGGTGCAGGGTGGTGAGGAGCGCAGTGCTGTGAGTGGTGCACCTGTGATGAGAAAGTATGAGAGTAGTCTTCTTACCTCAATAACTCTAGTTAGATCATTGAATTTCTTCCAGCACTGCTCAATGTTTTCAACGACCTCCTCCCGCTGCCTCCTCATCAGGTGCCAGGAGGCTTCCTGCCCCTGGGGAAGAGGATTTCGTCCATCCTGCTCATTGGCTGCACCAAGGTCTCCAGCACAGCATCAGAGAAGTTTGGTGTCGCTCGCCCACTCCTTCAGCATTTCCTCCACAAGTCGCACGGTCTTTGCAGCCAAAATGCACCCCCCTTTAAGAGGTGCTGATTGCCTTTAAGTAAGACGCTAGTCTCCAGTATTGCTTCTCCTGATAGGCCTGCAGCCAATGAACAGTGCAGGTAACACTGGTTGAATCGGTACTAAAAACAACTCCCATTTACACAGCATCTTTAACATAGTGAAACGTCCCGCGGCGCGTCACAGGAGCGTAAATCAGACGAGAAATGTGACACCGAGCCACATAAGGAGATATTAGGGCAGGTGACCAAAGGCTGGGTCACAGAGGGAGGTTTCAAGGAGCGTCTTAAAGGAGGAGAGAGAGGCGGAGAGGTTTAGGGAGGGAATTCCAGAGCTCGGGGCCCAGGCAGCTGTAGGCACAGCCGCCAATGGTGGAGCGATTAAAAGCAGGGATGTGCAAGAGGCCAGAATTGGAGGAGCGCAGAGATCTCGGAGGGTTGTAGGGCTGGAGGAGGTTACAGAGATAGGGAGGGGGCGAGGCCATGGAGGGATTTGAACTTGAGGAGGAGAAATCACCTCACCCCATTCACCGGTTTTCATCACGATCTGATTTCTCAGCCCCTGAAACTTTCCCAGTGGAATCCGTCTAATTCAGCATGTCATCCCAGTGCAAGCCCCAATAAAACTGCTGCTGTTTGTCATTCCAAGCAGGTCATTGCAGATTACAAAAATCTGAATTTATTCTGACTTTGAGAACAGTTAGTGCTTTGTCAGGTCATGGTGTGATGGGACATAAATAGAAGACAGTCACTAACAGATAAAATACAGAATTTAGGAGGCGTTTCTTTACGCAGAGCAGTGAGAATGAGGAACTCTCCGCCACATGGAGTGGTTGAAGCAGAGAGCATTGATGCATTAAGGGGAGGCTAAATGCAAACATAAGGAAGAAGGGAATGTGGGGGCAGGATGGGAAGAGGTAATTAGAGTAGGAGGAGGCTCGTGTGGAGTACAAACACCAACATGGACTCGTTGGGCTGAATGGCCTGTTTCTGTGCTGTAGATTTGTGTAAAAGCGAAGGGATCAGATCACCATCAGCCTGATTAACACACATAGAAATAACGAGTTTCTTCTGTCTACTCCCATGAGTGTGATTATAATTATCCTCACATCACTGCCCCTTTACAGTCAGTCTGGGACAGGAAGCGTGCAATTTCCTTGAGGTCACGGAGCTTGAACAGATTATTTGCTGCTTGCTAATTCTGTCAGTTTGATTCTGTCAGTTCCATGTACTCTTAACTTTACATTTGCCAGCAGTTTAATTAAAATGCTGACAACTAGTGATTTACTGGCCCATTAATAAATATTAATGACACTCAAAAAATAATTATCCTACATTATCCGATTCACATGTGATGTTTCCACTGGTCAACTCGCCTTTATTTCTCAAAGTTCATTTCACTTTCCAGTTTAATGCTGAAAAATGTAACAATTTAATCTTTCATAAGTGGAGTGTGAATAATCCTCCAGCCCAAAGCTGGGCCTGGATTCTCGCTGCTATGTATTAGCTGCTCCAGAAGCGAGCAGCTGCTTACACAAAAGGTTTGAGTTATTTTCAGCACAAGGAACAATAATGAATTATCTCAAAGCACCCACGCAAAATCACATCACACCTTTGTGCAACTTCTGAATGATTGAAAACTGTAATTGGATTTCATTATGTTCCTTGTGCCCTTCCTGTTACAGTTGGTGGTGTGAGGGAGGTCAGGAACAGAGAGGTCAGCATTGCTGATTGGTGTCATGGTGGTGCATTTAAACAGAATGGATTAACACCTAAGCCTCCCTGGGTAAATAAGGGACCTCCGGTTAAACCCACCATAATGCAGAAAATCTCTGTGCAATTGCTGGGTCAGTTTCATTTACGAGCAGTATGTTGTGATATGTTTTGCGTTATTATTAATGCAGTGTGTAAATCTTCTACTGGCTTATTTCTTTATGTATTTTACTGCACGCTCATGTTTTAATGAAGTAGAAAAGAGAAAGTCATAGAAAGAAATAGCAACATAAAGACAGCAAAGACACGTAAGAGACCACATTCAATTAAATTAAACTAAATTCAATTCAATTTTGTTTGCCATATGTAACTAGTACAATGGAATGCTTACTCCCCGTGGGGACACGTCAGCTATTCTTACAGCACTGTGTTCAGAAAGTCAATTCAATGGCATCCCAGTGGCAGTGGGAGCACGATGTCCCTCAGCCGCTCCGTCCTCCTCGTCACCGCGGCCTCCTCCTCACTGTTGCCGGCTCGGCTCCACGTGTGGTGGCCTGCTTCTCCCGCTCACGATCCGACCTCTGGCCGCCATGCCCGGCTCCCCTCCTCCCAGTCGGACTGCGAGCTTCCCGCCAAGGAGCTGCCGGCCGACGTGCTGTAGCGGGTCATCGTGGCTGCTGCTGCTGCTCGTTGCGCTGCGCTGCCTCCGTCTGACTCGCCGAACACATCGTCGGGATGTAAATGCTCCGGTCGCCGCGGCCTCCTCCTCACCGTCACCGGCTCCACGGTCCGGCCTCTGGCCGCCATGCTTGGCTCCCCTCCTCCCAGTTGGAATGCCTTCCCGCCGAGGAGCTGCCGGCCGACGTGCTCTAGCGGGTCGTCGTGGCTGCTGCTGCTGCTTGTTGCGCTGCGCTGCCTCTGCCCGACTCGCCGAACACTTCGCTCCGGTTGCAGGAGCGAGCGGCGAGAGCGGGCCGCCCGAAGCAAGGAGAGCGCGCTTAGCACCGGACCGGACATTCACCATGTACGAAGCCATGGGAGATGGATTAATTTTAGCTTCAAAATTTTATACATTCACACACTTCCTATCAACTTTCCCATTATAAATTCTGGTGTCCTAGTTACAATGGGGATTGCCTATGTAAACATGTCACACTGGTTACACACTGCAGCGCCACCTCTGATGGGAGGGTGTAATTAGGCAGTTTTCATTATAAATAGGAATTACAATGGAAATTTAAAGATAAGGACAGACTGTAGGGTGCCAAAATGTCAATGGTTTGTAAGGTGCAAAGATGGTGGATCTAACGGGAGGGTCAGAATTTGGGATAGCCTGGATTTGCCCCAGCAGTGAGGGAGAGAGTGAACTGTGCTTCCCCGAGCAAGGCACAGGGTTCAGTTAGAAGGTCACCATCAGTCCCGAATCCCATTATTTCCACCTAGGAATTCATCACACTGCTGCAAAACGGGGCTAATTTAGAACAGGAGTTGAGGAAAATTGAATCTTAAAGAGGAATTTCTGTGTTTCATTGTGTTGTTATTCAGAGACTTTACTGGGATTGGTCTGTCATCAGAATTGTTTTTGCTTTTTATTTTTAAGGCTACTGACTTAATTTGGAAGTCGATGTGAGACTGTTGTTTTGTTGTAAATTTCTCTAAAATATATTGTTAGAAAGCAGCGGAATATAAAGGTAAAGAGCGATTCACAACCTAAAGAACACGCGGAGTATTTCCAGCATTTTCTGTTTTCATTTCAGATTTCCAGCAGTTTTGGGCTTTTGTGTTGTTAAAGCATGTTGTTGTTTCAGGAACTCATTGACAGACCTGACATTGTGGATTCTGGAATCACAAGCCCCACCACGGCAGTGTCGAATTATCAATTATCTGATAAGCATCAAGAAATTACTTTTGTACAAGGTGTAAACTGTGAACCAATGGCAAGGTTGTAAAGGGACGTGGCTGAAAGTCGCTGAGGAACTGCACAGAATCCGCCTGTTATTGTTGAGGTTTAAAAAGATATTTACAATCCAGCCCCACACTTAGATTCACCCAGTCTGCTGTGTTACATTCCATGACTGACTGTGGGTGCTTTGTTAGAGTAATGTGTCATTTGTAAGTGGCAGGATTGGGAATTGGCCACTTAAACCTGCAACAAAGGAGGATAATGTTCCGGTGCAAACATCAGTAACCGTGGTAACAGCCATGTGTCACTCACAGAACAAACCATGGCTGCTCTCTCAACATCCCTCGTAAACAATCTGTAAGCATATGTCATGAAATTAGTCAAATGTGAATTAATTTAAAATGCAGATAATGTAACTCGTGCCTTTTAACAAGTCAAATAAAGAGAAAAGCACTGACCCGGAGGCGAATTGACGGCGCTGCCACTGACCTAGAAGAAAGCTGCCCACAAAGATCTAGCGATCTCTGTGCTGTGAATTTCAGCTCTCCCAACGTTAATTTCATGCTGGCGTCAGGTCCAGGGGTCGTCAGCGTCCGGCCACAGCGATGTCATCAAGCTGGCTAAGCATCCAATCACATTGAAGAATTCTCACAGGCAGCAAAACAGGAAATAAAGTGCAATGATTTCCCTTCACTTTTTAAAATTATTTTAGAGATCAAAATTAAGATTGGGACATACACATGGGATTAAGGTAGAAGCTGAAATATCATCAACAAACTTTAAAAAAAATTATATATTAAAAACCATTAAAAAAAATAATAATTTGACGTTCCACAATATAAAATTAGTTTTTCAGGGCCAGAATGGTTGTTCAGCAGTAATTATGAATCAGTACACCATTAAAAACGCAGTTACACCTTATTCAACAAGGTCTCTGTTTTTTTAAGAGCAATATTACAAGGTAAAATAAGTTCTCGTCAGTTCAGTAATTACTCAAAGATTGCCGGCTCCGGGGAGTTTAACATCGCACCCTATGGAGAAGCGTAGAATCAGTGACAGCACCTCCTGGATTCCTGCGTTTATCTGCACATGCACTTTCTCCAGAACTTGCTGTCGGTTTCAGAGGGGTAATGATGGTGAACGCTTTTTCCACCGCAAAATCCGGGCCAATGAATCCAAGGCGAAACTTGGGCATAAACATCCTATCAGATGCCCTTGATGGTAGGATCTTGTGTCTGAGTTGGAAGGCAGTGGGTTCAAGTCCCACTCAGGAGTTGAATCCATAATCTAGGCTTATATATACTGACCATTATACTGAGCTCTGTGCCTGAAATAATGTTCCACATTCTGGTAAACCTACGCTGCACTCCCTCCAAGGCCAATATACCCTTCCTAAGGTGCGGTGCCCAGAACTGCTCCCAGTGCTCCAGGTGTGGTCTAACCAGGGTTTTGTACAGCTGCAGCATAACTTCTACCCCCTTGTACTCTAGATATAAAGGCCAGCATTCCATTAGCATTTTTGATTATTTTCTGTACCTGTTCATGACATTTTAATGATCGATGTACCTGAACCCCCGAGTCTCTCTGGACATCCACTGTTTTTAGCCTTTCATTTTTAGGTCCAAAGTGGATGACCTCACATTTGCCGACATTGAAATCCATTTGCCACAGTTTTGCCCATTCACTTAATCAATCAATATCCCTTTGTAATGTTATGCTTTCATCTACACTGCCTACAATGCTGCCTATCAGATTATCTGGTCATTATCACATTGCTGTTTGTGGGACCTTGCTGTGTGTAAATTGGCTGCTGCGTTTCCCACATTACAACAGTGACTCCACTTCAAAAGCACGTCATTGACTGTAAAGTGCTTTGAGACGTCCGGTGGTCGTGAAAGGCGCTATAAAAATGCAAGACATTCTTTCTTCCCTCGCCGCAGTCCTCATGTATTGCCTGGATAATATCCCAAACTCATATCCCCTCATCCTCGCACTGAACCACCACCGTGTTTTCTTTACCAGACCTCCTGGGGTCCTGGCCCAAATCTTTGGGTCTTTTTTTCTCCCTTCCCCCAACATTTTCTCCCCTGATTAAATTTATCCTGGGAACACTGTCCTCTGAGGGGCCCGGAGTGCCGGACCCCTCCAGCCATCTGGCTGCTGTTTGAGGACCAAAAAGGCCCTAAAACCTGGAGAAAAAAAACCATCACCAACTTTTTACAAACTCACTCCAACTCCCAGCAGTAATCAAGCAGCCAGCAGCACCTGCTCACTCCTAGCCCCCCCGCCCCCCCCTCACACTGAGCCACGGCTGACACTGGAGGATTGGATGAGTCGGGTTAGCACAGTTTGGATCGATCTGAATCCTGATTGATGCTATGAAAATCTGCACCTGGAGTTTCCGCTCGATTGCACTAGTTTTCTCAGCACAATTCCTCTGATATTGGCGTAACCGGCGCAAAAGATCGCGGAATTTTAAACACAAATTGTGTTCAGTGCAACTCGAGTTTCCGAGATCTTTTGAGCCAGTTTTAAAAACATCGCACTGGAAGCAGGCCCCGCCCACTAAACCGGCCAGGTCCCCAATGTGAATTCATCACCATGGTGAGTTTCTGCTAATTGCACTCATTTGCAGGTCTTCAAGGATGTTCCAAAAATTAAGCTGGCCAAGGACACTAATGGGCAGGTTTTCAAAGGTTTTGAATGAACAGTCACTCCCGCCTGTGGATGAAACATTAAAATTCAACTTGCAATCTCGTAATTCTCAAACAGATGCTATACCACCCCCCTTCCCACTGTCCAGGGCCCCAAACACCCCTTCCAGGTGAAACAGCGATTTACTTGTACTTCTTGCAATCCAGTATACTGAATTCGCTGCTCACGATGCGGTCTCCTCTACATTGGGGAGACCAAACGCAGATTGGGTGACCGCTTTGCGGAACACCTCCATTCAGTCCATAAGGGTGACCCCGAGCTTCCGGTCGCCTGTCATTTTAATTCACCGCTCCATTCCCACTCGGACCTCACCGTCCTTGGCCTCTTGCATTGTTCCACGGAAGCTCAGTGTAAGCTCGAGGAACAGCACCTCATCTTCCGATTAGGCACTTTGCAGCCTTCGGACTCAACATAAAGTTCAACAATTTCAGATCATAACCTCGGCCCCTATTACATTTTTACTTATAATTTTTTTCCACCCCTTTGTTTTGGGTTTTTCCTTCCCCCCCCCTTTCCTTTTTTTTCTCTCTCCCACACAGCAGCTGTCTCCCATTCTGCCAGTACACTTCACACCTAATCTGAGCCGTCTTTTGTCTCCTCTGTCCTATTACCATCTCGTCTGGTTTTGAATACCTCTTAATGTCTCTTTACTTCTTTTGTTCTATCGCAGTCCTGCCTTCGATCTATTTCATTTCCTTTCCAGTTTTGAAAAAGGGTTCACCCGAAACGTCGACTCTAATTTCTCTCCACGGATGTTGCCTGGCCTGCTGAGTTTTTCCAGCATTTTCTGTTGTTATTTCGGATTTCCAGCATCTGCAGTATTTTGCCATTGTTCAATACAGGGAGCGTGGCTTCCAGATGTGTGAATTGTGCCTCATCCACCCTGAGAGGCAGCAACATTCTTCACTTCTGTGTGATGGACAGAAGCTCGGCTACAACACACTTCCATAGCCATAAATTCTTCACACTTCTTTCAACACTTTGTGTTTTAGCAGCTGTGAAATTAATTATCAGATAATGTGAGACGACATTAACTGTGGGTTAAACACCTTTAATTCTCAGTGAGGTTTGGGGTGAGATTTGACCACGTTTACAATGGAATTTTGATAAGATAATAGAATATTGTAGTTAGATAACCATTAATAGATTATAAAGCTGTTATTCTCTGCCACTTTCTCCTGTATTCGCAAATTGGGTTAAATCCCCGGGCCTGATTTTAACCAAATTCACCCAACAAGAACAGCATGAGTGGTTAAAATATCAAACATCGACTTACCACCCCATCCCACCACATCCCACCCCAATCCCCACCCCAATCCCCACCTCATCCCACCCCATCCCACCCCAATCCCCACCCCACCCCACTCCAATCCCCACCCCAATCCCCACCCCAATCCCCACCCCAATCCCACTCCATCCCACCCCAATCCCACCCCAATCCCCACCCCAATCCCACCCCAATCCCCACCCCAATCCCCACCCCAATCCCACCCCAAACCCCACCCCATCCCACCCCAATCCCCACCTCATCCCACCCCAATCCCCACCTCATCCCACCCCAATCCCCACCCCACCTCATCCCACCCCAATCCCCACCCCATCCCCACCCTATCCCACCCCAATCCCCACCTCATCCCACCCCAATCCCCACCCCAATCACCACCTCATCCCACCCCAATCCCCACCCCAATCCCCACCTCATCCCACCCCAATCCCCACCCTATCCCCACCCTATCCCACCCCAATCCCCACCTCATCCCACCCCAATCCCCACCCCATCCCCACCTCATCCCACCCCAATCCCCACCCCATCCCCACCCTATCACACCCCAATCCCCACCTCATCCCACCCCAATCCCCACCCATCCCACCCCAATCCCCACCTCATCCCACCCCAATCCCCACCTCATCCCACCCCAATCCCCACCCTATCCCCACCCTATCCCCACCCTATCCCACCCCAATCCCCACCTCATCCCACCCCAATCCCCACCCATCCCACCCCAATCCCCACCCCATCCCACCCCAATCCCCACCCCATCCCACCCCAATCCCCATCCCACCCCATCCCAATCCCCACCCCATCCCACCCCAAACCCCACCTCATCCCACTCCAATCTCCACCCATCCCACCCCAATCCCCACCCCAATCCCACCCCAATCCCCACCCCAATCCCACCCCAATCCCCACCCCATCCCACCCCAATCCCCACCCCATCCCACCCCAATCCCCACCCCATCCCACCCCAATCCCCACCCATCCCACCTCAATCCCCACCCCAATCCCCACCTCATCCCACCCCAATCCCCACCCCATCCCCACCCTATCCCACCCCAATCCCCACCTCATCCCACCCCAATCCCCACCCCAATCCCCACCTCATCCCACCCCAATCCCCACCTCATCCCACCCCAATCCCCACCCCAATCCCCACCTCATCCCACCCCAATCCACACCCTATCCCCACCCTATCCCACCCCAATCCCCACCTCATCCCACCCCAATCCCCACCCCATCCCCACCTCATCCCACCCCAATCCCCACCCCATCCCACCCCAATCCCCACCCCATCCCACCCCAATCCCCACCTCATCCCACCCCAATCCCCACCCATCCCACCCCAATCCCCACCCCAATCCCCACCCCAATCCCACCCCAATCCCCACCCCAATCCCCACCCCATCCCACCCCAATCCCCACCTCATCCCACCCCAATCCCCACCCATCCCACCCCAATCCCCACCCCAATCCCACCCCAATCCCCACCCCAATCCCACCCCAATCCCCACCCCAATCCCCACCCCATCCCACCCCAATCCCCACCCATCCCACCCCAATCCCCACCTCATCCCACCCCAATCCCCACCCATCCCACCCCAATCCCCACCCCAATCCCACCCCAATCCCCACCCCAATCCCCACCCATCCCACCTCAATCCCCACCCCAATCCCCACCTCATCCCACCCCAATCCCCACCCCATCCCACCCCAATCCCCACCCCAGTCCCGCTCTCACTGACTCACACTCGCTGTAACTCAGGTGTTGGGGATGTGGACTTTCTTGAGTTGAAAGAGCAACAAAAGGGAATGAAATCTGAAATAAAAACATAAAATGCTGGAAACACTCAGCAGGTCAGGCCAAGGAATCTGGGAAGAAAATTCATGTTCAAATTCAGGTTTATCTCATCCTTACCTAAAGTTCAGCTTCTGTTCGTGGCAGCTTTTTGTACTCTGCACATTAATGCTTGTACAGCGGTTCATTTATAAGAGAAAGTTTTGCCTCACACTCATTAAGAGAGTCCTCTCCTGTAACACATCCTGAATGGAATCTGGCGAGTCGGATGATTGAGCTAAAAGACATCTTCCTATTTTCTTCAAAGGATTAGAAATCAAAGGGACAGTTTGGATAGGAAATATAAATAAACATAGAAGTAAACGCATGGGAATACCTTGTTAATCGAGCGTAGAATCGCACGGCAGCAGTTTTCTAGGTTCAGGTCACAGGCAGAAAGTTGTGCTGAGTAATGAGAGAATCTGATGAATGAATCCGGCATTCTGAAATTGTGTCCACACGGGGAGCCGCGGTCACACTGTGCAAATCAGTCATCGACAGCACATAGTGTTCTGATCCACCGAGAAATGAGACAGGAGCCAGAGCACTAAATGTTCCGGCACAATCTCTCCCTCCCAGAAGGGAGAGAAGCAAAGCGGAAGTTAGAAAGCAGAAAAGTAGAAAGTGAATTTGGAAGACAGAGGAAGCAAGGGCTAGAAAGTAGACAACAAGGGAGTTTGGCAGTGCTAAATGGTATATACTTCATAGCAAGGAGTCTGGGGAATAAGGCAGATGAGCTGAGGCACAGGTAGATACTTGGGACTATGATATTATAGCTATTACAGAGACGTGGCTGAAAGAGGGGCAGGTATGGCAGCTCAACATTCCTGGTTACAGGGTTTTCAGACGGAGTTAAAAAGGAGGGGGGTTGTAGTATTGATTAAAGAAACAATTACAGCTGTGAGGAGGGATGATATATTAGAAGGATCATCAAATGAGGCCATAGGGGTTGAATTGAAGAACAAAAAAGGGGTGATCACCCTGCTGGGGGTGGACTACAGACCCCCAAACGGTCAGAGGGAGATAGAAGAGCAAATATGTAGGCACATTTCTGAGAAGTGCAAAAACTATAGGGCAGTAATAGTAGGGGATTTCAACTACCCCAATATTAACTGGGATAAAATTAGTGTGAAAGGTATAGAGGGAGCGGAATTCCTAAAATGCATTGAGGAGAACTTTTTTAGACAGTACGTAACAAGCCCAACAAGGGAGAGGGTGGTTCTGGACTTCGTTTTAGGGAATGAAGCTGGGCGGCTGGAAAGGTATCAGTGGGGGAGCATTTTGGTGATAGTGACCATAATTCAATTAGATTTACGGTAGTTATGTAAAGAACAAAGCTAGGCCAGGAATAAAAGTTCTCAATTGGGGAAAAGCCAATTTTGCTAAGCTGAGATGGAATTTAGCCAAAGTGGACTGGAAACAGCTTCTTGAAGGTAAATAAGTGTCAGAGCAGTGGGAGGCATTCAAGGAGGAGATCCGGAGGGTTCAGAGCAAGTATGTTCCCACAAAGAAAAAGGTGGGACTAACAAATCTAGAGCCCCCTGGATGTCTAGGGACATACAGGGTAGGATAAAGAAAAAAGGGAGGCGTATGACAGATACCGAGGGCTCAATACTGCAGAAATATTAGCGGAGTACAGAAAGTGCAGGGGTGCAATTAAAAAGGATTATTAGGAAAGCAAAGAGAGAGCATGAAAAAATTTTGGCAAGTAAAATCAAGGAAAACCCAAAGATGTTTTATAACTACTTTAAGAGCAAGAGGATAAGTAAAGAAAGAGTAGGGCCCATTAGAGACCATAAAGGTAATCTGTGTGTGGAGGCAGAAAACGTGGGTATGGTTCTTAATGAATACTTTGGGGTCGATTTTAACTGAGCCGTGGAGGCGGGCTTGGAGGCGTGCACGGGGTTAAAATCGCAAAAACCACTGGCCTGGTTCCCGACTCTGAGCCATTTTTACTCAGGCGTGTCTGATGGTCCCGAATCCATCCCGCATCCAACAGGCGGGACTGGTCTTTAAGGCCCTTAATCACCACTAAATGGCCTCTATAATCCCATTTTAACAGTCCCTTGCACTTTTAACCCTTTTCCCACGTAAAACACGCCTGGTGGGAATCACGACTGTGAAACCTGGCAGGAGCACTATTGGCTTGCTGACTATCAGCTGCAAGTCAACCATTAAAGAGGAGATTTGTTCAGCCATCATTTGCAGGTGTCAGGACTTTGTTGTCTCAGGCCTTGGGCAACTTTTACCAGGCTTAACCACACTTGTGGAAGGTCGGAACCTCACACACATCTCCAGTGTGGCCTCCTGGGAAACCCCTCTCGCCACCTTCACTCAGCGCTTCCTCAATGGAAGCATTTATTTCCTTCCCTTCTGGGCATTAGAGGAGGTCGAGCACCAGGCGTGGCAGCAGCAGAACCAGGAACAACAGCAGCACCAGCAACAGCAGCAGTAGCAGGAGCGCCAGACTGCTGCTCACCCACCTGAAGCCGCACAGGCCCGAAGGGGCCAGCGCCTGGAAGCCCGTTGGCGCAGGAGATACCCCCCAAACGTCTACAGACACAGGGTCAGCTACCTCAACATGACTGAGCAGCAGTGCCAAAGGCGGCTCCGACTTTCGCGAGAGGTAGTGACTGACATCTGCGCAATGCTACAGCAAGACCTGCTGCCCAGAGGACCAGGTGGACACTCCTTATCAGTGGCCATCAAAGTCACCACCGCACTCACATTTTTTGCCTCAGGCTCATTCCAGGGATCATCAGCAGACATCAGCGGCATTTCCCAGGCGGCCGCACACACTTGCATCACGCAGGTAACCGATGCCCTCTTTGCCCTCGCGCACAATCACATCCATTTCACCAAGGATTGCGCAAGTGTGACAGCGCGTGCAGTTGGATTAGCTCATCTGGCAGGCTTTCCAAGGGTGCAGGGCATCGTTGACTGCACACATGTGGCCCTTAGGGCACCCCATCGCAATCCAGGTATTTTTGTCAACCGCAAGAGCTTCCACTCCCTTAACGTTCAGCTGGTGTGTGATCACAAGGAGGAGATTTTGCATGTTTGTGCCATGTACCCTGGCAGTTGCCATGACTCCTTCATACTGCGCCAGTCTAGTGTGCCCCCGCTATTCAGGCCGCCAGACCAACTTCACGGATGGCTACTTGGAGACAAGGGCTATCCCCTGAGGACTTGGCTAATGATGCCGTTGAGGAGGCCAGCCAACGAAGCTGAGGAGCGCTACAACTCCAGCCACATTTCCACCAGATCCATTGTCGAGCAAACCATTGGTTTGCTGAAGATGCGCTTCAGATGCCTGGATAGATCAGGTGGAGCCCTACAGTACTCAGCAGCCAGGGTCTCCAGAATCGTTGTGGTTTGCTGTGCACTTCACAACATGGCACAGCATCGTGGCTTGCAGATTCCTGAGGACCAAGTGGCTCCTCACATATCCTCCTCAGATGAGGAGGAGGAGGAGGAGGAGGAGGGTGAAAATGACCATCCTGCAGAGGACCAACAACCAGCGGCAGCATTACGCCAGAACATTGCTGCCCGGGATGCAAGGAACGCACTCATCCTGGTCAGATTTGCTTAGCCGAGCCAATCAAGCACTTTTGCCTCGCAGCTTCTTACCTGAGCATCGACAATGGCCAAGACCCTGCGGATTCCTAGCTATTTGTCCAGCACACTGACAATTGCAAGTAATCCTAAGCCCTCAATGTGAAAGTCTCAATCGCGAAATGACACATGCCACAAATACAGCAGTAGCCATCAGACTTTTTATTGATAGAATTCATCTGATGGCTTTTTTTAACAATACATAAAATTTCACCCAAGTGACTACTTGTGCTTTATTTTCCTCTTACGCGTGCTCCTACATCGTGGTTCCCCTGTGGCTTCAGCAGATGTGGAGGCCCCTTGCTCACTTTCCTGCTGCTCCTGTCTCGACACCTTTGGTGGGCGTCCTCTGGGGTGGCAAGCCTGTGAGGGCTCGTCAACAGTCTGCTGCTCCTGTGGCTGTGCAGGGGTTGAGACGTCTATCTCACTTGGGTGTGGACTCCAGTGGGGCTCTGACCGAGGGCTCTGCAGTGGCATGGAAGTGTGAGCACTTGGAGGGGAACCCCCACTTCCTTGAGGTCTGCCACCAACCTCCCTCTCATGAGTCAGCTCCCCCTCTGTGCCTGCAAGTGGCTGGAGAGCACCTTGCTGCACATCAGGGGGGCCATGGGGACCTGTATCTGCAATGGCAGTCCTACTCAGAAGGACTTCCATGAAGGTCTGGTTTCTATGTTCAATAGATGCCCATCGCTCCTCAAGAGATGTCATTCTATTCTGAACACTCACCATGTTTTCCATACCCTGGCGACTAACCTCCTCCATGGCTGTAGCCCTCCTCTCCTCTACCGTAGCCCTCCTCTCCTCTACCGTAGCCAGCCTTACCACGCAGGCAGCAATCATTCCCACGTAGGTAGCCATCCTTTCCGTGTTGATGCGTTCATGCGCCAATGACTCCACAAAGGCTCTGCTCATGTTCGCTATGGACTCCTCCATTCGCTCCACGCTCGCAGCGACCCTAGAGACAAAACCTGCCAGACTCCTGCATCTGTGCATGGAGTTCCATCACTTCTGATCTTATGGATGGACCCAGAGGCAGAGGGTCGACATGCAACTGAGCCGAGCTGGCAGAGTCCTGCGCCCTCCGACAAGGACTCTCCACTGCTGTCCCTGTCTCCACAATCTGCTGATGCTCACTTGTGGGCTGTGATACACCAGGTGACAACACTACTCTATGTCCCGAAGGTCCCACTGAGGTGTGAGTGTCTGCGCTGGTGCTGGGTGCGCTTATTTCTGCTGATGCTGCGCCCTCAGAGGCTGCAGATACCTCTGAGGAGTCTGGAAGCTCAGGCTCTTCCTCCTGGACAGTGGGGACGGGGGCTCTCGATGGACCTGTGGGGGAGTAAAGGAAAGAGTTAGAGATGTGAGGTCAAGGTTACATGCACATTGCAGATTGCAGATGATGATAAGTCAATCTGTTATGGCTTCAGAATCATTATCAGCAACTCATGCAATGTCAATGAGAGAGATGGAAAACTATTCTGTCACCAGCTTGCTGTGATGCACCCATCTGTCCGTCCCCAACTTGCGCATCTTTTTCAACCCCGACAATTTCCAGGACGGCTTCCCCCCAGGGGGTGAGCTGGGCTTCCTCCCAGGGGGTGAGCTGGGCTTCCTCCCAGGGGGTGAGCTGGGCTTCCTCCCAGGGGGTGAGCTGGGCTAATGATGGTGGGCCTCCTCCTGTCCTGGCTCTTTCCCTTTTATTGTGAGCTCTCTTTTCCTGCAATGAGGGAGACCAGCGGAGGTTGAGTGAGAATGAAGGAGTGAGTGTAGAGATTGCATAGCATAGATACTTAGAAGGAGACAGAGATGGAATGAGGTTGCAAGACCAAGGGCCCTCCCTGTGTGTTGTCAGTTGTGTTCAAAGCATCAGAGTGAGAGGGAGTGTGAGGGCTGCATGGTGGAATAGTTATGTGATTGTGAGCATAGAGAGAGGGGGAATGGCTAAGGGTGCATGGATGTGAGTGTCAAGTGGGATGTGGAGGAAGAGATTGCTAAAGCTGAGTGCTGGTGAGGAAAGGCAATGGGGATCAGATTGAGGGTGATGGGAACTTCATACTTACTTTTCCAGTGCGATTAAGGTCATGGAATCTTTTCCGGCACTGAATCCAGGTGCCCCGTGTGACCCCCAAGGAGTTGACCTCCCCAGCCACCTGTATCGACACAGCTTGGTCTGACTGGGAGGCCTCTTCCTCCCTGAGGAAGGGAACAGGACCTCCCTGTGGGCCCTAGCCCCATCCACCAATGCCTGCAGTGCTGCCTCATCAAACTTAGGAGCTGCTCTTGGCCTCCCGCTGGCCATTGTTCCTGCAGGTTCCTGTGGCATCAAATGGAGAAAGCGTAGAAGCCTGAAGAAGAAGCAAGGCTTGCTGTGGACCTTAAATGCAGCAGCAATGATGACGTCATTGGATGGGTCTTTCAGTCATGAAAAACCCCTTTGCAAAGGCTTCCCACACGTTGGAAATCAATTGGCCAATTGAGTTAAAATTGCACATCCATTTAGATTCGTGTGGGAAACACGAAATTCGGGAAACACGACAATAGCCCGCACCCGAGTTAAAATCAACCCCTTTGCGTCTGTTTTCACAAAAGAGCGGGGCGAAGCAGACATTGCAATCAGGGAGGAGGAGGGTGAAATATTAGATGAAATAAACATAGTGAGAGAGATAGTATTAAGGGGTTTAGCAGCTTTAAAAGTGGATAAATCCCCAGGCCCGGATGAAATGTATCCCAGACTGTTAAGAGAAGTCAGAGAAGAAATAGCAGAGGCCATGACCATCATTTTCCAATCCTCCCTGGCTACAGGAGTGATGCTGGAGGACTGAAGTACTGCTAACGTGGTACCCTTGTTTAAAAAGGGAGAAAGAGATAGACCGAGTAATTACAGGCCAGTCAACCTAACCTCGGTGGTGGGAAAATTATTGGAAAAAGTTCTGAGGGACAGGATAAATCTTCATTTAGAAAGACACGGATTAATGAAGGACAGTCAGTATGGATTTGTAAAGGGAAGGTCGTGTCTGACTAACTTGATTAAATTTTTTGAGGTAACAAGGAGGGTCAATGAGGGTCAATGAGGGTAGTGCGTTTGATGTAGTGTATATGGATTTTAGCAAAGCTTTTGATAAGGTCCCACATGGCAGACTGGTCATGAAAGTAAAAGCCCATGGGAACCAGGGCAAATTGGCAAGTTGGATCCAAAATAGGCTCAGAGGCAGGAAACAAAGGGTAATGGTTAATGGGTGTTTTTGTGACTGGAAGGCTGTTTTCAGTGGGGTTCTGCAGGGCTCAGTACTAGGTCCCTTACTTTTTATGGTATATATCAATTACTTAGATTTGAATGTAGGAAGTATGATTAAGAAGTTTGCAGATGATACTAAAATCGGCTGTGTGGTTGATAATGAAGAAGAAAGCTGTAGACTGCAGGAAGATATCAATGAACTGGTCAGGTGGGCAGAACAGTGGCAAATGAAATTCAATCCAGAGAAGTGTGAGGTAATGTATTTGGGGAGGGCTAACAAGGCAAGGGAATACACATTAAATGGTAGGACACTGAGAAATGTAGAGGAACAAAGGGACCTTGGAGTGCAGGTCCACAGATCCCTGAAGGTAGCAGGCCAAGTGGATAAGGTGGTTAAGAAGGCATACGGAAAAAACAGAGTAAATTTGAAGAAAATGGGTTCTTATTTTGAACATCGCTACAATGCGGTGTGAAAGGGTATAAGTGTGGTCAATATAATCCACATTTCCGTAAGTATAAAATATTGGCAAGATATTTTAGCAGCAAAACACCTCAATAGTACCGTGTTTGTGAATAGAAATACTTAATATTTAAACTCACACTTCACCACCAGTGTGATCCACTGTCTGACTGAAATAAGAAATAATTGATGCTAAAGTTTAATTTTGTAGGATGTGCTGGGAACTGTATATTGTGATCAATGTCCTCAGTGCATTCAATCTATTAATATCAGGATTATGTCATTGTTCCCAACCCTCTGATCATTCCACAGCTCTTTAATAGACACTCATTTCCAAACACACTTTCTTTCCTTCTAGTTCCATCTCCATTATAAGCTATCAATGTTCTTATTGAGTCTCCTGGATATCAATCGGTGATGTATCGATACTCGAGGCCAATAATTTGAAAGTCACAATGGACCTTTGAAAAACACCTTCACTTTCCTCTGGCCCAACAGCTCAAGTGTTGCAGACATGACACGGAATCAAAACACTCTCAAATGCCTCAAAGGGCCACATGTCCGAGGATGTCACGAACTCGATTCTCACAGACCTCGGGATCCAGGACGAGGAGAAGCAATCTTTCCGAAAGTCAGAATCCAACAATTACATAAAATCTGGGAGTTTATCACAGGAAATCAGTAAAAATCTTATTTTAGCCAAACCTAAACCCTAACCATAGCCCCTAAGCCTAATCCTAACCCCAACCCTAATCCTAACCCCAAACCTCTAACTCTAACCTTAGTGAGAGTGTCTGCACTAATGGGAGTGTCTGCATTAGTGGAAACCAATTCACAGTGACACAAAAGTGACAGTAAGTTGCACTCTCAGAATCCGATTAGATGGTGCTGAGTGTTTTTATTGAAGTCAAGCAGGAATTGAATGCGCTGAGCTCAATCCTGAGTCCTTGCTGATTTCCAAAAGCTCAATTTTTTTTATGTTGTAGTTTCTCCATAAAGCTGATGAGGGTTTGTGATCGTAACATAACCTGAAACTGACAGGTCCCCAGATTGGTCACCGTCCGAACTGCAGCTTCTGATCGGAACCAGTAACACCGTCTTTTTATAGAGAAGCGATACATCCTAGAAACTCTCGGCATGATGCACGCGTACCTCTGACCACACTGCAACATGTTTGCTTATAGGTAAGGGCATTTATTGTAATGACAAGAACACAGAATGAGATTAACTGCTCAGATAATTGATTACATTTTGAAATGTATACTTTGAGTTACCGACGCTCACTTTTAGTTTGGAGGCTGACCATTATTTCTCAACGGTCCCCGTCCCAGGGGCTGCTTGTAGTTCCGACAACGATGGCCGTTCAATCAATTCTCATCCTGTACAAAATAAACAAACATTGATAAAAGATCCCACTGCATCATTTAATCATCAACTCATTACATCATCACTTCAGCAGCACCCACTCACGCTATCTCAAAGCTATCCTGGTCAGCGGTTCCATTTCACAGACCTTCCCTTTTGTCCTTTCCTCCCCTCTCCCCACCCTCCAGGCCCCTACACTTGCTTAAAACCTGTTCCATCTCCAACTTTTTCCAGTTCTGACGAAGGGTCATCGACCTGAAACGTTAACTCTGTTTCTCTCTCCAGAGGCTGCCTGACCTGCTGAGTATTTCCAGCATTTTCTGTTTTTATTTCAGATTTCCAGCTGACGCAGTATTTTGCTTTTGTACATCATCACATCCGTGTTTAAAACAAATGAACATTTCTAATTATTTATAACCCAATGCTGCCTTTACAATTTCTTAATTTTTATTCATTCCCAGTCATCCCATAATATAACAGATTTAAATTGTTGCACAACATCCCTAATCATGTCTCTACAGTTGTACAGGGCGGTAAGGTGAGACCGCACCTTGAGTATTGTGTACAGTTTTGGTCACCTTACCGGAGGAAGGATGTTCTTGCCATGGAGGGAGTGCAGCGAAGATTCACCAGACTGATACCTGGGATGGCAGGAATGACGTATGAGGAGAGATTGTGTCGATTGGGCTTATACTCACTGGAGTTTAGAAGAATGAGAGGGGATCTCATCAAAACCTATAAAATTCTGTCAGGTCTGGACAGACTGGATGCAGGAAGGATGTTCCCAATGGTCAGGGAGTCCAGAACCAGGGGTCATAGTCTAAGGATAAGGGGTAAGCCATTTAGGACTGAAATGAGGAGGAATTTCTTCACCCAGAGAGTGGTGAACCTGTGGAATTCTCTGCCACAGAGGGCGGTGGAGGCCAGTTCATTAAATATATTCAAGAAGGAGTTGGATACATTTCTTAAGGCTAAAGGGATCAAGGGATATGGGGAGAAGGCAGGGACAGGGTACTGAATTTGGATGATCAGCCATGATCTCATTGAATGGCGGAGCAGGCTCGAAGGGCCGAATGGCCTACTCCTGCTCCTATCTTCTATGTTTCTATGTTTCTATGTTTTTTGTAACTTCAGCTGATATAATAAATGTTTAATCTCACAGAATCACAGAATGTTGCAGCACAGAAACTGTCCTGAGAATGGAGAGCTGGACAATGTGGAGAGAGACCAGTTGTGATGCTGCTCTCTGGCATCCCAGAGCACAGTCTATTGGCTGAGATAGAAAGATAAGAACATTGATTGAATATAAATAGTGAAGAAACTAAACTGCACCAAATCATCTCAGAACTCCCAAACTGCTTCACATAATTAATTACTTAATGCTGTGATAAGAAAGAACATAAGAAATAGGAGCAGGAGTCGGCCATTCGGCCCCTCGAGCCTGCTCCACCATTCAATAAGATCATGGCTGATCTTCTACCTCAGCTCCACCTTCCCACACTATCCCCATATCCCTTGATTCCCTTAATAGTCAAAAATCTCTATCTTTCACTAGAAGTTTCCTTCTTGGATTCCCCCCTCCCCATCACTGTGCCTCCAGTGTTGAATTTGTTGCTGTGACGGAGGATACACAGGACAAAATCGCTGCCCAAGGGATGGGAAGACACGATGGGATTTCAAACTACAGCAGTTTGCAGTTTCACAGCACCTGTAGCACAAGAAAATGTTCCAAAGTTCTTCACAGAGGCCAGAGCAGATGTCAAGTAGTAAAATAAGATTAGCAGACGTGACCAAATTCAAAGTTGAAAAATTAGGTTTTGAGAAGACTTTTAGAACGGGAGAAGTAGGAAAGTGAAGAGTTTGAGAAGATCACCAAAGAGAGAAAGTGTAGGCCCCAGGTGACTGAAGCTCTTTGGCCAATGGTGAGCAGCTTGGGGAGGGTCAGGGCAGAGGTTACACAGGGGCCAATGTCAGAGACAGACTGGGACATACGGTTGGAGGAGGTTGCAGCGGTGGGGCAGGTTGAAGCTATGAAGTGATTTGTAAAGGACAAGGATTTTGAATTCAATGCATTGGAGTTCAGGACAAGGACAGAAGGTATTGAGTGAAGAGGACTTGATGTGGATAGTGGAATCTTAGATGAGTTGGGAGTTTGCTTTGACTGGAACTCGGGAGCTGGTGAGGAGAACATTGGAGTGATCACATTTGGAGGTAATGGAAGTGTGAATAAGATTTTCATCAGTGGTGGGATAAGTTGGGGTGGAGGTGGGCAGTGTTGCAGAGGTCAAACTAAGCAGCCTTGGTGTTGGAGAGGATGTCGTCTTCTTCTTAGGCAGTCCCTCGGAACCGAGGATGACTTACTTCCACATTAAAAATGAGTTCTCAGGTGACTGATGAGTCCAATGCGGGACCTACAGTCTCTGTCACAGGTGGGGCAGACGGTGGTTGAAGGGGCGGGTGGGTGGGGTGCTTGGGTTGACGTGCGATCCTTGCGCTGCCTGCACTTGGCTTCCGCTTGCTCCCGGCAAAGAGACTCGAGGTGTTCGGCACCTTCTCGGATGCTTCTCCTCCACTTTGTGTGGTCTTGGGCCAGGGATTCCCAGGTGTCAGTGGGGATGTTGCACTTTTTCAAGGAGGCTTTGAGGGTGTCCTTGAAGCGTTTCCCCTGCCCACCTGGGGCTCTCTTGCAGTGCCGGAGCTCCGAGTAGAGCGCTTGTTTTGGGAGTCTCGTATCGGGCATGCGGACAATGTGACCCGTCCATCGGAGTTGGTTGAGCGTGGTCAAAGCTTTGATGCTGGGGATGTTGGCCTGAGCAAGAACACTGATGTTGGTGCGCCTATCCTGCCAATGGATTTGCAGGATCTTGCGGAGGCAGCGTTGGTGGTACCTCTCCAGTGCTTTCAGGTGCCTGTTGTACATGGTCCATGTCTCTGAGGCATACAGCAGGGCGGGTATCACTGCTGCTCTGTAGACCAGGAGCTTAGTGCTAGATTTGAGGTCCTGGTCTTCAAACACTCTCTTTCTCAGGTTGGTAGAGGACCTTTGTCTTACGGATGTTTAGTGTAAGGCCCATGCTCTCGTACGCTTCAGTGAAGGTGTTGACGATGGTTTGGAGTTCGACCTCCGAGTGAGCGCAGACGCAAGCGTCTTCTGCATACTGTATTCCGATGACACAGGATGGGACGACCTTGGATCTGGACTGGAGGCGACGGAGGTTGAACAGGTTCCCATTTGTTCTGTAAATTAGCTCCACTCCAGTGGGGAGCTTACTGAGGGTGAGATGGAGATCGAGAAGAGCGTTGGTGCGATGACACAGTCTTGTTTGACCCCGGTTCGTACGTGAATTGGGTCTGTGGTGGAACCGTTGGTCAGGAGCACGGCTTGCATGTCATCGTGAAGCAGGCGGAGGATGGTGACAAACTTTTGAGGGCAGCCGAATTTGAGGAGGACACTCCATAATCCCTCACGGTTGACAGTGTCGAAGGCATTTGTGAGATCAAAGAAGGCCATGTACAGCGGTTGGTGCTGTTCCCTGCATTTCTCTTGTAATTGGCGCGCGGTGAAGATCATGTCCATTGTGTCCCTTAGTGGGCGGAATCCGCATTGCAACTCTGGGAGGAGCTCTTCGGCCACTGGGAGAAGGCGATTGAGGAGGATTCTTGCGATGACTTTCCCTGTGGCAGACAGCCAGGAAACTCCTCTGTAATTATCGCAATCGGACTTGTCACCTTTCTTGAAGATGGTTACAATTACGGCGTCTCTGAGATCCTCTGGCATGCTCTCCTCCTTCCAGATAAGAGAAATTAGTTCATGAATTCGCACCAGTAGTTCTTCTCCGCCATGCTTTAGTGCCTCGGCAGGGATTCCATCTGCTCCTGAGGCCTTGTTGTTCTTCAGTTGTCGGGTGGCCTTTTCAACCTCATGACAGGCTGAGGTTGTGCTGAGATGGTGGCGGGTATCATGCTGTGGGATGGAGTTGAGGACACTCGCATCGAAGATAGAGTCGCGGTTAAGGAGATCTTTGAAGTGCTCCTTCCAGCGGGCACTGACTGCCTCTCTGTCCTTGATGAGTACCTCTCCATTCTTGGCCCGCAGTGGGGTAGGGCCTTGGGTGCTTGGACCGTAGATGGTCTTGACTGCGCTAAAGAATCCATGCACGTCGTGGTTGTCGGCTAGCTGCTGGATCTCCTGTGCTTTCTCCACTCTGTAAGGCTCAGAGACAAGGTCCCAGTGAACAGGATACTTGTCTGCATGTTGATGTAGTTGCTGCTTATCCCCAGGGGAGCAGAGAATTGGGAGAAAAAACAGACAGAGGTTTCCCTTAATTCTGGTATTTGAGGAGAGATTGTAATCCCCATTCCAGTCCTGTGCAAGCAATGAAATCTCAGAATTCTATTAAATCATTCACAGTCACTGTGGAGCTGAGCTGATTTCTATCAATATTGGGCCATAATTTGCTGTCGGAGTCAATCTTTATGGCGTCTGTCATCAGTTAGACTCGTCCTTGCACATTTAAGTTGCTACATTTTTTGTGTTGCTGAAAGTGCGAGCTGATAACGGTGCGCCGAGGGCACCCTGGCCTCTGGGACTTGAGTGAAAGGGCAAAGCAACTGGGTATCTCCTTAACCAATCAGATTGAAGCACAAGATCTGAGCAGAAAATGTAACTTAGAGTGGGCGAATTCAATGTCAAATCAGGTACAGAAAGAGAAATAAAGAGGGAAAGAAAGATTGGTTTAAGAGAGAGAGAAAAGAGACAGAAAGGAAAAGTTGAAAAAAAAGTAAAGATTTAAAATGTGACTTTTTAAAATAGACAATTAAAACCTGAAGGAATGAGACTCCACAGTTGTAATAGTTAATTTTCAGTGCCAGAGAGGTTGATCGTCAGTAATTAACACTCATCGTGTTGTTAAAAGGGATACTTAGACTTGAAGTGACAATTTAACTTTCTGTGGTGAGTTTAGTTCATATCTACCACACAAATACACAACTTCACGCCATTCGATGCATTTCACTGGGAGGCCAGATGGCCAGATGACGTTTTCGTGAAGCTAATGGCGGAGCGGCCCAACTCAGACAACAACTTCATGATTTCTGCACATCTGCCCTCGCCTGAAGTTGCTGTAGCATTTGCGCATAAGTAATGTTATTATGGCCCTACTAGTGATAACTTAGCTTCTGTTCCCAGGTAACAGACAGGCACAAAGGGATAAATGACATCTGGACTCTGCAACTGGTCTTAACACACGGGGGAAATGAACCAGGAACCGCACTCCTGATCACGGACCAAGACTCTCACTGGAAACTGAAGTCAGCATCCGGCGTGGCCATGAGGTCTTCCCCAGTCAAATAGCCCATTGATACTCACTGTCTAGACTCTCACAGGAATAATGCCCCTTGGATAAGACACTGGGAGGTAGCCATGGAATTATTCAGCAGCATCAGGCAGCAACTGCCTGATAGGGTGTGGGGGTGGGGAAGGTATTAGAGAGGGATGGAAGGTTGCCTCCTTCAAGTCTCTGAATTATAATGTCTCACTGATCAAATTCATCAGCTGGGTGGAGTGGAACAAAGAATGTGATTTAGTCAGAATTCTTCCTGATATTTCAGTTTAATGGGGGCAGATACTGAAATTTGCAAATCCCACATTAGAATCAGGAACAGATTAATTCAGTTGATCTGATTCCAACTTGGGTTTGGGAGGGAGCAAAACCAGACTCGGAGCTAATCGGTTACTCATTTGATTGTGGTTACAAAGTTATTGGCCTAGAAATTCGGTTTTGGCGCAGTGAGGGCTTTAGCGCCGGAAGTTAGTGCCGGCGCTAAGTCCCCCTGCGCGCGCCAAAAATTCAGTAGCGCCGCGCCCAAACGGCTGCCGGCGCTACTGAGGGGTCTCAGCGCCTCAAAACTGGCGCCACGCGCCGCATTGCGGCGCTATTCCGGCGCTGCGGCGCCCGCTGTGGTGCGGCAGGCTCGGGAAGTGCAGGCCTCCTCCTTCCGTTAAGGAGGAGCTGCCTGCACCCGGCCGCGGCCCGCGATAATCTTTTTAAAAATGAGCCCGGCACCTCGGACAAGTGCCGGGCTTGCTTCTGTTCCGGGGGGGGGGGGCGGGGGGAAGTCCGGGGAGGGAGCTGCGGCCAGGCGGCCGGTGGGAAAGCGGCCGGCCGCCGCGGGGCCTTTAATGCGCCGGCGCAAAGTTCTGTAAGGCACCTCTGCCAGAACGTTGCTTGCGGCTGCCACGGGCGAGGCGGCCGCAACTCAATTTCCGAGTTCGGGCGGGTTACCATGGCAACCGGGACGCTGCGCACACCGATGACGTCATCGGTGCCGGCGCAGCGCTACCGGCCTAACGCCGATTTAGGGCCCCTGTCAATTTCTAAACTGGCCATAACTTCGGCGCTAGGCCCTCTAGCGCCTCAAAAGCGGCGCTAAGGCCAGTGAATTTCTAGGCCAATGACTTTAACACATTCCTCGTAAAGTTGTCACAGTCAATTCCTGTGTTGGTATTTAAGCTGCTGGTGAATCTGCTCCAATTTAGTAACATTGTCCACTGAAATAACAGAACCACAAAAGGAGACTAGGGGCGATTTTCCCAGCCCTGGAGAGGCGGGTATGAAGGTGGGACTACCGGGAAAATGGCAGAATCTGGGAGCGGGTACCGAACCCGCTCCCAACCCGCCTCCATGCCATCTTCCCAGGAGACGGGTACCCAACCCGTGCCGGGTCCTGTCTCCCTGAGGCTGGAAGGGATTAGTGCCAACTAACTGCCTGTTAACAGGTAGTTAACAGGCAGTTTTTTGGCTAATCCTATTTGGAGCCCTAAAGTGTGGGCTTCCCGACGGCTCCGAACCTTGCCAGGGTCAGTGAGGTGAGCCATGGGTCTGCGGGGGTCAGAGGGGCCGAAATGTCCGGTGTGCAGGTGAGTGATGAGTGCAAGTGTGGAGAGGTAAGTGTGTGAGGTGAGTCTAAAGTGTTTTAATAAGATTACTTACCTTAGCTTCTTCCTCCAGGCTTCATCCCTTTAGGCTGCGGAGCTGCCTCATCTCCACGGCAGAGCTGACAGAATGGCCACTGCATTCTCCGATGCAACAGCCATCTGATTTGTGCTCAGGAAAGAAGTTTGGTGAGTCTTGAGCACAAGGGCTCACCAAAGAACAGAGATCGTCAGTGTTCAAACTTCTCAAAGCTGTCAAATGATGACAATCAATCTGTCAAAAATTTTGACAGATGAAACGACAAACGCTGACGTTCTCTGTCACCGGCTTTCCCTTAATTGTCCTGCTAAACCCGCAGGGCAGGCTTAACAAGGCCAATCAAAGGAAAATAGCGTGGGCTGGCCGCAAGTCGTTGGGGGCGGGACTAAAACCCGACACGCAGCAGTCTCGCCTCCATCACGTCCCCATTGACAAAATCACCCCCGATCGATCGTGTCTGTGCCAGCTCTTCGCTCAATCAATCCCAAACTAATCCCACTGCTCCGCTCTCTCCCCTTAGCCCAGTATCAATCCCAAACGAATCCCACTGCCCCACCCTCTCCCCATAGCCCTGTATCAATCCCAAACGAATCCCACTGCCCCGCTCTCCCCATAGCCCTGTATCAATCCCAAACTAATCCCACTGCCCCGCTCTCTCCCCATAGCCCTGTATCAATCCCAAACTAATCTCACTTCCCCACTCTCCCCATAGCCCTGTATCAATCCCAAACTAATCCCACTGCCCTGCTCTCTCCCCATAGCCCTGTATCAAGCCCCAAACTAGTCCCACTGCCCGCTCTCCCCCATAGCCCTTTATCAATCCCCAAACTAATCCCACTGCCCCGCTCTCTCCCCATAGCCCTGTATCAATCCCAAAGTAATCCCACTGCCCCGCTCTCTCCCCATAGCCCTGTATCAATCCCAAACTAATCCCACTGCCCCGCTCTCTCCCCATAGCCCTGTATCAATCCCAAACTAATCCCACTGCCCTGCTCTCTCCCCATAGCCCTGTATCAATCCCCAAACTAGTCCCACTGCCAGCATTCTCCCCATAGCCCTTTATCAATCCCCAAACTAATCCCACTGCCCCGCTCTCTCCCCATAGCCCTGTATCAATCCCAAAGTAATCCCACTGCCCCGCTCTCTCCCGATAGCCCTGTATCAATCCCAAACTAATCCCACTGCCCCGCTCTCTCCCCATAGCCCTGTATCAATCCCAAACTAATCCCACTGCCCCGCTCTCTCCCCATAGCCCTGTATCAATCCCAAACTAATCCCACTGCCTCGCTGTCTCCCCATAGCCCTGTATCAATCCCAAACTAATCCCACTGCCTCGCTCTCTCCCGATAGCCCTGTATCAATCCCAAACTAATCCCACTGCCCCGCTCTCTCCCCATAGCCCTGTATCAATCCCAAACTAATCCCACTGCCCCGCACTCTCCCCATAGCCTTGTATCAATCCCAAACTAATCCCACTGACCAGCTCTCTCCCCCTAGCCCTGTATCAATCCCAAACTAATCCCACTGCCTCGCTCTCTCCACATAGCCCTGTATCAATCCCAAACTAATCCCACTGCCCCGCTCTCTCCCCAGAGCCCTGTATCAATCCCAAACTAATCCCACTGCCCCGCTCTCTCCCCATAGCCCTGTATCAATCCCAAACTAATCCCACTGCCCCGCTCTCTCCCCATAGCCCTGTATCAATCCCAAACTAATTCCACTGCCCCGCTCTCTCCCCATAGCCCAGTATCAATCCCAAACTAATCCCACTGCCTCGCTCTCTCCCCATAGCCCTGTATCAAACCCAAACTAATCCCACTGCCCGCTCTCTCCCCATAGCCCTGTATCAATCCCAAACTAATCCCACTGCCCCGCTCTCTCCCCATAGCCCTGTATCAATCCCAAACTAATCTCACTGCCCCGTTCTCTCCCGATCGCCCTGAATCAATCCCAAACTAATCCCACTGCCCCGCTCTCTCCCCATAGCCCTGTATCAATCCCAAACTAATCCCACTGCCCCGCTCTCTCCCCATAGTCCTGTATCAATCCCAAACTAATCCCACTGCCCCGCTCTCTGCCCATAGCCCTGTATCAATCCCAAACTAATCCCACTGTCCTGCTCTCTCCCCCGAGCCCTGTATCAATCCCAAACGAATCCCACTGCCCCGCTCTCTCCCCATAGTCCTGTATCAATCCCAAACTAATCCCACTGCCTCGCTCTCTCCCCCTAGCCCTGTATCAATCCCAAACTAATCCCACTGCCCCGCTCTCTCCCCACAGCCCTGTATCAATCCCCAAACTAATCCCACTGCCCCGCTCTCTCCCCATAGCCCTGTATCAATCCCAAACTAATCCCACTGCCCCGCTCTCTCCCCACAGCCCTGTATCAATCCCCAAACTAATCCCACTGCCCCGCTCTCTCCCCATAACCCTGTATCAATCCCAAACTAATCCCACTGCCCCGCTCTCTCCCCCTAGCCCTGTATCAATCCCAAACTAATCCCACTGCCCCGCTCTCTCCCCACAGCCCTTTATCAATCCCCAAACTAATCCCACTGCCCCGCTCTCTCCCCATAGCCCTGTATCAATCCCAAAGTAATCCCACTGCCCCGCTCTCTCCCCATAGCCCTTTATCAATCCCCAAACTAATCCCACAGCCCTGCTCTCTCCCCATAGCCCTGTATCAATCCCAAACTAATCCCACTGCCCCGCTCTTCCCATAGCCCTGTATCAATCCCAAACTAATCCCACTGCCCCGCTCTCTCCCCATAGCCCTGTATCAATCCCCAAACTAATCCCACTGCCCCGCTCTCTCCCCATCGCCCTGTATCAATCCCCAAACTAATCCCACTGCCCGCTCTCTCCCCATAGCCCTGTATCAATCCCAAACTAATCCCACTGCCCCGCTCTCCCCCCATAGCCCTGTATCAATCCCAAACTAATCCCACTGCCCCGCTCTCTCCCCATAGCCCTGTATCAATCCCAAACTAATCCCACTGCCCCGCTCTCTCCCCATAGCCCTGTATCAATCCCAAACTAATCCCACTGCCCCGCTCTCTCCCCATAGCCCTGTATCAATCCCAAACTAATCCCACTGCCCTGCTCTCTCCCCATAGCCCTGTATCAATCCCAAACTAATCCCACTGCCCCGCTCTCCCCCCATAGCCCTGTATCAATCCCAAACTAATCCCACTGCCCCGCTCTCTCCCCATAGCCCTGTATCAATCCCAAACTAATCCCACTGCCCCACTCTCCCCATAGCCCTGTATCAATCCCAAACTAATCCCACTGCCCCGCTCTCTCCCCATAGCCCTGTATCAATCCCAAACTAATCCCACTGCCCCGCTCTCTCCCCATAGCCCTGTATCAATCCCAAACTAATCCCACTGCCTCGCTCTCTCCCCATAGCCCTGTATCAATCCCAAACTAATCCCACTGCCTCGCTCTCTCCCCATAGCCCTGTATCAATCCCAAACTAATCCCACTGCCTCGCTCTCTCCCCATAGCCCTGTATCAATCCCAAACTAATCCCACTGCCCCGCTCTCTCCCCATAGCCCTGTATCAATCCCAAACTAATCCCACTGCCTCGCTCTCTCCCCATAGCCCTGTATCAATCCCAAACTAATCCCACTGCCCCGCTCTCTCCCCATAGCCCTGTATCAATCCTAAACTAATCCCACTGCCCCGCTCTCTCCCCATAGCCCTGTATCAATCCCAAACTAATCCCACTGCCTCGCTCTCTCCCCATAGCCCTGTATCAATCCCAAACTAATCCCACTGCCTCGCTCTCTCCCCATAGCCCTGTATCAATCCCAAACTAATCCCACTGCCCCGCTCTCTCCCCATAGCCCTGTATCAATCCCAAACTAATCCCACTGCCTCGCTCTCTCCCCATAGCCCTGTATCAATCCCAAACTAATCCCACTGCCCCGCTCTCTCCCCATAGCCCTGTATCAATCCCAAACTAATCCCACTGCCCCGCTCTCTCCCCATAGCCCTGTATCAATCCCAAACTAATCCCACTGCCCCGCTCTCTCCCCATAGCCCTGTATCAATCCCAAACTAATCCCACTGCCCCGCTCTCTCCCCATAGCCCTGTATCAATCCCAAACTAATCCCACTGCCTCGCTCTCTCCCCATAGCCCTGTATCAATCCCAAACTAATCCCACTGCCCCGCTCTCTCCCATAGCCCTGTATCAATCCCAAACTAATCCCACTGCCCCGCTCTCTCCCATAGCCCTGTATCAATCCCAAACTAATCCCACTGCCCCGCTCTCTCCCCATTGCCCTGTATCAATCCCAAACTAATCCCACTGCCCCGCTCTCTCCCCATAGCCCTGTATCAATCCCAAACTAATCTCACTGCCCCGCTCTCTCCCATAGCCCTGTATCAATCCCAAACTAATCCCACTGCCTCGCTCTCTCCCCATAGCCCTGTATCAATCCCAAACTAATCCCACTGCCCCGCTCTCTCCCATAGCCCTGTATCAATCCCAAACTAATCCCACTGCCCCGCTCTCTCCCATAGCCCTGTATCAATCCCAAACTAATCCCACTGCCCCGCTCTCTCCCCATAGCCCTGTATCAATCCCAAACTAATCCCACTGCCCCGCTCTCTCCCATAGCCCTGTATCAATCCCAAACTAATCCCACTGCCCTGCTCGCTGTGGTTTTATTGTCCTTTCTATAATGGGTCCAACCTACCCCCAGTCTATCTGAGGACCAACCAATGTTTGCTCTCACACTGAGCGTCCCGTCTAATAACACAGGCCATCCATACCCACGATCCAAGCACTTGGCGTGGGTGTGACATTAATAATATTCTCACATCTATGGTAGCAGGAACGCTAAAGAGTGACTGATACTTGAGTGTCTTTGTGACACCAGGGTAGGTGGGTCAATCCTCACTGGACCGGGCTCACGTTTACCCTCTGCAAAGATCTTGCTGCATCTCGTATCAGAGCTTCGGATTCCAAACCAGATGGTAAACAAATTCCAATTCCACTCCCAGTTGGTTCCCCTTGACATTACAAAGCAGCTTCAAAAACAAGTGATTTTGAGCCACTGCATGTTGGCACTGTCGGTGCTATGGAGTTTTTCTGTGTAAATGCATCGCTGTTTGCAAGTCACAGTCAGATACCTGCGGCCATTGTCACTGACAGCAGCGATTCTACCTCCTGCACCCACATGCCAGCGCAGTCACTGCCCAAGGTGAGTGTGCTCCTACATGGTGGAACCAAAACTTCAGCTCCATCGCTGCGGAACCCCAGGAGTTTGAACAGTACTTGGCCAAACCACTAGATGGGGCACTGCACCAGAGTGGAGATAAGTTGTGTCTCTATGGGGTTGAGATGGCTCCAAGGTGGCAGAGCGGGTGATGGAAGATGAAATTGGGTCAGTGCTTTGTGGCTGATCTGCTGATTGGATAGTTGAGGTCTGTCGTGCCCCAGGACACTCTCGATGGCTGATCCCTAGTCTGTTCCATTAATGGAGTAAACCTGTCACCTTGAGGAATAAAAACTCCACTGGAAAAGTGGTACAGCCATGGCTAACTAGGGAAATTAAGGATAGTATTAGATTAAAAGAGGCTCACAATGTTGCCAAAAAGAGTAGTAACCCTGAGGATTGTGTGGGTTTTAAAAATCAGCAAAGGATGACCAAGAAATTGATAAAGAGGAAGAAAATAGAATATGAGAATAAACTAGCAAGAAATATAAAAACAGATTGTAAGAGCTTCTACAAGTATGTAAAAAGGAAGAGGGTAGTAAAAGTAAACATTGGTCTCTTAGAGGCAGAGACAGGTGAAATTATAATGGGGAATAAGGAAATGGCAGAGACGTTTGTGTCTGTCTTCATAATAGAATACACAAAGGGGGCGAAATTCGGCTCCTTTGCGCCTGCCGTTAGCACCTCCGGGGTTATACCCGGGGGGAAGCCCCTCCCATGAAATTCGGCGGGGTGTTGCTGAGGAACTACCCGATAGTGCCGCGCCCCCGCCGGTAGCACCCCAGGCCGCTGCGCTGCCGGCGATGACATCATTGTCGTGCACGGCGAACCCGTAGCGCCCTAACGCGTCCCCTTACTGCCCCACTACAGAAATTCAGCTGTGCCCCGCGAGGCTGCCGTGATGTGCCGTGGCGTGGGCCTGGCTGCCATTGCGCAGCCCAGCACCACGCCTCGGTGCCAGGCTGCTGCCATGGCACCACGCCGCCCTGGTGGCCTAGTTGGACCATCGGAGGCCCTGCAGAGTGCACAGCAGCCTTTCCCTTTAACTGAAGGGGAGGGGTGTTGAAACACGGCAGCATTCCGCGGAACGCAGCCGATCGCGCCCCAACATGGCCTCGGTTACCACCCCCAGGAAGTGGAGCGCCTGACATTGTGCTCCACTTCCTGGGAAGGGCAGTAAGGTGAATTTCGTGGCTGGGATGGGACTTCCTCTCCAGGCGCAGGATGTCCCGCCTTGCCAGCGTTACCGCCCAAAATGGGGCGCTACTGAATTTCGTGCCCAGCGAACATACCGGAAATTGTGGGGAACCAAGGGGCTAATGAGAGTGAGGAACTTAAAGTAATTAATATTAGTAGAGAAAAAGTACTGGAGAAATTAATGGGACTAAAAGCTGACAAATCCCCTGGATCTGATGGCCTACACCCTAGGGTTTGGAACGAGGTGGCTGCAGAGATCGTGGATGCATTGGTTGTGATCTTCCAGAATTCCCTTGATTCTAGAATGGTTCCCAATGGATTGGAAGGTAGCAAATGTAACCCCACTGTTCAAGAAAGGAGGGAGAGAGAAAACGGGGGAACTACAGACCAGTTAGCCTGACATCAGTAGTAGGGAAAATGCTAGAATATGTTATTAAGGATGTGGTAACAGAGCACTTGGAAAATCACAATATGATCAACACAGTCTTATGAAAGGGAAATTATGTTTAACAAATTTATTAGAATTTTTTGAGTGTAACTAACGGGTTAGATAAGGGGAACCAGTGGATGTAGTATTTTTGGATTTTCAGAAGGCATTCGATGAGGTGCCACACAAGAGGTAGTTACACAAGATTAGGGCTCATGGGATTGGGGTCATTTTTTGGCATGGATTTAGGATTGGTTAACGGATCGAAAACAGAGAGTCGGAATAAACGAGTCATTTTCGGGATGGCAGGCTGTAATTAGTGGAGTGCCGTGATGATCAGTGTTGGGGCCTCAGCTATTTACAGTCTATATTGATGACTTAGATGAAGGGACCGAGTGTAATGGATCCAAGTTTGCTGACGATACAAAGCTAGGTGGGAAAGTAAGCTGTGAGGAGGACGCAAAGGGTATAGACCGATTAAATGATTGGGCAAGAAGGTGGCAGATGGAGTATAATGTGGGGAAATGTGAAATTATCCATGTTGATAGGAAGAATGGAAAAGCAGAATATTTCTTAAAAAGGTGAGAGAATAGTTAATGTTGGTGTTCAGTGGGATTGGGGGGTCCTTGTACACAAATCACAGAAAGTTACCATGCAGGTACAGCAAGCAATTAGGAAGGCAAATAGTATGCTGGCCTTTATTGCAAGAGGATTGCAGTATAAGAGTAAGGAAGTCTTGCTGCAATTATATAGGACTTTAGTGAAACCACACCTGGAGTACTGTGTGGGACGCAAAATTTGGTTATGTCCCATTTGGGGGCGATAACTGAGTTACGGCCGGACATTCAGAGTCCGGTGGAGGCTCCACGGAGCGCTGCCACATTTCAATGCCCCTCCCTTCAAGGGGAGGGGCCGCTGTGCACTCTGCAGGGCCGCCGTTGGCCCACACTAGGCCACCATGATGGCGTGGTGCTGCAGCGAGACGCGGTGCGGGGCTGGGCAATGGCAGCCAGGACCACGCCACGGCGCATCACAAAAAAAAAGAAAATGGTGGCGCGGGTCGCAGCTGCACCTCCCCTTTGACTACCGCCCCGTGAGCGGAGGTCATCCCGGTTCGCGATCCGCGAGGCTGGTGCGGACATCCCCCCCCCCCCAGGCGATAAGCCCTTTGTGCCCCAGAAGCGCTATCAGCAGGCGCTAAGGAACCGAATTTCTAACCCTTGCTCTAGAGGAAGGATATACTTGCCTTGGAGGCGGTGCAACGAAGGTTCACTAGATTGATTCCTGGGATGAGAGGGCTGTCCTATGAGGAGAGATTGTGTAGAATGGGCCGATACTCTCTGGAGTTTAGAAGAATGAGAGGTGATCTCATTGAAACATATAAACTTCTTACAGGACTTGACAGAGTGGGTGCTGGGAGGATGTTTCCCCTGGCTGGAGAGTCTAGAACCAGGGGTCACAGTCTCAGGATAAGGGGTCGGCCATTTAGGACTGAGAGGAGGAAAAGTTTCTTCACTCAGAGGGTTGTGAATCTTTGGAATTCTCTACCCCAGAGGGCTGTGGAGGCTGAGTCTTTGAATATATTCAAGGCTGAGGTAGATATATTTTTGGACTCTCGGGGAATCAAGGGATATGGGAATAGTGCAGGAAAGTGGAGATGAGGTAGAAGATCAGTCATGATCTTATTGAATGGCAGAGCCGGCTCCAAGGGCTGAATGGCCGACTCCTGCTCCTATTCCTTATGCTCTTACCAGGGGATGGGATTCTCCCTAACTGGCTCCAGATAATCCTACAAACCAATTCCTTCACAGATAGCGGGGTCTGTGCTGCACAAGCGATTGGAAGCTCAGCCGTGTTCTGTGTCAATACGCTGCGTGGATTTTACTGGTAATACGCCAGCAGTAGCCCTCTGTTCACCAAGGTGTCTCTAAGCCTTGGCTTTGTCATCCTGTTAATAAACTCTCTGAATGTAGGAGGTGTTGTCCATAGGATTGCAGAGTGCCTACTCCATTTATGGCAAACAGAAGTCTACTTGTGTTGTCTTCTCAGTAGGTCGTTTTGAAGATTCACGAGCTAGGTCACATGTGTCCAACACTTGACCGGACAAATTAACCAAATCAGTCCCACCCTGACCAGCACTGACCAGAACTGACCAGCCTGACCAGCACTGACCAGACCTGACCAGACCTGACCACCACTGACCACCACTGACCACCACTGACCACCACTACTTCTTATCGTGTCCACGGACAGTCTATACATAGCCCAGCCAGAACTGGACACATTTTTGCGCCTTGTTGTTGGATTCGGCAAGATCTGCAACAGTGCAGGGTTGCTCGAACGATGGGCATTGCAGGAGATGTTGCATAGTCTGACCACCACTGACCAGCACTGATGAGCATTGACCAGCACTGACCAGCACGGACCAGTACTGACCAGCACTGATATGCCTGACCAGTACTGACCAGCCTGACCAGCACTGACTAGTAGTGATCAGCCTGACCAGTACTGACCTGCCTGAACAGCATTGACCAGCCTCACCAGCACTGACCAGCACTGACCAGCCTGACCAGCACTGACCAGCCTCACCAGCACTGACCAGCACTGACCAGCCTCACCAGCACTGACCACCAATGACCAGCACTGACCAGTACTGACCAGCACTGACCAGCAGTGACCAGCACTGACCAGCACTGGCTAGCCTGACCAGCACTGACCAGCACTGACCACCACTGACCACCAATGACCACCACTGACCAGCCTGACCAGCACTGACCAACCTGACCAGCACTGACCACCACTGACCAGCCTGACTAGCACTGACCAGTCTGACCAGCACTAACCAGCCTGACCACCAATGACCACCACTGACCACCACTGACCAGCCTGACTAGCACTGACCAGTCTGACTTGCACTGACCAGCACTAACCAGCCTGACCACCAATGACCACCAATGACCAGCACTGACCAGCACTGACCACCACTGACCACCACTGACCAGCACTGACCAGCACTGACCAGCCTGACCAACTCTGACCACCACTGACCAGCACTGACCAGCACTGACCAACACTGACCAACACTGACCAGTCTGACCAACTCTGACCAGTCTGACCAACACTGACCACCACTGACCAGCCTGACCAGCACTGACCAGCACTGACCACCACTGACCACCAATGACCACCACTGACCAGCCTGACCAGCACTGACCAACCTGACCAGCACTGACCACCACTGACCAGCCTGACTAGCACTGACCAGTCTGACCAGCACTAACCAGCCTGACCACCAATGACCACCACTGACCAGCCTGACTAGCACTGACCAGTCTGACTTGCACTGACCAGCACTAACCAGCCTGACCACCAATGACCACCAATGACCAGCACTGACCAGCACTGACCACCACTGACCACCACTGACCAGCACTGACCAGCACTGACCAGCCTGACCAACTCTGACCAGCACTGACCAGCACTGACCAACACTGACCAACACTGACCAGTCTGACCAACTCTGACCAGTCTGACCAACACTGACCACCACTGACCAGCCTGACCAGCACTGACCAGCCTGACCAACCTGACCAGCACTGACCACCACTGACCACCACTGACCAGTCTGACCAACCTGACCACCACTGACCAGCCTGACCAGCACTGACCGGCCTGACCAGCCTAACCACCACTGACCAGCCTGACCACCACTGACCAGCACTGACCACCACTGACCAGCCTGTCCAACCTGACCAGCACTGACCACCACTGACCAGCCTGACCACCACTGACCAGTCTGACCAACCTGACCAATCTGACCAGCACTGACCAGCCTGACCAGCACAGACTAGCACTGACCAGCCTGACCAGCACTGACCAGCACTGACCAGCCTGACCAGCCTGACCAGCACTGACCAGTCCTGACCAGCCTGACCACCACTGACCACCACTGACCAGTCTGACCAGCACTGACCAGCACTGACCAGCCTGACCAGCACTGACCACCACTGACCAGTCTGACCAACCTGACCAGCACTGACCACCACTGACCAGTCTGACCAGCACTGACCAGTCTGACCAGAGGCAGGCTGCAGTTTCTGCTCTGGGAAAGAAAGAAATTGAAATGGAAACACATTTGATTGGAAAACAAATGATTGATTGTTGAGATATTACAATGAGTTATTGAGTCGGCCAATCTCTGAGCAAGCTGAGGAATCCCATTTATGCCGGAATTACTGACACAATTTGCGATTTGGCAGCAAGCTCAGAAATATTTCTTTCCTTCTACCAAAGTTTCTAAATTACCAGCTGACCAAAAATGTTCTGCAGCAGAAATCCCCCGAGAGCGAGATTATGGGAGGAAGTTAAAACCATAAAACAAACTGTTAGATCCGTGTATCTTAATGTTGTGTCCTTCAATAATCAGACAACAGACTGCAGGGAACGATTCAACAGGTGTTTACTGAATGAGGGTTACTCTAGAACTAACTGTACAGATCACTACTCAGGGTTTATATACAGGTGTGGTCACTGCCGGTGCTACAGTATACAGGAGCTGTAAAAAGTAGTTCTCTCCCTTAAAGGTACATACATTACAATTCCTCCCCTTTCAGATTAACAGTACCATAACACTCATTCAACAATTAAATATCAAACTAATTACAATTAACACTTTTAACATGCAACATTAGCTGAAAATAGTCTATTTATAAATTCAGTTTTTGGGGAGGCTTCCTGATCCTTTCTGGATAGCGCCTTTCCCGAGTGTCTAGCTCTTGGTGCGGAGGCGATTCTGGCACCCTGTCGTCGGTTGGTTCATCAGCTTCCGATGCTACTGTTTCTGGGGTAAATGCTACCTGTACGTCGGGTTCATCACCAGGTACGTATGGGCGAGGCATGGGGTTGACTTGTTCCTGTGACTCGAGGATCTGGTCAGCATGGCATCTCACGATACTCTCCCCAACGTCCACTGCGTACATTAGTGGGCCCTGCCATGTGCATATCGTTCCTGGCTGCCATTTTTCTGTTCGGTAGTCGCGGGCCAAGACTGGTTGCCCTACATTGAAGCTCCTTGTTGGCTTCTCATGGATGTGCTGGAATTGCTTACTCTCAACATCTCTTCGTACGTTTGGTCTGAGCAAATCCAGGCGAGATCTTAACCTTCGGTTAAAGAACATCATGGCTGGGGCCTGGTTGGTGACTGCATGTGTCGCATTCCGGTAGGCGAACAGGAAATTGTCCACCTTGTGCTGCAGCAGAATGTTGTCATTGTACATAGCCTTTATTGCCTTCTTAAAGGTTTGTACGAACCTCTCAGCCAATCCATTTGTGGCTGGATGATACGGGGCGGTTGTGTAATGCCTTACCCCATTCCTTTTCATAAATCTTCGAAACTCTTCGGACACAAACTGTGGTCCGTTATCAGAGCAAATCTGCTCTGGCAAGCCGTTCCTGGCAAAAATGGTCCGTAGGACTGCAATAGTTTTCTCCGTGGTGGTGGAGGACATTTTGATCACCTCAGGCCATTTCGAGTGCGCATCCACGGCTATTAAAAACATTGAGTCCATGAATGGACCAGCAAAATCAATATGCACCCGTTGCCATGGAGATGAGGGCCACTCCCATGGGTGTAGAGGGGCATGTGGTGGTGCATTTTGGACCTTCTGGCATCCTGAGGAGCTCTTTGTCAGGTCCTCGATTTGCTGATCGATCCCCGGCCACCACACATAAGCCCTAGCAAGGCTTTTCATTTTCACCCCTCCCAGATGACCTTCGTGAAGCTCATTGAGCACTCTCTCCCTTAACTTGGGTGGAATTACCACTCGGGAGCCACACATCAAGGTCCCCTGGCATACTGACAGCTGTTCGCTTCTGGATGAGAATGCTGGCAACAGTGAGTCGCCATCTGCTGGCCATCCCTTCACCGTCAAATCATATACCCGAGACAGTGTCGGGTCATTTCGGGTCTCCTTCTCTATACCAGCGTTAGTTACTGGCAAGCATTCAATTATAGTTGAATAAAATATTTCGACAGGATCCACTGCTGGTGCTTCCTCCGCAGTAGGCAGTGGCAGGCGTGATAGCCCATCAGCGTTTCCATGCTGCTTCGTGCCCTTATACTCGATTTCATATTGGTGCGCCCCTAGAAAAAGGGACCATCTTTGTAGCCGTTGCGCAGTCATCACCGGAACGCCCTTCTTTGGATTAAAGATGGAGACAAGTGGTTGGTGGTCAGTCAGCAAGGTGAACTTCTGCCCGTGCAGATAGTGATTGAACGTTTTCACTCCCCACACTAGGCTGAGGGCCTCCCTGTCAATCTGGGCGTAGTTACGCTCGGCTGAGGTTAGTGATCGTGACACAAAGGCTATTGGCCTCTCTGAGCCGTCCGAGAATTTGTGCGACAGCACCGCTCCAATGCCGTAGGGTGACGCATCATATGCCAACCGAATTGGTAATGCTGGGTTGTAATGGGCCAATACCTCTTTCGATGTGATTAGTGTTTTGCTCTTCTGGAAAGCTCATCTACATTCGTCACTCCACTTCCATGGCACCCCAGTTTGCAGTAGGGTGTTCAGTGGGTGTAGTATTGTAGACAAATTTGGCAAGAACTTATGGTAGTAGTTTACCAGCCCGAGGAACGACCTCAGTTGTGACACATTTTCCGGTGCTGGAGCCTTGACTACTGCCTCAATCTTCTCTGGGGACTTATGTAACCCCTCTTTATCGATAACGTGGCCACAATACGAGATCTGTTTTCTAAAAAACTCGCATTTGGAGCGGTTAGCTCGGAGCCCATATTCCTGCAATCTAGTGAGCACCTGCTCCAGGTTGGCAAGGTGATCACTGTCATTTTCGCCCGTGACCAGGATGTCATCCAAATAACGCTGGGTCCCTGGGATCCCTTGCAGGACTTGTTCCATTGCCCTCTGCCAAATAGCCGGAGCTGATGCTACCCCGAATACCAGCCAGTTGTATTGGTCGAGACCTTTATGGGTGTTGATTGTGAGGTATTTTTTTGATGCTTCTTCTACCTCCATTTGCAGATACGCCTGGGCCAGATCAATCTTAGTGAAGCGTTTCCCTCCAGATAGCGAGGCGAAAATATCTTCAATCCGCGGAAGTGGATATTGTACAGTGTGAAGGACCGGGTTCACTGTTACCTTAAAGTCCCCACAGATGCGAACCTTCCTTGGTTCCCCAGGCATGCTGCTCAACGACTTTTTCATCACAGGGACGATGGGTGTAGCCCACTCGCTCCAGTCTACCTTGGACAGTACACCTGAACGTTCCAGACTCTCCAGCTCTGCTTCGACGGCTGGGCGGATCGCATAAGGTACCGGTCTGGCCTTAAAAAATTTTGGGCTTGCGTTTTCTTCAATTTTAATCGTCGCTGTCATGCCTTTTAGTGTTCCGAGTCCTTGCTGGAACACTTCTTTCGCGTCAGTTAGGATCTTTGACAGTCGCCCAGGTGTGACGTTGTCATCCTTTTTGTCAGCCACAGTCAGTGCCTGTATGGAATGCCAATCCAGTTGTATTTTCCGGATCCATTCACGTCCCAGTAATGGTGGTCCTCCATCTTGCAATACATACAGGTCTAGTTTTGGTGTTTCCTTACCGTTATATATAACGGTCACCCTTATTTTTCCTTTGGGGTAGACTTTTTGCCCTGTGTACGTCTTCAAGACAATCTTTGTATCTCTCAAGGGTATATGTGAGAATAGCCACTTGTAGTCCCTTCGGTTTATGACTGTTAGGGCTGCTCCTGTGTCCAATTCCATTTTCACTTGGACTCCTGCTATCTTGAGCGTGACCCAGATAGTTTGGTGATCCTCCATTTTGATCACATTATGTAGTTTCAGACAACCCAGCTCCTTGCTTCCGGAGTCTGTATCACTCTTCTGTTCGTCTGAACTACTCTCCGTCACCTTATGTACCTTCTTGTACTTCTCCTGTGGAGATTTCTTGCTGCTGGCTTTCTTTCCCGACCTGCATACTCTTGATATGTGTGCTACTTTTCCACACTGTCTGCACACTTTGTCCTTGAACCAGCAATCATTATGGTTGTGTGTTGTTCTGCCGCAGTGATAGCACTTCACTGTTCCGTATGACATTTCATTTGTGCCATATTCTTGCGGTCTCCGTTGTATCGCTGCAGCGCCCCGTGCTGCTGCTTCGTGTGATACTGCAATGCTGAAAGCCTTGTCCAGCGTAAGATCCTTTTCTGATAGAAGCCGTTTCTGGGTTCCTTCAGTTTGAAGCCCACACACAAACTTGTCCCTTAAAGTATCTGCTAGTCCCGTTCCAAACTGGCAGTGTTTCGATAGCTTGCGCAGTTCCGTTAAATACTCAGCATTACTTTCATCTTTATGCTGGTTCCTTTTGTGAAACTTAAATCTTTCTGCTATCAGCAGCGGTGTGGGGTTTAAGTGGTCCTGTAGGATTGACACTATGTTTTCATAATCCTTTTCTACTGGCTTCTCTGGGGTTACTAGGTTTCGTAGTAAGCCGTACGTTTTTGCACCCATTGAATTCAACAATACCAGCGCTTTCTTGTCATCTGGCACTTCATTCACCTTGCAGTATATTTCTATGCGTTCGACATATGTCGTCCAATCTTCGACTTCATTGTCGAACACTGTGATACTGCCACTCTTCGGCATTTTTGGGTGTGGTTAGACTGGCTTAAAATGGCGTCTCCCGCGCTTTCCTTTCTTCCCCGCTGCGGCTTAAAATGGTGTCTCCCGCGCTGCTGCCAACGCCGCTCTCGGCGGTCCCCGTGGCAAATGGCGACGCCCTGTGTGTTTCGTGTGCTGCTCCTGCGCTGCTGCCAATGCCGCTCTCTGTGGTCCTCGTGGCAATGGCAGCGCCTCACGTTTTCCTGCGTGCCTCTCTCCCCCGTTGATGCTGCTCGGCCCTTGAACACCGGCTGCGCTCTGCTCGCTCTCATCTCTCTCCCCCGTTGACGCTGCTTGGCTCTTGAACACCGGCTGCGCCCTGTGCGCTCTGCCCTCTCTCTCTCCCCCGTCGACGCTGCTCGGCCCCTGAACACCGGCTGCGCTCTGCTCTCTCTCGTCTCTCTCCCCCGTTGACGCCGCTCGGTCCTGAACACCGGCTGTGCCCTGTGCGCTCTGCCCTCTCTCTCTCTCCCCCATCGACGCTGTTCGGCCTTTTTCTGTGCCTCTCGGTCAGGCTCTAGCCCGTCGCTGTCCGGGAAGGGTCTGCGCAGTACCTGTTGCCAGCCCGTTTCGCTGGACCACCGTGACTGGAAAGCCAAGCCTGGCTCTCGACAGCCTCCCCTGCGATGCTCAAATCTCCGCTGGATGACTGGGCGGTTGCCCATGGTCGACGCCCGTGCTTCTGGACTCGACCTTCTTCCACTGTTCTCCAGGAGCGAATCCCTGGGAGGTGACGCGGAGTTGCAGGTAGGTCCGAACTTGCTCGTCGCCACTGTTAGATCCGTGTATCTTAATGTTGTGCCCTTCAATAATCAGACAACAGACTGCAGAGAACGATTCAACAGGTGTTTACTGAATGAGGGTTACTCTAGAACTAAATGTACAGATCACTACTCAGGGTTTATATACAGGTGTGGTCACTGTCGGTACTACAGTATACAGGAGCTGTAAAAAGTAGTTCTCCCCTTAAAGGTACATACATTACACAAACGTACACAAAGATTTGTTAAAACAAGGTTCTATCAAGATAATGACTGCTGAAGGTTTAGAGATATAGAATACATCATATCATATATTCATGTCCATTGTAAGAGTTTGATTTAAGGAGACCGATGTAACTGTCAATGTGGGGGCAACACTGTCAAGATTTGGAACACTTCCTGACTTTGATCTTTGTAGTTAGTCACAGGGAGACGTCCCATGATCTGCCCCTCCCCAGATCTTGATAGTTGCTTTGATTCTGAGTCTGATCCATCAGCCTCTCCCAGTAACCGGCAGGTCAGGACACAACCAACCAATCAGTTCTGTCACCTTTCTGGCATCAGATCAGACAGATCCAAAGTCCTCAGGGAGAATGAGGCAGGGTCACTGTAAACAGTCAGGTACCACTCACTCGCACACCAAATGTCCTCCCGCAGAGACATCAGGCCAGACTTTCCAGCTTGTGATTTAAATGAAAGACCAACACCTCTGCCAGGGAATGATTAACACTATCGCTGGAATTAAATCACAATCTCTAATGTGACCAGGAACTGTGCAGGTACATGGCTCACATCCTTCCCATCAATTATCCAGGGGCTTACTCGAACCGAGGTATGACTACAGTCGGGCAAATGATAAACCACCAGGAATGTCCACAATCTGCGAACAGGATTATCAGAAAACAGGGAAATGAAAGAAGAGATTAAAGATTTTGCTTTTCACTTTTGTTTAAAAATATCAGTAAGTATAAAAACCAGACTTACTCGCTGCACCGTGTGTGGATTATAATCGGTGAGTTTGTGTATCACCGATACACTGAGGTCTGAGGTGATTGCAGAGAGAGGCTGGAGAATTGCTTATTAATTCTAGTTTATGGGGAAACGTAAAAGCGTAGCTCATTAGCACTTTAACCACTTACCTCAGTGCCTTGTTAAACTTGTATGAATACACTTTGCTTTAAACCACAACATTTAAAAATAATTCATCCTTTCTGTGGAAAATGGCCAAAATATCTCGAGACATGCCGGAGTGGAACTCGCGTTCCTTCTGCTAGAAAATCGCTTAAAGGAAGTTGTTGGTTTGGTGCTAGACTTACAATTACCAGCGTGAAGAGAAGGCTTTGTAAGAAACCTCACTCAGTACTGTCACACACTCCGTGTGCTCAATACATTGGATGCACTTGGTTTATAGACGCGGTGAGAGAGTGTGTGTGATGGTGCAGAGCAACACTCCAAAGGATGGGCAATGCTAATGTTGGAGGAAGTGCTGAGGAGTGTTTGGATGAAACTATTTGGAGTCAGGTTCTCTGGTACATGTGGTCAGGACAATCCATCAAAACTACAGCTCAGGCCCTTTGGTAAATATATCTCGGCCCTGTCCCGTGTCACTGTCTCCAGCTACTAGCTCCCTCTGCTCCTGCCTCCCTCCTGGTGGCTCGCCCTCTGGATTCTGCTTCTCTCTCTGTTGGAGCCTATCCTGGAGACCCTCGGCCATTCTGGGATCAATAACACTCCTAGTGGTTGCATGGGCTTCACTCTGCTTCAACCTGTGCCTGGTCACAGTGGCCAACAACGCAGCTGAAGATAATCATTTCATTTCACAGGAACCATCCTCACTCTGTCTCCCCTTCAAGCCCACCTAGTGCAAAATAATGACCTGTGGTCATTGCCAGGGCACTGAACGCTGGTCTGTCTGATTCTGTGCTGGTGGTTGGAGACCAGTTAGCCAATCAGAGAGTAGGACCCCTGTCTCTTCATGAGTTGGTCCCTGAAGACACAAGAGTCAATCACTCCGGGACTGGTCGAAAGCCAGCAGTCTGATAGATTGTGAAGCCCTCTCGCACTGTCGCTGCCCTATGGTGATTGTTATGAAGGATAAACCACAAGGCCTTGATATAGCTCTGGGCATTGAACTCATAGTGTCGTCAATCCACTGGCCCCCGAGACCCACCTGGCATTTCTAATTTCTAGATGATGTTGAAACGTGTGGGCCTCAGGTACTGAACCGTCCCATGTTCACACAGGCTGATACTGATCAGACCATTAATGTGGCTCAGTGTCATTCTCTTATCATTGGAACTTTGTACATGCACAGTAATCTATAAATCACACTACAACTGTTACTTAACTCCTTTCGAAACACAAGTTATGTTGCTGTTGCAATCTGTACTTTATTTAAGAATTTTTCAGTTTATAAGAAAATCCACATATTCTGGATCATTCTGAAAAATATATTGAACAATGTGTTGTGGGTCTTCCTGTCCAGAACAATGCAGGCAGTTCAAAATATTTAAATGGGAAGCTTTGAAACAACATTGAAATCTGAGATGTTATTTGTGATCTGACATTTCAGTGAAGGATGAGGGACCCTGCACAGAAATTCCAAACAGCCATCTTGACCTCATTCCCAACCTAACAATAACAGTGTAGGCACCTTTCCTTTTTTAATCTGTCCTACTTGTTAAAACATCTTAGAACTGAGATCATTTGTCAACGTCGGGACTACTTGAGAGAAAAGTTGAAGAGCTCAGCATGTTTAGTAATCACAGGGGGTCACTAGGCCACAGAAATAAGTCACCTCGCAGCCAAAGACACTTGTATTGTGAAAGTCTAGCTTAATGTGCTGTCGTTGACTCATAACTGCCATGGACTGGAGAGAACACGGCTGAAGTAACAGTTCATAGAGAACAGTGTGACTGTCAAGCCGAAGATTGAAATAGAAACAGGAAATGCTGGAAACACTCAGCAGGTCAGGCAGCATCTGTGGAGAGAGAAACAGAGTTAACGTTTCAGGTCAAAGACCTTTCATCAGAATTGGAATAAGTTAGAGATGTAACAGATTTTAACAAGGTAAAAGTTTAATTCACTGCCACTTCTCCTAGGAATGTCCACCTTGAAGAAGTTCTGCTCTTCTTTCTGTCGGGATTTCCGTTTGTCGCTTTTACCTTGTTAAAATCTGTTACATCTCTAACTTTTTCCAGTTCTGGCGAAAGGTCATCGAGCTGAAACGTTAACTCTGTTTCTCTTTCCACAGATGCTGCCTGACCTGCTGAGTATTTCCAGAATTTTCTGTTTCCATTTCAAATTTCCAGCATCCACAGTATTTTGCTTTGTAGGCCAAAGATTGAGTTGCTTCCCAGTCGATGTACTTGTGTTTACATTGATACACTTTCTGCCAACATGACATCAACAATGAGGTGTTCTGCTCATCTCAAGATACATACTTTAATTATTTGACAAATCCACACAAACTCAGACATAATGGAACTATTACATGGAGCAAAGCTGGATTTGTAAAGTGGGGGGAGATTGCAAGTTTACTTTGAATTGGTTTATGACCTTCTGAGGTCACCTTTGAACAGAAAGACAGATCCCGAGGGGAATGATGGTAAACCTTAGCCTTTCTCATTAAATAGTAATTCTGTATTTGCTTTAGTGGAATGTTTGATTGTGTTTAGGAACAGTAAGGTTTTGAGAATGCTTCACACCAGCCAAGAACTCTTGTACAGACAGCAGTAGGTCAGACAATAGCAAAATACTGCGGATGCTGGAAATCAGAAATAACAACAGAAACTGTTGGAAACACTCAGCAAGTCAGGCAGCATCGTGGAGAGAGAAACAGCATTAACGTTTTAGGTCGATGACCCTTCGTCAGCAATAGGTCATGTTCTCTTCAAACTGTGGTCCATTTAATGACTATCCTGACCATCAACACGGCAGCAGCATCTGAACAAAGGTCCCTTTGTTCTAGACAGTGTGATGGCTGATTACTCACCACTTCACTTAATCACATCTCATCCTAATATTTGGATAAGGAGTTTGTGACAAACTCCAGCCAAGATTTGGTGCTGAGCCTCCAGCCATTGTTTGGTGTAATCCTGGCCAGCCAAGGTGGGACTTTCTCGGGAAATGCTCCACCAGAAATGATGTCAGACGCCAGCACCAGATGCAAGGATCCAGTGTGAACATTTAATGAATGCAGATTGAGGCAGATTCAGCGGGTCACATTTTCCATCGTAATGCGTTAGTTATCTCCCGGCAGAACGGGTGGCATATGAAACTGGCATTCCTTGTTGTCATGGCACTGAGCTAAGGTGGGAGTGAGGTGACATGGCCAGGCCACACTGCATTGTTTTATAAAGTGCTGGCGAATTGGTTTTTATTTTGTTCCGTTGATGTGGGCGAGACAGACAAGGCCGCATGTATTGCCCATCACCCAGCGCTGGTTGCCCTGACGATGATGCTGGAGTTGGGCCGGGGAATCCAGCCATGGTGAATCAATGATGGATTCATAAAACCTTTTCAGGTTGCTTTGTATTTGTTACTCAGATTTTCTCCGCCTGCTGAAGATGTAAATAGACTCGGCTTGTATTCCCTCGAGTTTAGAAAAATGAAAGTGATGTAATCGAGGTTGTTTAAAATGAGACGGGGAATTGATAGGGTAGAGAGAAACTCTTTCCTCTGATGGGAGAATACAGAACAAGGGGGCAGAACCTTAAAATTAGGCCATTCAGGGGTGATGTCAGGAAGCACTTCTTCACACAAAGGTTAGTGAAAATCTGGAACTCTCTCCCCCGAAAGACTGTTGAGGCTGGGAGTCAAGTGAAAATTTCACACTGAGATGGGTAGACTTTTGTTGGGTAAGGGAATTAAGGGATACGGAGCAAAGGCAGATAAATGGAGTTGAGGTACAGATCAGCCATGACCTAATTGAATGGTGGAACAGGCTCGAGGGGCTGAATGGCCTCCCCCTGTTCCTACGTTCCGAGATTCAGCTCTATGGCTGTCTGCCGTCCAGATGTTGGGATCCTGGCCCAATGCACGGTTTACAGCCTGGCATTCCCTTTGGGAATTCCCTTATACTTGATGGCGTTGGAGGATGAAAATGAAGAGCAACAGAGGGAGAGCAGGTGGATTTCACTGCACCAAAGGCATCTTCACCCCACTTGCCTGTAGCTGCCTCGCTGGTCCAGACCTGCTAATCCCACCTGTTCCGCTTCCCCGAGGAAGCTGAGCAGGATGGTGATCTTCACTCCCTTCACACTCCCAGCTTCTGGAGCCTTTCAGGTGCTACAGGGGACATCTGATGTGACCCGGCAGGGCGTGCTGTCACGTGGCCACTTGGTCCAGATCGCAGGGTAGAACCTGTTGGACCTGCTCCCTGGGTAAAACCTCGCTTTAAATTGAGGCCGTGCAGGCAGTGAGTTGCTGCCTGTTCCTGAATCTTTAGGCGGGTCAGTTTCTCTACCTCTCAGGCGCACTTGACTTGCATTTCCCAGGTTCCCCTGCGCAGTCACTTGTGAATGCGGGAAGGGAATTAACAAAGTGGATCACAAAGCTTAGGAGATCACAGCTGGGGAGAACAATCAGCTCATAAGATATGAGACAACAACAACCTGCATTTACATAGCACCTTTAACATAGTAAAATGCCCCAACACCCTTACCAAGAGCGTAAATCAGACAAAATTTGACACCGAGCCACAGAAAGCGATATTGGGACAAGAGGCAAGTTTTAAGGAGTGTCTTAAAGGACGAGAGAGAGGTGGAGAGGTTTAGGGAGGGAATCCAGAGCTTCGGGCTGTTAGTTGTGTGTTGAAACAGATTTAGAGAAGACATGTTGTTATCAACAAGTCATTGTGGTGAATAGATTCGAGATAAAGGAATTCTAGGGGCTGTGAATCCACGGGTCTGGGGTTACCTGGGGCAGAGTTACTGACATTCAGGGATTTGAGAGATTCACGGGTAAACTTGTGGCCAGAGTGTGACTTTACTCTAGGGGCTGTGGAGGCAGCTGCACCAATCAGAAGTCAAACCTCAAATTACTTTAGTGGGTGACTGCAAGGGGAGGTCAAGTGGGGTGACACTTGACCTCCCGTCGCTCATTGGCCCACTGGTGTTTGTGAGGCCGTCACGTGACGGGCCGAGTCACCTGGTTGATTGACCAGGGTAAAACTTTCAATGAAGTAGATCCTCCCGTCACCTGGAGACAGTTCCAGAAGTCCATCCACAGAGGCCACTGTCGGGAGGAGCAGAGAGCGGTGGTAAAGTGAGTACTTAAACACACTTTCGTGGGCTTTTTTACAGAGGCCAGTGTCGGGAGAAGCAAAGAGCGACAGTACAGTGAGTACTTAAACTCACTTTCGCTGGCTTTTTTACAGAGGCTTACCAATCTCACAGACCGGCGGTGGCGTTCCGGAGCCACGTCACGATTCAAAAAGTGACGCGGGGAAGAAGAAGCAGCTGATTGGGTGAGTACGGCCAGGTGAGTATTTATACTACTCTATAGTTTGACAGTTAAGATTAATAGTTTATAAAATTTAGATGGTCTTAATTTTTGTGGTTATAGTTTCTAAGGTCTCTGTTGTGTATCGGGGAGTGCTAGTAACCAAGGGCACTTGAGTATATCATTTAATTGTAGAGTAATTAGTGGTATTGATTTGATTTAAATTAATTTAAATTAATAAAAGGGTAAGTCATGGCAGGACAGCTCAGCCCCGTGGCATGCTCCTCCTGTGCTATGTGGGAACCATGTGTGCGGGAAGTGTAGCCAGCTGCAGCTACTGACAGACCGCATTGCGGCGCTGGAGTTGCGAATGGATACATACTGGAGCATTCGCGATGCTGAGGACATCGTGGATAGCACATTTAGGGAGTTGGTCACACCGCAGGTAAAGGCTGCACAGGCAGGAAGGGAATGGGTGACCGCCAGGCAGAGTAGTAGGTGTAGACAGGTAGTGCAAGGGTCCCCTGTGGCCATCCCCCTCTCAAACAGATATACCACTTTGGATATTGTTGAGGGAGATGGCTTATTGGGGGAAGGCAGCAGCAGCCAACTTCCTGGCAGCATAGGTGGTTCTGCTGCACAGGACGGGAGGAAAAAGAGCGGGAGAGCTATAGTGATAGGGGATTCTACTGTAAGGGGAATAGATAGGCGATTCTGCGGCCGCAAACGAGACTCCAGGATGGTATGTTGCCTCGCTGGTGCTGTAGTGTCTGCGTACCAATAACACACAGACTACAGGAGAACGGTAATAACAGGTGTTTACTGAACAGAGGGTATGCTGGAACTGAAAGTACAGAAGCCTGCTACGGCTTTATATACAGGTGTGGTCACTGTCGGTACTACAGTATAAAAGCAGTTCTCTCTTAAAGGTACATACACAACAATTCCTCCCCTTTTAGATAAACAGTACATAACATTCATTTAACAATTAAATAATAACTAATTACAACTACAATTTTTCTCTGTACTATATACATCAGCTGAAAGTAAACATTTATAAATTCAGTCTTTGAGGAGGCTTCCTGATCCTGTCTGGATAGCGCCTTTCTCGAGTATCCTGTTCCTGCGGCGGAGTCGATTCTGGCTCATTGTCATTGGTTGGTTCGTCAGCTTCCAATACCACTGATTCTGAGGTAGACGCAATCTGTACTTTGGGTTCATCACCAGGTGCGCATGCTCGTGGTGTGGGTTTGACTTGTTCCTGTGACTCTAGAATCTGGTCAGCATGGCGTCTCACGATGCTCTCTCCAACGTCCACTGTGTACATTAGTGGTCCCTGCTGTGTGCATATCGTTCCTGGCTGCCATTTTTCTGTTCGGTAGTCGCGGGCCAAGACTGGTTGCCCTATCTTGAAGCTCCTGGTTGGCTTCTCATTGATGTGCTGGAATTGCTTATCCTCAACATCTCGTCTTATGTTTGGTTTGAGCAAATCCAGGCGACATCTTAACCTTCGGTTAAAGAACATCATGGCTGGAGCTTGGTTGGTGACTGCATGTGTCACATTCCGGTAAGCAAACAAAAAATTATCCACCTTGTGTTGCAGTGGTATGTTGTCGTTATACATCGCCTTTATTGCTTTTTTAAAGGTCTGAACAAACCTCTCAGCCAATCCATTTGTGGCTGGATGATATGGGGCAGATGTGTAATGCTTTACCCCATTATTCCTCAAAAACCTCCGGAAATCCTCGGACACAAACTGTGGTCCATTGTCGGAGCAAATCTGTTCTGGCAAGCCATTCCTGGTGAAGATGGTCCGAAGGACTGCAAGAGTTTTCTCCGTGGTGGTGGAGGACATTTTGAAGACCTCTGGCCATTTCGAATGTGCATCCACGGCGATTAAAAACATTGGCCTAGAAATTGAGTTTTGGCTTAGCCAGGGCTTTAGCGCCGGAAGTTAGTGCCGGCGCTAAGTCCCCCTGCGCGCGCCAAAAATCCAGCAGGGCCGCGCCCAAACGGCTGCCGGCGCTACTGAAGGGTCTTTGCGGCGGTAAATCGGCGCTAACTGCCGTTTCGCGCCGCAATTCCGGCGCTGCGGCACCCGATGCGGTGCGGCAGGCTCGGGAAGTGCAGGCCTCCTCCTTCCCTTAAGGAGGAGCTGCCTGCACCCGGCCGCGGCCCGCGAAAATCTTTTTAAAAATGAGCCCGGCACCTCGGACAAGTGCCGGGCTTGCTTCTGTTCCGGGGGGGGGGGGGGAAGTCCGGGGAGGGAGCTGCGGCCAGGCGGCCGGCGGGAAAGCGGCCGGCCGCCGCGGGGCCTTTAATGCACCGGCGCGGGGCCTTTAATGCGCCGGCGCAAAGACTTGTAAGACTCTGTTGCCAGAGTCTTAGTTGCGGCTGCCACGGGCGAGGCGGCCGCAACTGAATTTCGGCGCTGGGGCCCGTCGGCATGGCAACCGGGACGCTGCGCACACCGATGACGTCATCGGTGCCAGCGCAGCGCTACCGGTCTACCGCGGCGGAAGGGCCCCAGGCAATTTCGGCGCCGGCGCCAATTGCAGCGCTAGGCCCTCTAGCGCCGCAAAATCGGTGCTAAGGGCACTCAATTTCTAGGCCATTGAGTCCATACATGGACCAGCAAAATCAATGTGTACCCGTTGCCATGGAGATGAGGGCCACTCCCATGGGTGTAGCGGGGCCTGTGGTGGAGCGTTTTGGACTTTCTGGCATCCTGTGCATCTCTTGGTCATTTCCTCGATTTCTTTATCGATTCCCGGCCACCACACAAACGCCCTGGCTAGGCTCTTCATTTTTACCCCTCCCAGATGACCCTCATGAAGCTCATTGAGCACTCTATCTCTCAACTTGGGTGGAATTACCACTCGGGATCCACACATCAAGGTCCCCCGGCACACTGACAGCTGTTCTCTCCTTGGCGAGAATGCTGGCAACAGTGAGTCGCCATGTGCTGGCCATCCCTTCACCGTCAAATCATAGACCCGAGAGAGTGTCGGGTCATTTCGGGTTTCCTTCTCTATACTTGAGTTTGTAACAGGTAGACATTCGACTATGGTCGAATGGAATATTTCAACAGGGTCCACTGCAGGTGCTTCCTCCACTGTAGGCAGCGGCAGGCGCGACAGCCCATCAGCATTTCCATGCTATTTCGTACCCTTATACTCTATGTCGTATTGATGTGCCCCTAGAAAAAGGGACCATCTTTGCAGCCGTTGCGCTGTCATCACCGGAACGCCCTTCTTTGGGTTAAAAATGGAGACAAGAGGCTGGTGATCAGTCAGTAAGGTGAATTTCTGCCCGTGCAGATAGTGATTGAACTTCTTCACCCCCCACACCAGGCTGAGGGCCTCCCTGTCAATCTGGGCGTAGTTACGCTCGGCTGAGGTTCACGAGCGCGACGCAAAGGCTATTGGCCTCTCTGAACCGTCAAGGAATTTGTGCGACAGCACCGCTCCAATGCCGTAGGGAGACGCATCACATGCCAACCGAATCGGCAGTGTTGGATTGTAGTAGGCCAATACTTCTTTTGAAGTGATTAGGCATTTACATTTCTGAAAGGCACGCTTACACTCATCACTCCATTTCCATGCTACTCCAGTTTGCAGCAGGGCATTCAGTGGGTGCAGAATTGTAGACAAATTTGGTAAGAACTTATGGTAGTAGTTCACCAACCCGAGGAACGACCTTAGTTGCGACACATTTTCCGGTGCTGGAGCCTTGACTACTGCCTCAATCTTGTCTGGGGACTTATGTAACCCCTCTTCATCAATCACGTGGCCACAATACGAGATTTGTTTCCTGAAAAACTCGCATTTGGGGCGGTTGGCTCGTAGCCCATATTCTTGTAATCTAGTGAGCACCTGCTCCAGGTTGGCAAGGTGTTCACTGTCATTTTTGCCCGTAACCAGGATGTCGTCCAAATAACACTGGGTCCCCGGGATCCCTTGCAGGACTTGTTCCATCGCCTTCTGCCAAATAGCCGGAGCTGATGCTACCCCGAATACCAGTCGGTTGTACTGGTAAAGACCTTTGTGAGTGTTTATCGTGAGGTATTTTCTAGATGCTTCTTCTACCTCCATTTGTAGATACGCTTGGGCCAGATCTGGTAAACTGGTAACTGGTAAAATAGATAAGGGAGAACCAGTGGATGTGGTGTATTTGAACTTTCAGAAGGTTTTCGATAAGGTCCCACACAAGAGATTAGCGTGCAAAATGAAGGCACATGGGATTGGGGGCAAGGTATTGACTTGGATAGAGAACTGGTTGGCGGACAGAAAGCAAAGAGTTGGAATAAACGGGTCGTTTTCTGAGTGGCAGGCAGTGACTAGTGGGGTACCGCAAGGATCGGTCCTAGGACCCCAGCTGTTCACAATATATATTAATGATCTGGATGAGGGAATTGGATGTAATATCTCCAAATTTGCAGACGACACAAAGCTGGGCGGGAGGGTAAGCTGCGAGGAGGATGTCGGGAAAATCCAGTACGATTTGGACAGGTTGGGTGATTGGGCAGAAACATGGCAAATGCACTATAATGTGGATAAATGTGAGGTTATCCACTTTGGTGGCAAAAACAGGAAGGCAGATTATTATGTGGGAGAAGGGGAAGTGCAAAGAGACCTGGGTGTCCTTGTGCACCTATCGCTGAAGGTAAGCATGCAGGTGCAGCAGGCAGTTAAGAAGGCAAATGGTATGTTGGCCTTCGTAGCAAGAGGGTTCGAGTACAGGAACAAGGATGTCTTGCTACAGTTGTACAGGGCCTTGGTGAGACCGCACCTTGAGTATTGTGTGCAGTTTTGGTCACCATACCTGAGGAAGGACGTTCTTGCCATGGAGGGAGTGCAGCGAAGATTCACCAGGCTGATACCTGGGATGGCAGGAATGACGTATGAGGAGAGATTGTGTCGATTGGGCTTATACTCACTGGAGTTTAGAAGATTGAGAGGGGATCTCATCAACACCTATAAAATTCTGTCAGGTCTGGACAGACTAGATGCAGGAAGGATGTTTCTGATGGCCGGGGAGTCCAGAACCAGGGGTCATAGTCTAAGGATAAGGGGTAAGCCATTTAGGACTGAAATGAGGAGGAATTTCTTCACCCAGAGAGTGGTGAACCTGTGGAATTCTCTGCCACAGAGGGCGGTGGAGGCCAGTTCATTAAATATATTCAAGAAAGAGTTGGATATGTTTCTTGAGGCTGAAGGGATCAAGGGATATGGGGAAAAGGCAGGGACAGGGTACTGAGTTTGGATGATCAGCCATGATCACATTGAATGGCGGAGCAGGCTCGAAGGGCCGAATGGCCTACTCCTGCTCCTATCTTCTATGTTTCTATGTTTCTATGATCAATCTTCGTAAAGCATTTCCCTCCAGATAGTGAGGCAAAAATATCTTCTATCCGTGGAAGTGGATATTGTACTGTGTGCAGGACTGGGTTCACAGTTACCTTAAAGTCCCCACAGATGCGAACCTTCTTCGGCTCCCCAGGCGTGCTGCTCAATTATTTCTTCATTACAGGAACAATGGCTGTGGCCCACTCGCTCCAGTCCACCTTGGACAGCACACCCGAACGCTCCAGACTCTCCAGCTCTGCTTCGACGGCTGGGCGGATCGCATACGGTACCGGTCTGGCCTTAAAAAATTTTGGGTTTGCGTTATCTTCAATTTTTATCATTGCCGTTACACCTTTTAGAGTCCCAAGTCCTTGCTGGAACACCTTTTTCGCATCAGTTAGAATTTTTGACAGTCGTCCAGGTGTGACGTCATCATCCTTTTTGTCAGCCACAGTTAGCGCCTGAATGCAATGCCAATCCAATTGTATTTTTCGGATCCATTCACGTCCCAATAATGGTGGTCCTCCATCTTGTAGTATATATAGATACAGTTTCTGTGTTTCCTTGCCGTTGTATTTAACGGGCACCCTTATTTTTCCTCTGGGGTAGACTTTTTGCCCCGTATATGTCTTCAAGACAATGGACGTGTCCTTCAAGGGTATGTGTGAGAATAGCCGCTCGTAGTCTCGTAGATTCATGACTGTTAGGGCTGATCCTGTGTCCAATTCCATCTTTACTTGGGACCCTGCTATCATGAGGGTGACCCAAATGTTTCGGTGATCCTCCTTTGCGATCACGTTGTGTAACTTTAGACAACTTAGTCTCCTGCTCCCGGAGTCATTATCACTCTTCTGATCTTCTGAACTACTGTCCGTCATCTTTTTTACTTTCTTGTACTTTTCCTTAGTAGTTCTTTTAGTGTTGGTTTTCTTTCCCGACCTGCAGACTCGTGCTATGTGTCCCACTTTTCCACATTGCCTGCATACTTTGTCCTTAAACCAGCAATCCTTCTGGTCATGGGTTGTTCTGCCGCAGCGATAGCACTTTTCTGCTCCATATGCCATTTCGTTGGTGCTATATTCTTGCGGTTTCTGTTGTATTTCCGCAGCTCCCCGTGCTGCTGCTTCGTAGGATACTGCCACGCTGAAAGCCTTTTCTAGCGTAACGTCCTTTTCCGAAAGTAGTCGTTTCTGGGTTCCTTCACTCTGGAGCCCACAGACAAACTTATCCCTTAAGGTATCTGCCAGTCCTGCTCCAAACTGGCAGTGTTTTGATAACTTGCGTAGTTCCGTAAGATAGTCAGCATTACTCTCATCTTTGTGTTGGTTTCTTTTATGGAACTTGAATCTTTCTGCTATCAGCAGCGGTGTGGGGTTTAGATGTTCCTGTAAGATATTGACGATCTCTTCAAAGCTTTTCTCCATTGGTTTAGCTGGGGTAATTAAATTCCGCAATAGGCCGTACGTTCTCGCGCCCATCAAATTCAATAATACCGACGCCTTCTTTTCATCGGCCACCTCATTTGCCTTGCAGTACACTTCAATTCTTTCCACATACGTGGTCCAGTCTTCTATTTCGTTGTCGAAAGCAGTGATGCTGCCACTCTTCGGCATCTTGGGTGGTTTAAAATGGCGCCTCCCGCGCTTTTCCTTCTTCCCCAATGGATTAAAATGGCGCCTCCCGCGCTTTTCCTTCTTCCCCAATGGATTAAAATGGCACCTCCCGCGCTTTTCCTTCTTCCCCCTGCTGCCAATGCTGCTCCTAGCGTTCTAAATAGTAATGGCGGTGCCCCGCGGCTTCTGCGCGTCTCTCTTTTGTTAATTAATTTTCTTAGTTTTATTCTTCTTTGACGCTGTCCACTGCGCGTCTCTTCTCTTTCCCCCTTTTTATTTTCTTTAACGCTGCCCGGCTCTTGAGCACCGACCGCGCCCTGTGCACTCCAACCTCTCTCTCTCTTTTCCTTCCCGATGACGCTGCACGGCCCCCTTGCAGAGCCGCTTGATCGAGCTCTAGCCCGCCGCAGTCCGGAAGGGTCAGCGCACTACCAGCACGATTTGCTGTAACACCTTGACTGGAGAGCCAAGCCCAGCTCTCCACAGCTTCCCCTGCGATTCTCTGAACTCCGATGGATCACTGGGCGGTTGCCCACGGTCGACGCCCGTTGCACTGGCTTCGACCTCCAAGAAGCTTCTTTTCAGGGATGGATCCCCGTGAGGTGATGCAGTACTGCAGGTGAGTTTGAACCTGCTCGTCGCCACTGTAGTGTCCGAGTATCAATAACACACGGACTGCAGGAGAACGGTAATAACAGGTGTTTACTGAACAGAGGGTATGCTGGAACTGAAAGTACAGAAGCCTGCTACGGCTTTATATACAGGTGTGGTCACTGCCGCTACTACAGTATAAAAGCAGTTCACAGAATCACAGAAACCCCACAGTGCAGATAGAGGCCATTTCGGCCCATCGAGCCTGCACCGACACATATCCCACCCGATCCCTGTAACCCCTACATCAACACATAGCCCACCCTATCCCCGTAACCCCACGTATTTAATCCCCCTAACGCTAAGGGTCAATTTATCATAGCCAATCAACCTAACCCGCACATCTTTGGACTGTGGGAGGAAACCGGAGCACCCGGAGGAAACCCACGCAAACACGGGGAGAATGTGCAAACTCCACACAGACAGTCACCTGAGGCCGGATTCGAACCCGGGTCCCTGGCGCTGTGAGGCAACAGTGCTAACCACTATGCCACCGTGCATACACAACAGGTGCAAGGGTCAAGAATGTCTCAGGGCAGCTGCAGAGCATTCTGGAGGGGGAGGGTGAACACCCAGTTGTCGTGGTGCACATAGGTACCAACAATATAGGTAAAAAAACAGGATGAGGTCCTTAAAGCTGAATATAGGGAGTTAGGAGGTAAATTAAAAAATAGGACCTCAAAGGTAGTAATCTCAGGATTGCTACCAGTGCCACGTGCTAGTCAGAGTAGAAATAGAAGGATATTTCAGATGAATACGTGGCTGGAGGAATGGTGCAAGGGGGAGGGATTCAAATTCCTCGGACATTGGAACCAGTTCTGGGGGAGGTGGGACCAGTACAAACTGGACGGTTTGCACCTGGGCGGGACCGGGACTGATGTCCTAGGGGGAGTGTTTGCTAGTGCTGTTGGGGAGGACTTAAACTAAAATGGCAGGGGGGTTGGGAACATGTGCAGGGAGACAGAGGAAAGGGAAGCAAAGATAGAAACAAAAGACAGGAAGGAGAAAAGCAAAAGTGGAAGGCAGAGAAATCAAGGGTGTAAATCAAACAGTGCTACAGTAAATAATAATTCTAAAAGGACTAAGAGTGTTAAAAAAACAAGCCTGAAGGCTTTGTGTCTTAATGCGAGGAGCATTCATAATAAGATGGATAAATTAGCTGCGCAAATAGATGTAAACGGATATGATGTAATTGGAATTACGGAGACATGGCTCCAGGGTGACCAAGGCTGGGAATTCAAAATCCAGGGGTATTCACTATTCAGGAAGGACAGGCAAAAAAGAAAAGGAGGTGGGGTAGCATTGCTGGTTAAAGAGGAGATTAACATAATAGTAAGGAAGGATATTAGCTCTGATGATGTGGAATCTGTATGGGTAGAGCTGAGAAATACCAAGGGGCAGAAAATGTTAGTGGGAGTTGTATACAGACCCCCAAACAGTAATGCTGAGGTTGGGGATGGCATTAAATGGGAAATTAGAGATGCGTGCAATAAGGGCACAGCAGTTATCATGAGTGACTTTAATCTACATATTGATTGGGCTAACCAAATTAGTAACAATACTGTGGAGGAGGAATTCCTAGAGTGTATACGGGATGGTTTCCTGGACCAATATGTCGAGGAACCAACTAGAGATCAGGCCATCTTAGACTGGGCATTATGTAATGAGAAAGGATTAATTAGCAATGTTGTTGTGCGAGGCCCCTTGGGGAGGAGCGATCATAATATGATAGAATTCTTCATTAAGATGGAGAGTGAAGTAGTTGACTCAGAGACTAGGGTCCTGAATTTAAATAAAGGAAACTACAATGGTATGAGGCATGAGTTGGCTAGGATGGATTGGGGAATGTTACTTAAAGGGTTGACGGTGGGTAGGCAATGACAAACATTTAAAGATCGCATGGATGAACTACAGAATTTGTTCATCCCTGTTTGGCATAAAAATAAAACAAAGAAGGTGACTCAACCATGGCCAACAAGGGAAATTAGGGATAGCATAAGATCCAAGGAGAGGACATATAAATTGGCCAGAAAAAGCAGCAAAACTGAGAATTGGGAGGAGTTTAGGATTCAGCAAAGGAGGACAAAGGGATTAATTAAGAGGGGGAAAATAGAATATGAGAGTAAGCTTGCAGGGAACATAAACATTAACTGTAAAAGCTTCTATAGATATGTGAAGAGAAAACGATTGGTGAAGTCAAGCGTAGGTCCCTTGCAGTCAGAATCAGGGGAATTTATAATGGGGAACAAAGAAATGGCATACCAATTAAATACATACTTTGGTTCTGTCTTCACAAAGGAGGACACAAATAACCTCCCAAAGATGTCGGGGAACATAGGGTCTAATGAGAGAGAGGAATTGAATGAAATCAGTATTTGTATTGAAATGGTGTTAGGGAAATTGACAGCATTGAAGGCTAATAAATCCCCAGGGCCTGATAATCTACATCCTAGGTTACTTAAGGAAGTGGCCCTAGAAATAGTAGATGCATTGCTGGTCATCTTCCAAAATTCTATAGACTCTGGAATAGTTCCCATGGATTGGAGGGTAGCTAATGTTACCCCACTATTTTAAAAAGGTGGTAGAGAGAAAATGGGAATTATAGACCGGTAAGCCTGACATCGGTAGTGGGGAAAATGCTAGAGTCCATTATGAAAGATGTAATAGCAGAGCACTTGGAAAACAGTGACAGGATCAGACAAAGTCAACATGGATTTACAAAAGGTAAATCATGCTTGACTAAACTACTGGAATCTTTTGAGGATGTAACTGGTAGAATAGATAGGGGAGAACCAGTGGATGTGGTGTATTTGGACTTTCAGAAGGCTTTTGATAAGGTCCCGCATAAGAGATTAGCGTGCAAAGTTAAAGCACATGGGATTGGGGGTAAGGTACTGACTTGGATAGAGAACTGGTTGGCAGACAGGAAGCAAAGAGTTGGAATAAATTAGTCTTTTTCCAAGCGGCAGGCAATGACTAATGGGGTACCGCAGGAATCGGTGCTAGGACCCCAGCTATTCACAATATATATTAATGATCTAGACAAGGCAACTAGATGTAATATCTCCAAGTTTGCAGACGACACAAAGCTGGGTGGGCGTGTGTGCTATGAGGAGTATGCAGAGAAACTCCATTATGATTTGGACAGGTTGGGTGATTGGGCAGATGCATGGCAGATGCAGTATAATATGGATAAATGCGAGGTTATCCACTTTGGTGGCAAAAACAGGAAGACAGATTATTATCTGAATGGCAATAGATTGGGAAAAGGGGAAGTGCAACAAGACCTGAGTGTCCTTGTGCACCAGTCGCTGAAGGTAAGCATGCAGGTGCAGCAGGCGGTTAAGAAGGCAAATGATATGTTGGCCTTCATAGTGAGAGGATTCGAGTACAGGAGCAAGGATGTCTTGCTGCAGTTGTACAGGGCCTTGGTGAGACCACACCTTGAGTATTGTGTGCAGTTTTGGTCGTCTTATCTGAGGAAGGATGTTCTTGCCATGGAGGGAGTGCAGCGAAGATTCACCAGACTGATACCTGGGATGGCAGGAATGACGTATGAGGAGAGATTGGGTCGATTAGGCTTATATTCGCTAGAGTTTAGAAGAATGAGAGGGGATCTCATTGAAACTTATAAAATTCTAACAGGACTAGACAGACTAGATGCAGGAAGGATGTTCCCGATGGCGGGGGAGTCCAGAACCAGGGGTCACAGTCTAAAGATAAGGGGTAAGCCATTTAAGACTGAAATGAGGAGGAATTTCTTCACCCAGAGAGTGGTGAACCTGTGGAATTCTCTACCACAGAAGGCAGTTGAGGCCAACTTATTAAATACTTGCTGAAGTGCCCGGCGGTGCCGAGGGTTTTTTGAGGGCATGTTGTTGTTGGAAGAGAGAGAGAGAGCGACTGGGGGGAAGAGAGAGAGCGACTGGGGGGAAGAGAGAGAGCGACTGGGGGGAAGAGAGAGAGCGACTGGGGGGGAAGAGAGAGAGCGACTGGGGGGAAGAGAGAGAGCGACTGGGGGGAAGAGAGAGAGCGACTGGGGGGAAGAGAGAGAGCGACTGGGGGGAAGAGAGAGAGCGACTGGGGGGGAAGAGAGAGAGCGGGGAGGGAGGGGGTGAGGTGAGAGGGGGGGAGAGAAGGGGGAGCGGGGGAGAGAAGGGGAATGGCCTACTTCTGCTCCTATCTTCTATGTTTCTATCCCAATGTCAGTTGCCAAAGACCCTGTTAATCTTTTCACTCACTGCTGCTGCAGTGCCTCAGTGTAAGTAGCTTCTAGCACACAGCGTTCTCCCAGACCCAGGCCCATCTAGTGAGTGGACGATATGGCAGATGGATTAAGTACATTGAAAATCGGTTCCCTTTCACCATTTTTCAGGCAGTATCTAACACCTGCTGTGTAGAATCTTCTTGCCTCTAATTGAGTTTGCTGGCCTTTCTGTAAGAGATGAGTGGCGCTGAGTTCTGCAACATTATTAGATGGAGAATAAAGCTGTGTCTAAAACAGGTTAATAATTGTGACAAGGTTCAGCCAAGATCCTTGGAAAGGGGTTTGCTGTACTTTCTGTAACTCTCTCCACTTGATCGATATTGGCGGAACGTGAGAGGGAAATGCTGCTTCCACTGTAGGAAGAAGGTGGAATTGGGAAGGGAAAGATGGAAAAATCCAAATAAATAAAAAATACTACAGGTTAAAAGTGAAGTGGGTTGGAGCGAATCCAAACGACTGCAGGCCAGAAATAGTTTAATTACTTTGTCTTCAAGCCAAGTTGCCTTTTACACTTGACTATTGAAACGAGATACATAAATAAAAGCCATGCATGTTTCAACTGCTGTGGCATTTACTCCGTCTCTTGAAACTTATTCCAAATGCATTTTAGGTGAAATCAGCTTTCGAATGAGTGTTAATTTCACAGACAACATTGAATCACAATTTGGTGCTGAGAATTTACCTCGATGTTTAATTCCATATTTTTCAGATCAATAGAATGAAAATTGAGCAAAAATAATCGACATTTTCAGCTTCTCTCCTAACATTCCAACACTTTAACCAGTTCACTGATCCTGGCCCTGTAAACTCACATTCCAGCAGATTAAACTAATCGCTCCTCTTTCGCCCGTGAGGAGCTCGCGATCCGCACAGACTCAATGAGCACATCCCAGCTTCACAGACACTCCCTGGATCTCTGAGGTGGGTTTTTGAGTATTCCCGGTTTTGATGTCGATTCTCCTGAAAATGTTTAGCGAAAGTGGGTTCAGGAGGAGAATCGAACAATTTCATTGGATTCTGAGCCTGGGGCCTAGGGCCTGGGGTCTTGCAGCGTTGGGCACTGACCCGGGTCTGGGGCCAGTCTGCCCGACACCTCACCAGCACAGGCATGACCCCACTGGTTTCACAATGCACATACCTTTCTTAAAGAAAGAAATAAGAAGTTTATTAGTGAGGCCAGCAAGCTGTTTGTGACTGGGTGCATGAGGAGCAGAGGGACCAATAAAGCCTAGGCAGGAGTAAATGTAAGAAATGTTCTCAGAGGCCAAGAGACTTTCAACCATTGGCTGCTCATCTCCCGCCTGAGAAACAGCGGCCGGCGGCGAAGATCTGGCGGAGGTGGTGGCAGACTGGGAAAGGGGTCCCAGCGTCATTGTTTATGCTGTTGCTGGGTGTGTTGCAGCTACAAAATAAAGTGTTTGTTCCTTTTGTAAGCAGTGTTGATTACTCTGGTGGGACAGATATTGGCTGCCAATTGGCCCCTGAAGCGGTCCTACACCGATTACAACTTTCAACGAAAAATGGGCAGAGGTGCAGGGTGCATGTCAGCCCCAACCCTCCAGACAAACCATCCATCCTTAAAGGGACCCCTGCCGTCCATTCTTCACCCACCCCTTCCCCCGGCTACACTCCCCCACCCAATCAGTGTGGCCTGGCCGGCCATTTCCTCCCGGTGAGCTGCACCTGGGACTGCACTGGGTGCCCAAACTGAGTCTCTCCCAGTGTCTCTGTGCAGGAACCGATTCAATAACATTTATATCACTCTTCAAAGATCAAATCATTATAGAACTTTAACCACAAGCCAGAGTGCTTTTATTTTGTTAATAATTACACTGTCGTTACATAAAAGCCCCTTTGACTGATTTTCTGTAAACGGAACTAAATTCTAAACAATCGGGGTAACTAACGGCACGAGATGTGATCATTTCTATTTCACAAAGAAAGAAAGATTATTCAGTTGCAAATTGTTAAATGTTCTAAGAGGCACAAATAACAGTTCAAACTAAATGAATGCAGCTTAACCCTTTAATTACTGTGCTGCACAAACATACTTTACTGGGAATGGGCGTGTAGAATATAACTGGAATTGCAGGTCGAGTCTTTCAATCGGGTAATCTCAATTATAGCCAGTGTACGACACCCAGATCACTAGTTATAGCCAGTGTACAACTCCCAGATCACTAGTTATAGCCAGTGTACAACTCCCAGATCACTAGTTATAGCCAGTGTACAACTCCCAGATCACTAGTTATAGCCAGTGTACAACTCCCAGATCACTAGTTATAGCCAGTGTACGACACCCAGATCACTAGTTATAGCCAGTGTACGACTCCCAGATCACTAGTTTGATTTGATTATTTTGTAACTATGTTTTAGCAAGTTTTCCTTCTCTTGTGAAACCTGGCACATATTCAGCAGTGACGTAATCTTGCATTTGTTATTTATTGGCGCTCCTGGGGGCTGCTGAGTATCTGAGCTGGTGAAATGCCAGACTGACATCCAGCTCTTGGGTTCAAAATCCCAGCGGGTTTCATTCAACCGTTTACCAGCCAAAGGAAGAATAGCCGCACATGTTTCCCATTCTGGGCCTGTCACTTGTTGTCTCTGAACACATCTAACTAGTCAGTAACGGAAATTCGTCACGAACACAGACTCAGGAATCTTTCTACAGCTACACTTTCAGAAAACAAAAAGTTCACAATCTGATCTGGATCATGGAGGCTGCGGCCAGGGTGGGAAGAGAGAGAGAGAAAACGGGACGTGACCATGTGAGGCTGCTTCCTGTTCCTGGCCCAGTTCACCTGCAACAGGGCCCAGGGGTGAATTCATCTTGGAATAGCGGGGATGGAGGGAAACCTGGCCGGTTACAGTTTACCCAAACAATTCTACTTTAGAACACTTAAATCTGCAGACAGTGCGAGTGGATCTTCATTCCATTAATCTGGCCATAAATTGTGAAAAGGATTGTTGGAGTCGAGGCAGTGCTGGGATTGCAGGCTCAGTGAATTGTGACAACACGTTCACACTGGATTCAAAGCAGGACTGAATGCCACATAATATCTCGGGTGTAATACTGAGATTAGAGGACAGGTATGGCACGGTTAAAATGGTCCGACAACACCAACCTTCCTTACAGTCTCTGAAGATGACAGTCAATAGGTGCTGATAATGGGCAATTTCTGGTTCACTGTGACACACAGCCAGTACACAGCATGACTTTCATCACTTTGGGCTCGATTCGAATCAGATTCCCGAAGTGAAAGGACAGTTTACCAAATTACAGCAGCACCCAGTCTCCATGGAAGTGAAGTGTCATTTTTTGGAAGGGAGTGAGTGCTCGACAGTCTTCGGCACCAGACGCCACACTGGGAGAGGAGCAGAGTTAACTAACCCCTGCCACTGACCAGGGGTTTTCAAATGCCAAATGACCACTTGTGAAAACACAAAAATTGAACTTTACTAAAGTGCAAATGGGCAGTGAGCAGCGGTCGGAGGAGTTACTAATAGCCGGGTTTCTTTGGTAGTGAAAGAGGAAGTTGTCACAAGCAATGAACTGCTGCTTCACAGGTTAATTCCAGCCCAGACTTGCAGCTGGTAGAAGGTTGAGGTTGGACATTGTACAGTGGACAGCCTGCCCTGTGCTGACCAATGTTCCCACAGCCGTCCCATGGTAAATCCGACCCTCCATCTCCGACAGGGTTCCACTCCACGTGTCCCACAGTAGTAACTTTGTAATCGCTGGTCCTGGGAAAAGGGGAACTAGCAGGACCAGGGCAAAGACCAGCTCATTGTAGGAGGGGCTCAGGAAGCAGAGCCTGGGACAGAAAATGTGACTATGGTTAACCCACTAGCTTTTACACCACTACTTTATTTTCCACATTTCAGAATACGGCAGCTTCTGGTTATTTTAACTGGAGTGCTGGGATGGCCGACTTGGGCTCTTGCACTCAGGTACTCTGCACCAATGCCTGTTCTCGACATTTGTTCCAAAGATTCGCAGAGGGATTTGAGAGTCTTCAGGGCTCTGATTATTTTCAATCTGAGTGATGATGTGATTTAGTGACTTCTCATAGCCCAGCGTTCCTCAAGGACAGGTGTGCTACGAGCAGACTCGCCAATTATATCCAACCACTGCTTCAATTATGTCAGAAATGCTAAAAGTAAAGAACTTGCATTGATACCAAATCTTTACATCCTTCACAGCTCCCAAAGCCTTTCACAGCTCTGGAGGTCATTTTCAACTCCAATCACTGTTATTTTGTCGGAAACGTGGCAGCAATTTGCACACAGCAAAATGCTACAAACAGCAATGAGATAAATAGTGAGTTAATAAATTGGAGGAACGTCTGAACTCCTCTGCTTTTTTTCCAATAATGCCATGGGACATTTTACATCCACCTCAGAGGGCAGACGGGGCCTCGGTTTAACAACTTATCCAAAAAAGCAGCACCTCCGACAGTGCGGCGCTCCCTCAGTACTGACCCTCCGACATTGCGGTGCTCCCTCAGTACTGACCCTCTGACAGTGCAGCATTCCCTCAGTACTGACCCTCCGACAGTGCAGCGCTCCCTCACTACTGCCCCTCTGACAGTGCAGCGCTCCCTCAGTACTGACCCTCCGACAGTGCAGCATTCCCTCAGTACTGCCCCTCCGACAGTGTGGCGCTCCCTCAGTACTGACCCTCTGACAGTGCGGCGCTCCCTCAATACTGCCCCTCTGACAGTGCAGCGCTCCCTCAGTACTGCCCCTCCGACAGTGCGGCGCTCCCTCAGTACTGCCCCACCGACAGTGCAGCGCTCCCTCAGTACTGACCCTCTGCTAGTGCAGTGCTCCCTCATTACTGAACCTCCGACAATGCGGCACTCCCTCAGTACTGCCCCTCCGACAGTGCAGCGCTCCCTCAGTACTGCCTCTCCGACAGTGCAGCGCTCCCTCAGTACAGCCCCTCCGACAGTGCAGCGCTCCCTCAGTACTGCCCCACCGACAGTTCAGCACTCCCTCAGTACTGCCCCTCGCACAGTGCAGCGCTCCCTCAGTACTGCTCCTCCGACAGTGCGGAGTTCCCTCAGTACTGCCCCTCCCACAGTGCAGCGCTCCCTCAGTACTGACCCTGTGATAGTGCGCCGTTCCCTCAGTACTGCCCCTCCGACAGTGCAGCGCTCCCTCAGTACTGCCTCTCCGACAGTGCAGCACTCCTTCAGTACTGACCCTCCGACAGTGCGGCATTCCCTCAGTACCGCCCCTCCGACAGTGCGGTGCTCCCTCAGTACTGCCCCTCCGACATTGCGGTGCTCCCTCTGTACTGCCCCTCCGACAGTGCACTGCTCCCTCAGTACTGCCCCTCCGACAATGCAGCGCTCCCTCAGTACTGCCACTCCGACAGTGCAGCACTCCCTCAGTACTGCCCCTCCGACAGTGCAGCGCTCCCTCAGTACTGCCCCTCGGACAGTGCGGCACTCCCTCAGTACTACCCCTCCGACAGTGCGGCGCTCCCTCAGTACTGCCCCTCCGACAGTGCGGCGCTCCCTCAGTACTGCCCCTTGGACAGTGCGGCGCTCCCTCAGTACTACCCCTCCGACAGTGCGGCGCTCCCTCAGTACTGCCCCTCGGACAGTGCGGCACTCCCTCAGTACTACCCCTCCGACAGTGCGGCGCTCCCTCAGTACTGCCCCTCCGACAGTGCGGCGCTCCCTCAGTACTGCCCCTCCGACAGTGCAGCGCTCCCTCAGTACTGCCCCTCAGACAGTGCGGCACTCCCTCAGTACTACCCCTCCGACAGTGCGGCGCTCCCTCAGTACTGCCCCTCGGACAGTGCGGCGCTCCCTCAGTACTGCCTCTCCGACAGTGCGGCACTCCCTCAGTACTGCCCCTCCGACAGTGCAGCGCTCCCTCAGTACTGCCCCTCGGACAGTGCGGCACTCCCTCAGTACTGCCCCTCCGACAGTGCGGCGCTCCCTCAGTACTGCCTCTCCGACAGTGCGGCACTCCCTCAGTACTGCCCCTCCGACAGTGCGGCGCTCCCTCAGTACTGCCCCTCGGACAGTGCGGCGCTCCCTCAGTACTGCCTCTCCGACAGTGCGGCACTCCCTCAGTACTGCCCCTCCGACAGTGCGGCACTCCCTCAGTACTGCCCCTCGGACAGTGCGGCGCTCCCTCAGTACTGCCCCTCCGACAGTGCAGTGCTCCCTCAGTACTACCCCTCCGACAGTGCGGCACTCCCTCAGTACTACCCCTCCGACAGTGCGGCGCTCCCTCAGTACTGCCCCTCGGACAGTGCGGCGCTCCCTCAGTACTGCCTCTCCGACAGTGCGGCACTCCCTCAGTACTGCCCCTCCGACAGTGCAGCGCTCCCTCAGTACTGCCCCTCGGACAGTGCGGCACTCCCTCAGTACTGCCCCTCCGACAGTGCGGCGCTCCCTCAGTACTGCCTCTCCGACAGTGCGGCACTCCCTCAGTACTGCCCCTCCGACAGTGCGGCGCTCCCTCAGTACTGCCCCTCGGACAGTGCGGCGCTCCCTCAGTACTGCCTCTCCGACAGTGCGGCACTCCCTCAGTACTGCCCCTCCGACAGTGCGGCGCTCCCTCAGTACTACCCCTCCGACAGTGCGGCACTCCCTCAGTACTACCCCTCCGACAGTGCGGCGCTCCCTCAGTACTGCCCCTCGGACAGTGCGGCGCTCCCTCAGTACTGCCTCTCCGACAGTGCGGCACTCCCTCAGTACTACCCCTCCGACAGTGCGGCGCTCCCTCAGTACTGACCCTCCGACAGTGCGGCGCTCCCTCAGTACTACCCCTCTGACAGTGCGGCACTCCCTCAGTACTACCCCTCCGACAGTGCGGCGCTCCCTCAGTACTGACCCTCCGACAGTGCGGCGCTCCCTCAGTACTACCCCTCCGACAGTGCGGCGCTCCCTCAGTACTGACCCTCCGACAGTGCGGCGCTCCCTCAGCACTGCACTGAGGTGTCAGCCTAGAATATATGCAGGAATGCGGATTGAACCCACGACCTTTAGGTTTGGAAGTCACAATTTTATCGGCTGAGCCAACTTAACACTTAGAAACGGTGAGGGTTCAGTTAACTTTATTTTTGAGGATAATATTTAAAGATTTTGAAAGGTAATGGTTTTGTTGGGAGTTAAGTTTTTTTGGGGAGCTTTGTGTTTTCTGCCTTCAGTTTTCGATGTGCTACATTTTTTATTGTCTCCTTGCCTTCCTCCTCTCTGTGGAAGGATCGTCCCCTCCCTGGGACAGTTGCACAGATGTGGGAACAGGGAACCTCTGGTTGTTTGGTGGGTTGCCTCCCGCAGACACAAATTATTTCACCAAACGTTGGCTGCATGGTCGCTGAAGCCACCTTGGATACAAAGCCAAGAAACTCAGGCCCCTCGGGTGAATTCCAGCCACATTTCAACCAGGAACCAGAATTCCTGGCCTTTAATCAATTTTCAGGAATACTTTTAGGAATCAGTACTTGACAGCTCAATGTATTTAAAATGGAATACACTGCCTGACAGGGTGGTGGAAGGAGACTCAATAGTAACTTTCAAAGGGGAATTGGATGAATACTTGAAAAGGAAAACATTTGCAGGGCTATGGGGAAAGAGCGGGGGAGTGTGAATAATTGGAGAGCTCTTTCAAAGAGCCGGCACAGGCTCGATGGGCCGAATGCCATCTGTCTGCGTTGTATCATTCTATGATTCTATTGGGCGGAATTGTATGGACCGCTTGTTATATGCCCCGCCCGATAATCAGCTCCATTAATGTCGATTGAACTGAATATCAAGCTGGGCATATAACATGCGGCCAACGCCGGTTGCCCGTTTCGCCCTAGTGCCCAAGGCCAACTTCTGCCCCTCTGATTCTAAGATGTAAAGGAGCCAGTGGTCACGCATCTTCAGGTCAAAGGCTGCTCAGATCTTGCTCACATTTCTTTCCATGAGGTTTCAAGAAAAGTATTTTATTTGTCAGGTCGATATTGCCCAGGTTTAGAGTAAGACTGCGGGAAACCGGTAGCAACATGTCCACTATTGTACGATAGCAAAATACTGTGGATGCTGGAAATCCGAAATAACAACAGAAAATGCTGGAAAAACTCAACAGGCCAGGCAACATTGGACCTACCTGCCCAGGTAATGCAAACAGACATCACATGCACACAGCCAGTCATACCCGCCGGCACAGTTAGTCCAATAGTACTTAGACTCACACCAAACAGCAGATTAACTAATTACTTCATACAAAAGCATTTTAGACAAACAGTGCTTTGCTAAATCATTACACTGATCATTTCCTGGAAGAGCTGTGCCCATTGTACGTTTCCAGTCAGACTGACTGCTCTCCAAATACAGCACAGTATTTGCAAAGGTATAAAATCAGCTTTGTGTCGTAGAGAGTGATTTACAGCCAGTGTGTGAATAACTACCACCTCATTTTAACATCCAAATCCCTACAATCGGGGAAAGAGGAATTTATAAATAGGCCGGGGCTTGTGGACACGGGCAGATTTTGGCACATTCTCCGGAACCACAGAGCTAGGATTTTGTGTGCGCAATTAGTGATTCCTAGTGGGAGTCATTTTCTGAAGGTTTCTGGCCTCTCAATAAATGAGCCAACTTGGAGCAGTCTGAAATCTCACTGGTAGGTTACGCTAAACGGTCTGGGGCACAGTGAAGTGGTTTCAGCAGAATCACTGTGGCTTTAGAATTTGGGGTTGGGTGTGAGACCATCTTGTGGAGGCAAAGCTAAACCTTTTTAAAATTTAGTTTGAACATTAATATCCACTGAACCAGCCTTGAAGTTAAATGTTCATGAAGGGATAACAGAATCGCTGTAGGTCTTCCCCAGTGGCTCAGTTTATGCACTGGGCACCTGAAACACACAGAGCAGCAAGGAGCAGGTCATTCTTCATTCTGTGCTGCATTAGCTCATCTCTGTTAGGCGAGTGAGGAGGTTGGGGCGAGTGAGGAGGTTGGGGCGAGTGAGGAGGTTGGGGCGAGTGAAGAGGTTGGGGCGAGTGAGGAGGTTGGGGCGAGTGAGGAGGTTGGGGCGAGTGAGGAGGTTGGGGCGAGTGAGGAGGTTGGGGCAAGTGAAGAGGTTGGGGCGAGTGAGGAGGTTGGGGTGAGTGAGGAGGTTGGGGTGAGTGAGGAGGTTGGGGAGAGTGAGGAGGTTGGGGAGAGGAGGTTGGGGAGAGTGAGGAGGTTGGGGAGAGTGAGGAGGTTGGGGAGGTTGAGGTGAGTGGGGACGTTGGGGTGAGTGAGGAGGTTGGGGTGAGTGAGGAGGTTGAGGTGAGTGGGGAGGTTGGGGTGAGTGAGGAGGTTGGGGTGAGTGAGGATGTTGGGGTGAGTGAGGAGGTTGGGGTGAGTGAGGAGGTTGGGGTGAGTGGGGAGGTTGGGGTGAGTGGGGAGGTTGAGGAGGTTGAGGTGAGTGAGGAGGTTGAGGAGGTTGGGGTGAGTGAGGAGGTTGGGGAGGTTAGGGTGAGTGAGGAGGTTGGGGAGGTTGGGGTGAGTGAGGAGTTTGGGGAGGTTGGGGTGAGTGAGGAGGTTGGGGAGGTTGAGGTGAGTGAGGAGGTTGGGGAGGTTGAGGTGAGTGAGGAGGTTGGGGAGGTTGAGGTGAGTGAGGAGGTTGGGGAGGTTGAGGTGAGTGAGGAGGTTGGGGAGGTTGAGGTGAGTGAGGAGGTTGAGGTTGGGGTGAGTGAGGAGGTTGAGGTGAGTGAGGAGGTTGGGGTGAGTGAGGAGGTTGGGGTGAGTGAGGAGGTTGGGGAGGTTGGGGTGAGTGAGGAGGTTGAGGAGGTTGAGGTGAGTGGGGAGGTTGAGGTGAGTGAGGAGGTTGGGGTGAGTGAGGAGGTTGAGGAGAGTGAGGAGGTTGAGGTTGGGGAGGTTGAGGTGAGTGAGGAGGTTGAGGTGAGTGAGGAGGTTGGGGTGAGTGAGGAGGTTGGGGTGAGTGAGGAGGTTGGGGAGGTTGGGGTGAGTGAGGAGGTTGAGGAGGTTGAGGTGAGTGGGGAGGTTGAGGTGAGTGAGGAGGTTGGGGTGAGTGAGGAGGTTGAGGAGAGTGAGGAGGTTGAGGTTGGGGAGGTTGAGGAGAGTGAGGAGGTTGAGGTTGGGGTGGTTGAGGTGAGTGAGGAGGTTGGGGTGAGTGAGGAGGTTGGGGAGGTTGGGGTGAGTGAGGAGGTTGAGGAGGTTGAGGTGAGTGGGGAGGTTGAGGTGAGTGAGGAGGTTGGGGTGAGTGAGGAGGTTGAGGAGAGTGAGGAGGTTGAGGTTGGGGAGGTTGAGGTGAGTGAGGAGGTTGAGGTGAGTGGGGAGGTTGAGGAGGCTGAGGTGAGTGAGGAGGTTGAGGTGAGTGGGGAGGTTGAGGAGGTTGAGGTGAGTGGGGAGGTTGAGGAGGTTGAGGTGAGTGGGGAGGTTGAGGAGGTTGAGGTGAGTGAGGAGATTGAGGTGAGTGAGGAGGTTGAGGTGAGTGGGGAGGTTGAGGTGAGTGAGGAGGTTGAGGTGAGTGGGGAGGTTGAGGTGAGTGGGGAGGTTGGGGTGAGTGAGGAGGTTGAGGTGAGTGGGGAGGTTGAGGTGAGTGGGAAGGTTGAGGAGGTTGAGGTGAGTGAGGAGGTTGAGGTGAGTGAGGAGGTTGGGGTGAGTGAGGAGGTTGGGGTGAGTGAGGAGGTTGGGGTGAGTGAGGAGGTTGGGGTGAGTGAGGAAGTTGAGGAGGTTGGGGTGAGTGAGGAAGTTGAGGAGGTTGGGGTGAGTTTTCTGCCCTCGGAGCGCGTTCCTATGCAGAGCTAGACAGGTAGCTAACAACTTGATATCTTCCCATAAAAATCACAAGGCTTGACTTTTCTTGTAAACTTTACTGAAAGATTCTTATTGTGAAACTGAAATACAATACAGAAATGGAAGCACACATTAGCACACAAGGGTACTGAAGGAGGTGGCCCTAGAGATAGCGGATGCACTAAGGATGATTTTTCAGAATTCATTAGACTCGGGAACAGTGCCGATGGATTGGAGGGTAGCTAACGTTACCCCACTATTCAAAAAGGGGGGTAGGGAAAAAGCAGGTAATTACAGACCTGTAAGCCTTACATCAGTTGTGGGCAAAATGCTGGAGTCCATCATTAAGGATGAAATAGCGGAGCACTTAGCAAATGGGGACAGGATAGGACAGAGTCAACATGGATTTACAAAGGGTAAATCGTGCTTGACTAATCTATTGGAATTTTTTGAGGGAGTAACTGGTAGAATAGATGGGGGAGAGCCAGTAGATGTGGTGTACCTGGACTTCCAAAAGGCCTTCGATAAGGTCCCACATAAAAGATTAGCATGGAAAATTGAGGCTCATGGGATAAAGGGGAAAGTTTTGGCGTGGATAGGGAACTGGCTGTCAGATAGAAAACAGAGAGTTGGAATAAACGGCTCATTTTCTGAATGGCAGGCAGTAACAAGTGGGGTACCACAGGGATCTGTCCTGGGCCCCCAGCTGTTCACAATTTACATTAATGACCTGGATCAGGGAGTCGGATGCAGCATTTCCAAATTTGCAGACGACACTAAACTAGGAGGGGGGGTGGGCTCAGAGGAAGAGACCAGGAAGCTCCAGAGCGATTTGGACAGACTGGGCGATTGGGCGGATAAATGGCAGATGCACTATAATGTGGACAAGTGCGAAGTTATCCACCTTGGGTGCAGGAACGGGAGGGCAAATTATTATTTAAATGGCAATAGATTGGGAGAGGGGGAAGTACAGAGAGACCTGGGTGTTCTTGTACACCAGTCACTGAAGGCGAGCATGCAGGTGCAACAGGCAGTCAAGAAGGCAAACGGTATGCTGGCCTTCATAGCAAAAGGGTTAGAATACAGGAACAGGGATACCTTGCTGCAGCTGTACAGGGCACTGGTGAGACCACACCTCGAGTACTGTGTACAGTTTTGGTCGCCTCATCTGAGGAAGGATGTTCTTGCCATGGAGGGGGTGCAGCGGCGATTCACCAGGCTGATACCAGGAATGGCGGGAATGACCTATGAGGAGAGACTATGTAGTTTAGGGATGTACACACTGGAGTTTAGAAGATTGAGAGGGGACCTCATAGAAGTGTATAAAATTCTGACAGGTCTAGACAGACTGGATGCAGAAGGAATGTTTCCCTTGGCGGGTGAGAACAGAACTAGAGGACATAATTTGAGGATAAGGGCTAAACCATTTAGGACAGAGATGAGGGGGAATTTCTTCACTCAGAGAGTGGTGAACCTGTGGAACTCATTGCCACAGAGGGCAGTGTACGCCAGCTCATTAAATATATTTAAGAGGGAATTAGATATATTTCTACGGGCAAAAGGGGTTAAGGGTTACGGAGAGAAGGCGGGGACGGGATACTGAATTAAAAGATCAGCCATGATCTCATCGAATGGCGGAGCAGGCACGAAGGGCCGAATGGCCTACTCCTGCTCCTATCTTCTATGTATCTATGTATCTATGTAAGCACATAACTGATCTGCATACACAAACTTAGGTAAGCCTGAGCAACACAGTACATTTGGCATGTAACTTACCAAAACACGTGGAAACACAGCTTACTGTGAATATACATTTAGCAAACTGAAAGGCATTCTCTTACATTCACTTTAAATTAGCCCTGTGGGGTGGGGTGGTAAATTGCGAGGAGGAAAGCCTCCGGCTACAGGACGATATAAACGGGTTGGTCAGATGGGCGGAAAAGTGGCAAATGGAATTTAACCCTGAAAAGTGCGAGGTGATGCATTTTGGACGGACAAATAAGGCAAGGGAATACACAATGAGTGGTAGGACCCTAGGAAGTACAGAGGGTCAGAGGGACCTTGGTGTACATGTACATAGATCCCTGAAGGCAGCGGAGCAGGTAGATAAGGTGGTTAAAAAGGCATATGGGATACTTGCCTTCATTAGCCGAGGCATAGAATATAAGAGCAGGGAGGTTATGATGGAGCTGTACAAAACGCTGGTGAGGCCACAGCTGGAGTACTGTGTGCAGTTCTGGTCGCCTCACTATAGGAAGGGTGTGATTGCTTTGGAGAGGGTGCAGAGAAGATTCACCAGGATGTTACCTGGGATGGAGCGCCTCAGCTATGAAGAGAGGCTGGACAGGCTGGAGTTGTTTTCCTTGGAGCAGAGAAGGCTGAGGGGGGACCTGATTGAGGTGTACAAAATAATGAGGGGCATAGATAGGGTAGATAAAGAGGAACTTTTCCCCTTAGTGGGGGGGTCAATAACAAGGGGGCATAGATTCAGGGTAAGGGGCAGGAGATTTAGAGGGGATTTGAGGAGGAACTTTTTCACCCAGAGGGTGGTTGGAATGTGGAACTCAATGCCTGAAAGGGTGGTGGAGGCAGGAACCCTCACAACATTCAAGAAGCATTTGGATGAGCACTTGAAATGCCATTGCATACAAGGCTATGGACCAAATGCTGGAAAATGGGATTAGACTGGACAGGGATGGATGGGCGGCGCAGACACGATGGGCCGAAGGGCCTCTTTCTGTGCTGTAAAACTCTATGACTCTATGACTCTATGACTGTACATAGTGCATCAAAATATAGCTACAAGCTAGATACAGAGAGCGAGCAATTTATGGCTAGTTGTGTAGGTTTGCTTACAGAGAAAGGTTACAAACTAAACATTTTCTGCAAAATATAGTGTACACTAATCATCTATAACATTCTCAAGTACTTACAGACAAATAGTGTCCAAGGCCGAAGCGTAACAAGCAAATAACTGCAAGACCATGTGTCGAGCTGCAGGTCTTGTGATATATAGCAATTTACTTTACTGTGCTGCCTCTCCCTCTAACTTAACCTCACTGTATGTATTTAACTTACTTATATATGTATAACCTACCTGTTGGGGCCGTTGCCCCTTTAACTTACCTTTTAGGGCCATTGCCCCTTTAAGACGCGCCTTAGCGTGCTGACGTCACAGCACGTACGACGTGACGTGCGTGAGGCGGCTGCCGGCCCGACTCGGCCTTCCAGAAAGGCCACCGGCACAGCCCGGCCTAGCGTCTTCGGCCGCATCTACCAGCCGCTGGGAGCGACGCGACCTTCCGCTCCCGCGGCAAGCACCGGCTCAGCCTGGCCTCCAGCTCCCGCTCCCGACTTCGGCCTCAATGGCCAGAAACGCGACCACGCGCATCACGTGATGCCCCAAGCGCGGACAACGCGACCGAGCGTGATGAGGTCATCACGCTCCCCACAGGACTGCTACGTAGTCCTCGTGGAGTCCTCGCTGGGACACAGACCTACACCACGGCGCTCCTACAGCAGCACAGGCTCCGGGCAGTTGTATTGTCCCCATGCTTGAGTCTTGGAAATTGTTTGTCTGTAAGTATCCTAGAATGCTATAGATGATTAGTGTGCACTGTATGTTGTAGAAAATGTTTAGTTGTAACTTTTCTCTGTCTAGCTGATTAACTAGTAGCTGTATTTTCATACACTATGTACAGGGCTAATTTAAAGAGAATGCCTCCCAGTTTACTAAATGTACTGTGTTGCTCAGGCGTACCTAAATCTGTGTATACATATCAGTTATGCGCTTGTATACTAATGTGTGCTTCCATTTCTGTGTTGTATTTCAGTTTTACAATAATAAGAATCTTTCAGTAAAGCGTTACAAGAAAAGTCAAGCCTTGTGATTTTATTGGAAGATATCAAGTTGTTCGCTATCTGTCTAGCTCTGCATAGGATCGCGTTGCGAGGGCAGAATATTTACAGCACTTACTTTACTGTGCTTTACTGCACTTGCTAGGTGCCAAATATCCACTAGGTGGTGGCACACAGTGGAAATCGACCCAAATTACTCAAACCCCTGAATTAACTTGAAAACTAACATAAATTCCTAAAGGAAGGCAGCACAGCGAGTGAGGAGGTTGGGGAGGTTGAGGTGAGTGAGGAGGTTGAGGTGAGTGAGGAGGTTGAGGAGAGTGAGGAGGTTGAGGTTGGGGTGGTTGAGGTGAGTGAGGAGGTTGGGGTGAGTGAGGAGGTTGAGGAGGTTGGGGTGAGTGAGGAGGTTGAGGAGGTTGAGGTGAGTGGGGAGGTTGAGGTGAGTGAGGAGGTTGGGGTGAGTGAGGAGGTTGAGGAGAGTGAGGAGGTTGAGGTTGGGGAGGTTGAGGTGAGTGAGGAGGTTGAGGTGAGTGAGGAGGTTGAGGTGAGTGAGGAGGTTGAGGTGAGTGGGGAGGTTGAGGAGGCTGAGGTGAGTGAGGAGGTTGAGGTGAGTGGGGAGGTTGAGGAGGTTGAGGTGAGTGGGGAGGTTGAGGAGGTTGAGGTGAGTGGGGAGGTTGAGGAGGTTGAGGTGAGTGAGGAGATTGAGGTGAGTGAGGAGGTTGAGGTGAGTGGGGAGGTTGAGGAGGTTGAGGTGAGTGAGGAGGTTGAGGTGAGTGGGGAGGTTGAGGTGAGTGGGGAGGTTGGGGTGAGTGAGGAGGTTGAGGTGAGTGGGGAGGTTGAGGTGAGTGGGAAGGTTGAGGAGGTTGAGGTGAGTGAGGAGGTTGAGGTGAGTGAGGAGGTTGGGGTGAGTGAGGAGGTTGAGGTGAGTGGGGAGGTTGAGGAGGTTGGGGTGAGTGAGGAGGTTGAGGTGAGTGAGGAGGTTGAGGTGAGTGGGGAGGTTGAGGTTGAGGTGAGTGGGAAGGTTGAGGAGGTTGGGGTGAGTGAGGAGGTTGAGGTGAGTGGGGAGGTTGAGGAGGTTGAGGTGAGTGGGGAGCTTGAGGTTGAGGTGAGTGGGAAGGTTGAGGAGGTTGGGGTGAGTGAGGAGGTTGAGGTGAGTGGGGAGGTTGGGGTGAGTGAGGAGGTTGGGGTGGGTGAGGAGGTTGAGGTGAGTGGGGAGGTTGAGGAGGTTGAGGTGAGTGGGGAGGTTGAGGAGGTTGGGGTGAGTGAGGAGGTTGAGGTGAGTGGGGAGGTTGAGGAGGTTGAGGTGAGTGGGGAGGTTGGGGAGGTTGAGGAGGTTGAGGTGAGTGGGGAGGTTGAGGAGGTTGAGGTGAGTGGGGAGCTTGAGGAGGTTGAGGTGAGTGGGGAGCTTGAGGTTGTACAATCGGTCTCACTGATCTTTGGTTAGGGAGGGAAGAATTCAAGTGCTCCTGCTCAAAGTCTACATGTGGACATTGCGTTGGGTTGTGGGACCAGTTTGGTTGACTCTCCTTCTCAAGGCTCACACTGGACTCCTCGCCGTTTGATAAGATATCAGAAGATGGAAGAAAATGTGCAAACATTTTTTGGGGGTGAAAGGTTTCATTGTAAGTCGAGGTCGGCACATATTTGAAGGTTTGGGGGTCGTGTGGAACTTGGTCCTGTTGTGACACATCACTCTTAAAATCATAACTGTGTAAAACCAAAAGATGCACATTGAGACATCAAAGCTGACAGGACAAGTACACTCCACTTTAAATGTGGAAACTCTAGATATGACGATAGTATCGTAGCTTTAATTGTTTTCTGTTCATGTGCAAATGATGCAAAGATACATTCGGACACAATTCATACAATCTCTTCCTTGTAATTTCCCATGAAGTTGTTGGCCCTTTATAATGACATTTGACGTCAGGTATATTGACCTGCTCCTTGCTGCTCATAAACTGAGCCACTGGGGAAGACCTACAGCGATTCTGTTATCCCTTCATGAACATTTAACTTCAAGGCTGGATCAGTGGATATTAATGTTCAAATCAGGATAGATTGAAATATATCTGAGATATGTTCACAATATAGCTATTCACAATATATATTAATGATCTAGACGAGGGAACTAGATGTAATATCTCCAAGTTTACAGACGACACAAAGCTGGGTGGGCGTGTGTGCTGTGAAGAGGATGCCGAGAAACTCCAGTACGATTTGGACAGGTTGGGTGATTGGGCAGAAACATGGCAGATGCAGTATAATGTGGATAAATGTGAGGATATCCACTTTGGTGGCAAAAACATGAAGGCAGATTATTATCTGAACGGCAATAGATTGGGAGAAGGGGAAGTGCAACGAGACCTGGGTGTCCTTGTGCACCAGTCGCTGAAGGTAAGCATGCAGATGCAGCAGGCGGTTAAGAAGGCAAATGGTTTGAAAAAGGGTTAGACCCGAAACGTCACTCTAATTTCTCTCCACGGATGTTGCCTGGCCTGCTGAGTTTTTCCAGCATTTTCTGTTGTTATTTCGGATTTCCAGCATCTGCAGTATTTTGCTATCATACTGATGTCTTACTGCAGTTGTACAGGGCCTTGGTGAGACCACACCTTGAGTATTGTGTGCAGTTTTGGTCGCCTTATCTGAGGAAGGATGTTCTTGCCATGGAGGGAGTGCAGCGAAGATTCACCAGACTGATACCTGGGATGGCAGGAATGACGTATGAGGAGAGATTGGGTCGATTGGGCTTATACTCGCTGGAGTTTAGAAGAATGAGAGGGGATCTCATTGAAACTTATAAAATTCTAACAAGACTAGACAGACTAGATGCAGGATGTTCCCAATGGCCGGGGAGTCCAGACCAGGGGTCACAGTCTAAGGATAAGGGGTAAGCCATTTAGGACAGAGATGAGGAGGAATTTCTTCACCCAGAGAGTGGTGAACCTGTGGAATTCTCTACCACAGAAGGCAGTGGAGGCCAATTCATTAAATATATTCAAGAAGGAGTTAGATATATTTCTTAAGGCTAAAGGAATCAAGGGATATGGGGAGAAAGCAGGGACAGGGTACTGAGTTTGGATGATCAGCCATGATCTCATTAAATGGCGGAGCAGGCTCGAGGGGCTGAATGGCCTACTCCTGCTCCTATCTTCTATGTTTCTATGTTTCTCCCTCTCTTTCCCCCTCTCTCTCTGCCTCCCCCTCTGCCTTTAACTCCATCCTTAAGATCCCACCTTTGAGCAAGGTTTTGGTCTCCCCACTAACTACCTCTTCGTTTGGCTCAATGTCTATTTGTTCCTTATGCCTCTGTGATGTGCCTTGGGATGTTTTTCGATGTTAAAAGCACTATATAAATGCAAGCTGTTGTTGTTTATGTTGTAGAGAAGTTGTGGCCCTGGGAATAGTTAGGTCTGTGCTCCAGTTGTCAGTTTATTTAGGCCATGCCAGCTTTTGTTAATGATGAAATAATTTACAATTTAGTTAAACTGAGTTAATTTTAAATAGTCTAACAATTCAAGGTCACACAAATCTAAACTCTTATCTAAGAGCAACACTGAGCAAGGAGATAGAGAGCTATGTGACCAAGCTGTTCGATAACTTTTCCTTCTGTCAATAAGGTACAATAATGGCCAGAGGTTGTAAATTAAATGAATTCTCCCCACGTTCTGTGTCAATAGTTGACTTAAGGAAGAGAGCTGATGTAAGTGGGAATAAGAAACCAGAAAAATCCTTTTGCTCCTCAACTGGTGGAACGTTCTAGAGAAACTGACGTAAATTTCTGTGCTGTAAACTGCTCTTGCAGAGAGCTGGCACGGGCTCAACGGGCCACATAGCCTCCGTCTGTGCTGGAGCCATTCTATGATTCTATGCTGAGAAGGTCTTATTGAAACCGAGCTCTTTCTTACTCTGAAACCAGTTCCATCTGCCCTTCTACACCACGCTTCCAGTTCACTCTTTGTAACTTTTAAGATGATTTAGTAACATGACAGATGACAATATTATGATATCAGCCTTTTCTAGGATACAAATAATTAGCAACAAAGTTCAAATCCTGGGGACTCCAAGGTGTGGCACATCTTTCAGCAAATGGTAAACCGTGTTACCCGAGTATTCCGCATTGTGTGTTATTATGGGTTATTCAGTTAGAGAAGTGTAAATTCATTATTAACAATGGACTATTACTGTACAACATCACAGTGTTTGAAAACACCTCCATCCAGTTATTTCCCCCTCGAAGTACCTGCTCTGCATTTATTCCTCTGTTGTTCCAGGGCACATCCGGTTGGTGCTGGACAACATTCCGAGAGCTTGAGCCTGAAGCAGAGAGTTGTGGTTAATGGAGTTCAGGGATGTGAACAGTGGGGTCTCCCAGAGGTCAGTGTTGGGAACATTGCTTTTAATATATTTGAATATAGATGATCTGGACTTGTAAACAGGGCAGTCTTTTCCAATAGGAATCACTGACTAACCGCAGGTGAGGCATGGATGACACTATTTTAGCCAAGAACATTAATTTTAGTACAAACCGCCTCTCACAATCCAGGTAAATGTGCTTCACAAGTGTATATTTGCTGAACAAACATCTCCCACAGTTCAGTAACCAAGGAAGTAAAACACTCAGTGTTCAAAAACCAGTCGCACGCTCTGCTTCTCCTCTCACCATTTTACCAACAAACACGCAAAAGGTTAAAGTTCACATGCACATACTGTGCGAAGAGAAGGATAGATGTCACATGACCCAGTTGTAATGATCAATAACATGTCATTCTATAGTGGACACTAGGTGGAGCCGTAGAGCTGTATATGGCTGTATGTATAAGACTACACTACCCAGCTGTATATATATTAAGACTACATTACCCATGAGGCACTAGGCTACCCACAAGGCAGCAGTCAAGATGGAAGCCTCTACAGATACAGTACCTAGTCCACATGTGCTCAATAAAAGTGTCTAGCAAAAGCTAGCTGTGTTCATAATAAGAATGTCTATTTATTAATGAACATAAGATGGTACCAGGGTGGTGAAGATCTGCTGAAAATTGTGAAAAGCGACATGGAGAATTTGAAGCCACCAGAGCGTTTGAAACTCACAGAAAAAATCGACTACAATTGGCAGACTTTTAAACAACAATTCGAACTCTACATTGCAGCCATCAGATTCGGTATGAAGCCAGACGCAAGGAAGATAGCGTTGCTTCTTACGGTTGCAGGCCCACAGGCGATAGAGGTATTTAATACATTTGTATTTAATCCAGAGGAGAACATAGTAAAATTAGAAGATGTGCTAAAAAAATTTGATGCACATTGCTCTCCCAAAAAGAATGAGACCTATGAAAGATACATCTTCTGTTCTCGGACACAGCAGCAAAATGAGACTTTTGATAGCTTTATAACTGATCTGAAACTGAAAGCACAGACATGTAATTTCTCTGAGCTCAAAGCATCCATGATTCGTGACCAGATTGTGTTTGGTATTCATGATAAAAAAGTCAGGGAACGTCTGTTGAGAGAAACCGAACTAAATTTGGAAAATGCGGTGAAAATATGCCAAGCCAGCGAGCTAGCTCGAAAGCATGCGAAGACTTTCAGTGAAATCAATAATGATGCGATTGTAATGAGTGATAATGCTGCTGTTTATTGGCCTGGCATAAATAAGGACATTGAGAACATGATAGGCAAATGTGAGACATGTCAGAAACACCAAAACAAACAAGCAAAGGAACCAATGATAGTAGCTGACATACCAACAGCAGCATGGCAAAAGGTTGGTATGGACCTTTTTCATTTAAATGGTAAAGACTATCTAATAGTGATTGACTACTATTCTAACTATCCTGAGATGGCGCTGCTCTCAAGCACCACAGCAAGCAGTGTCATAATGCATGTGAAATCCATCTTCACCAGACATGGAATTCCCAGGATTGCCGTTAGCGACAATGGTCCGTGCTTCAACTGTAAGGAGTGGGAACAGTTTGCAGCACATTATGACTTTCAGCACATCACATCCAGTCCTTTGTATGCTCAGTCAAATGGTAAGGCAGAGAAAGGTGTTCAAGTTCTCAAGCAGCTACTGAAGAAAGCGACAGAAAGCAAGTCTGATCCTTATCTCGCCCTGCTGAGCTACCGAGCCTCACCTTTAGACTGTGGTTCTTCACCTGCTGAACTACTAATGGGTCGCAAGTTGTGCACCACGCTACCCTGCTGTGCAAAAGAACAGCAAAGTGAGGAACTGAGACAGGGACTTCAACTGTTAAAGCTGAAACAGAAATCATACTATGACAAGTCATCCAAAACTCTAAAACCATTGACAAGGGATGATGTTGTCAGGATTGAGGATCCAGATGCATGGAACAGGAAAGCTACAGTTCTTGAGGAAGTAGGACCAAGGTCATACACTGTTAGAACTGAGGAAGGACAGATTCTCAGGAGGAACCGCCGTTCCCTCCTAAAAACACAAGAGACTATTCAAGACCAGATTGATGACAATGCCGCAACTGCATCTTGTTATTCACCGCCAGAACAATCTCATGAAGACACATCAGACTTACCCGTGTTGAGAAGATCCACACGTGAAGTAAAAGAGCCTGATAGACTTAATCTTTGAGTACAATGTAAAGCTTTGAAAATGTGTTGACTGTTTTGAAAATGTTTATGTTTATAGAGCACTAACAAAAGTGTTACTGATATTATCTTTATTGTTTTCTTGAAAGTTGATTGATATTGATTTTGTTAAAGCTCAAAGAAAGGGGGATGTAATGATCAATAACATGTCATTCTATAGTGGACACTAGGTGGAGCCGTAGAGCTGTGTAGAGCTGTATATAAGACTACACTACCCAGCTGTATATATATATTAAGACTACATTTCCCACGAGGCACTAGGCTACCCACAAGGCAGCAGTCAAGATGGAAGCCTCTACAGATATAGTACCTAGTCCACATGTGCTCAATAAAAGTGTCTAGCAAAAGCTAGCTGTGTTCATAATAAGAATGTCTATTTATTAATGAACATAAGACCAGTGATGGAGTCTCATTGTTTATTTATTAATCAGAAATAAAATTCGTCACATCTGGATCCCCAATAAAGGGCCACAATATCAAGACATGCAGACAAAGGAGGAACACGGACAGGAGAACATGGACAGGAAAACACGGACAGGGGAACAAGGACAGGAGAACACGGACAGGGGAACACGGACAGGAGAACACGGACAGGAGAACATGGACAGGAAAACACGGACAGGGGAACAAGGACAGGAGAACACGGACAGGGGAACACGGACAGGAAAACACAGACAGGGGAACACGGACAGGAAAACACAGACAGGGGAACACGGACAGGAGAACACGGACAGGAGAACACGGACAGGAGAACACGGACAGGGGAACACGGACAGGAAAACACAGACAGGGGAACACGGACAGGAAAACACGGACAGGGGAACACGGACAGGAGAACATGGACAGGGGAACAAGGACAGGAAAACACGGACAGGAGAACACGGACAGGGGAACAAGGACAGGGGAACAAGGACAGGAGAACACGGACAGGGGAACACGGACAGGAAAACACGGACAGGGGAACAAGGACAGGAGAACACGGACAGGGGAACACGGACAGGAGAACACAGACAGGGGAACAAGGACAGGAAAACACGGACAGGAAAACACGGACAGGAGAACACGGACAGGGGAACATGGACAGGGGAACAAGGACAGGGGAACACGGACAGGGGAACAAGGACAGGGGAACAAGGACAGGAGAACACGGACAGGGGAACACGGACAGGAGAACACAGACAGGGGAACAAGGACAGGAAAACACGGACAGGGGAACACGGACAGGAGAACATGGACAGGGGAACAAGGACAGGAAAACACGGACAGGGGAACACGGACAGGAAAACACGGACAGGGGAACACGGACAGGAGAACACAGACAGGGGAACAAGGACAGGAAAACACGGACAGGGGAACACGGACAGGAGAACATGGACAGGGGAACAAGGACAGGAGAACACGGACAGGGGAACACGGACAGGAAAACACGGACAGGGGAACACGGACAGGAGAACACGGACAGGAAAACACGGACAGGGGAACACGGACAGGAGAACATGGACAGGGGAACAAGGACAGGGGAACAAGGACAGGAAAACACAGGACAGGGGAACACAGGACAGGAGAACACGGACAGGAGAACACGGGACAGGGGAACACAGGACAGGGGAACACAGAGAGGAGAACACGGACAGGAAAACAAGGACAGGGGAACACGGACAGGAAAACACGGACAGGAAAACACGGACAGGAAAACAAGGACAGGGGAACACGGACAGGAAAACACGGACAGGAAAACACGGACAGGAAAACAAGGACGGGGAACACGGACAGGAAAACAAGGACAGGAGAACACGGACAGGGGAACAAGGACAGGGGAACAAGGACAGGGGAACAAGGACAGGAGAACACGGACAGGAAAACAAGGACAGGAGAACACGGACAGGAAAACAAGGACAGGAGAACACGGACAGGAAAACAAGGACAGGAGAACACGGACAGGAAAACAAGGACAGGAGAACACGGACAGGAGAACACGGACAGGAAAAAAAGGACAGGGGAACAAGGACAGGAGAACACGGACAGGAAAAAAAGGACAGGGGAACAAGGACAGGGGAAAACGGACAGGGGAAAACGGCCAGGAGAACACGGACAGGAAAACAAGGACAGGGGAACACGGACAGGAAAAAAAGGACAGGGGAACAAGGACAGGGGAACACGGCCAGGAGAACACGGACAGGAGAACACGGACAGGAAAACAAGGACAGGGGAACAAGGGCAGGAGAACACGGACAGGGGAACAAGGACAGGAGAACATGGACAGGAGAACACGGACAGGAAAACAAGGACAGGGGAACAAGGATAGGGGAACACGGACAGGAGAACACGGACAGGAAAACAAGGACAGGGGAACACGGACAGGAAAACACGGACAGGGGAACAAGGACAGGAGAACACGGACAGGGGAACAAGGACAGGAGAACACGGACAGGAGAACACGGACAGGAAAACAAGGACAGGGGAACAAGGACAGGAGAACACGGACAGGAAAACACGGACAGGGGAACAAGGACAGGAGAACACGGACAGGGGAACACGGACAGGAAAACACAGACAGGGGAACACGGACAGGGGAACAAGGACAGGGGAACAAGGACAGGAGAACATGGACAGGGGAACACGGACAGGAAAACAAGGACAGGGGAACAAGGACAGGAAAACACAGGACAGGAGAACACGGACAGGGGAACAAGGACAGGAAAACACAGACAGGGGAACAAGGACAGGGGAACAAGGACAGGGGAACAAGGACAGGAAAACACAGACAGGGGAACAAGGACAGGGGAACAAGGACAGGAGAACACGGACAGGGGAACACGGACAGGGGAACAAGGACAGGGGAACACGGACAGGGGAACAAGGACAGGGGAACAAGGACAGGAAAACACAGACAGGGGAACAAGGACAGGGGAACACGGACAGGGGAACAAGGACAGGGGAACAAGGACAGGGGAACAAGGACAGGAAAACACAGACAGGGGAACAAGGACAGGGGAACACGGACAGGGGAACACGGACAGGGGAACAAGGACAGGGGAACAAGGACAGGGGAACAAGGACAGGGGAACAAGGACAGGGGAACAAGGACAGGGGAACAAGGACAGGGGAACAAGGACAGGGGAACACGGACAGGGGAACAAGGACAGGAGAACATGGACAGGAGAACAAGGACAGGGGAACAAGGACAGGGGAACAAGGACAGGGGAACAAGGACAGGAGAACATGGACAGGAGAACACGGACAGGGGAACACGGACAGGGGAACAAGGACAGGAGAACATGGACAGGAGAACAAGGACAGGGGAACAAGGACAGGAGAACATGGACAGGAGAACACGGACAGGGGAACAAGGACAGGGGAACAAGGACAGGGGAACAAGGACAGGGGAACAAGGACAGGGGAACAAGGACAGGGGAACAAGGACAGGGGAACAAGGACAGGGGAACAAGGACAGGAGAACACGGACAGGGGAACAAGGACAGGGGAACAAGGACAGGGGAACAAGGACAGGGGAACAAGGACAGGGGAACACGGACAGGGGAACAAGGACAGGGGAACAAGGACAGGGGAACAAGGACAGGGGAACAAGGACAGGGGAACAAGGACAGGGGAACAAGGACAGGAAAACACGGACAGGGGAACAAGGACAGGAGAACACGGACAGGGGAACAAGGACAGGGGAACAAGGACAGGGGAACAAGGACAGGGGAACAAGGACAGGGGAACACGGACAGGGGAACAAGGACAGGGGAACAAGGACAGGGGAACAAGGACAGGGGAACAAGGACAGGGGAACAAGGACAGGGGAACAAGGACAGGGGAACAAGGACAGGGGAACAAGGACAGGGGAACACGGACAGGGGAACAAGGACAGGGGAACAAGGACAGGGGAACAAGGACAGGGGAACAAGGACAGGGGAACAAGGACAGGGGAACAAGGACAGGGGAACAAGGACAGGGGAACAAGGACAGGGGAACAAGGACAGGAGAACAAGGACAGGGGAACAAGGACAGGGGAACAAGGACAGGGGAACAAGGACAGGAAAACACGGACAGGGGAACAAGGACAGGGGAACAAGGACAGGGGAACAAGGACAGGGGAACAAGGACAGGGGAACAAGGACAGGGGAACAAGGACAGGGGAACAAGGACAGGGGAACAAGGACAGGGGAACAAGGACAGGAGAACAAGGACAGGAAAACAAGGACAGGAAAACACAGACAGGGGAACAAGGACAGGGGAACACGGACAGGGGAACAAGGACAGGGGAACAAGGACAGGAAAACACGGACAGGGGAACAAGGACAGGGGAACACGGACAGGGGAACAAGGACAGGGGAACACGGACAGGAGAACACGGACAGGGGAACAAGGACAGGGGAACAAGGACAGGAAAACACAGACAGGGGAACAAGGACAGGGGAACACGGACAGGGGAACAAGGACAGGGGAACACGGACAGGGGAACAAGGACAGGGGAACAAGGACAGGGGAACAAGGACAGGGGAACAAGGACAGGGGAACAAGGACAGGGGAACAAGGACAGGGGAACAAGGACAGGGGAACAAGGACAGGGGAACAAGGACAGGGGAACAAGGACAGGGGAACAAGGACAGGGGAACAAGGACAGGGGAACAAGGACAGGGGAACAAGGACAGGGGAACACGGACAGGGGAACAAGGACAGGGGAACAAGGACAGGGGAACAAGGACAGGGGAACAAGGACAGGGGAACAAGGACAGGAAAACACAGACAGGGGAACAAGGACAGGGGAACAAGGACAGGGGAACATGGACAGGGGAACAAGGACAGGAAAACACAGACAGGGGAACAAGGACAGGGGAACAAGGACAGGGGAACAAGGACAGGGGAACAAGGACAGGGGAACAAGGACAGGAAAACACAGACAGGGGAACAAGGACAGGGGAACAAGGACAGGGGAACACGGACAGGGGAACAAGGACAGGGGAACACGGACAGGGGAACAAGGACAGGGGAACACGGACAGGGGAACAAGGACAGGAAAACAAGGACAGGGGAACAAGGACAGGGGAACAAGGACAGGGGAACACGGACAGGGGAACAAGGACAGGGGAACACGGACAGGAGAACACGGACAGGGGAACACGGACAGGAGAACACGGACAGGGGAACAAGGACAGGAAAACACGGACAGGGGAACAAGGACAGGGGAACAAGGACAGGGGAACAAGGACAGGGGAACAAGGACAGGGGAACAAGGACAGGAAAACACAGACAGGGGAACAAGGACAGGGGAACACGGACAGGAGAACACGGACAGGGGAACAAGGACAGGAAAACACGGACAGGGGAACAAGGACAGGAGAACACGGACAGGAGAACACGGACAGGGGAACAAGGACAGGAAAACACAGACAGGGGAACAAGGACAGGGGAACACGGACAGGGGAACAAGGACAGGGGAACAAGGACAGGAAAACACAGGACAGGGGAACACGGACAGGGGAACAAGGACAGGGGAACAAGGACAGGAAAACACAGGACAGGGGAACACGGACAGGGGAACAAGGACAGGGGAACAAGGACAGGAAAACATGGACAGGGGAACAAGGACAGGGGAACAAGGACAGGGGAACAAGGACAGGAGAACATGGACAGGGGAACAAGGACAGGGGAACAAGGACAGGGGAACAAGGACAGGGGAACAAGGACAGGGGAACAAGGACAGGGGAACAAGGACAGGGGAACAAGGACAGGGGAACAAGGACAGGAGAACACGGACAGGGGAACAAGGACAGGGGAACACGGACAGGAGAACACGGACAGGGGAACAAGGACAGGGGAACAAGGACAGGGGAACAAGGACAGGGGAACAAGGACAGGGGAACACGGACAGGGGAACAAGGACAGGGGAACAAGGACAGGAGAACACGGACAGGGGAACAAGGACAGGGGAACAAGGACAGGAGAACAAGGACAGGGGAACAAGGACAGGGGAACAAGGACAGGGGAACACGGACAGGGGAACAAGGACAGGAAAACACGGACAGGGGAACAAGGACAGGAGAACACGGACAGGAGAACACGGACAGGGGAACAAGGACAGGAAAACACAGACAGGGGAACAAGGACAGGGGAACACGGACAGGGGAACAAGGACAGGGGAACAAGGACAGGAAAACACGGACAGGGGAACAAGGACAGGGGAACAAGGACAGGGGAACACGGACAGGGGAACAAGGACAGGGGAACAAGGACAGGAAAACACGGACAGGGGAACAAGGACAGGGGAACAAGGACAGGGGAACAAGGACAGGGGAACAAGGGCAGGAGAACACGGACAGGAAAACAAGGACAGGAGAACACGGACAGGAAAAAAAGGACAGGGGAACAAGGACAGGGGAAAACGGACAGGGGAACAAGGACAGGGGAAAACGGACAGGGGAACACGGCCAGGAGAACACGGACAGGAAAACAAGGACAGGGGAACAAGGGCAGGAGAACACGGACAGGGGAACAAGGACAGGAGAACATGGACAGGAGAACACGGACAGGAAAACAAGGACAGGGGAACACGGACAGGAAAACAAGGACAGGGGAACAAGGATAGGGGAACACGGACAGGAGAACACGGACAGGGGAACAAGGACAGGGGAACAAGGACAGGAGAACATGGACAGGAGAACACGGACAGGAAAACAAGGACAGGAGAACACGGACAGGAAAAAAAGGACAGGGGAACAAGGACAGGGGAAAACGGACAGGGGAACACGGCCAGGAGAACACGGACAGGGGAACAAGGACAGGGGAACACGGACAGGGGAACAAGGACAGGGGAACAAGGACAGGAGAACACGGACAGGGGAACATGGACAGGGGAACAAGGACAGGGGAACAAGGACAGGAGAACACGGACAGGGGAACAAGGACAGGGGAACACGGACAGGGGAACAAGGACAGGAGAACACGGACAGGAGAACACGGACAGGAAAACAAGGACAGGGGAACAAGGACAGGGGAACAAGGACAGGGGAAAACGGACAGGGGAACAAGGACAGGGGAACAAGGACAGGGGAACAAGGACAGGGGAAAACGGACAGGGGAACAAGGACAGGGGAACAAGGACAGGGGAACATGGACAGGGGAAAACGGACAGGGGAACAAGGACAGGGGAACAAGGACAGGGGAACAAGGACAGGGGAACAAGGACAGGAGAACACGGACAGGAAAACAAGGACAGGGGAACAAGGACAGGGGAACACGGACAGGAGAACACGGACAGGAAAACAAGGACAGGGGAAAACGGACAGGGGAACACGGCCAGGGGAACACGGACAGGAAAACACGGACAGGGGAACAAGGACAGGGGAAAACGGACAGGGGAACAAGGACAGGGGAACAAGGGCAGGAGAACACGGACAGGAAAACAAGGACAGGAGAACACGGACAGGAAAACAAGGACAGGGGAACAAGGACAGGGGAACAAGGACAGGAGAACACGGACAGGGGAACAAGGACAGGGGAAAACGGACAGGGGAACACGGCCAGGGGAACACGGACAGGAAAACACGGACAGGGGAACAAGGACAGGGGAAAACGGACAGGGGAACAAGGACAGGGGAACAAGGGCAGGAGAACACGGACAGGAAAACAAGGACAGGAGAACACGGACAGGAAAACAAGGACAGGGGAACAAGGACAGGGGAACAAGGACAGGAGAACACGGACAGGGGAACAAGGACAGGGGAAAACGGACAGGGGAACACGGCCAGGGGAACACGGACAGGAAAACACGGACAGGAGAACACGGACAGGAAAACAAGGACAGGGGAACAAGGACAGGGGAACAAGGACAGGAGAACACGGACAGGGGAAAACGGACAGGGGAACATGGCCAGGGGAACACGGACAGGAAAACACGGACAGGGGAACAAGGACAGGAGAACACGGACAGGGGAACAAGGACAGGAGAACACGGACAGGAGAACACGGACAGGGGAACAAGGGCAGGAGAACACGGACAGGGGAACAAGGACAGGAGAACACGGACAGGAAAACAAGGACAGGGGAACACGGACAGGAAAACACGGACAGGGGAACAAGGACAGGAGAACACGGACAGGGGAACAAGGACAGGAGAACACGGACAGGAGAACACGGACAGGAAAACAAGGACAGGGGAACAAGGACAGGAGAACACGGACAGGGGAACAAGGACAGGAGAACACGGACAGGGGAACACGGACAGGAGAACAAGGACAGGGGAACAAGGACAGGAGAACACGGACAGGAAAACACGGACAGGGGAACAAGGACAGGAGAACACGGACAGGAGAACACGGACAGGAAAACAAGGACAGGGGAACAAGGACAGGAGAACACGGACAGGAAAACACGGACAGGGGAACAAGGACAGGAGAACACGGACAGGGGAACAAGGACAGGAGAACACGGACAGGGGAACACGGACAGGAAAACAAGGACAGGGGAACAAGGACGGGAGAACACAGGACAGGAGAACACGGACAGGGGAACAAGGACAGGAGAACACGGACAGGGGAACACGGACAGGGGAACAAGGACAGGGGAACACGGACAGGGGAACACGGACAGGAAAACAAGGACAGGGGAACAAGGACGGGAGAACACGGACAGGGGAACAAGGACAGGAGAACATGGACAGGAGAACACGGACAGGAAAACAAGGACAGGGGAACAAGGACAGGAGAACACGGGACAGGGGAACACAGGACAGGGGAACACGGACAGGGGAACACGGACAGGAAAACACAGACAGGGGAACACGGACAGGAAAACACGGACAGGGGAACACGGACAGGAAAACACAGGCAGGGGAACAAGGACAGGAGAACACGGACAGGAGAACACGGACAGGAAAACAAGGACAGGGGAACAAGGACAGGGGAACACGGACAGGAGAACACGGACAGGAAAACACGGACAGGAAAACAAGGACAGGGGAACAAGGACAGGGGAACACGGACAGGAGAACAAGGACAGGAGAACACGGACAGGAGAACACGGACAGGAGAACACGGACAGGGGAACATGGACAGGGGAACAAGGACAGGGGAACAAGGACAGGAGAACACGGACAGGGGAACAAGGACAGGGGAACACGGACAGGAGAACACGGACAGGAGAACACGGACAGGAGAACACGGACAGGAGAACACGGACAGGGGAACATGGACAGGGGAACAAGGACAGGGGAACACGGACAGGGGAACAAGGACAGGGGAACAAGGACAGGGGAACAAGGACAGGAGAACACGGACAGGAAAACAAGGACAGGGGAACACGGACAGGAGAACACGGACAGGAGAACACGGACAGGAGAACACGGACAGGGGAACAAGGACAGGAGAACACGGACAGGAGAACACGGACAGGAGAACACGGACAGGAGAACACGGACAGGGGAACATGGACAGGGGAACAAGGACAGGGGAACAAGGACAGGGGAACACGGACAGGAGAACACGGACAGGAGAACACGGACAGGAGAACACGGACAGGGGAACATGGACAGGGGAACAAGGACAGGGGAACAAGGACAGGAGAACACGGACAGGAGAACACGGACAGGAGAACACGGACAGGGGAACAAGGACAGGAGAACACGGACAGGAGAACACGGACAGGAGAACACGGACAGGAGAACACGGACAGGGGAACACGGACAGGGGAACAAGGACAGGGGAACAAGGACAGGGGAACACGGACAGGAGAACACGGACAGGAGAACACGGACAGGAGAACACGGACAGGAGAACACGGACAGGGGAACACGGACAGGGGAACAAGGACAGGGGAACAAGGACAGGGGAACAAGGACAGGGGAACAAGGACAGGAGAACACGGACAGGAAAACAAGGACAGGGGAACAAGGACAGGAGAACAAGGACAGGGGAACAAGGACAGGGGAACAAGGACAGGGGAACAAGGACAGGGGAACAAGGACAGGGGAACAAGGACAGGGGAACAAGGACAGGAGAACACGGACAGGGGAACACGGACAGGAGAACACGGACAGGGGAACAAGGACAGGGGAACAAGGACAGGGGAACAAGGACAGGAAAACAAGGACAGGGGAACAAGGACAGGGGAACAAGGACAGGGGAACAAGGACAGGAGAACACGGACAGGGGAACAAGGACAGGAGAACAAGGACAGGGGAACACGGACAGGGGAACACGGACAGGGGAACAAGGACAGGGGAACAAGGACAGGGGAACACGGACAGGGGAACACGGACAGGGGAACAAGGACAGGGGAACAAGGACAGGGGAACAAGGACAGGAGAACACGGACAGGGGAACAAGGACAGGAGAACAAGGACAGGGGAACACGGACAGGGGAACACGGACAGGGGAACAAGGACAGGGGAACAAGGACAGGGGAACACGGACAGGGGAACAAGGACAGGGGAACAAGGACAGGGGAACACGGACAGGGGAACACGGACAGGGGAACAAGGACAGGGGAACAAGGACAGGGGAACAAGGACAGGGGAACAAGGACAGGGGAACAAGGACAGGGGAACAAGGACAGGGGAACACGGACAGGGGAACAAGGACAGGAGAACAAGGACAGGAAAACACGGACAGGGGAACAAGGACAGGGGAACACGGACAGGGGAACAAGGACAGGAAAACAAGGACAGGGGAACAAGGACAGGGGAACAAGGACAGGGGAACAAGGACAGGGGAACACGGACAGGGGAACAAGGACAGGAGAACAAGGACAGGAAAACACGGACAGGGGAACAAGGACAGGGGAACACGGACAGGGGAACAAGGACAGGGGAACATGGACAGGGGAACAAGGACAGGGGAACAAGGACAGGGGAACAAGGACAGGGGAACAAGGACAGGAAAACAAGGACAGGGGAACAAGGACAGGGGAACAAGGACAGGGGAACAAGGACAGGAAAACAAGGACAGGGGAACAAGGACAGGGGAACAAGGACAGGGGAACAAGGACAGGAGAACACGGACAGGGGAACAAGGACAGGAAAACAAGGACAGGAAAACAAGGACAGGGGAACAAGGACAGGGGAACAAGGACAGGGGAACAAGGACAGGGGAACAAGGACAGGGGAACACGGACAGGAGAACACGGACAGGAGAACACGGACAGGAGAACACGGACAGGGGAACATGGACAGGGGAACAAGGACAGGGGAACACGGACAGGAGAACACGGACAGGAAAACACGGACAGGAAAACAAGGACAGGGGAACAAGGACAGGGGAACAAGGACAGGGGAACAAGGACAGGGGAACACGGACAGGAGAACACGGACAGGAAAACACGGACAGGAAAACACGGACAGGAAAACAAGGACAGGAGAACACGGACAGGAGAACACGGACAGGAAAACACGGACAGGAAAACACAGACAGGGGAACAAGGACAGGGGAACAAGGACAGGGGAACACGGACAGGAGAACAAGGACAGGAGAACACGGACAGGAAAACACGGACAGGGGAACACGGACAGGAGAACACGGACAGGAAAACACAGACAGGGGAACACGGACAGGGGAACACAGACAGGGGAACACGGACAGGGGAACATGGGACAGGGGAACACAGGACAGGGGAACACGGACAGGGGAACACGGACAGGAGAACACGGACAGGAAAACACGGACAGGGGAACACGGACAGGGGAACAAGGACAGGAGAACATGGACATGAGAACACGGACAGGGGAACACGGACAGGGGAACAAGGACAGGCGAACACGGACAGGAGAACACGGACAGGGGAACATGGGCAGGTCAGTAGAGTGGTCAGTGCAGTGGACAATAGATTGGTCAGCTAGATGTCAGATAAAATTTAGTGTGGAGGAATGTGAGGTGATACATTTTAGGAGGGAAAATATAGAGAGGAAATAATTCACTAAGGTTTGAAACTTTGCAAGGGACAGAGTGCTGCGGGACAGCGGGAGAAATTATGCAGATGAGGAGATTGTTTTACTGAACCCAAGCCCTCAGTCGCTTTTCCCGACAATTCCCCTCACTCGCCTCGTACTCTGACCAAGTTTTTTTACATTGTTCCAGTGAAGCTGAACACAACTCATCATTCCAAACAGCAACACAGGGTTAACATGTCACACACAACATCAACACAGGGTTAACATGTCACACACAACATCAACACGAGGTTAACATGTCGCACAACAGCAACACGGGGTTAACATGTCACACACAACATCAACATGGGGTTAACATGTCATACACAACAGCAACACAGGGTTAACATTTTGCACACAACAGCAACACAAGGTTAACATGTCATACACAACATCAACACGGGTTAACATGTCATACACAACAGCAACACGAGGTTAACATGTCACACAACATCAACACAGGGTTAACATGTCATACACAACAGCAACACGGTGTTAACATATCGCACACAACATCAACACGGGGTTAACATGTTGCACACAACATCAACACGGGTTAACATGTTGCACACAACATCGACATGGGGTTAACATGTCCTACACAACATCAACACGGGGTTAACATGTCATACACAACATCAACACGGGGTTAACATGTCATACACAACAGCAACACGGGGTTAACATGTTGCACACAACATCAACACGGGGTTAACATATCGCACACAACATCAACATGGGGTTAACATGTCATACACAACAGCAACACGGGGTTAACATGTTGCACACAACATCAACACGGGGTTAACATGTCACACACAACAGCAACACGGGGTTAACATGTCACACACAACAGCAACACGGGATTAACATGTTGCACACAACATCAACACGGGGTTATATGCTGCAGTCCCAGCGATTGTTGCGCAGCAATATGGAGCATTCAATAATTTCTAGAAAATGAATGTCTGCCTCTATTGCCATAAATTTTTAAGGCGACCACAATAGCAGTGGTGAGTTGTTGTTGTTGTTGTTGTGTGGACCTCACAATTCATAATTAACTACACTTTGCTGAGAGAAAGAATGTTAAGGACATTGATTAAGATTATAATACAGGCAACAGCTGCAGCCTTGAATTCTAATCACATCTGTGGGATGCTCCTTTGATATTTCACAGTTAAATTTAAACATATTGTCACAAGTTAAATATCTTAAGCATATGCTTTTACTGAACTGAACCCAGATACATTTCCCGAAACCTCACTAAACAAGCAGCGTATAGCTGCTAATTAACCTATCCCTAACACTATCTCCTCAAACAATCTCTGAGGGATATGGGGAGAGAGCGGGGCAGTGGAATTAGTTTTAGATTGATACAGGGCTATGGGGAGAGAGTGGGGCAGTGGGATTAGTTTAGGATTGATACAGAGCTATGGGGAGAGAGCGGGGCAGTGGGATTAATTTGGGATTGATACAGAGCTATGGGGAGAGAGTGGGACAGTGGGATTAATTTGGGATTGATACAGAGCTATGGGGAGAGAGTGGGACAGTGGGATTAATTTGGGATTGATACAGAGCTATGGGGAGAGAGTGGGACAGTGGGATTAATTTGGGATTGATACAGAGCTATGGGGAGAGAGTGGGACAGTGGGATTAATTTGGGATTGATACAGAGCTATGGGGAGAGAGTGGGACAGTGGGATTAATTTGGGATTGATACAGAGCTATGGGGAGAGAGTGGGACAGTGGGATTAATTTGGGATTGATACAGAGCTATGGGGAGAGAGTGGGGCAGTGGGATTAATTTGGGATTGATACAGAGCTATGGGGAGAGAGTGGGACACTGGGATTAATTTGGGATTGATACAGAGCTATGGGGAGAGAGTGGGACAGTGGGATTAGTTTGGGATTGATACAGAGCTATGGGGAGAGAGTGGGACACTGGGATTAATTTGGGATTGATACAGAGCTATGGGGAGAGAGTGGGACAGTGGGATTAGTTTGGGATTGATACAGAGCTATGGGGAGAGAGTGGGACACTGGGATTAATTTGGGATTGATACAGAGCTATGGGGAGAGAGTGGGACAGTGGGATTAATTTGGGATTGATACAGAGCTATGGGGAGAGAGTGGGACAGTGGGATTAATTTGGGATTGATACAGAGCTATGGGGAGAGAGTGGGACAGTGGGATTAATTTGGGATTGATACAGAGCTATGGGGAGAGAGTGGGACAGTGGGATTAATTTGGGATTGATACAGAGCTATGGGGAGAGAGCGGGACAGTGGGATTAATTTAGGATTGATACAGAGCTATGGGGAGAGAGTGGGACAGTGGGATTAATTTGGGATTGATACAGAGCTATGGGGAGAGAGTGGGACAGTGGGATTAATTTGGGATTGATACAGAGCTATGGGGAGAGAGTGGGACAGTGGGATTAGTTTAGGATTGATACAGAGCTATGGGGAGAGAGTGGGACAGTGGGATTAGTTTAGGATTGATACAGAGCTATGGGGAGAGAGTGGGACAGTGGGATTAATTTGGGATTCCTCAAGGACCGAGCTGACAAGGACACAATGGGCTGAATGGCTTCCTTCTGTGCTGGATATTTCCATGGTTCTATGGCTGAATGGTTGGTAGATTGACAGTGCTAATGTTGGTGATGAGGATTTATTCCAGGGTTTAGGAGGACTGGTAGTGGGAGAGGGTGCATGAGGTGAGCTGGAAAAAATGTTTTGGAACAGGCTGAATGGCGCCAAAGATTTTGTGCTCCAGCATCATCTGGTTCCTTGGGTCATTCCAGAATATCCTGCTCATCACTGGGGTCTTGCTGTGCCGCGTCACATGGACACCTCCTGGAATACAGCAGGTCAACATTACCCTGGAAACACTTGTTGGGTTCTCCCGAAGGATGCTCCCTCTATCAGGGCCTGTGAGTTGCTCAATAACGGATCTGGTGGAGGCTCTACTGTGTTTTATTAATGCCGCAGTGGGTTGTAAGCCAAGGTTGCTGGAGGTGTCCCTCATTCAACCCCTGACTTGCTGGAGACCACCAAATAATGGACTAGCACAAAAGAAATGAGTCGTGAGGGCTTCTAGGGAAGTGGGCGTTTTCTCTATTCTCTATTCACATCGACACTGCACATTACTCCGTAGAATCATACGGGAGACGCCAGTACAAATCTCCAAATGCATGCCATCAAGTGATGCCCTTGACCTTTGCTCTTTCATGTTGCTCTGTGTTACCGTGCATCAGTCAACTGCTTTATGCTGGTATGGACTTCAGATTGACTGATGTCACTAACATCTCCATTGGCTCCTCAGCTGCACGAGGTGGGGATTCTGGGGAACGTATGGCCTCAGCGGCCTCTCCCATCTCCCCCCCAATCAATCACACTGCCCCACCCCCTCACTCCCATCATTCCCCTAGTCCAAGATTGGGTGGTGAGAGGTAAAAGGCCCACTCGTCCTTAACCGATGTGCCTACTCCTCTCCCCCTCCTACTCTCACTTCCTGTCTGTTTCCCTCAAAGGTGTTTGTTTGCTTTAAAATTCAACTTCTTTTGTAAGTCAAATTAGCATGAGGAATGAAACTGCCTTTCTTTTCACTTGTGTCTTTCTCTCTCTCCCCCCCTCTGTCTCTGTGTGATTAGCAGTGAACTTTTCTTTCAATAAGATGTAGTGGGTATTTAATGCTGCAGATGTCCCACAGTGTGTATTTATTGTAATTGCAGAGTCTGAATATTTGTGTTTTTAAATGTCACTGTTGCTGTCTATAATTCAGCAGCTGATTGCTGCTGTTGAATCCTGGATTAAAACAATCTGTTGTAGATACTGAGACAATCAAAGCTTTTCCACCCTTTACTTTTGGCAGTTAAAGCAGAAATGAACAACATTCAACACATCACCAGTCCGGCACCAATTGAACTTGCAGAGGAATCAAACACTTTGCCTGATATTTGATTGTATTCTGATTAATTTACTTTTAAAGGTCAGTTTTAGTTGCTGATATTCCAGGTGAATTATTTCCTTTGTATATTCCCTGAAATAACGACACCATTTCAGTTGCCATGTAACTTGAACTTTTGCTTCCAAAGCAGATATTATTATACATTAATAACATTGGATGCGGTTACAGGGTGCTATGGAACTACAGACAGCTGGCAGCGAGATACGAGGCAGTAACTCAATCCAGTCATTCTTGAGACATCATTAACAGTGCGAGCAAGGCTTAAATGGATTATAAATATCAGCAGGACTGAAAGATTAAATTACTACCTTATACTGGCGTCCTGGCATTAGTTACATATTACATCATCTGCATTTTATTTTGAATTATGCAAATACAAAAAGTGAAAACCGACTAATGATTCAATTTATATCGGGAAGTGTGCCGAATTCTCACTGTTTTAACGCAGCCCTTGAATCTGTACCTAGGTACAACCTACATTTATATATAGTGCCTTTAACATAGAAAAATATCCAAAGCATTTCCCGGGAGTATAACTTGATTGAGTTTTTTGATGAGGTAACAGAGAGTTGATGAGGGTAATGCGGTTGACGTAGTGTACATGGATTTCCAAAAGGCGTTCGACAAAGTGCCACATAATAGGCTTGTCAGCAAAGTTGAAGCCCATGGAATAAAAAGGACAGTGGCAGCATGGATACGGAATTGGCTAAGTGACAGGAAACAGAGAGTAGTGGTGAACGGTTGTTTTTCGGACTGGAGGAAGGTACACAGTGGTGTTCCCCAGGGGTCAGTAGTAGGACCACTGCTTTTCTTGATATATATTAATGATTTGGACTTGGAGGAGGATAGGGATAGACTTCAAGAGGACATAGACAGGCTGATGGAATGGGCGGACACGTGGCAGATGAAATTTAACGCAGAAAAATGCGAAGTGATTCATTTTGGTAGGAAGAACGAGGAGAGGCAATATAAACCAAAGAGCACAATCCTAAAGGGAATGCAGGAACAGAGAGACCTGGGGGTATATGTGCACAAATCTTTGAAGGTGGCAGGACAGGTTGGGAAAGTGGTTAAAAAAGCAAGGCTTTATAAATAAAGGCATAGAGTACAAAAGCAAAGAAGTTATGATGAACCTTTATAAAATACTGGTTCAGCCACAACTGGAGTATTGTGTCCAATTATAGGCACTGCACTTTAGGAAGGATGTGAAGGCCTTAGAGAGGGAGCAGAAAAGATTTACAAGAATGTTTCCAGGGATGAGGGACTTCAGTTACGTGGATAGACTGGAGAAACTGGGGTTGTTCTCCTTGGAGCAGAGAAGGTTGAGAGGAGATTTGATAGAGGTGTTTAAAATCTTGAGGGGTCTAGACAGAGTGGATAGAGAGAAACTGTTCCCATTGATGGCAGGGTGGAGAACCAGAGGACACAGATTTAAGGTGATTGGCAGAAGATCCAAAAGCAACATGAGGAAAAACTTTTTTACACAGCGAGTGGTTAGGATCTGGAATTCACTGCCTGGAAGGGTGGTGGAGGCAGATTCAATTATGGCTTTCAAAAGAGACTTAGATAAGTATCTGAAGAAATTTTTTTTTGCAGGGCTACGGGGAAAGGGCAGGGGAATGGAACTAGCTGAAGTGCTCTTGCAGAGAGTTGGCACAGGCTCGACAGGCCAAATGGCCTCCTACTGTGCTGTAACCATTCTATGATTCTAGAATCAGACACGGAATGAACACTGAGCCACTGAAGGAGATATTCAGAGGAATGACCAAATGCTTCAGAAAAGAGCTGGGAGGAGGGGGTGTTGGAGAGGTGGAGAGGTTTAGGGAGTGAATTCCAGAGTATGGGGCCTAGACAGCTGAAAGCACGGCCACTAATGGTGGGGCGAAGGGAGTGGAGGGATGCGCAAGGGTCCAGAGTCGGAAGGGCAGAGAGATCTCTAAAGGTTGTAGAGCTGGAGAAGGTTATGTAGTGATCAATAGCATGTCATTCTATAGTGGACACAAGGTGGAGCCGTAGAGCTGTATATAGCTGTATGTATAAGACTACACTACCCAGCTATATATTATATTAAGACTACATTACCCATGAGGCTAGGCTACCCACAAGGCAGCAGTCAAGATGGAAGCCTCTACAGATACTGTACCAGTCCACATGTGCTCAATAAAGCAACTAGCAAAAGCTAGCTGTGTTCATAATAAGAATGTCTATTTATTAATGAACATAACATGGTACCAGGGTGGTGAAGATCTGCTGAAAATTGTGAAAAGCGACATGGAGAATTTGAAGACACCAGAGCGTTTGAAACTCACAGAAAAAATCGACTACAATTGGCAGACTTTTAAACAACAATTCGAACTCTACATTGCAGCCATTGGATTCGGTACGAAGCCAGACGCAAGGAAGATAGCGTTGCTGCTTACGGTTGCAGGCCCACAGGCGATAGAGGTATTTAATACATTTGTATTTAATCCAGTGGAGAACAGAGACAAATTAGATGATGTGCTACAGAAATTTGATGCACATTGTTCTCCCAAAAAGAATGAGACGTATGAAAGATACATCTTCCGTTCTCGGACACAGCAACAAAATGAGACTTTTGATAGCTTTATAACTGATCTGAAACTGAAAGCACAGACATGTAATTTCTCTGAGCTCAAAGCATCCATGATTCATGACCAGATTGTGTTTGGTATTCATGATAAAAAAGTCAGGGGACGTCTGTTGAGAGAAACTGAACTAAATTTGGAAAATGCGGTGAAAATATGCCAAGCCAGCGAGCTAGCTCGAAAGCACACGCAGACTTTCACTGAAATCAATAATGATGCGATTGTAATGAGTGATAATGCTGCTGTCAGTGCTGTGTCCTATAAGGGGAAGAAACATGGGCAGAACAGAAATGAAAAGCAATCGGAGGATGAAATTTTTAATTGTAAACGCTGTGGTTACAAACACCAGTTAAGACAATGCCCAGCATTTGGAAAAATGTGCACAAAGTGTAATGGAAAGAATCACTTTGCCAAACAATGCTTTTCAAAAGTACAAACTAAGAAAGGGCAACGAGTTAATGTAATTGAGGACACTGATTTAAGTGAGACATTTTTTGTAGGAATGGTGTCATGTGACAATATCAAAAAGGATACAGAAAATGTGCAGCCCTCAGAAATGGACAATGCTGAACATAAAGTTAATGCAGTAAAAGAGGACAAATGGATGATCCCACTACAGGTAAATGGAGCATTAGTTACCTTGAAACTAGACACTGGGGCAAAAGCAAACTTAATCAGTATGAGTGACATTAACAATATGAAAGAAAAGCCCAAAATACAGAAAAAGTCAGTACTACTGAAGGACTATAATGGACAGAAAATAGATAGCTTAGGTGTATGCAGACTTAAAGTGACAGTCAAAGACAAAGTGCATCATCTCATGTTTTCTGTTGTGGCTGAAAGGCTTGATTCACTACTGGGTGACAAAGCTTGTGAGGACTTAGAACTGGTCAAGAGAGTCTACCGTATAAACTGTGCCATAAGCAGACCAGATGACTCGGTGGATTCTGTAGTGAATAATTTCCAGGATGTGTTCAAAGGATTTGGAGTTCTACCATTCACTTACAAGATCCAGCTAAAGCAGGATGCTCAGCCAGTGGTACATGCTCCACGAAGAGTTCCAGCACCCCTGCGTGACCGGCTCAAGAATGAACTGGACAGAATGACCACACTAGGAGTCATCAGGAAAGTCGAAGAGCCAACAGACTGGGTTAACTCCATGGTATGTGTAAAGAAAAAGAACAATGATCTAAGAATATGCATGGATCCAAAGGACTTAAATGCAAACATAAAATGTGAACACTACCAGATTCCCAAGCGAGAAGAAATCACCAGTGAAATGTCAGGTGCCAGATACTTTACAAAGCTCGATGCCTCACAAGGATTTTGGCAACTAAAACTGGATGAAGAGAGCACCAAATACTGTACCTTCAACACACCATTTGGCAGGTATTGTTTCCTCAGAATGCCTTTCGGGATAATATCTGCATCTGAAGTCTTTCATAGAGCGATGGAACACATAATTGAAGGTCTGGAAGGAGTTCGGGTCTATGTTGATGACATCATCATCTGGGGCTCCACACTGAAAGAACACAATGAGAGACTGACTAAAGTGCTACAGAGCATACGCCAGAATGGACTGAAGCTCAACAAAGCCAAGTGTCAGTTTGGCGTCCAGGAAGTCACTTTCCTAGGAGATAATCTATCTGGTAAAGGAATAGAGCCAGATATGGAAAAAGTTAACGCCATACTCAAAATGCCCCGACCCACTGACAAAAAAGGAGTGCTACGCATCATGGGGATGATAAACTTCATTGGAAAGTTCATTCCTACCTTGTCAGCCAAGACAGCCTGTCTGCGAGACCTGCAACATAAAACAAATGAGTTCGCATGGACAGAAAGACATGAACAAAAGTGGATAAACCTCAAAACAGTGCTGACAACCACACCTGTACTCACCTTCTTTGACCCAACCAAAAGAATCAAAGTGTCAACGGATGCATCAAAGGATGGCTTAGGTGCAGTCTTGCTACAAGCAGAGGGTGAAGATTGGAAGCCTGTTGCCTATGCCTCCAGGTCTATGACTGATACTGAGTGTCGATACGCCCAGATTGAAAAGGAATATCTAGGCTTGGTAGTTGGACTAGAAAAGTTTCATGGCTACATATATGGACTTCCCACCTTCACAGTTGAGACAGACCACAGCCCTCTGGTTGCCATCATAAAAAAAACCTGAATGAGATGTCTCCAAGGATTCAACGACTCATGATGAAGCTGCAAAGATATGACTTTGAACTGATCTACACACCAGACAAATACATAGTGTTAGCAGATGCACTATCCCGAGCACCCACAATGAGTCAAGTGAGCTCTACTGAAGAAGACGTGGATGTTCATGTGAGTATGGTCACTACTGCGCTGCCCGTGTCAGACACAAAATCAAAGCAAATAGCAGAAGAAACAGTAAAAGATACAGTATTACAAACAGTAATAGAGAACATTCATCATGGTTGGCCAAAAGGTTCCTGTCCAAAATATTTTCACATAAGGTCAGAATTGAGTGTCGCAAGTGGACTATTACTAAAACAGAACAGAATAGTCATTCCACAGGCTCTACGTCAAGACATGCTCAAAAGGATTCATGAGGGACACCTCGGAATTGAAAAATGCAAAAGGAGAGCAAGAGACACTGGCCTAGAAATTCGGTAGGCTTAGCGCCGCTTTTGAGGCGCTAGAGGGCCTAGCGCCGGAGTTATGGCCAGTTTAGAAATTGAGTGGGTCCCTAAATCGGCGTTAGGCCGTTAGCACTGCGCCGGCACCGATGACGTCATCGGTGTGCGCAGCGTCCCGGTTGCCATGGTAACCCGCCCGAACTCCGAAATTGACTTGCGGCCGCCTCGCCCGTGGCAGCCGCAAGCAACGTTCTGGCAGAGGTGCCTTACTGGACTTTGCGCCGGCGCATTAAAGGCCCCACGGCGGCCGGCCGCTTTCCCGCCGGCCGCCTGGCCGCAGCTCCCTCCCCGGACTTCTCCCCCCCCCCCCCCGGGACAGATGCAAGCCCGGCACTTGTCCGAGGTGCCGGGCTCATTTTTACAATGATTTTCGCGGGCCGCGGCCGGGTGCAGGCAGCTCCTCCTTAAGGGAAGGAGGAGGCCTGCACTTCCCGAACCTGCCGCACCGCAGCGGGCGCCGCAGCGCCGGAATAGCACCGCAATTCAGCGCGTAGCGCCAGTTTTCAGGCGCAAACAGCTTTCAGCAGCGCTGGCAGCCGTTTGGGCGCAGAACTAATGAATTTTTGGCCCGCCCAGCGCGACTTAGCTCCGGCACTAACTTCCGGCGCTAAAGCCGTCGCTGCGCCAAAACCCAATTTCTAGGCCACTGTTTATTGGCCTGGCATAAATAAGGACATTGAGAACATGATAGGCAAATGTGAGACATGTCAGAAACACCAAAACAAACAAGCAAAGGAACCAATGATAGTAGCTGACATACCAACAGCAGCATGGCAAAAGGTTGGTATGGACCATTTCCATTTAAATGGTAAAGACTATCTAATAGTGATTGACTACTATTCTAACTATCCTGAGATGGCGCTGCTCTCAAGCACCACAGCAAGTAGTGTCATAATGCATGTGAAATCCATCTTCGCCAGACATAGAATTCCCAGGATTGCCGTTAGCAACAATGGTCCGTGCTTCAACTGTAAGGAGTGGGAACAGTTTGCAGCACATTATGACTTTCAGCACATCACATCCAGTCCTTTGTATGCTCAGTCAAATGTTAAGGCAGAGAAAGGTGTTCAAGTTCTCAAGCAGCTACTGAAGAAAGCAACAGAAAGCAAGTCTGATCCTTATCTCGCCCTGCTGAGCTACCGAGCCTCACCTTTAGACTGTGGTTCTTCACCTGCTGAACTACTAATGGGTCGTAAGTTGCGCACCACGCTACCCTGCTGTGCAAAAGAACAGCAAAGTGAGGAACTGAGACAGGGACTTCAACTGTTAAAGCTGAAACAGAAATCATACTATGACAAGTCATCCAAAACTCTAAGACCATTGACAAAGGATGATGTTGTCAGGATTGAGGATCCAGATGCATGGAACAGGAAAGCTACAGTTCTTGAGGAAGTAGGACCAAGGTCATACACTGTTAGAACTGAGGAAGGACAGATTCTCAGGAGGAACCGCCGTTCCCTCCTAAAAACACAAGAGACTATTCAAGACCAGATTGATGACAATGCCGCAACTGCATCTTGTCATTCACCGCCAGAACAATCTCATGAAGACACATCAGACTTACCCGTGTTGAGAAGATCCACACGTGAAGTAAAAGAGCCTGATAGACTTAATCTTTGAGTACAATGTAAAGCTTTGAAAATGTGTTGGCTGTTTTGAAAATGTTTATGTTTATAGAGCACTAACAAAAGTGTTACTGATATTATCTTTATTGTTTCCTTGAAAGTTGATTGATATTGATTTTGTTAAACCTCAAAGAAAGGGGGATGTTGTGATCAATAGCATGTCATTCTATAGTGGACACAAGGTGTAGCAGTAGAGCTGTATATAGCTGTATGTATAAGACTACACTACCCAGCTATATATTATATTAAGACTACATTACCCATGAGGCTAGGCTACCCACAAGGCAGCAGTCAAGATGGAAGCCTCTACAGATACTGTACCAGTCCACATGTGCTCAATAAAGCAACTAGCAAAAGCTAGCTGTGTTCATAATAAGAATGTCTATTTATTAATGAACATAACAGTTACAGAGATAGGGAGGGGTGAGGCCATGAACAGATTTAAACACGAGGTTGGGAATTTTCTGGTGATGTTCCAGAGCTTTATGGTTATGGTTCTGCTGAATCTGGAATTGAACAGTTCATTCCATGTCTACCCAAGATTCAGTATAATCTGACTGAATTCTCATTTTGCAAAGTAGAATCTGACTAAAATTTACTGAGTTAGAACTTCAGCGATTAATGGGGTTAATTTAATTTTTATTCGTTCATGGGATGTGGGCATCAACGGCAAGGCCAGCATTTATTGCCCAGCCTAATTGCCCTTTGAGAAGGTGGTGGTGAGCCGCCGCCTTGTACCGCTGCAGTCCGTGTGGTGAAGGTGCTCTCACAGTGCTGTTAGGTAGGGAGTCCCAGGATTTTGACCCAGCGACGATGAAGGATCGGCGATATACTTTCAAGTCAGGATGGTTTGTGACTTGGAGGTGGTGGTGTTCTCATGCGCCTGCTGCCCTTGTCCTTCTAGGTTGTGGCGTCACGGGTTTGGGAGGCGCTGCTGAAGGAGCCTTGGTGAGTTGCTGCAGTGCATCTTGTAGATGGTAAATCTTAGGAGCTTTGTTAGAAATTAATAGCCTCGCAAAGCAGTCTAACATTTTTGGCCAGTTACTATTCTACCACTTTCACACCTGCTCTCACTCTGAGTTCAACCAGTGCAGACTTCCCCGGTGAAACAGTCAGTGTGTTAAGTCTATAAATACAGACAATAGAAGGTTTTTAGATATTGTGCTGATTCTGGGCAATGTTAGGATTAAGCAGGTGAAGGTTTAGTACAAATGTTTCCCTTTATAACATCGCCTGTCTCCGCCCCACCTCAGCCAATCTGCTGCTGAAACCCTCATCCATGCCTTTGTTACCTCCAGACTCGACTATTCCAACGTTTACATCACCGGCCTCCCAACTTGCACCCTCCGTAAATTTGCACTCATCCAAAACTCTGCTGCCCCGTGTCCTAACTCGCACCAAGTCCCGTTCACCCATCACCCCCTGTGCTCACTGCCCCGTGTCCTAACTCACACCCAGTCCCGCTCACCCATCACCCCCTGTGCTCACTGCCCCGTGTCCTAACTCGCACCAAGTCCCGTTCACCCATCACCCCTGTGCTCGCTGCCCCTGTCCTAACTCGCACCAAGTCCCGTTCACCCATCACCCCCTGTGCTCACTGCCCCGTGTCCTAACTCACACCTAGTCCCGTTCACCCATCACCCGCTGTGCTCGCTGCCCCTGTCCTAACTCGCACCAAGTCCCATTCACCCATCACCCCTGTGCTCGCTGCCCGTGTCCTAACTCACACCCAGTCCCGTTCACCCATCACCCCCTGTGCTCACTGCCCCATGTCCTAACTCGCACCCAGTCCCGTTCACCCATCACCCCCGTGCTCACTGCCCCGTGTCCTAACTCGCACCAAGTCCCGTTCACTCACCACTCCCTGTGCTCACTGCCCCGTGTCCTAACTCACACCCAGTCCCGTTCACCCATCACCCCCTGTGCTCACTGCCCCGTGTCCTAACTCACACCCAGTCCCGTTCACCCATCACCCCCGTGCTCACTGCCCCGTGTCCTAACTCACACCCAGTCCCGTTCACCCATCACCCCCTGTGCTCACTGCCCCGTGTCCTAACTCACACCCAGTCCCGTTCACCCATCACCCCCTGTGCTCACTGCCCCGTGTCCTAACTCGCACCCAGTCCCGTTCACCCATCACCCCCTGTGCTCACTGCCCCGTGTCCTAACTCGCACCCAGTCCCGTTCACCCATCACCCCCTGTGCTCACTGCCCCGTGTCCTAACTCACACCCAGTCCCGTTCACCCATCACCCCTGTGCTCACTGCCCCGTGTCCTAACTTGCACCAAGTCCCGTTCACCCATCACCCCTGTGCTCGCTGCCCCGTGTCCTAACTCGCACCCAGTCCCGTTCACCCATCACCCCTGTGCTCGCTGCCCGTGTCCTAACTCGCACCAAGTCCCGTTCACCCATCACCCCCTGTGCTCGCTGCCCCGTGTCCTAACTCACACCCAGTCCCGTTCACCCATCATCCCTTGTGCTCGCTGACCCGTGTCCTAACTCGCACCAAGTCCCGTTCACTCGTCACCCCCTGTGCTCACTGACCCGTGTCCTAACCCACACCCAGTCCCGTTCACCCATCACCCCCTGTGCTCACTGCCCCGTGTCCTAACTCGCACCAAGTCCCGTTCACTCATCACCCCCTGTGCTCACTGCCCCGTGTCCTAACTCGCACCGAGTCCCATTCACCCATCACTCCCTGTGCTCGCTGCCCGTATCCTAACTCGCACAAAGCCCCGTTCACCCATCACCCCCGTGCTCACTGCCCCGTGTCCTAACTCACACCCAGTCCCATTCACCCATCACCCCGTGCTCACTGCCCCGTGTCCTAACTCGCACCCAGTCCCGTTCACCCATCACCCCCTGTGCTCACTGCCCCGTGTCCTAACTCGCACCAAGTCCCGTTCACCCATCACCCCCTGTGCTCACTGCCCCGTGTCCTAACTCACACCCAGTCTGTTCACCCATCACCCCCTGTGCTCGCTACCCGTGTCCTAACTCACACCCAGTCCCGTTCACCCATCACCCCCGTGCTCACTGCCCCGTGTCCTAACTCACACCCAGTCCCGTTCACCCATCACCCCCGTGCTCACTGCCCCATGTCCTAACTCACACCCAGTCCCATTCACCCATCACCCCCTGTGCTCACTGCCCCGTGTCCTAACTCACACCCAGTCTGTTCACCCATCACCCCCTGTGCTCGCTACCCGTGTCCTAACTCACACCCAGTCCCGTTCACCCATCACCCCTGTGCTCACTGCCCCGTGTCCTAACTCACACCCAGCCCCATTCACCCATCACCCCCTGTGCTCACTGCCCCGTGTCCTAACTCACACCCAGTCTGTTCACCCATCACCCCCTGTGCTCGCTACCCGTGTCCTAACTCACACCCAGTCCCGTTCACCCATCACCCCCTGTGCTCACTGCCCTACATTGACTCCCGGTCCGGCAACGCCTCGATTTCAAAATTCTCATCCTTGTTTTCAAATCCTTCCATGGCCTCGCCCCCTCCCTATCTCTGTAACCTCCTCCAGCCCCACAACTACTACGTCCGTGAATGATTGAGACATGGACAGCAGGAGTGGAACAAAATAAGTCTTTACTGATGGAAGTCAATAGTGAAACTAAAACAACAGAGGCTCACTAGCGCCTTTTATACAGGGGTGGTCACTGCCGGTACTGCAGTCTGAGACCAGTTATTCTCTTAAAGGTACATACACAACAATTCCTCCCCTTTTAGATAAACAGTACATAACATTCATTTAACAACTAAATGATAACTAATTACAATCACAATTACTGTTGCTAGATACATTGGTTAAGTTTAAGCAATTATAAGTTCAGTCTTTGAGGAGGCTTCCTGATTCTGTCTGGATAACGCCTCTGTGGGGTATCAGGTTCTTCTGGCAATGTTTAGTCGGGATCAATGTTGTTGTTTGGTTCATCTGCTTCCAATATTACCGGTTCTGCGGTAGCTGCAATTGGAACGTCGATTTCATTACCAGGTGTATCAGATCGTGGTGTGGAGTTGACGTTTTCCAGTGACTCTAGAATCTGGTCAGCATGGCGTCTTACAATGCTCTCCCCAACGTCCACGGTAAACATGAGAGGTCCTTGTCGTGTACAAATCGTTCCTGGCTGCCATTTCTCAGTGCGGTAGTCCCGGGCCAAAACTGGTTCACCTATCTTAAAACTCCTGGTTGGCCTTTCATTCATATTCTGAAACTGCCTGTTCTCCACATCTCTTCGGACGTTTGGCTTAACCAAATCCAAGCGGCATCGTAGTCTTCGATTGAAGAACATCATGGCTGGAGTTTGGTTGGTAACCGCATGTGTCGCATTCCGGTAGGCAAACAAGAAGTTGTCCACCTTGTGTTGTAGGGGTATATCTTCATTACACATTGCCTTGATAGCCTTCTTGAATGTTTGGACAAACCTCTCGGCCAATCCATTAGTGGCTGGATGATATGGGGCAGATGTGTAATGCTTAACACCATTGTTCTTTAAGAACCTCCGGAACTCTTCAGACACAAACTGTGGTCCATTGTCAGAGCAAATCTGTTCAGGCAGCCCATTCCTGGCGAATATGGTTCGTAAAACTGTGATAGTTTTTTCCGTGGTGGTTGAGGACATTTTTATTACCTCTGGCCACTTTGAATGTGCATCCACCGCAATTAAAAACATCGAGTCCATGAAGGGACCAGCAAAATCAATGTGCACCCTTTGCCATGGAGATGAGGGCCACTCCCATGGATGCAGAGGAGCTTGTGGTGGGGCGTTTTGGACCTTCTGGCATCCTGCACAGCTCTTGGTCATCTCTTCGATTTCTCTATCGATTCCCGGCCACCACACAAATGCTCTGGCTAAGTTCTTCATTTTTACCCCACCCAGATGACCCTCATGAAGCTCATTGAGCACTCTATCTGTCAACTTAGGTGGGATTACTACTCTGGATCCACACATCAAGGTTCCTCTGCACACTGACAGCTGTTCTCTTCTTGGCGAGAATGCTGGCAGCAGTGGTTCGCCATGTGCTGGCCATCCCTTCACCGTTAAATCATAGACCCGTGATAGTGTCGGGTCATTCCATGTTTCCTTTTCTATGTTTGCATTCGTCACAGGGAGACATTCGACTATGGTCGAGTGGAATAACTCCATTGGATCCACTGCAAGGTCTTCTTCTTCCACCGTCGGCAACGGTAGGCATGACAATCCATCAGCATTTCCATGCTGTTTAGTTCCTTTGTACTCGATGTCATATTGGTGTGCCCCTAGGAAAAGGGACCACCTCTGCAGCCGTTGTGCTGTCATTATCGGTACGCCCTCCTGAGGGTTGAAAATGGAGACAAGAGGTTGATGATCGGTTAGTAGAGTAAATTTTTGACCGTGCAGGTAGTGATTGAACTTCTTCACCCCCCACACTAGGCTGAGGGCCTCTCTGTCAATCTGGGCGTAGTTACGCTCGGCAGAAGTTAACGAGCGTGACGCAAAAGCTATCGGCCTCTCTAAACCATCAAGGAATTTATGTGACAGTACCGCCCCAATGCCGTAGGGAGACGCATCACACGCCAGTCTGATCGGCAGTGCTGGGTTGTAGTGAGCCAATACTTCCCTTGAAGTGATTAAGTCCTTACTCTTCTGAAAAGCACGCTTACAATCATCGCTCCATTTCCATGCTACCCCCGTTCGTAGAAGGGCCTTCAGTGGGTGCAGAATTGTTGACAAATTCGGCAAAAACTTATGGTAGTAATTCACCAATCCGAGGAATGACCTCAATTGCGACACATTTTCAGGCGCTGGGGCCTTAACAACCGCTTCAATTTTGTCAGGGGACTTATGTAACCCCTCTTCATCAATCACGTGGCCACAATACGATATCTGTTTCTTAAAAAATTTGCACTTGGGGCAGTTGGCTCGCAGCCCATGTTCCCGTAGTCTAGTGAGCACCTGTTCTAGGTTGTTAAGGCGTTCACTGTCATCTTCACCTGTCACAAGGATGTCGTCCAAGTAACACTGAGTCCCCGGAATCCCTTGCAGGACTTGTATAAAAACCGGAGAGAGGCGAGGCCCGAGACCAGTTCGGACCAGCGGGAGCAGTGAGTCGGAGCCCGGTATAAAAACCAGAGAGAGGCGAGGCCCGAGACCAGTTCGGACCAGCGGGAGCAGTGAGTCGGAGCCCGGTATAAAAACCGGAGAGAGGCGAGGCACACCAGCTCAGCAGTGGGGAGAGAGGTCAAAAGTAATCAGTATGTGATGTCACCAGGGAGCAGGTAAGTGATTGGTTGGTGAGTATTTCTCTTTTTTAAACTTTAACTCTGTAGTTTATAGTTACTAGGGTCTTTTCTGGTGTAGCAGGGACTGTTGGTAGACTATACAAGCGCCTTAGAGATATTTTTAATTGGTGATAGTAAATTAATTTAAATTAAGTAAAGGGAAGGTCATGCCAGGTGAGCCCAGCCCCGTGTTATGCTCCTCTTGCTCTATGTGGGAATTCAGGGACACTGCCGGTGCCCCTGATGACCACGTGTGCCAGAGATGCATCCATCTGCAGCTACTAGCAGACCGCATTGAGGCGCTGGAGCTGCGGGTGGATGGGTTGTTGAGCATTCACGATGCTGAGAGGTTCGTGGATAACACGTTTAGTGAGTTGGTCACACCGCAGGGAAGGGCTGCACAGGAAGATAGGAAATGGGTGACCACCAGGCGGAGCAATAGAAGCAGGCAGGTAGTGCAGGAGACCCCTGTGACCATTCCCCTCTCAAACAGGTATACCGCTTTGGATACTGTTGAGGGGGATGACTCACCAGGGGAAGGCAGCAGCAGCCAACTTCCTGGCACTGGGAGTGCTCCTGCTGCCCAGGAAGGGGGGAAAAAGAGTGGGAGAGCAATAGTGGTAGGGGATTCTGTAGTAAGGGGAACAGATAGGCGTTTCTGTGGCCGTAGACGTGAATCCAGGATGGTTTGTTGCCTCCCTGGTGCCAGGGTCAAGGATATCACTGAGCGGCTGCAGGGCATTCTGGAGGGGGAGGGTGAACAGCCAGAGGTCGTGGTCCACATTGGTACCAACGACATAGGTAAAAAGAGGGATGAGGTCCTGCAGCAAGAATTTAGGGAGCTAGGTGAAGGATTAAAGAGCAGGACCTCAAAGGTTGTAATCTCTGGATTACTCCCGGTGCCACGTGCTAGTGGGTATAGGAATAGGAAGATAGAACAGATGAATGCGTGGCTAAAGGGATGGTGCAGGGGGGAGGGCTTTAGTTTCCTGGATCACTGGGTCTGCTTCTGGGAAAGGTGGGACTTGTACAAGTCGGACGGTTTACACCTGAACCAGAGGGGAACCAATATCCTTGCGGGGAGGTTTGCTAGCACTGCTGGGGGGGGGGGGTTTAAACTAACTTGGCAGGGGGATGGGGTACAGAGTGGAGCTATAGTAGGGGGTGATTTACAGCCAAATACAGAGGAAAAAACAAGTCAGCTGGGAAGGCAGAGCAAATATGTGAAGGCAAAAGGGAATATGGCAGGGCTGGAAGGCATTTATTTTAATGCAAGGAGTCTTGCAAATAAGGTGGATGAACTGAAAGTGTTGTTGAACACATGGGAGTACGATATTGTTGCTATCACGGAGACATGGTTGAGGGAGGGTCAGGACTGGCAGCTCAATATTCTGGGGTACAGAATCTTCAGGCGAGACAGAGGGGGGTGTAAAAGGGGAGGGGGTGTTGCAATATTAATTAAGGAGTCAATTACTGCTGTAAGGAGGGATGATATATTAGCGGGCTCCTCTAATGAGGCCATATGGGTAGAACTTAAAAACAAAAAGGGGGCAAGCACTTTGCTGGGAGTGTACTATAGGCCCCCAAACAGTCAGGGGGAGATAGAGGAACAGATATGTAGGCAAATCTCAGAAAAGTGCGAAAATAATAGGGTAATAATAGTGGGGGATTTCAACTTCCCCAATATTAATTGGGATAGTCAGAGTGTGAAAGGCTTAGAGGGTGCAGAATTCTTAAAATGCATCCAGGAGAGCTTTTTGAGCCAACATGTAGAAAGTCCTACAAGAGAGGGGGCGGTACTGGACCTAATTCTGGGGAATGTAGCCGGGCAAGTGGTGGAAGTATCAATAGGAGAGCATTTTGGCGACAGTGACCATAATTCGGTGAGATTTAAGGTGGTCATGGAAAAAGACAAAGACGGCCCGGAAATAAGGGTTCTAAATTGGGGGAAGGCCGATTTTAATATGATAAGGCAGGATCTGGCCAAAGTGGACTGGGAGCAGCTACTTATAGGAAAATCCACATCAAAACAGTGGGAGACTTTCAGAAGGGAAATAGAGAGAGTACAACGCCAACATGTTCCTGTAAAGGTCAAGGGTGGGACCAACAAGCAAAGGGAACCTTGGATGACAAGGGATATACAAAAATGCATTAGAAATAAAAGGGGGGCTTTTGGCAGTTACAAAAGACTAAAGACGGAAGAAGCCCTAGAGGAGTATAAAAAGTGCAGGGGCATACTTAAAAAAGAAATTAGGAGGACGAGGAGGGGCCATGAAATAACACTGGCGAGCAAAATAAAGGAAAATCCTAAGATGTTTTATAAGTATATTAAGGGCAAGAGGATAACCAGGGAAAGGGTAGGGCCCATTAGGGACCAAAGTGGCAATCTGTGTGTGGAGCCAGATGATGTAGGCGGGGTTTTAAATGAATTTTTTGCATCTGTGTTCACTATGGAGAAAGACGATGCAGACATAGAAATCGGGCAAGGGGACTGTGACATACTTGAACATATTAGCATCGAGAGGGAGGAGGTGCTAACGGTTTTAGCAGGCCAAAAAGTGGATAAATCCCCAGGCCCGGACGAGATGTATCCCAGGCTGCTGTGGGAGGCAAAGGAGGAGATTGCAGGGGCTCTGACACAAATTTTCAGAACCTCTCTGGCCACAGGGGATGTACCAGAAGACTGGAGAACAGCTAATGTAGTACCATTATTCAAGAAGGGTAGCAGGGATAAACCAGGGAATTACAGGCCAGTGAGCCTAACATCTGTGGTAGGGAAATTATTGGAAAAAATTCTGAGGGACAAAATTAGTCTCCACTTGGAGAGGCAAGGATTAATCGGGGATAGTCAGCATGGCTTTGCCAAGGGTAAATCATGTCTGACAAATCTGATTGAATTTTTCGAGGGGGTGACTAGGGGGGTGGATGAGGGAAATGCTGTGGATGTGGTTTACATGGACTTCAGTAAAGCTTTTGACAAAGTCCCGCATAGGAGACTGGTCAAGAAGGTAAGAGCCCATGGGATCCAGGGTGCCTTGGCGCGTTGGATCCTAAACTGGCTGAGTGGCAGGAGGCAGAGGGTGATGGTCGAAGGTTGCTTTTGTGACTGGAAGCCTGTGTCCAGTGGGGTACCTCAGGGATCGGTGCTGGGTCCCTTGTTGTTTGTGATCTACATAAATGATTTGGATGAGAATGTAAAAGGTATGATCAGTAAGTTCGCAGATGACACGAAAATTGGTGGGGTGGTAAATTGCGAGGAGGAAAGCCTCAGGCTACAGGACGATATAAACGGGTTGGTCAGATGGGCGGAAAAGTGGCAAATGGAATTTAACCCTGAAAAGTGCGAGGTGATGCATTTTGGACGGACAAATAAGGCAAGGGAATACACAATGAGTGGTAGGACCCTAGGAAGTACAGAGGGCCAGAGGGACCTTGGTGTACATGTACATAGATCCCTGAAGGCAGCGGAACAGGTAGATAAGGTGGTTAAAAAGGCATATGGGATACTTGCCTTCATTAGCTGAGGCATAGAATATAAGAGCAGGGAGGTTATGATGGAGCTGTACAAAACGCTGGTGAGGCCACAGCTGGAGTACTGTGTGCAGTTCTGGTCGCCTCACTATAGGAAGGATGTGATTTCTTTGGAGAGGGTGCAGAGAAGATTCACCAGGATGTTACCTGGGATGGAGCGCCTCAGCTATGAAGAAAGACTAAACAGGCTGGGGTTGTTTTCCTTGGAGCAAAGAAGGCTGAGGGGGGACCTGATTGAGGTGTACAAAATGATGAGGGGCATAGATAGGGTAGATAAAGAGGAACTTTTCCCCTTAGTAGGGGGGTCAATAACAAGGGGGCATAGATTCAGGGTAAGGGGCAGGAGATTTAGAGGGGATTTGAGGAGGAACTTTTTCACCCAGAGGGTGGTTGGAATGTGGAACTCAATGCCTAAAAGGGTGGTAGAGGCAGGAACCCTCACAACATTCAAGAAGCATTTGGATGAGCACTTGAAATGCCATTGCATACAAGGCTATGGACCAAATGCTGGAAAATGGGATTAGACTGGACAGGGATGGATGGGCGGCGCAGACACGATGGGCCGAAGGGCCTCTTTCTGTGCTGTAAAACTCTATGACTCTATGACTCTATTGTTCCATCGCTCTTTGCCATATCGCCGGAGCCGATGCTACTCCGAATACCAATCGATGATACTGGTAACGACCTTTGTGAGTGTTTATCGTGAGATACTTCCGAGAGGACTCTTCAACCTCCATCTGCAAATATGCTTGTGCTAGGTCAATTTTTGTAAAACGCTTCCCTCCAGACAGTGAGGCGAAGATGTCTTCTATCCTTGGAAGAGGATATTGTACTGTGTGAAGGACTGGGTTCACCATCACCTTGAAATCTCCACAGATGCGAATCTTCCTTGGCTCCCCGGACTTATTGCTTAACGTTTTCTTCATGACAGGAATGATGGGTGTCGCCCACTCGCTCCAGTCGACCTTAGACAACACGCCCGCCTTCTCCAGATTCTCCAGCTCTGCCTCGACGGCTGGGCGAATTGCATATGGTACCGGTCTTGCTTTGAAAAACTTGGGAACTGCATTCACTTCTATTTTTATCGAGGCGGTTACGCCTTTAAGCGTGACCAGTTCTTGTTGAAATACCTCTTTGGCGTTAGCTAAGATTGTTGACAATCATCCAGGAGTGACGTCTTCATCTTTTTTACCGTCCACCGTCATTGCATGAATGGAGTGCCAATCTAAGTTTATCTTCCTGATCCATTCCCGTCCCAATAACGGTGGTCCACCATTTGGCAGTATGTAGAGATACAATTTCCGTATTTTCTTGCCGTTGTATTCGACAGGCACCCTTATTTTTCCTCTGGGGTATACTTTTTGCCCCGTATACGTCGTCAAGATGATGGATGTCTCTCTCAAGGGTATGTGTGACAATAGCCACTCGTAGTCTCGTCGATTCATGACGGTTAGCGCTGATCCTGTATCCAATTCCATTTTAACTTGGGACCCTGCTATCGTGAGGGTGACCCAAATGGTTCGGTGATCCTCTTTTGCGATTACATTGTGAAGTTTGAGACAGCTTAGTCTCCTGTTCCCGGATTCACTATCGCTCATCTGGTCTTCGGAACTACGGTCCGTCATCTTTTGTACTTTCTTGTATGGTTCCTTAGTAGCCTTTTTGTTGTCGCTGGTCTTCTTCCCAGACCTGCAAACTCGTGCAATGTGTCCCATCTTCCCACATTGCCTGCATATTTTGTCTTTGGACCAGCAGTCCTTCTGGTCATGGTTAGTTCTGCCGCAGCGATAACATTTTGCAAATCCCCGTGTCATTTCGTGGATGCCGTATTCCTGTGGTTTTTGTTGAATTTCTGCAGCTCCCCTGGCTGCTGCTTCATACGATACTGCCACGCTGAAAGCCTTATCTAGCGTCAGCTCTTTCTCTGAGAGTAACTTCTTCTGTGTTCCTTCACTCAGGAGTCCACAGACAAATTTGTCCCGTAGGGTATCTGCCAGTCCTGCTCCGAACTGGCAGTGCTTTGATAGCTTGCGTAGTTCCATAAGATACTCAGCATTGCTCTCATCTTTGTGCTGAGTTCTCCTGTGGAATTTAAATCTTTCTGCTATCAACAGCGGTGCAGGGTTTAGGTGTTCCTGTAGGACAGCAACAATTTCGTTAAAACTCTTCGCCTTCGGTTTGGCTGGAGTAATCAGGTCCCGCAATAGGCCGTACGTTCTAGCGCCCATTAAGTTTAGCAATATCGATGCCTTTTTCTCCTCCGCTATTTCGTTTGCCTCGAAATATACCTCGACTCTTTCCACATACGTGGTCCAGTCCTCTATTGTATTATCAAAAGCAGTGATACAGCCAGTCTTCGGCATCTTGCAAATCTAAAATGGCACCTCCCGCGCTTTGCCTTCTTCCCCGATTTAACAAAATGGCGCCTCCCGCGCTTTGCCGTCTTCCCCGCTGATTAAGATGGCGCCTCCCGCGCTTTGCCTTCTTCCCCGCTGTTGTTAGCACTGCTTTCCACGGTTTCTTGCGCGTTTAATATATATATATATTTTTTTATTATTTTCCTGTCGTGGAACAACCCTGTGGGACTCTTGGCTCCCTCTTCGCGGGTCTATACGCAGCCCGGCTTCGTAGCACCGGCCGCGCCCTGTGTGCTCCACCCTCTCTCTCTCTTCTTCCCGACAACGCTGCTCGGCCCCGTTGCAAACCACCCGCTCGAGTTCGCGACCGCCGCAGCCCAGGAAGGATCAGTGCACTACCTGCCACCAGCCCGATTAGCTGAAGCACCGTCGACAGGAACCAGGCCCCGCATCCGACAGCTTCTCCAGCAATCTTCAACTCCGCAACACAGGGCGGATGCCCACGGTCGACGCCCGTTTCTACTGCCTCTTACTTTCTTTTCTTTCTGACCTCGACCTCTGCTCACTTCGCTATAGGAATGGATCCCAGGAGGTGGTGCAGACTGTAGGTAGGTTCGTATCTGCTCGTCGCCAGTATTACGTCCGTGAATGATTGAGACACGGACAGCAGGAGTGGAACAAAATAAGTCTTTACTGATGGAAGTCAATAGTGAAACTGAAAACAACAGAGGCTCACTAGCGCCTTTTATACAGGGGTGGTCACTGCCGGAACTGCAGTCTGAGACCAGTTATTCTATTAAAAGTACATACACAACAACAACCCTCCGAGATCTCTGCACTCCTCCAATTCTGGCCTCTTGCGCATTCCAGATTTTAATCGCTCCACCATTGGCGGCCGTGCCTTCAGCTGCCTGGGCCTGAAGCTCTGGGACTCTCTCCCTAAACTTCCGCCTCTCTACCTCCCTCTCTTCGATTAGAAAACAATCTGTATTCTTGAAGTGGGACAATGCCGATTGTGTGATTAATTAGGAAGTTTCGTGTCTCTGGATGAATATCGAATGAGCGGCTTCTGTAGCACTCGGCAGCTGGATGTCTGCTGTCAGCTGATGTCACTTAAGAACTTTGGTTGGGGGAAGAAAACGTCTTAAATTAGTATCAAAGAAATGGATATCTGAGAACCATATATTAATATAAATAAGCTTACATTGGTTTTGAGTTTTGAATTTTATTTGTTAAAATCCTTACATTGTATTGACACTTGAGTAATTTTCTCAACTTTATCGATGTTTGAATTTATTCATCCTGTGATGTGGGATTGTAAGATGTAGAACAGATTAGTAACAGGTCATAGTTAGGCTCCTTTCAGTTAGTAAAATGATTAAGCAGCTACAGGCCTAATGATCTGTGCACAAGGAAGCTTGTGTTTGGTGCATGGAGCTTAGCTAAGTTGTAAAAATATAAAATATAACACGAGTGCTTAAATCCCAGCAGTGAGGGAGTTTCCTGTCTCCACTCACACACAGCTCATTCTGCCAAGGATTTGAGTGTCAGTAATTAAATACTTTCACTGTCCAAAACTGTATTGATATCTGGGAACAGCTGAGGGGATTTTACTAGAGGTAAGTAACTCCATTAACCCATCGTTAGTTATTGTAAGATTACCAAATCACACAGTTTATATGTTTATAATATATAAAAAATCTTATATCTGCTTATACTTCCTGTCTGCAGCAATTCTCTTTTACTGTTACCTTTTTCCATTATAACATCTTACATCCACTTTTACATGCGTTTTACCATGTAAGCTCACCCTCTGATGGCCCAATCTGGCCACCGGGTAACCACGATTCTCCGAAGTTGCTTTCTGAACTTGTTTTTATCTGCCAATTCCCCCCTCGGCAACTGATAACAGAATTACATATTCCCACAATGACATGATCATGTTTATCAGTTGTTTTTTGTGTCCTTTAATCTTTCATTAAAGATCACTTGAAGGCCTAGTCTTGCCCCAAAAGCCTGGACATAGATTTGATATTTATGCTCAGGCCTGTGACTCTGTGAGCAGAATTTGGATTGTGCCGACTACCTAATTCCCCAGGCTGAGCCAGTGATATTGAGGCAACGGTTTCTTTACACTCAACTTTCTGCTTAATACTTTTCTTCAAATAAATTTGAGAAACAAGAGGGCACGTTTCCAACGCTCCCCCGAGTACAATTTATATCGAGTGCGTCTCCGTCAATGTGTGTCTGTGTGAAAGAGTGGAAAAAATGACAAAGTACGAATTACACATCTGTTGTAGCTTTTGTTTCTGTTCTGTGAACGTCAACAAATGTTTTAAATAGAGAGGGGAGAGAGAGAGGCAGAGAGAGAGAGACAGAGAGGGAGAGACAGAGAGTGAGGGCGAGAGAGAGAGAGAGAGAGAGAGGGCAAGAGAGAGAGACAGAGAGCGGGCGAGAGAGGCAGAGAGAGAGAGAGAGGGCGAGAGAGAGAGAGAGAGAGAGAGAGACAGTGAGAGAGAGAGAGGGTGAGAGAGAGACAGAGGGCGAGAGAGAGAGAGAGAGAGGGAGAGAGAGAGAGAGAGAGAGAGTGAGAGAGAAAGAGGGTGAGAGAGAGAGAGACAGAGAGAGAGTGAGAGAGAGAGAGGGTGAGAGAGAGAGAGAGAGGGCAAGAGAGAGAGAGAGAGAGGGTGAGAGAGAGAGAGACAGAGGGCGAGAGAGAGAGAGAGAGAGAGTGAGAGAGAGAAAGGGTGAGAGAGAGAGAGACAGAGGGCGAGAGAGAGAGAGAGAGAGGGTGAGAGACAGAGGGAGAGAGAGGGAGAGACAGAGGGAGAGAGAGGGACAGAGAGAGAGAGACAGAGAGGGAGAGAGAGGCAGAGAGGGAGAGAGAGGGTGAGAGACAGAGAGAGAGAGAGAGAGAGGGCGAGAGAGAGAGACAGAGAGAGAGTGAGAGAGAGAGAGGGTGAGAGAGAGAGAGAGAGAGGGCAAGAGAGAGCGAGAGAGAGAGAGACAGAGAGAGAGTGAGAGAGAGAGAAGGTGAGAGAGAGAGAGACAGAGGGCGAGAGAGAAAGAGAGAGAGACAGAGAGAGAGAGAGAGGGTGAGAGACAGAGAGAGAGAGAGAGGGCAAGAGAGAGAGGGCAAGAGAGAGAGAGAGAGAGGGTGAGAGACAGAGGGAGAGAGAGAGGGAGAGACAGAGGGAGAGAGAGAGACAGAGAGAGAGAGACAGAGAGGGAGAGAGAGGCAGAGAGGGAGAGAGAAAGGGTGAGAGACAGAGAGGGTGAGAGACAGAGGGAGAGAGAGAGGGTGAGAGAGAGAGAGAGGGCAAGAGAGAGAGAGGGTGAGAGAGAGAGAGGGCAAGAGAGAGAGACAGAGAGAGAGAGAGGGAGAGACAGAGAGATTGTCCATATAAATAACATCCATAGACACGCCCTTATCTATCACATTAGTGACCTCCTCAAAAAATTCAACTAGGTTAGTTAGTCATGACTTCCCCGTTGGAAACCCATGCTGCTGTCTCTGACCAGCTCATATTGTCCACGGTCGGGGATAGGAAGGGAACATGAGTGGTTGGGGGAGAGGATGGGAAGGGAGCCACTCAGGGCAACGTTTTCTCTGCAACCCCCACCCCAAATGCAGTTGGGTGGTTGCTTTTGCACCACCTACCGTCTGATAGGCAAGACAGACAGACAGACAGACAGACAGAAAGAGAGAAGCAGCAAAGGAGAGAGAGTCAAAAAGGAAAGTTAAAGGAAAGGAAGCAGGAAAGGAAAGCTGAGACGGAAGCAGGAGAGACATTCCTGTGTTCACACTTATAATGAAAACTGTTGATGTAAAGTTCTCAGGCTGTAATTACACCCTCTGCCCAGTGAAGGTGCTGCAGCGCCACCACTGGTGGGAGGGTGCAATTACAGTGTGACAAGTTTACATAGCCAGTTTCCATTCTAAATGTGGAGATAGGAATTCATAATGGAAATATAAAAATAAGGACAAAATGCATAACTTTACACTTTGTTTTGAGTACCTGTGTACGTGCCATGGGAAACCATAAGAAATAGGAGCAGGAGTCGGCCATTTGGCCCCTCGAGCCTGCTCCGCCATTCAATAAGATCATGGCTGATCTGATCTTGGCCTCAACTCCACTTTCCCGCTCTCTCCCCATAACCCTTGACCCCACTGTAGTTCAAATATCTGTCAATCTCTGCCTTGAATATATTCACTGACTCCGCCTCCACAGCTCTCTGGGGTAGAGAATTCCAAAGATTCACGACCCTCTGAGAAGAAATTCCTCCTCATCTCCGTTTTAAATGGGCGACCCCTTATTCTGAAATTATGCCCCTAGTTCTAGATTCCCCCACCAGGGGAAACATCCTCTCAGCATCCACCCTGTCAATCCCCCCTCAGAATCTTATATGTTTCAATAAGATCCCCTCTCATTCTTCTAAACTCCAATGTGTATAGGCCCAACCTGCTCAACCTTTCTTCATAAGAACATAAGAACATAAGAAGTAGGAGCAGGAGTAGGCCACATGGCCCCTCGGGCCTGCTCCGCCATTCAATAGGATCATGGCTGATCCGAATCTCGACTCACGTCCACTTCCCTGCCCGCTCCCCGTAACCCCTAATTCCCTTATCAGGAAACTGTCTACGTTTTAAATTTATTTAATGTCGCAGCTTCCACAGCTCTCTGGGGTAGCAAATTCCATAGATTTACTACCCTCTGAGTGAAGAAGTTTCTCCTCATCTCAGTTTTGAAAGGGCAGCCCCTTATTCTAAGATTATGCCCCCTAGTTCTATTCTCACCCATCAGTGGAAACATCCTCCCCGCATCCACCCGATCAAGCCCCCTCACAATCTTATATGTTTCAATAAGATCGCCTCTCATTCTTCTGAACTCCAATGAGTAGAGGCCCAACCTACTCAACCTTTCCTCATACGTCAACCCCTTCATCTCCGGAATCAACCGAGTGAACCTTCTCTGAACCGCCTCGAGAGCAAGTATATCTTTTCTTAAATATGGAAACCAAAACTGTACGCAGTATTCCAGGTGTGGTCTCCCCAGTACCCTGTATAACTGCAGCAAGACTTCCCTGTTTTTATACTCCATCCCCCTCGCAATAAAAGCCAAGATTCCATTGGCCTTCCTGATCACCTGCTGCACCTGCATACTAACTTTTTGTGTTTCATGCACCAGGACCCCCAGATCCCTTTGTACTGTAGCACTTTGCAGTTTCTCTCCATTTAGATAATAACTTGCTCTTTGATTTTTTCTGCCAAAGTGCATAACCTCACACTTTCCAATATTATACTCCATCTGCCAAATTTTTGCCCACTCACTTAACCTCTCTATATCCCTTTGCAGACTCTTTGTGTCCTCCTCACAACTTGCTTTCCCACCTATCTTTGTATCATCAGCAAATTTGGCAACAGTACACTCGGTCCCTTCATCCAAGTCATTAATATAGATTGTAAATAGTTGAGGCCCCGGCACTGATCCCTGTGGCACCCCACTAGTTACAGTTTGCCAACCTGAAAATGACCCATTTATCCCGACTTTTTTTTCTGTTAGTTAGCCAATCCTCTATCCATGCTAATATATTACCCCCAACCCTGTGAGCTCTTATCTTGTTATGTGACACCTTATCGAATGCCTTCTGGAAATCCAAATACACTACATCTACTGGTTCCCCTTTATCCACCCTGCTTGTTACATCCTCAAAGAACTCTAGTAAATTTGTCAAACACGATTTCCCTTTCATAAAACCATGTTGACTCTGCTTGATTGTATTATGATTTTCTATTACTTCCTTAATAATGGATTCCAGCATTTTCTGAATGACAGATGTTAGGCTAACTGGCCTATAGTTTCCTGCTTTCTGCCTTCCTCCTTTCTTGAGTAGGGGCGTAATATTTGCGGTTTTCCAATCTACTGGGACCTCTCCAGAATCCAGGGAATTTTGGTAGATTACAACCAACGCTTCCACTATCTCTGCAGCCACTTCTTTTAAGACCCTAGGATGTTGGCCATCAGGTCCAGGGGACTTGTCCACCTTTAGTCCCATTAGTTTGCCTAGCACTTTTTCTCCAGTGAAAGTGATTGTTTTAAGTCCCCCCCTCCCTATAACCCCTTGATTATCAATTTATTATTGGGATGCTTTTAGTGTCTTCTACCGTGAAGACTGATACAAAATATTTGTTCAAAGTCTCTGCCATTTCCCTGTTTCCCATTATTAATTCCCCACTCTCATCCTCTAAGGGACCAACGTTTACTTTAGCTACTCTCTTCCTTTTTATATACCTGTAAAAGCTCTTATTGTCTGTTTTTATAGTTTTTGCTAATTTTCTTTCATAATCTATCTTCTCCCTCTTTATTATTTTTTTAGTCATCTTTTGCTGGTTTCTAAAAATTTCCCAATCCTCTGGCCTATCACTAATCTTCACAACATTGTATGCCTTTTCTTTCAATTTGATACCATCCTTAACTTCCTTGGTTAGCCACGGATGGTTCATCCTTCTCATAGAGTCTTTCTTATTCACTGGAATAAATCTTTGCTGAGAGTTATGAAATATCTCCTTAAATGTCTGCCACTACTTATCTACTGTTTTACCCTTTAATCTATTTTCCCAGTCACTTTAGCCAACTCTGTCTTCATACCTTTGTAATTGCCTTTATTTAAGTTTAGGACACTAGTTTCAGACCCAAGTTTCTCACCCTCAAACTGAATTTAAAATTCTGTCATGCTATGATCACTCTTCCCTGGAGGATCCTTTACTATGAGATCATTAATTAATCCTGTCTCATTACACATTACCAGATCTAAAATAGCCTGCTCCCTGGTGGTTCCACAATGTATTGTTCTAAGAAACCATCCCGAAAACATTCTATGAACTTGTCCTCAAGGCTACCCTTGCCAATTTGATTTCTCCAATCTATATGAAGATTAAAATCGCCCATGATTATCACAGTACCTTTGTTACAAGCCCCTATTATTTCTTGATTTATACTCTGTCCTACAGTGTAGCTACTGTTTGGGGGCCTGTAGACCACGCCCACTAGTGACTTATTTCCCTTACTATTTCTTATCTCCACCCAAACTAATTCTACATCTTGATCTTCTGAGCCAGTATCATTTCTCACTACTTCACTGATCTCATCCTTTATTAACAGAGCTACCCCACCTCCTTTTCCTTTCTGCCTATCCTTCCGAAATGTCAAATACTCAACTAGTAGATCATAAAATATTAGCGGCTCTCAAATAACACATCACAGACGTTTGAATTGATCCTGTTTATTAATGGCCACGGCCCCTGTGATAAATAAACCGAAGGTACCAAATATCTAAACAGTCATTGTAAAACTTTTCCACATATTAAAGGGACACCTCTCATCATAGAAACATAGAAACATAGATGATAGGAGCAGGAGTAGGCCATTCGGCCCCTCGAGCCCGCTCTGCCATTCAATGAGATCATGGCTGATCATCCAAATTCAGTACCCTGTCCCTGCCTTCTCCCCATATCCCTTTAGACTTAAGAAATATATCTAACTCCTTCTTGAATATATTTAATGAATTGGCCTCCACTGCCTTCTGTGGTAGAGAATTCCATGTAAATCTTGACTTGGTATTGACTTGGATAGAGAACTGGTTGGCAGACAGAAAGCAAAGCGTTGGAATAAACGGCTCTTTTTCCGAGTGGCAGGCAGTGACTAGTGGGGTACCACAGGGATCGGTCCTTGGACCCCAGCTATTCACAATATATATTAATGATCTGGACGAGGGAACTAGATGTAATATCTCCAAGTTTGCAGACGACACAAAGCTGAGTGGGCTTGTGTGCTGTGAGGAGGATGCTGAGAAACTCCAGTATGATTTGGACAGGTTGGGTGATTGGGCAGAAGCATGGCAGATGCAATATAACGTGGATAAATGCGAGGTTATCCACTTTGGTGGCAAAAACAGGAAGGCAGATTATTATCTAAATGGCAATAGATTGGGAGAAGGGGAAGTGCAACGAGACCTGGGCATCCTTGTGCACCAGTCGCTGAAGGTAAGCATGCAGGTGCAGCAGGCGGTTAAGAAGGCAAATGGTATGTTGGCCTTCGTAGCGAAAGGGTTTGAGTACAGGAACAAGGATGTCTTGCTGCAGTTGTACAGGGCCTTGGTGAGGTCACATCTTGAGTATTGTGTGCAGTTTTGGTCGCCTTATCTGAGGAAGGATGCTCTTGCCATGGAAAGAGTGCAGCGAAGATTCACCAGGCTGATACCTGGGATGGCAGGAATGACGTATGAGGAGAGATTGGTCAATTGAGTTTGTACTCGCTGGAGTTTAGAAGAATGAGAGGGGATCTCATCGAAACTTATAAAATTCTAACAGGACTAGACAGACTAGATGCTGGAAGGATGTTCCAAATGGTCGGGGGGTCCAGAACCAGGGGTCACAGTCTAAGGATAAGGGGTAGGCCATTTAGGACAGAGATGAGGAGGAATTTCTTCACCCAGAGAGTGGTGAACCTGTGGAATTCTCTGCCAGAGAAGGCAGTAGAGGCCAATTCATTAAATATATTCAAGAAGGAGTTGGATATATTTCTTAAGACTAAAGGGATCTAGGGATATGGAGAGAAGGCAGGAACAGGGTACTGAATTTGGATGATCAGCCATGATCTTATTGAATGGCAGAGCAGGCTCGAGGGGCCGAATGGCCTACTCCTGCTCCTATCTTCTATGTTTCTATGTTTCTAAATCCATGTTGACTTTGTCCGATCCTGTCACTGTTTTCCAAGTGCTCTGCTATTACATCTTTTATAATGGACTCTAGCATTTTCCCCACGACCGATGTCAGGCTTACCGGTCTGTAATTCCCCATTTTCTCTCTCCCACCTTTTTTAAATAGTGGGATTACATTAGCTACCCTCCAAATCATGGGAACTGTGCCAGAGTATATAGAATTTTGGAAGATGACCAGCAATGCATCTACTATTTCTAGGGCCACTTCCTTAAGTACCCTAGGATGTAGATTATTATGTCCTGGGGATTTATCGGCCTTCAATCCCGTCAATTTCCCCAACAACATTTCCCTACAAATACTGATTTCATTCAGTTCCTCCCTCTCACTAGACCCTATGTTCCTCGACATCTCTGGGAGGTTATTTGTGTCCTCCTTTGTGAAGACAGAACCAAAGTATGTATTTAATTGGTCAGCTATTTCTTTGTTCCCCATTATAAATTCCCCTGATTCTGACTGCAAGGGACCTACGCTTGACTTCACCAATCTTTTTCTCTTCACATATCTATAGAAGCTTTTACGGTCAGTTTTTATGTTCCCTGCAAGGTTACTCTCATACTCTATTTTCCCCCTCTTAATGAATCCTTTTGTCCTCATTTGCTGAATCCTAAACTGCTCCCAATCCTCAGATTTGCTGCTTTTTCTGGCCAATTTATATGTCCTCTCTTTGGATCTTATACTATCCCTAATTTCCCTTGTTAGCCACGGTTGCACCACCATTTTTGTTTTATTTTTATGCCAGACAGGGATGAACAAATTCTGTAGTTCATCCATGCAATCTTTAAATGTTTGCCATTGCCTATCCACCATCAACCCTTTAAGTAACATTCCCCAATCCATCCTAGCCAACTTGCGCCTCATACCATCATAGTTTGCTTTATTTAAATTCAGGACCCTCGTCTCTGAGTCAACTACTTCAATCTCCCTCTTAATGAAGAATTCTATCATATCATGATCGCTCCTCCCCAAGGGGCCTCACACAACAAGATTGCTAATGAATCCTTTCTCATTACATAATACCCAGTCTAAGATGGCCTGATCTCCAGTTGGTTCCTTGACATATTGGTCCAGGAAACCATCCTGTATACACTCTAGGAATTCCTCCTCCACAGTATTGTTACTAATTTGGCTAGCCCAATCTATATGTAGATTAAAGTCACCCATGATAACTGCTGTGCCCTTATTGCACGCATCTCTAATTTCCTGTTTAATGCCATCCCCAACCTCAGCATTACTGTTTGGGGGTCTGTACACCACTCCCACTAACGTTTTCTGCCCCTTGGTATTTAGAGTCATAGGGTCATAGAGTCATACAGCACGGATAGAGGCCCTTCGGCCCATCGTGTCCGTGCCGGCCATCAAGCCCTGTCTAATCTAATCCCATATTCCAGCATTTGGTCCGTAGCCTTGTATGTTATGGCATTTCAAGTGCTCATCCAAATGCTTCTTAAATGTTGTGAGGGTTCCTGCCTCCACAACCCTTTCAGGCAGTGAGTTCCAGACTCCAACCACCCTCTGGGTGAAAAAGTTCTTTCTCAAATCCCCTCTAAACCTCCCGCCCTTTACCTTGAATCTATGCCCCCTAGTTATTGACCCTTCTACTAAGGGAAAAAGCACCTCAGTATCCATCCTATCTATGCCCCTCATAATTTTTTACACCTCAATCATGTCCCCCCTCAGCCTCCTCTGCTCCAAGGAAAACAAACCCAATCTGCCCAGTCTCTCTTCATAGCTGAAGCGCTCCAGCCCTGGTAACACCCTGGTGAATCTCCTCTGCACCCTCTCCAAAGCGATCACATCCTTCCTGTAGTGTGGCGACCAGAACTGCACACAGTATTCCAGCTGTGGCCTAACCAGTGTTTTATACAGCTCCATCATAACCTCCTTGCTCTTATATTCTATGCCTCGGCTAATGAAGGCAAGTATCCCATATGCCTTTTTTACCACCTTATCCACCTGTTCCGCCGCCTTCAGGGATCTGTGTACTTGCACACCCAGATCCCTCTGCCCCTCCGTCTTGCCGAGGGTCTTACCATTCATTGTGTATTCCCTTGCCTTGTTAGTCCCCCCAAAGTGCATCACCTCGCACTTTTCCGGGTTAAATTCCATTTGCCACTGTTCCGCCCATCTGACCAACCCATCGATATCGTCCTGCAGACTGAGGCTACCCTCCTCGCTATTTACCACCCTACCAATTTTAGTATCATCCGCGAACTTACTGATCATACCTTTTACATTCATACCCAAGTCATTAATGTAGACCACAAACAGCAAGGGACCCAGCACCGATCCCTGTGGCACCCTACTGGCCACAGGCTTCCAGTCACAAAAACAACCTTCGACCATCACCCTCTGCCTTCTGCCACTAAGCCAGTTTTGTATCCAATGTGCCAAGGCACCCTGGATTCCATGGGCTCTTACCTTCTTGACCAGTCTCCTGTGCGGGACTTTATCGAAGGCCTTACTGAAATCCATGTATACCACATCCACTGCGTTACCCTCATCCACACACCTAGTCACCCCCTCAAAAAATTCAATCAAATTAGTCAGACATGATCTTCCCTTGACAAAGCCATGTTGACTATCCCTGATTAATCCTTGTCTCTCCAAGTGGAGACTAATTTTGTCCCTCAGAATTTTTTCCAATAATTTTCCTACCACTGATGTTAGGCTCACTGGCCTGTAGTTCCCCGGTTTTTCCCTACTTCCCTTCTTGAATAATGGTACTACATTAGCGGTTCTCCAGTCCTCTGGCACATCCCCTGTGGCCAGAGAGGTCCTGAATATATGTGTTAGAGCCCCCGCAATCTCTTCCTTTGCCTCACACAGCAGCCTGGGATACATTTCATCCGGGCCTGGGGATTTATCCATTTTTAGGCCATCTAAAACCGCCAATACCTCCTCCCTCTCGATGTTAATATATTCGAGCATATCACAGTCCCCCCGCCCTATTTCTATGTCTACATTGTCCTCCTCCATAGTGAAAACAGATGCAAAAAATTCATTTAGAACCCCTCCTACATCTTCCGGCTCCACACACAGATTGCCACTTTTGTCCCTAATGGGCCCTATTTTTTCCCTAGTTATCCTCTTACCCTTAATATACTTATAAAACATCTTAGGATTTTCCTTTATTTTGCTCGCCAGTGTTATTTCATGGCCCCTCCTTGATCTCCTAATTTCTTTTTTAAGTATCCCCCTGCACTTTTTGTACTCCTCTAGGGCTTCCTCCGTCTTTAGCCTTTTGTATCTGCCAAAAGCCCTCCTTTTTTTTCTAATCCATTCTCGTATATCCCCTGACATCCAAGGTTCCCTGTGGTTTTTGGAACCACCCTTGACCTTTACGGGAACATGTTGCCATTGTATGATCTCAATCTCCCTTCTGAAAGCCTCCCATTGCTCCGATGCGGATTTTCCTACAAGTAGCTGATCCCAGTCCATTTTGGCCAGATCCTGCCTTATCCTATTAAAATCGGCCTTCCCCCAATTTAGAACCTTTATTTCCGGCCCATCCCTGTCTTTTTCCATGACCACCTTAAATCTCACCATATTATGGTCACTGTCACCAAAGTGCTCACCTACTAGCACTTTTTCCACTTGGCCGGCCACATTCCCTAGAATTAGGTCCAGTACCGCCCCCTCTCTTGTAGGACTTTCTACATGCTGGCTCAAAAAGCTCTCCTGGATGCACTTTAAGAATTCTACACCCTCTGAGCCTTTCACACTTTGACTATCCCAGTTAATATTGGGGAAGTTGAAATCCCCCATTATTATTACCCTATTATTTGCACATTCCTCTGAGATTTGCCTACATATCTGTTCCTCTATCTCCCCCTGACTGTTTGGAGGCCTATAGTACACTCCCAGCAAAGTGCTTGCCCCCTTTTTGTTTTTAAGCTCCACCCATATGGCCTCATTAGAGGAACCTGCTAATATATCATCCCTCCTTACAGCAGTAATTGACTCCTTAATTAATATTGCGACACCCCCTCCTCTTTTGCCTCCCCCTCTGTCTCTCCTGAAGATTCTGTACCCCGGAATATTGAGCTGCCAGTCTTGCCCCTCCCTCAACCATGTCTCCATGATAGCAACAATATCATACTCCCATGTGTTTATCAACACCTTCAGTTCATCCACCTTATTTGCAAGACTCCTTGCATTAAAATAGATGCCATCCAGCCTTGCCCTTGTATATTTGCCCTGTCTACCAAGCTGACTTGTTCTTTTCTCTATAATTGGCAGCACATCACCCCCTATTTCAGCTCCCCTCTGTATCCCATCCCCCTGCCAAGTTAGTTTAAACCCCCCCCAACAGTGCTAGCAAACCTCCCTGCAAGGATATTTGTCCCGCTCTGGTTCAGGTGCAACCCGTCCGACTTGTACAAGTCCCACCTTTCCCAGAAGCAGGCCCAGTGATCCAGGAAACTAAAACCCTCCCTCCGACACCAACTCTTCAGCCACGCATTCATCTGCACTATCCTCCTATTCCTATATTTCTCAGCTCTACCCATACAGATTCCGCATCATCAGAGCTAATATCCTTCCTTACTATTGTGTTAATCTCCTCTTTAACCAGCAGTGCTACCCCACCTCCTTTTCCCTTTTGCCTGTCCTTCCTGAATATTGAATACCCCTGGATGTTGAATTCCCAGCCTTGGTCACCCTGGAGCCATGTCACCGTAATCCCAATTATATCATATCCGTTTACATCTATTTGCGCAGCTAATTCATCCACCCATCAGGGGGAGAGGGAGGGGGAGAAAGGGTGAGGGGGTGAGAGAGAGAGAGGGAGGGGGACATAGTGGGAAAGAGGGGGAGAGAGAGGGGAAGAGGGAGGGGGCGAGGGGGAGGGGGAGAGGGAGAGAGGGAGGGGGAGAGAGGGAGGGGGATAGAGGGAGGGGGAGAGAGGGAGGGGGAGAGAGGGAGGGGAGAGAGGGAGGGGGAGAGAGGGAGGGGGAGAGAGGGAGGGGGAGAGAGGGAGGGGAGAGGGAGGAGAGAGAGAGAGGGGGAGAGAGGGAGGGGAGAGAGGGAGGGGAGAGAGGGAGGGGGAGAGAGAGAGAGGGAGGGGGAAAAAGAGGGAAAGAGGGGGAGAGAGAGGGTAAGAGGGAGGGGGAGAGGGGAGACAGAGGGGAAGAGGGGGAGAAGGAGATGGAGAGGAAGAGGGGGAGAGGAAGAGGGGGGAGAGGGGAGAGGGAGGGGGAAAGACGGGGAGAGAGGAGAGAGGGAGGGGGAGAGAGGGAGGGAGGAGGAGAGGGAGGGGGAGAGGGAGGGGGAGGAAGGGGGAGAGGGAGGGGGAGGGGGTGAGGGGGAGAGCGAGAGGAAGAGGGGGAGAGGGAGGGGGAGAGGGAGGGAGGGGGAGAGGGAGGGGAGAAAGGGGGAGAGGGAGGGGGAGAGAGGGGCGAGGGAGGGAGATGGGGAGAGGGGGAGTGGGGGAGAAGGGGACGGGGAGAGGGAGAGGAGAGGAGGAGAGGGAGGGGGAAAGGGGGCGATTTCCAGAGTGTGGGGTCCAGGCGGCTGAAGGCACAGCCACCAATGTGGAGCGAAGGGAAGAGGAACGGTGCATATGGTGACTGTAAATATGTTTTTATGGGATGGGTTTCTAGAACTTTCAGCAATGTTTGGAGGGTTGAGGCTGAGAGGGTCGATTAGAGCATTAATGAAGCCGGGCCTCAAGGTGGTGACACCGTTCACTCGGGTTTTGGTGGGGATGTGGGAGAGGTTGGTGGAACAGGCCAATCTCGCAAAAGTGGAAGAAAGCAGGTCTTGTTAAGAGAGTGGATGTGGGGGAGGAAGCTGGATTTGGACTGGAACAGAATAACCCCCGATTCAGGCTGAGATCGTCAGCTGGATATTTTGCTGCATTTTTCACTGGCTGTGAAAATCCTTTCTGGTGTAAAAAAAAAAGCAGTTTTTGTCGAGTAAACCTGTGTGAAATGACATTAGAGCTGTAATCAGACAGACATCTTTCTACATTAAACACACTATGTAAATACATATTGTTGTTAAAAGTTTATAACAAAGCTGGCACATGTTGGTAATGATTTCAGCCCAGTTTATTTCTGGAATGGGATGGAGTGGCTTTAAGAGACTCCCAGCTTCTGCACCAACACAACAAAAGAAAAAGAAAGACTTGCATTTATATAGCGCCTTTCACGACCACCGGACGTCTCAAAGCACTTTACAGCCAATGAAGTACTTTTGAACTGGAGTCACTGTTGTAATGTGGGAAATGTAGCAGCCAATTTGTGCACAGCAAGCTCCCACAAACAGCAATGTGATAATGACCAGATAATCTGTTTTTGTGATGTTGATTGAGGGATAAATATTGGCCAGGACACCGGGGAGAACTCCCCTGCTCTTCTCTGAATTGTGCCATGGGATCTTTTACGTCTGCAGAGGGATTATCACAGGAGGGATTATGAAACAAAATTTGAAACCGAGCCACATAAGATATTAGGACAGGTGACCAGAAGCTTGGTCAAAGAGGTCGGTTTTAAGGAGTGTCTTAAAAGAGGAGAAAGAGGTAGAGAGGTTTAGGGAGGGAATTTCCAGAGCTTAGGGCCCAGGCAGCTGAAGGCACGACCGCCAATGGTGGAGCGATTAAAATAAGGGATGCTCAAGAGGCCAGAATTGGAGGAGCGCAGATATCGTGGGGAGGTGTGGCACCTGGGATACAGTGTAACCGTGCACCGGGGATACAGTGTAACTGGGCACTGGGGATACAGTGTAACCGGGCACCGGGGATACAGTGTAACTGGGCATCTGGGATACAGTGTAACCGGGCACCGGGGATACAGTGTAACCGTGCACCGGGGATACAGTGTAACTGGGCACTGGGGATACAGTGTAACTGGGCACCGGGGATACAGTGTAACCGTGCACCGGGGATACAGTGTGCCCGGGCACTGGGGATACAGTGTAACCGGGCACCGGGGATACAGTGTAACCGGGCACTGGGGATACAGTGCAACCGGGCACTGGGGATACAGTGTAACCGGGCACTGGGGATACAGTGTAACCGGGCACCGGGGATACAGTGTAACCGAGCACCGGGGATACAGTGTAACTGGGCAACGGGGATACAGTGTAACCGGGCACTGGGGATACAGTGTAACCGGGCACCTGGGATACAGTGTAACCGGGCACTGGGGATACAGTGTAACCGGGCACCGGGGATACAGTGTAACCGGGCACCGGGGATACAGTGTAACCGGGCACTGGGGATACAGTGTAACCGGGCACCGGGGATACAGTGTAACCGGGCACTGGGGATACAGTGTAACTGGGCACTGGAGATACAGTGTAACTGGGCACTGGGGATACAGTGTAACCGGGCACTGGGGATAAAGTGTAACCGGGCACCGGGGATACAGTGTAACCGGGCACCGGGGATACAGTGTAACCGGGCACTGGGGATACAGTGTAACTGGGCACTGGGGATACAGTGTAACTGGGCACTGGGGATACAGTGTAACCTGGCACTGGGGATACAGTGTAACTGGACACCGGGGATACAGTGTAACCGGGCACCGGGGATACAGTGCAACCGGGCACCTCGGATACAGTGAAACCGGGCACTGGGGATACAGTGTAACCGGGCACCGGTGATACAGTGTAACCGGGCACTGGGGATACAGTGTAACCGGGCACCGGGGATACAGTGTAACCGGGCACCTGGGATACTGTGTAACCGGGCACTGGGGATACAGTGTAACTGGACACCGGGGATACAGTGTAACCGGGCACCGGGGATACAGTGTAACCGGGCACTGGGGATACAGTGTAACTGGGCACTGGGGATACAGTGTAAATGGGCACTGGGGATACAGTGTAACCGGGCACTGGGGATACAGTGTAACTGGACACCGGGGATACAGTGTAACCGGGCACCGGGGATACAGTGCAACCGGGCACCTGGGATACAGTGAAACCGGGCACTGGGGATACAGTGTAACTGGGCACCGGTGATACAGTGTAACCGGGCACTGGGGATACAGTGTAACCGGGCACCGGGGATACAGTGTAACCGGGCACCGGGGATACAGTGTAACCGGGCACCGGGGATACAGTGTAACCGGGCACTGGCGATACAGTGTAACCGGGCACTGGGGATACAGTGTAACCGGGCACTGGGGATACAGTGTAACCGGGCACTGGGGATACTGTGTAACCGGGCACCGGGGATACAGTGTAACCGGGCACCGGGGGAAACAGTGTAACCGGGCACTGGGGATACAGTGTAACCGGTCACCTGGGATACAGTGTAACCGGGCACTGGGGATACAGTGTAACCGGGCACCGGGGATACAGTGTAACCGGGCACCGGGGATACAGTGTAACCGGGCACCGGGGATACAGTGTAACCGGGCACCGGGGATACAGTGTAACCGGGCACCGGGGATACAGTGTAACCGGGCACTGGGGATACAGAGTAACCGGGCACTGGGGATACAGTGTAACTGGGCACTGGGGATACACTGTAACTGGGCACTGGGGATACAGTGTAACCGGGCACCTGGGATACAGTGTAACCGGGCAGCGGGGATACAGTGTAACCGGGCACTGGGGAGACAGTGTAACCGGGCACTGGGGATACAGTGTAACTGGGCACCGGGGATACAGTGTAACCGGGCACCTGGGGATACAGTGTAACCGGGCACTGGGGATACAGTGTAACCGGGCACCGGGGATACAGTGTAACCGGGCACTGGGGATACAGTGTAACCGGGCACTGGGGATACAGTGTAACCGGGCACTGGGGATACAGTGTAACTGGGCACCGGGGATACAGTGTAACCGGGCACTGGGGATACAGTGTAACCGGGCACCGGGGATACAGTGTAACCGGGCACTGGGGATACAGTGTAACCGGGCACTGGGGATACAGTGTAACCGGGCACCGGGGATACAGTGTAACTGGGCACTGGGGATACAGTGTAACCGGGCACTGGGGATACAGTGTAACCGGGCACCTGGGATACAGTGTAACCGGGCACCGGAGATACAGTGTAATCGGGCACCGGGGATACAGTGTAACCGGGCACCGGGGATACAGTGTAACCGGGCACCGGGGATACAGTGTAACCGGGCACCGGGGATACAGTGTAAACGGGTACTGGGGATACAGTGTAACCGGGCACCGGGGATACAGTGTAACCGGGCACTGGGGATACAGTGTAACCGGGCACCTGGGATAGAGTGTAACCGGGCACTGGGGATACAGTGTGACCAGGCACCTGGGATACAGTGTAACTGGGCACCGGGGATACAGTGTAACCGGGCACCGGGGATACAGTGTAACCGGGCACCGGGGATACAGTGTAACCAGGCACTGGGGATACAGTGTAACCGGGCACTGGGGATACAGTGTAACCGGGCACTGGGGATACAGTGTAACCGGGCACTGGGGATACAGTGTAACCGGACACTGGGGATACAGTGTAACCGGACACTGGAGATACAGTGTAACCGGGCACCGGGTATACAGTGTAACTGGGCACCGGGGATACAGTGTAACTGGGCACCGGGGATACAGTGTAACCGGGGACCGGGGATACAGTGTAACCAGGCACTGAGGATACAGTGTAACCGGGCACTGGGGATACAGTGTAAACGGGAACTGGGGATAAAGTGTAACTGGGCACCGGGGATACAGTGTAACCGGGCACTGGGGATACAGTGTAACCGGGCACTGGGGATACAGTGTAACCGGGCACTGGGGATACAGTGTAACCGGGCACCGGGGATACAGTGTAACTGGGCACTGGGGATACAGTGTAACTGGGCATTGGGGATACAGTGTAACCGGGCACTGGGGATACAGTGTAACTGGGCACTGGGGATACACTGTAACTGGGCACCGGTGATACAGTGTAACCGGGAACTGGGGATAAAGTGTAACTGGGCACCGGGGATACAGTGTAACCGGGCACTGGGGATACAGTGTAACCGGGCACCGGGGATACAGTGTAACCGGGCAATGGGGATACAGTGTAACCAGGCACCTGGGATACAGTGTAACCGGGCACTGGGGATACAGTGTAACCGGGCACTGGGGATACAGTGTAACCGGGCACCGGGGGTACAGTGTAACCGGGCACCGGGGATACAGTGTAACCGGGCACTGGGGATACAGTGTAACCGGGCACCGGGGATACAGCTTAACCGGGCACCGGGGATACAGTGTAACCGGGCACCGGGGATACAGTGTAACCGGGCACTGGGGATACAGTGTAAGCGGGCAGCGGGGATACAGTGCAACTGGGCACTGGGGTTACAGTGTAACTGGGCACTGGGGATACAGTGTAACCGGGCACTGGGGATACAGTGTAACCGGGCACCGGGGATACAGTGCAACTGGGCACTGGGGATACAGGGTAACCGGGCACTGGGGATACAGTGTAACCGGGCACTGGGGATACAGTGTAACCGGGCACTGGTGATACAGTGTAACTGGGCACTGGGGATACAGTGTAACCGGGCACCGGGGATACAGTGTAACCGGGCACTGGGGATACAGTGTAACCGGGCACCGGGGATACAGTGTAACCGGGCACTGGGGATACAGTGTAACCGGGCGCTGGGGATACAGTGTAACCGGGCACCGGGGATACAGTGTAACCGGGCACTGGGGATACAGTATAACCGGGCACTGGGGATACAGTGTAACCAGGCACCTGGGATACAGTGTAACCGGGCACCGGGGATACAGTGTAACCGGGCACCGGGGATACAGTGTAACCGGGCACTGGGGATACAGTGTAACCGGGCACTGGGGATACAGTGTAACCGGGCACTGGGGATACAGTGTAACTGGGCAACGGGGATACAGTGTAACCGGGCACCGGGGATACAGTGTAACCGGGCCCCGGGGATACAGTGTAACCAGGCACTGGGGATACAGTGTAACCGGGCACTGGAGATACAGTGTAACCGGGCACTGGGGATACAGTGTAACCGGGCACTGGGGATACAGTGTAACCGGGCACTGGGGATACAGTGTAACTGGGCAACGGGGATACAGTGTAACCGGGCACCGGGGATACAGTGTAACTGGGCACCGGGGATACAGTGTAACCAGGCACTGGGGATACAGTGTAACCGGGCACTGGAGATACAGTGTAACCGGGCACTGGGTATACAGTGTAACCGGGCACTGGGGATACAGTGTAACCGGGCACTGGGGATACAGTGCAATGGGGCACTGGGGATACAGTGTAACCGGGCACTGGGGATACAGTGTAACCGGGCACTGGGGATACAGTGTAACCGGGCACTGGGGATACAGTGTAACTGGGCAACGGGGATACAGTGTAACCGGGCACTGGAGATACAGTGTAACCGGGCACTGGGTATACAGTGTAACCGGGCACTGGGGATACAGTGTAACCGGGCACTGGGGATACAGTGTAACCGGGCACTGGGGATACAGTGTAACCAGGCACTGGGGATACAGTGTAACTGGGCAACGGGGATACAGTGTAACCGGGCACTGGGGATACAGTGTAACCGGGCACTGGGGATACAGTGTAACCGGGCACTGGGGATACAGTGTAACTGGGCAACGGGGATACAGTGTAACCGGGCACTGGGGATACAGTGTAACCGGGCACTGGGGATACAGTGTAACCGGGCACCGGGGATACAGTGTAACTGGGCACTGGAGATACAGTGTAACTGGGCACTGGGGATACAGTGTAACCGGGCACTGGGGATACAGTGAAACCGGACACTGGGGATACAGTGTAACTGGGCACCGGAGTTACAGTGTAACCGGGCACCGGGGATACAGTGTAACTGGGCACCGGGGATACGGTGTAACCGGGCACTGGGGATACAGTGTAACTGGACACCGGGGATACAGTGTAACCGGGCACCGGGGATACAGTGCAACCGGGCACCTGGGATACAGTGAAACCGGGCACTGGGGATACAGTGTAACTGGGCACCGGTGATACAGTGTAACCGGGCACTGGGGATACAATGTAACCGGGCACCGGGGATACAGTGTAACCGGGCACCGGGGATACAGTGTAACCGGGCACCGGGGATACAGTGTAACCGGGCACTGGCGATACAGTGTAACCGGGCACTGGGGATACAGTGTAACCGGGCACTGGGGATACAGTGTAACCGGGCACTGGGGATACTGTGTAACCGGGCACCGGGGATACAGTGTAACCGGGCACCGGGGAAACAGTGTAACCGGGCACTGGGGATACAGTGTAACCGGTCACCTGGGATACAGTGTAACCGGGCACTGGGGATACAGTGTAACCGGGCACCGGGGATACAGTGTAACCGGGCACCGGGGATACAGTGTAACCGGGCACCGGGGATACAGTGTAACCGGGCACCGGGGATACAGTGTAACCGGGCACTGGGGATACAGAGTAACCGGGCACTGGGGATACAGTGTAACTGGGCACTGGGGATACACTGTAACTGGGCACTGGGGATACAGTGTAACCGGGCACCTGGGATACAGTGTAACCGGGCAGCGGGGATACAGTGTAACCGGGCACTGGGGAGACAGTGTAACCGGGCACTGGGGATACAGTGTAACTGGGCACCGGGGATACAGTGTAACCGGGCACCTGGGGATACAGTGTAACCGGGCACTGGGGATACAGTGTAACCGGGCACCGGGGATACAGTGTAACCGGGCACTGGGGATACAGTGTAACCGGGCACTGGGGATACAGTGTAACCGGGCACTGGGGATACAGTGTAACTGGGCACCGGGGATACAGTGTAACCGGGCACTGGGGATACAGTGTAACCGGGCACCGGGGATACAGTGTAACCGGGCACTGGGGATACAGTGTAACCGGGCACTGGGGATACAGTGTAACCGGGCACCGGGGATACAGTGTAACTGGGCACTGGGGATACAGTGTAACCGGGCACTGGGGATACAGTGTAACCGGGCACCTGGGATACAGTGTAACCGGGCACCGGAGATACAGTGTAATCGGGCACCGGGGATACAGTGTAACCGGGCACCGGGGATACAGTGTAACCGGGCACCGGGGATACAGTGTAACCGGGCACCGGGGATACAGTGTAAACGGGTACTGGGGATACAGTGTAACCGGGCACCGGGGATACAGTGTAACCGGGCACTGGGGATACAGTGTAACCGGGCACCTGGGATAGAGTGTAACCGGGCACTGGGGATACAGTGTGACCAGGCACCTGGGATACAGTGTAACTGGGCACCGGGGATACAGTGTAACCGGGCACCGGGGATACAGTGTAACCGGGCACCGGGGATACAGTGTAACCAGGCACTGGGGATACAGTGTAACCGGGCACTGGGGATACAGTGTAACCGGGCACTGGGGATACAGTGTAACCGGGCACTGGGGATACAGTGTAACCGGACACTGGGGATACAGTGTAACCGGACACTGGAGATACAGTGTAACCGGGCACCGGGTATACAGTGTAACTGGGCACCGGGGATACAGTGTAACTGGGCACCGGGGATACAGTGTAACCGGGGACCGGGGATACAGTGTAACCAGGCACTGAGGATACAGTGTAACCGGGCACTGGGGATACAGTGTAAACGGGAACTGGGGATAAAGTGTAACTGGGCACCGGGGATACAGTGTAACCGGGCACTGGGGATACAGTGTAACCGGGCACTGGGGATACAGTGTAACCGGGCACTGGGGATACAGTGTAACCGGGCACCGGGGATACAGTGTAACTGGGCACTGGGGATACAGTGTAACTGGGCATTGGGGATACAGTGTAACCGGGCACTGGGGATACAGTGTAACTGGGCACTGGGGATACACTGTAACTGGGCACCGGTGATACAGTGTAACCGGGAACTGGGGATAAAGTGTAACTGGGCACCGGGGATACAGTGTAACCGGGCACTGGGGATACAGTGTAACCGGGCACCGGGGATACAGTGTAACCGGGCAATGGGGATACAGTGTAACCAGGCACCTGGGATACAGTGTAACCGGGCACTGGGGATACAGTGTAACCGGGCACTGGGGATACAGTGTAACCGGGCACCGGGGGTACAGTGTAACCGGGCACCGGGGATACAGTGTAACCGGGCACTGGGGATACAGTGTAACCGGGCACCGGGGATACAGCTTAACCGGGCACCGGGGATACAGTGTAACCGGGCACCGGGGATACAGTGTAACCGGGCACTGGGGATACAGTGTAAGCGGGCAGCGGGGATACAGTGCAACTGGGCACTGGGGTTACAGTGTAACTGGGCACTGGGGATACAGTGTAACCGGGCACTGGGGATACAGTGTAACCGGGCACCGGGGATACAGTGCAACTGGGCACTGGGGATACAGGGTAACCGGGCACTGGGGATACAGTGTAACCGGGCACTGGGGATACAGTGTAACCGGGCACTGGTGATACAGTGTAACTGGGCACTGGGGATACAGTGTAACCGGGCACCGGGGATACAGTGTAACCGGGCACTGGGGATACAGTGTAACCGGGCACCGGGGATACAGTGTAACCGGGCACTGGGGATACAGTGTAACCGGGCGCTGGGGATACAGTGTAACCGGGCACCGGGGATACAGTGTAACCGGGCACTGGGGATACAGTGTAACCGGGCACTGGGGATACAGTGTAACCAGGCACCTGGGATACAGTGTAACCGGGCACCGGGGATACAGTGTAACCGGGCACCGGGGATACAGTGTAACCGGGCACTGGGGATACAGTGTAACCGGGCACTGGGGATACAGTGTAACCGGGCACTGGGGATACAGTGTAACTGGGCAACGGGGATACAGTGTAACCGGGCACCGGGGATACAGTGTAACCGGGCCCCGGGGATACAGTGTAACCAGGCACTGGGGATACAGTGTAACCGGGCACTGGAGATACAGTGTAACCGGGCACTGGGGATACAGTGTAACCGGGCACTGGGGATACAGTGTAACCGGGCACTGGGGATACAGTGTAACTGGGCAACGGGGATACAGTGTAACCGGGCACCGGGGATACAGTGTAACTGGGCACCGGGGATACAGTGTAACCAGGCACTGGGGATACAGTGTAACCGGGCACTGGAGATACAGTGTAACCGGGCACTGGGTATACAGTGTAACCGGGCACTGGGGATACAGTGTAACCGGGCACTGGGGATACAGTGCAATGGGGCACTGGGGATACAGTGTAACCGGGCACTGGGGATACAGTGTAACCGGGCACTGGGGATACAGTGTAACCGGGCACTGGGGATACAGTGTAACTGGGCAACGGGGATACAGTGTAACCGGGCACTGGAGATACAGTGTAACCGGGCACTGGGTATACAGTGTAACCGGGCACTGGGGATACAGTGTAACCGGGCACTGGGGATACAGTGTAACCGGGCACTGGGGATACAGTGTAACCAGGCACTGGGGATACAGTGTAACTGGGCAACGGGGATACAGTGTAACCGGGCACTGGGGATACAGTGTAACCGGGCACTGGGGATACAGTGTAACCGGGCACTGGGTATACAGTGTAACCGGGCACTGGGGATATAGTGTAACCAGGCACCTGGGATACATTGTAACTGGGCACCGGGGATACAGTGTAACCGGGCACCGGGGATACAGTGTAACCGGGCACCGGGGATACAGTGTAACCAGGCACTGGGGATACAGTGTAACCGGGCACTGGGGATACAGTGTAACCGGGCACCGGGGATACAGTGTAACTGGGCACCGGGGATACAGTGTAACCGGGCACCAGGGATACAGTGTAACTGGGCACTGGGGATACAGTGTAACTGGGCACCGGGGATACAGTGTAACCGGGCACTGGGGATACAGTGTAACCGGGCACTGGGGATACAGTGTAACCGGACACTGGGGATACAGTGTAACCGAACATCGGGTATACAGTGTAACTGGGCACCGGGGATACAGTGTAACTGGGCACCGGGGATACAGTGTAACCAGGCACTGGGGATACAGTGTAACCGGGCACTGGGGATACAGTGTAACCGGGCACTGGGGATACAGTGTAACTGGGCACCGGGGATACAGTGCAACTGGGCACTGGGGATACAGTGTAACCGGGCACTGGGGATACAGTGCAACCGGGCACTGGGGATACAGTGTAACTGGGCACTGGTGATACAGTGTAACTGGGCACTGGTGATACAGTGTAACCGGGCACTGGGGATACAGTGTAACTGGGCACCGGGGATACAGTGTAACCGGGCACTGGGGATACAGTGTAACCGGGCACTGGAGATACAGTGTAACCGGGCACTAGGTATACAGTGTAACTGGGCACTGGGGATACAGTGTAACCGGGCACTGGGGATACAGTGTAACCGGGCACTGGGGATACAGTGTAACCGGGCACTGGGGATACAGTGTAACTGGGCAACGGGGATACAGTGTAACCGGGCACTGGGGATACAGTGTAACCGGGCACTGGGGATACAGTGTAACCGGGCACCGGGGATACAGTGTAACTGGGCACTGGAGATACAGTGTAACTGGGCACTGGGGATACAGTGTAACCGGGCACTGGGGATACAGTGAAACCGGACACTGGGGATACAGTGTAACTGGGCACCGGAGTTACAGTGTAACCGGGCACCGGGGATACAGTGTAACTGGGCACCGGGGATACGGTGTAACCGGGCACTGGGGATACAGTGTAATCGGGCACCGGGGATACAGTGTAACTGGGCACCGGGGATACAGTGTATTTTCACAGATGAGCATAAAAATAATCAAAGAAAGTTTGCTTGTTAGAACAGCTGAAAGACTCGGTGATTGTCACATTGACAGAGGCAGCAGTGAGAGAAGAGACAGCAAGTTAAATGTGTCACGCAATGTAGCATTGACATGTGGCAGAGTCAGTGTCATCCCCTTAACATCACTGCTGATAACCGGCCAGATGATTTGAACTATGAAAATGAATCTGTAACTGCAGGGAAGAGCTGAACTGAGGAGTAACTGCTACAGTACAGAGCGTAAATGAAAAAGGTTTATGTTTATTGAATTCAAACCATTTGGGAATCCCCTCACACTTTTGAAGTGTCATTTCCGTTCAGATTATTGCCTCTGTCTTTCTCCATTGATGCCTCTCATTTCTAGACTTGCAGCTGGTTGAAAAACTCATACTGTTGGAAAAAATCAAGATAAAAAATATATTTGGAGACCACATCAATAGCTTGAGCGCTTCGCACATTTGTTGAGTACAGCAGTCTGACTTCCGAGTTATCTCCTGAAGTTGCAATGACTGTATTTCTGTAATATAACTGAAAGGCTGACGGCTATGTTCAGTGGATGGGTCAAAGTTCGAATCCGCCTTGTGTGACTTTATTGAAAAAGCAGCTTCTGCAGTGGGTGGTGATTCATTTAACTTTTTAAAAAGATTATCTGCAGCTCTGCTGAAGCAGTACCAGAAATACGTCATAGAGTCATTACGGCACAGAAGGAGGCCATTCGGCCCATCGAGTCAGTGCCGGCTCTCTGTAGAGCAATCCAGTCAGTCCCATTCCCCCGCTCTATCCCCATAGCCCTGCAAGTTTATTCCCCTCAAGTGCCTATCCAGTCTCCGCTTGAAAACACCGAGTGTCTCCGCTTCCACCACTTCCGTCGGCAGCGAGTTCCAGGTCATCATCACTCACTGTGTAAAAAAGTTCTTCCTCACATCCCCCCTTGTATCTCTTGCCCAAAACCTTAAATATGTGTCCCCTAGTCCTTGTACCATCAGCTAATGCGAACAACCTGTCTCTGTCTACCTTATCCAAAAGCGTCATAATCTTGTACCTCTATCAAATCACCCCTCAACCTCCTTTGCTCCAAGGAAAACAATCCAGCTTCTCCAACCTGTCCTTGTAGCTAAAATCCTCCATCCCTGGAACCACTCTGGTAAATCTCCTCTGCACCCTCTCAAGGGCCTTCACATCCTTCCTAAAGTGTGGTGACCAGATCTGGACACAATACTCCAGTTGTGGCTTAACCAGAGCTTTATAAAGGTTCAGCATAACTTCCCTGCTTTTGTACTCAATACCTCTATTTATGAAGCCCAAGGTCCCATATGCTCTGCTATGTCCTGCCACCTTCAAAGATCTATGCACATGAACCCCCAGGTCCCTCTGTCCCTGCACACTCTTTAAAACTGTGCCATTAAGTGTATATTGCCTCTCCCTGTTCCTTCTGCCAAAATGCATCACCTCACACTTCTCTGTATTAAATACCATCTGCCACTTGTCTGCCCATTCTGCTAGCCTTTCTATGTCCTGTTGCAGTCGATTGGTATCATCCTCACTGTTTGCCACACCCCCAAGTTTGGTGTCATCGGCAAATTTAGAAATTCTACTCTGTATTTCAATATCCAGGTCATTTATATATATCAAAAAAAGCAGTGGCCCCAGCACTGACCCTTGGGGAACACCACTGTCTACCATCCTCCAGTCTGAAAAACAGCCATTTACCACAACTTGCTGTTTTCTGTCCTTAAGCCAATTCTTTATCCAAGCTGCCACTGACACACCTATTCCATGAGCCTCGATTTTGTTAACCAGCCTTCTATGTGGTACTTTGTCAAACACCTTCCGAAAATCCATGTAGACAACATCTACTGCATTCCCTTCATCAATCCTCCCTGTTACTTCATCAAAAAATTCAATTAAGTTAGTCAAGCACGATCTGCCTTTTACAAATCGGTGTTGGCTCTCCTTAATTAGCTTAAACCTCTCCAAATGCGCGTTAATTTTTTCCTTGATTATTGTTTCTAAAACTTTACCCACCACTGATGTTAAACTGACCGGCCTGTAGTTACTAGGATTGTCCTTACACCCTTTCTTGAACAATGGTGTCACATTTGCCACTTTCCAATCCTCAGACACCTCCCCCGCATCTAGGGAAGATTGGAAAATTATGGCAAGCCCTTCCGCTATCTCCTCCCCCAATTCCCTTAGCAACCTGGGATGTAAGCCACCTGGACCAGGTGACTTATTGACTCTAAGCATACCCAGCCTTTCTAGTACATCCCGTCTATCAATTTTCACCCCTTCCATTGCTTCTACCTTTTCCACTTCTACCAATATTTTGTCAGCATCCACCTCCTTAGTAAACACCGATACAAAGTACTCATTGAGTGTTCTAGACTTGCCCTGCGCCTCTAAGCATATATCACCTTCTTTGTCTCTAATAGGCCCCACCCCGCCTCTTTCTACCTGCTTACTGTTTACATGCCGATAGATTTTTGGGTTCCCTTTTATGTTAACCACCATTCTACTCTCATATTCTCTCTTTGCCAATCTTAGTTTCATCTTCACATCCCCTCTCAACTTACTGTATTTGGTCTGGTTCTCCCTTGAAGAATTCACCTGACATGCATCATACACCCTCTTTTTTTGTCATCCAAGGAGCTCTTGCTTTGGTTCCCTTACCCTCCCCTCTTGTTGGAATGTACCTAGCCTGTACTTGGCACATCTCCTCCTTAAAGATCACCCATTGTTCCATTACAGTTTTCCCTGTCAGTCTTTGGTTCCATTTTACCCTGGCTAGATCCTTTCGCATCCTATTGAAGTTAGCCCTATTCCAGTCTAGAAGTTCCACTCTAGATTGTTCCTTGCTCCTCTCCATTGCTAATCTAAATCTTATGATATGATGATCACTTGTACCCAAGTGTTCTCCCACAGACACTTGATCGACCTGGCCCACCTCATTCCCCAGCACCAGATCCAGCAATGCCTCCTTCCTAGTTGGGCCAAGAACATACTGGTCAAGGAAATTCTCCTGAACACATTTCAGAAATTCCTCCCCCTCCTTTCCCTTTACCCTAGCATTATCCCAATCAATATTTGGGTAATTAAAGTCCCCCACTATCACCACTCTATAGCTCTTGCATATCTCTGCGATTTCCCTGCAGATTTGCTCCTCCACCTCCCCACTCACTATTTGGAGGCCTATAGAATACCCCCAATAGCGTGATCAAACCCTTTTTGCTCCTCAACTCTAACCAAATGGATCCTGTCCTTGTCCCCTCAAGAACAACCTCCCTTTCCAACACTACAATGTCTTCCTTACTCAGCACTGCCACCTCACCTCCCTTTTTTCCTTCCCTATCTTTTCTGAATACCTTGTACCCTTGAATATTAAGTGCCCAGTCCTCACCATTTTTAAGCCACATTTCCGTTATTGCCACAACATCATATTGCCACACAGCTAATTGTGTTTGTAGCTCAGCAACCTTATTCACCACACTTTGTGCATTTATGTACATGCATTCTAAACCTATTTTTGAATTTTTCGTAGTCTTTTTTAGTCTGCTCCTATCTAATGTGGTACTACTACCGCCTCTAGTACTTTCTTCTCTAGTACTATCCAACACACTCACTCTTTTATGCACCTTATTCCTCTTTTCTACTCCTATATGCTGGTACCCATCCCCCTGCCAAGCTAGTTTAAACCCTCCCCAACAGCACGAGCAAACCTCCCCACGAGAATATTGGTCCCGGCTCTGTTGAGGTGTAACCCGCCCGGCTTGTACAGGTCCCACCTTCCCCAGAAATGGTCCCAATGCCTCAGGAATCTAAATCCCTCCCTCCTGCACCATCTCTCCAGCCACGCATTCATCTGTTCTATCCTCCTATTCCTGTACTCACTAGCACGTGGCACTGGTAGTAATCCGGAGATTACTACATTTGAGGTCCTGCTTTTTAATCTCTCTCCTAGCTCCCTAAACTCTGCCTGCAGGACCTCATCCCTCTTTCTGCCTATGTCGTTGGTACCGATATGGACAACGACCTCTGGCTGTTCACCCTCCCTCCTCCGAGTGTCCTGCAGCCGCTCAGTGACATCCTTGACCCTAGCACCAGGGAGGCAACATACCATCCTGGAGTCACGTCTGCGGCTGCAGAAACGCCTGTCTGCTCTCCTAACTATCGAATCCCCTACCACTATTGCTCTTCCACTCTTTTTCCTCCTCCCCCCCCTGTGTAGCTGAGCCACCCGTGGTGCCGTGGACTTGACTCTGACTGCACTCCCCAGAGGAACCATCGCCCTCACCAGTACTCAGAACAGAATACTGGTTGGAGAGCGCGATGCACTCCGGGGACCCCTGCACTACCTGCCTGGTCCTCCTCTTCTGTCTGGCAGCCACCCATTCCCTCTCTGTCTGCACACTCTTAAGCTGCGGGGTGACCAACTCTAGAAATGTGCTATCCACATAACTCTCAGCCTCGCGGATGCACCGCGGTGACTCCAGCCACCGCTCATGGTCCAAAGCCCGGAGCTCGAGTTGCTGTAGCAAGCGACACCTCCTGCACATGTGGTCGTCCAGGATACACGAAGCGTCCAGGACTTCCCACATGGCACAGGATGTGCACTCCACGGGACTGAGCTGCCCTGCCATGCATCTATTTAATAGACTAAGAACTAACCCAGCAGAAATAAACTTAAAACTTAACAATAAACACTCCCCAGCTACTCACCAATCAGCTCTTTCCCTCTTTTTAATAGGCTATTAACTAACTTAGCAGAAATAAACTTATAAACTTAAAAAAAATACACTCACCAGCTACTCACCAATCAGCTCCTTCCCTGTGCCAACATCACTTTTTCAAAAACTGCCTCTGTTCAGTTGCTGCCGCTCCTTTTAACTGCTCCGCTCTCGCTGTGCTCCTCCCGGTCTCCAGTTGTCGTTTGTTCACTGCAAATATTTAAACCTCAGTTTATCTTCCTGTAATTGAGCAGATTTGTCGGGTTCTGTACAAGTTCTTCTGAAGACAGATTGTAAAACAGTGGAGTCATGAGAAACTCTTGTATCATTTACAAACAGCACCTTCAGTATACAAGGAAAAGTGTGGAATTATAGAAAGATATTAAACTTCCACAAGGGGAGTAAGAGCAAGGCATAAGGATCTGATCTCAAATAACCTTTAGAGCAGTGAGTGGGTAAATCAGAGAACTGATTGAGACAAAGCTCACTGAAAGCTGGAAAGTCAGTGGGGGAGGCTCTGGGCACTGGGGGAGGCTCTGGGCACTGGGAGAGGCTCTGGGCACTGGGGGAGGCTCTGGGCACTGGGGGAGGCTCTGGGCACTGGGAGAGGCTCTGGGCACTGGGAGAGGCTCTGGGCACTGGGAGAGGCTCTGGGCACTGGGAGAGGCTCTGGGCACTGGGAGAGGCTCTGGGCACTGGGAGAGGCTCTGGGCACTGGGGGAGGCTCTGGGCACTGGGGGAGGCTCTGGGCACTGGGGGAGGCTCTGGGCACTGGGGGAGGCTCTGGGCACTGGGAGAGGCTCTGGGCACTGGGGGAGGCTCTGGGCACTGGGAGAACTGTTACGATGCTCTGGTACGATGCCCTGGTACGATGCTCTGGTATGATGCTCTGGTACGATGCCCTGGTACGATGCCCTGGTACGATGCTCTGGTACGATGATCGGGTACGATGCTTGGGTACGATGCTCGGGTACGATGCTCTGGTACGATGCTCTGGTACGATGCTCTGGTACGATGATCTGGTACGATGCTCTGGTACGATGCTCTGTTACGATGCTCTGGTACGATGCTCTGGTACGATGCGCTGTTACGATGCGCTGTTACGATGCTCTGGTACGATGCTCTGTTACGATGCTGTTATGATGCTCTGGTACGATGATCTGGTACGATGCTCTGTTACGATGCTCTGGTACGATGCTCTGGTACGATGCTCTGTTACGATGCTCTGGTACGATGCTCTGGTACGATGCTCTGGTACGATGCTCTGGTACGATGATCTGGTACGATGCTCTGTTACGATGCTCTGGTACGATGATCTGGTACGATACTCTGGTACGATGATCTGGTACGATGCTCTGTTACGATGCTCTGTTACGATGCTCTGGTACGATGCTCTGTTACGATGCTCTGGTACGATGCTCTGGTACGATGCTCTGGTACGATGATCTGGTATGATGATCTGGTACGATGCTCTGTTATGATGCGCTGTTACGATGCTCTGGTACGATGCTGTTATGCTGCTCTGGTAGATTGATAGATTTTTGTTGGGTAAGGGTATTATGGAACCACGATGGGTAGGTGGGGTTAAGATACAGATCAGCAATGATCTATTTGAATGGTGGAACAGGCTCGAGGGGCTGAATGGCCTCCTCATGTTGCTATGACATTAAGATGTCCTCTGCAGGATTGCACCTCCTCCTGTGGGAGAATATTCTAATGAGTGAGCTAATCTTATAGAGAAGCTGCTCTGAAATTAATGGGATTGTGGGAGCAGGAAAACCAGGGCAGCTGGAAGTGAAAGGGTAACTGGCCAATCGCCCAGTGCAAAACATTTTGATAAATTGAGAGTGAGCGGACCTCACAGTTGGTGCAGGATGACCTGCCGATGAATACTGAATGATAGCATGAAAGGCTGGAAACACTGAGAGTGTCAGGCAGCCTCTGCGGAGAGAGAAACAGAGTTAGCGTTTCCGCGTCAGATTGTTTTGACTATTTTGATAGTTTCTGTGGGGGGGGGGGAATCAGTCTGGGGGGGGAATCAGTCTGGGGGGAGGGGAATCAGTCTGGGGGGCAGGGGAATCAGTCTGGGGGGGAGGGGAATCAGTCTGGGGGGGAGGGGAATCAGTCTGGGGGGGAATCAGTCTGGGGGGCAGGGGAATCAGTCTGGGGGGGGAATCAGTCTGGGGGGCAGGGGAATCAGTCTGGGGGGGGAATCAGTCTGGGGGGCAGGGGAATCAGTCTGGGGGGGGGAATCAGTCTGGGGGGGAATCAGTCTGGAGGGCAGGGGAATCAGTCTGGGGGGGAATCAGTCTGGGGGGCAGGGGAATCAGTCTGGGGGGGAATCAGTCTGGGGGGCAGGGGAATCAGTCTGGGGGGGGGAATCAGTCTGGGGGGGAGGGGAATCAGTCTGGGGGGGAGGGGAATCAGTCTGGGGGGGAATCAGTCTGGGGGGGAGGGGAATCAGTCTGGGGGGGAGGGGAATCAGTCTGGGGGGAGGGGAATCAGTCTGGGGGGGAATCAGTCTGGGGGGGAATCAGTCTGGGGGGGAATCAGTCTGGGGGGGGGAATCAGTCTGGGGGGAATCAGTCTGGGGGGGGAATCAGTCTGGGGGGCAGGGGAATCAGTCTGGGGGGGGAATCAGTCTGGGGGGGGAATCAGTCTGGGGGGGAATCAGTCTGGGGGGGAAATCAGTCTGTGGGGGGAATCAGTCTGTGGGGGAAATCAGTCTGTGGGGGGAATCAGTCTGGGGGGGAAATCAGTCTGTGGGGCAGGGGAATCAGTCTGGGGGGGGAATCAGTCTGGGGGGCAGGGGAATCAGTCTGGGGGGGGGAATCAGTCTGGGGGGGAGGGGAATCAGTCTGGGGGGGAGGGGAATCAGTCTGGGGGGGGAATCAGTCTGGGGGGCAGGGGAATCAGTCTGGGGGGGGAATCAGTCTGGGGGGGAATCAGTCTGGGGGGGGGAATCAGTCTGGGGGGGAATCAGTCTGGGGGGGAAATCAGTCTGTGGGGGGAATCAGTCTGGGGGGGAAATCAGTCTGTGGGAGGGGAATCAGTCTGTGGGGGAAATCAGTCTGTGGGAGGGGAATCAGTCTGTGGGGGGGAATCAGTCTGTGGGCAGGGAAATCAGTCTGGGGAGGGGAATCAGTCTGTGGGCAGGGAAATCAGTCTGGGGAGGGGAATCAGTCTGGGGGGGGAATCAGTCTGTGGGCAGGGAAATCAGTCTGGGGAGGGGAATCAGTCTGTGGGCAGGGAAATCAGTCTGGGGAGGGGAATCAGTCTGGGGGGGGAATCAGTCTGGGGGGAGGGGAATCAGTCTGGGGGGAGGGGAATCAGTCTTGGGGGAGGGGAATCAGGCTTGGGGGGGGAGGGGAATCAGTCTGGGGGGAGGGGAATCAGTCTGGGGGGAGGGGAATCAGTCTGGGGGGAGGGGAATCAGTCTGGGGGGGGAATCAGTCTGGGGGGGGAGGGGAATCAGGCTTGGGGGGAGGGGAATCAGTCTGGGGGGAGGGAATCAGTCTGGGGGGAGGGGAATCAGTCTGTGGGGGGAGGGGAATCAGTCTGGGGGGGAGGGGAATCAGTCTGGGGGGGAGGGGAATCAGTCTGTGGGGGGAGGGGAATCAGTCTGGGAGGGGAATCAGTCTGTGGGGGGGAGGGGAATCAGTCTGTGGGGGGAGGGGAATCAGTCTGTGTTGGGGGAGGGGAATCAGTCTGTGTTGGGGGAGGGGAATCAGTCTGTGTTGCGGGGGGGCGATGCCGATCTCCTAGTGGGAGGGGGTTAGTGTGGGGCCCGGATTCTCAGACCTGGTGCCCATGGGTACGCCTCCTGCTGGGAGCCGGGATCCCGTGTAATGTCTGCGCTGGAAAGACTGTTTACAGCGAGGCCAGAATGTTTACCAAGTGAATGAAGCAGTTCCACTCTGACTGGGGTTCAGTCTGCTAGTGTGCAAATCCTCCCTGGTGTGCCCAGTACGGTGGTATAGTGGTTATGTTACTGGGCTAGTAATCTGTGAAACATGAGTTCAAATCCCACCAGCAGCTGGGGAATTTAAATTCAATTTAATAGATCTGGAATAAAAAGCTAGTATCAGTAATGATGACCATGATTGTCGTAGCACCCATCTGGTTCACTAATGTCCTTTAGGGAAGGAAATCTGCCGTCCTTACCTGGTCTGGCCGATATGTGACTTCAAATCCACAGCAATGGGGTTGACTCTTAACTCCCCTCTGAAATGGCCTAGTAAGCCCCTCAGTTATAGCCAATGCGGCTCACCACCATCTTCTCAAGGGCAATTAGGGATGGGTAATAAATGCTGGCCTTGCCAGCGATGCCCGCATCCTCTGAATGAATAAAAAAAAAGTCCTTCCTGATGTGAAAACCCATAGTGTGACCAATCTGTTGGTTTAATTGAGGGCCCCTGTTTGGGGTGGGCTGGTACAGGCGGTGGTTGATCGCCACCAGAGACTGGATTTGGGTGTAATCAGGGTTGGGAGATCCACTTGTTTATTCCTGGCCTGCCCCAATGTCTTTCACTCACTAATTCCCCATTACCTCACTCAGTGGTTTTATGGCAGAGACCATTTCGATGACGATACTCACACTTGTTTTGGTGAAGCATTCCCCAGTTGAACAGCTGGGTCACCTTTCCTCTTAATGTTTATTAAAGATGAGTTGAAATTCTGCTGTTTTCCCTGTGGTCCTGGTTGCAGTGTAACTGTGTCCTGGGACCAGTCAGAGAGCAGCTGGGATCCTGAGGGCAAAGTGACTTCAGCACAGCCGGCCAGAGAGCGAGTTAACAGTGAGCAAAGGTGAACAGTGAGCAAAGGGGAGATTGCCAGTCACACCGGGCAAGGGGCTGATTGCCAGTCACACCGGGCAAGGGGTGAATGCCAGTCACACTGGGCAAGGGGAGATTGCCAGTCACACTGGGCAAGGGGTGATTGCCAGTCACACTGGGCAAGGGGAGATTGCCAGTCACACTGGGCAAGGGGAGATTGCCAGTCACACTGGGCAAGGGGTGAATGCCAGTCACACTGGGCAAGGGGAGATTGCCAGTCACACTGGGCAAGGGGTGATTGCCAGTCACACTGGGCAAGGGGCTGATTGCCAGTCACACTGGGCAAGGGGTGATTGCCAGTCACACTGGGCAAGGGGTGATTGCCAGTCACACTGGGCAAGGGGAGATTGCCAGTCACACTGGGCAAGGGGTGATTGCCAGTCACACTGGGCAAGGGGTGATTGCCAGTCACACTGGGCAAGGGGAGATTGCCAGTCACACTGGGCAAGGGGTGATTGCCAGTCACACTGGGCAAGGGGTGATTGCCAGTCACACTGGGCAAGGGGAGATTGCCAGTCACACTGGGCAAGGGGAGATTGCCAGTCACACTGGGCAAGGGGAGATTGCCAGTCACACTGGGCAAGGGGAGATTGCCAGTCACACTGGGCAAGGGGAGATTGCCAGTCACACTGGGCAAGGGGAGATTGCCAGTCACACTGGGCAAGGGGAGATTGCCAGTCACACTGGGCAAGGGGAGATTGCCAGTCACACTGGGCAAGGGGAGATTGCCAGTCACACTGGGCAAGGGGTGAATGCCAGTCACACTGGGCAAGGGGAGATTGCCAGTCACACTGGGCAAGGGGCTGATTGCCAGTCACACTGGGCAAGGGGTGAATGCCAGTCACACTGGGCAAGGGGAGATTGCCAGTCACACTGGGCAAGGGGAGATTGCCAGTCACACTGGGCAAGGGGAGATTGCCAGTCACACTGGGCAAGGGGTGAATGCCAGTCACACTGGGCAAGGGGAGATTGCCAGTCACACTGGGCAAGGGGAGATTGCCAGTCACACTGGGCAAGGGGTGATTGCCAGTCACACTGGGCAAGGGGAGATTGCCAGTCACACTGGGCAAGGGGTGATTGCCAGTCACACTGGGCAAGGGGTGATTGCCAGTCACACTGGGCAAGGGGAGATTGCCAGTCACACTGGGCAAGGGGAGATTGCCAGTCACACTGGGCAAGGGGAGATTGCCAGTCACACTGGGCAAGGGGAGATTGCCAGTCACACTGGGCAAGGGGAGATTGCCAGTCACACTGGGCAAGGGGAGATTGCCAGTCACACTGGGCAAGGGGAGATTGCCAGTCACACTGGGCAAGGGGAGATTGCCAGTCACACTGGGCAAGGGGTGAATGCCAGTCACACTGGGCAAGGGGAGATTGCCAGTCACACTGGGCAAGGGGCTGATTGCCAGTCACACTGGGCAAGGGGTGAATGCCAGTCACACTGGGCAAGGGGAGATTGCCAGTCACACTGGGCAAGGGGTGATTGCCAGTCACACTGGGCAAGGGGAGATTGCCAGTCACACTGGGCAAGGGGTGAATGCCAGTCACACTGGGCAAGGGGTGATTGCCAGTCACACTGGGCAAGGGGTGATTGCCAGTCACACTGGGCAAGGGGAGATTGCCAGTCACACTGGGCAAGGGGAGATTGCCAGTCACACAGGGCAAGGGGAGATTGCCAGTCACACTGGGCAAGGGGAGATTGCCAGTCACACTGGGCAAGGGGTGATTGCCAGTCACACTGGGCAAGGGGAGATTGCCAGTCACACTGGGCAAGGGGAGATTGCCAGTCACACTGGGCAAGGGGAGATTGCCAGTCACACAGGGCAAGGGGAGATTGCCAGTCACACTGGGCAAGGGGAGATTGCCAGTCACACTGGGCAAGGGGTGATTGCCAGTCACACTGGGCAAGGGGAGATTGCCAGTCACACTGGGCAAGGGGAGATTGCCAGTCACACTGGGCAAGGGGAGATTGCCAGTCACACTGGGCAAGGGGAGATTGCCAGTCACACTGGGCACATCCGCCTCCTACAATTGTTGCTGCAAAGCTTCAATCCGGTCGCTCGGCGGCGGCTGCTGGCACTCTGGATACTGAAGCTGAGAATTGCCGAGTGCCTGAGGGCTTTCGGAGACTTGGTGTGTTTGGTTGCAGGAAGTGGAGTCACAATCTTTTCCTGTCTTCTCCGGGCTCCTTCCCTCTGCACCGGGAGAGCGGCGCTGGGCAGCGGGCGTGTTGACAATCGGATTCCGGGAGCGAGGAGCGAGGATCGGGCGCGGTCCCGGGCCGGGGGCCGGGCGGTGTTTGCAGGCGGGGCCGGGGTTCGGGGCCGGGCTGTCCGGGCCGGGCCGGGCCGGGATGTGGCGGGCGGGGAAGGCGCCGAGCTCCCGCACGGTGAGTGCCGACAATCTGCTCCTGAGTCCGGGACTCTCCGCTTCAGGCGGCTCCTAACTGTTGGGGTAAATGTGATGACATTTTGAATTTTTTGCCTTTTTATTAACCCTGTCCTCCCCGAGCCCCCCATATTCCGCATTTGCTGCTGACCCGCTAAACTGGCGCCTCTCCCGCTGCGCCCAGGCCAGCTTGGCTCCGGCAGTATAACTCCGGCCTCTCACTCATAACCTGGGGCTTCAGGCCTAGAATCCAGGCTCGCTCTGAGGCAACCAACAGCACAGCGCTGCTGGAAATCTGCACTAAAAACAGAAAATGCTGGGAACATTCAGCAAGTCCAGCAGCCCCTGCGGGGAACGCTCCAGCAGGCTCTGTGGGGAGAGTGGGGAACGCTCCAGCAGGCTCTGTGGGGACAGTGGGGAACGCTCCAGCAGGCTCTGTGGGGACAGTGGGGAACGCTCCAGCAGGCTCTGTGGGGACAGTGGGGAACGCTCCAGCAGGCTCTGTGAGGAGAGTGGGGAACGCTCCAGCAGGCTCTGTGGGGACAGTGGGGAACGCTCCAGCAGGCTCTGTGGGGACAGTGGGGAACGCTCCAGCAGGCTCTGTGGGGACAGTGGGGAACGCTCCAGCAGGCTCTGTGAGGAGAGTGGGGAACGCTCCAGCAGGCTCTGTGAGGAGAGTGGGGAACGCTCCAGCAGGCTCTGTGAGGAGAGTGGGGAACGCTCCAGCAGGCTCTGTGGGGACAGTGGGGAACGCTCCAGCAGGCTCTGTGAGGAGAGTGGGGAATGCTCCATCAGGCTCTGTGAGGAGAGTGGGGAACGCTCCAGCAGGCTGTGTGGGGAGAGTGGGGAACGCTCCAGCAGGCTGTGTGGGGAGAGTGGGGAACGCTCCAGGCTCTGTGGGGAGAGTGGGGAACGCTCCAGCAGGCTCTGTGAGGAGAGTGGGGAACGCTCCAGCAGGCTCTGTGGGGAGAGTGGGGAACGCTCCAGCAGGCTCTGTGGGGAGAGTGGGGAACGCTCCAGCAGGCTCTGTGGGGAGAGTGGGGAACGCTCCAGCAGGCTCTGTGGGGAACGCTCCAGCAGGCTCTGTGGGGAGAGTGGGGAACGCTCCAGCAGGCTCTGTGGGGAACGCTCCAGCAGGCTCTGTGGGGAACGCTCCAGCAGGCTCTGTGGGGAACGCTCCAGCAGGCTCTGTGGGGAACGCTCCAGCAGGCTCTGTGGGGAACGCTCCAGCAGGCTCTGTGGGGAGAGTGGGGAACGCTCCAGCAGGCTCTGTGGGGAGAGTGGGGAACGCTCCAGCAGGCTCTGTGGGGAACGCTCCAGCAGGCTCTGTGGGGAGAGTGGGGAACGCTCCAGCAGGCTCTGCGGGGAGAGTGGGGAACGCTCCAGCAGGCTCTGCGGGGAGAGTGGGGAACGCTCCAGCAGGCTCTGCGAGGAGAGTGGGGAACGCTCCAGCAGGCTCTGTGGGGAGAGTGGGGAACGCTCTAGCAGGCTCTGTGGGGAGAGTGGGGAACGCTCCAGCAGGCTCTGTGGGGAGAGTGGGGAACGCTCCAGTAGGCTCTGTGGGGAACGCTCCAGTAGGCTCTGTGGGGAACGCTCCAGTAGGCTCTGTGGGGAGAGTGGGGAGGCTGATGGTTCACATTTGCACCATGTTCAGGATTTCCCACCTGAACTTGCCTCTGCTCCACTGATGTTGTCTGACCTGCTGAGTGTTCCCCACATGTCTCCTGGTGTCCTTGCCAACATTGGTCCCTCAAACGACAACTGGTCATTGCTGTTTGTGGGATCTTGCTGTGCACAAATCTGCTGCGGCGTTTGTCTAAAAAAAGAACAACTGGGTGTACTTCAGAAAGTCCTTCATTGGCTGTGAAGCTCTTGGGTTTGTCCGGGGACTATGAAAGGTGTGATTATAAATGCACCTTTTCACCTTCCAGTGACATCACCAATTCATTCCATAAGGGCCTGAATACTTCAACAATCCTTTCACAGCCTGTGAGTATTCCTGTGGGAACAGAGAGAGAGCTGGATTGTAAATCAAATACTGGGATATACAACAGCAGCATCTTGGATTTATACAGCGTCTTCAATGTAGTAAAACAAGACGCTTCACAGGAGAGTTATCAAATAAAATTTGACACTGAGCCACATAAGGAGATATTAGGGCAGATGAGAGGTAGGTTTTAAGGAGCATCTTAAAGGAGGAAAGTGAGGTAGCGAGGCAGAGAGGTTTAGGGAGGGAATCCCAGAGCTTGAAGCCCAGGCATCTGAAGGCACGGCCGCCAATGGTGGAGCGATGGAAATTGGGGATGCGCGAGAGGCCAGAATTAGAGGAGCGCAGAGATCTCAGGAGGTGGGTGTGGGGCGGGGCGTTGTGTGACTGGAGGAGGTTACAGAGATAGGGAGGGGGCGAGGCCATGGAGGGATTTGAAAACAAGGATGAGAATTTTGAAATTGAGGAGTTGCTTAACCGGGAGCCAATGTAGGTCAGCGATCAGTGAACGGGACTTGGTGCGAGTTAGGAGGTGGAAGTAGGCGGCCTTGGTGATGGAGAGGATAAGGAGTTAGAAGCTTAGCTCAGGGTCAAATAGGACGTTGAGGTTGCGAACAGTCTGTTTCAGCTTCAGACGGATGCCAGGGAGAGGGATGGAGTCACTGGCTACAGAAGGGAGTTTGTGGTGGGGACCGAAAACAATGACTTCAGTCTTCCCAATATTTAGTTGTAGGAAATTTCTGCTCATCGGACAAGCAGCGTGACAATTTAGAGACAGTGGAGTGGTCGAGAGAGGTGGTAGTGAGGTAGAGCTGGGCGTCGTCAGCGTACATGTGGAAACTGACATTGTGTTTACGGGTAATGTCGCTGAGGGGCAGCATTTAGATGAGAAATAACCAGAGCTGGAGGTCCTGCGCAGGCCGCTCACTGGCTTTACAATGGGAATAACCGCGAATGCGCGATAAATTGAATGAGCCACGCACCAAAAAATTACAGGGAACATTATTCCAGAGGTGACGGAGCGTGAAGAGAAGCCGTTGCAGAAACTTAACTGGACCAGCCACATAAATACTGTGGCAACAAGAGCAGGTCAGAGGCTGGGTATTCTGCGATGAGTGTCTCACCTCCTGACTCCCCAAAGCCTTTCCACCATCTACAAGGCACAAGTCAGGAGTGTGATGGAATACTCTCCACTTGCTTGGATGAGTGCAGCTCCAACAACACTCGAGAAGCTCGACACCATTCAGGACAAAGCGGCCCGCTTGACTGGCACCCCATCCACCACCTTCAACATTCACTCCCTCCACCACCAGCGTACCGTGGCTGCAGTGTGTACCATCTACAAGATACACTGCAGCACCTCCCAAACCCGCGACCTCTTCCACCTAGAAGGACAAGGGCAGCAGGCGCATGGGAACACCGCACCTCCAAGCTTCCCTCCGAGTCACACACCATCCTTGGAAGTATATCGCTGATCCTTCATCATCACTGGGTCAAAATCCTGGAACTCCCTCACTAACAGCACTGTGGGAGTACCTTCACCACACGGACTGCAGCGGTTCAAGAAGGCGGCTCACCACCTCCTTCTCAAGGGCAATTAGGGATGGGCAATAAATGCCGGCCTTGCCAGCGACGCCCAGATCCCATAAGTGAATAAAAAAAGTGATTCTCTGGCTACGATTAGATAAGAATGGAACCGGGTGAGTGCAGTCCCACCCGGGTGAGTGCAGTCCCACCCAGCTGGACGACGGTGGAGAGGCGTTGGAGAAGGATGGAGTGGTCAACCATGTCAAAGGCTGCAGACAGGTCGAGAAGGATGAGGAGGGATAGTTTACCTTTGTCACAGGCACAAAGGATGTCATGCGGAGAGGTCATGAGGGGAGGTGGGATAGAAACTGGAGAAAGATGTGAGATCAGGGTTAGGGCAGGGGGGAACCTTAGAGGAAGTTTGGCCCGGTGGGCTAGGGAAAGAGAGGGAAGTGGCAGAGGGAGCTGATCGGATGGTCTTAATCTTTGTTACAAAGAAATCCATGAACTCCTCGCACTTATTGTTGGAGGTGAGGGTGGAGAAGACAGGGGAGAGGGGTTTAAGAAGACGGTTTGTAGTGGAGAAAAGCCAGGGTTTATCTTTGCATTCCAGAATGATTCTAGAACAGTGAGCAGTTTTGGCAGACGAGAGCAGGACCCGATAATGCTTTATGTGGTCCAGCCAGATCTGGCGGTGAATGGCTAAACTAGTTGTCCGCCATATCCGTTGGAGTCTGCGTCCTTGGACTTAAGGGAGCAGAAATGAGGGCCGTACCATGGGGAACGGCCAGGGTGAGAGAGAGGAATAGTTTTAATAGGGACTAGGGCATCCAAGGCGGAGGTGAGGGTGTGGTTGAGCAGATCGGTAGCTACAGAAATGTCATGGTGAATGGAGGGCCAGAGACTGGACAGTTGGGATTTTGAAAGTGCAGATGTAAGAGAGTTGGGAGAGAATTTTTTCCAGGGGCGGACACAGAAGGAAGTAGGGTTGGGGGGGCTGGGGGCTGGTGGGATGGTGGAGGGGGGTGTCGGTGGATGTGATGGCGAGGGCTACAAGCAAATGATCAGAGATGGCCTTAACTGTGATTAGGGAGAGAGAGATTGGGTGTTAGACTGAGACCCCACTCGCCTGAGGGCTGAATACAGCAATGAGTTCCACAAGTAATAATTCTGCTAAACATGTTCATTTTAATATTTCAGCATTGAGCGGGTTGATTGGCCTGTCTTTGGGAAGCTGGGATCCAGCGGAAGTTTCAGCCATTGGAGAATGGATTATGGTGCGGTTTTAATGTGGATTTAAATTGAACGTTGGCCCTGCCCAGTTTGTGTGTTTGGGTTGGCAGTGCGCCGGTACTTGATTAATGGTTTGTCAGCATTGCTCTTTCTGATCTTACAAGCTACGTGAATATAACTTTGAAATTGAATACTATAGTGCTACCCTAAAGCTGTTGGACTGTGAACTGCGGGAAGTTACTGCGAGTTTAAACATGTATATCTTGCAGGTTAATGGACAACGTATCCAGCTTGCTCTGCCTTTGTTTCCAGCCCTGATTACAGTGCACGGGGCTGCAGCACATTAGCAGGGTCACTGACCTTTCACTCTCAGCTGCCCACTCGTTTCTGAGGCTGTGACTGATGATGTAGCTACTCAAGAATCTGCTGTTTGTGAGGATGTTATTGCTGTATCGTGGGTCAGGAATCCCCTTACTGGAATTTAGCAAATGCGTCGATACACGGCTGGTGAGAGCGAGCCTGCAGCGGCAGTGGCCAGTCGGGGGTCGAAGTGTTCACGAGCAGAGGGACTTGTTCTCCCCTCCTATAGCACACAGTGAGAAGTGATCTCATTCTTTGTTAACCTTGTAATAACATTTCCTACATTACAACGGTGACTACACTTCAAAAGTACTCCATTGGCTGTAAAGCGCTTTGGAACGTCCTGAGGTGGTGAAAGGCGCTATAGAAATGCAAGTCTTTCTTTCTAACATTTCTAGAAGGGGATAGAAGGATATGCTGATAGGGTGAGATGAAGTAAGGTGGGAGGAGGTTTGTGAGGAGCATAAACACCGGCATAGACCAGTTGGGCCGATCGGCCTGTTTCTATTCTCTAAATTCTATGTAAACTTATTGACCTGAAATATTGCGATCGGAGGTTTCCCGCGACCAGCAAAACATCTACACATTTACCTGGTGGCCCGGGAGTTAGGGAGGCTTGCGATCCTGGACCCCTCCGGGTTCGTGCGGGCAGAGGCCCACGTGTCCCGGGGGAGCACGCGGTTCACGAACGCCCCTGGGATCACGTGGGCCGGCCCAACCAATGAAAGAAGGGAATCCCCATTCATACTTATGGGAATTCCATAGGTACAGAAACCCCATGAGCATGAATGGGGGTCACTTAAAAAATACACGCACACATGAAATAAAAAAATAAAACAATTACATATTTAAAATTAATTAAAATGCCATTTAATTAAATATTTTAAACAAAAATTTAATTTTTTGTGGGGGCAAAATTCAGTTGCTTTGCGCCTCCCGTTAGTGCCCTCTTGAGTGCCGGGCCCTCTTGCTGTCACCCCAATCCCTGGAGGTCCAGCTGGGCCCCGTGCGGGAAGGCCTGCAGTACCGCGGGGCGACATGCTGGTGCGCGTGGTGCTGTGGCACGTAGTGCCGCGATATTGGGCTGGAGTGCCCCAAGAGGGAGGGGGAGCGCTTCCAGTAGTGCCCTGCCTCCTGCTTGGGGCGCTACCATCGAATTTCGGGCACAGGGCCACTAAAAGTAGCGCCCCGGCGAAGTTAGCGCCCCCAAAGGGAGCGCGACCACATTTTTACTCCTATATGTTTTAATTTTAATGGGGCTAAAAATAAACCTGCCTTATTGGACAGGGTTTTTAATGTATAAATGAGTGATAAAATTTTATTATTCTATTTTTTAAAACTCTTATGCTGGTAAAAGCATGCCTTTCGCCTGCTTGTACCAGGCATAAGAATTTCACGGTCATTCAGCAGGCGGAAGTTGGGCAAATAGCGCAACTCTCCCCCCCCCCCCCCCCCCCCCCCCCCCCGCAGAGGCCCATCTCCTGGGGGATGCGGAGGATCTGTCAAGAAGATTTTTGACAGATCGCAAGTTCCGGGTTCTAATGCATGCGCTTCGGAAGCCTAAATCCGGAACTGTGCGGCCCCTATGGCCACGTTCACACCTCATACGCACCCGTAGGGGTCGCAAAATATGGCCCGTTGATTTAGAGACTTAGGCCTAGAAATTCAGTTGCTTGCGCCACCAGTTTGCGCCCAAAGAGGCCACTCAGAGGCTTTAGCGCCACTGGCCACAACCACCGCGATATTTAGCGGGGCGCTAATGGCGGCGTTAGCCTGTAGTGCTGCGCCGCCACCGATGACGTCATCGGTGTGCGCAGCGCCCCGCTACCGCCCCGAGCGCCATATTAGGTCGCCGCCGCCTCTTCCGCGCCGGCCGCAAATAGCGACCGGTACACAGGGGCCTACCTGTGGCGGTAGTGGGGCGAGTTAAGGTGGAGGTGCGGCCGGCCGGTTTTTCGGCGGCCGCCTGCCCGCACCTCCGTCCCCGGCCTCCTACACCACCCCCCCCCCCCCCCCCCCCCGCGGCATTGCCGGCTGTTTCCCGAGAGCCCGGCACTTCTCCTTGGTGCCGGGCTCATTTGCCGGCACTCGCGAGCGGGGATCGCGCTGTTGCAGGCACCTCCCCCTTAACAGTGGGAGGAAGGCCTGCAGTACCGCAGCCTGCCGTGCCGCAGCGGGTGGCGCTGCGGCACTTTGCACGCCGAAATTCAGTTTCAGCGCCCCAAGCGGGGCGCCTAAAGCCTTGTTTAGTGGCCGGCTTCCATTTGGGGCGCTGAAACTGAATATCCCGATGGCGCAAGTGGCTCCGCGCGCAGCGGTAATTCCGGCGCCCAGGCGAGCTTGGCGCCCCAAACTAAATTTTTAGCCCATAGTGCTTTGAGTCAGGAGCCCATATTGGCAATTTGGCTGTGAAGGCAGCGCGACAAATCATGATATTTTATTAATGACGAGAGACTAGGAGCTGTGGATGAGCAGAGGGATTTAGTGGGCCATGCTGTACTCAAATCACCAAAAGCTAGTGGACCGGTACAAAAAACAATCAATAAGACTAATGCGGCTAGAATACAAAGGGAAGGCAGAGATGCAACAGTTGTACAGAGCGTTGGTTAGACCCCACCTGGAGCAGTGTGTTCAGTCCCGGGCCCCGCACCTCAGGAAGGACAGACTGGCCTCAGAGGGGGAGCAGCAGATTCACCAGAATGGTACCGGGGCTAAAAGGGTTAAATTACGAGGACAGGTTGCACAGACTGGGCTTGTATTCCCTCGAGTCTAGAAGATTAAGGGGTGATCTGATCGAGGTGTTTAAGATGATTAAAGGAGTTGATCGGGTAGAGAGAGAGAAACGATTTCCTCTGGTTGGGCAGTCTGGGACATGATTAAATTAGAGCCAGGCTGTTCAGGGGTGATGTCAGGAAGTACTTCTTCACACAAAGAGTGGCGGAAATCTGGAATCCCCTCCTCACCCTTGCCCCAGATCATTTCTTCCCCTCTCTCTGAGGGTGGGAGATCGGTGAGAATGGGGCGGATATTTCATGAGAGGTCGTGGTTTTTGATTTGGGGTCTGGGCAGTGGGAAGGCCAAGAAAGCAGCGGGCTGATTAGTGTAGAAATAAAAATGTTAAAGTTAATCTGAGAATACTAACTGGAAGGTGCGAATTATTCAGTGCCTCTGCTTCCAACCATTTCACGTTGAGTTTGGCTCCAAGTGTTTACCTGCACTCACCGTGAGTGATGGCGTTCACCTGCATTAAAAAAAACACTTCCCATCCTTGAATCCCTCCATGGTCTCGCCCTTCCCGTTGTCTGTTACCTCCACCAGCCCTTCAACCCTCCCAAAAAATTCCGTTCCTGTGATTCTGCCCTCTTGTTCTTCCCCCCTCCCCGCTCCTTTGCGATTCCCTCCTGGAGCTTTCGCCTTGCCACCTCTCTCTATGCTTTAAGACCCTCCTTAAAACCCACCTCTTTGACCAAGCTTTTAGTCAACTCTCCTAATATCTCCTTCTGTGGCTCAGTGCCCATTGTTCGCTAACGCTCCTGTGAAGTGCCTTGGGACGTATTGCTATGTTAAAGGCGCTATATAAATGCAGGTTGTAACCGGAGAGCAGTGAGTTGGGTATCTGGGAGAAAACACTTTCTATCCTTGGATAGGAAATCTCACAGGGAGGGAGGCAGCTGAACGGATGGTCTCAGTCTTGGAGACCGAGAAGTCGACAGGCCCCTTGCATTTGTTGGAGGTGAAGGTGGAGGGGGCAGGGAGAGGGTTTTACGGAGATGGTTGGAGGTGGTGATAAGAAGCCAGGGTTTATCTTTGCTCTTCAGGAATAGTGAGCAGTTTTGACAGAGGGGTGCGAGGTTCTATGCCACGTGATGTGTCCCAGTAGATCTGGTGATGGATGACTAAACCAGTTGAACCCAGATACGCACCATGCCAGGGGGGAGAGTAAAGGATTTAATGGGGACAGGGGCTTTAAAGGTGGACACGGGGGGAGAGGATATCGGGCTGTGGGAGAATAAGTTGCATTCATGACGCAGAAGGTGTGATTTCCACTTTTGAGGAGCTGTGTGGACAGTGAGAGCGCCGAGTGATCAGAGTAACACAACCCTCGCCTTGATTTCAGTTTTTACACGATTTTAATCTAGTGCGTCTCTTGTGGTAATTGCCGAGTATGAGGAATCCAATTTTATGGTTTGAATAAAACCTCTCTCCATGTGCAGCTCCTGAACTGTTCTTGGGATGATTAGAACAAGATGTTTTTAATAGTTATTTCTCTCCATAAATGGAGATTTTTTGCTGGACATGTTTTCCAGCTTGTGTCGCATCAAATGGTGAACAGTGAATGTTGGAAGCAGAATCTGTTCTCACTTCGCAGCCAATGATCTGGCAAACATTCTCCAGTCAGGTCCAACTCCCCAAATGGCCCCGATGGACATGACTCCTGATCTCGGCTCCACAGACGACATTTGTACAGTAAATAAAAGCCTGGAGATTCCTGTGGAGTTATCAGTGGGCAGGTGCTCGGCTTAGTCCACTGAACGCAGGGAGTAATTCGTGAATCGCTGATACAAGTGCATCAGATGCTTGTTCACCAATATCGCCAGCAGTAATTTCTTGGCTGCTGTCCCCAGTCAGAATTCTGCTGCTGCCTCGAGCAAAGTGGCACATTTCGGAAATAGATTGAACGAAAGTAACTGCTGGAAAGGAGAACTTAAGCTGACTCATTCTCAACGGAGAGAGGCCAGTCTGCTGAATCCAGGCCTACACTCGGTCTGCTGAATCCAGGCCTACACTCAGGCTGCTGAATCCAGGCCTACACTCGGGCTGCTGAATCCAGGCCTACACTCGGGCTGCTGAATCCAGGCCTACACTCGGGCTGCTGAATCCAGGCCTACAGTCGGGCTGCTGAATCCAGGCCTACACTCAGGCTGCTGAATCCAGGCCTACACTCGGGCTGCTGAATCCTGGGCCTACACTCGGGCTGCTGAATCCAGGCCTACAGTCGGGCTGCTGAATCCAGGCCTACACTCAGGCTGCTGAATCCAGGCCTACACTCGGGCTGCTGAATCCAGGCCTACACTCGGGCTGCTGAATCCAGGCCTACACTCGGGCTGCTGAATCCAGGCCTACACTCAGGCTGCTGAATCCAGGCCTACACTCGGGCTGCTGAATCCAGGCCTACACTCGGGCTGCTGAATCCAGGCCTACAGTCGGGCTGCTGAATCCAGGCCTACACTCAGGCTGCTGAATCCAGGCCTACACTCGGGCTGCTGAATCCTGGGCCTACACTCGGGCTGCTGAATCCAGGCCTACAGTCGGGCTGCTGAATCCAGGCCTACACTCAGGCTGCTGAATCCAGGCCTACACTCGGGCTGCTGAATCCAGGCCTACACTCGGGCTGCTGAATCCAGGCCTACACTCGGGCTGCTGAATCCAGGCCTACACTCGGGCTGCTGAATCCAGGCCTACACTCGGGCTGCTGAATCCAGGCCTACACTCGGGCTGCTGAATCCAGGCCTACACTCGGGCTGCTGAATCCAGGCCTACACTCGGGCTGCTGAATCCAGGCCTACACTCGGGCTGCTGAATCCAGGCCTACACTCGGGCTGCTGAATCCAGGCCTACACTCGGGCTGCTGAATCCAGGCCTACACTCGGGCTGCTGAATCCAGGCCTACACTCGGGCTGCTGAATCCAGGCCTACACTCGGGCTGCTGAATCCAGGCCTACACTCGGGCTGCTGAATCCAGGCCTACACTCGAGCTGCTGAATCCAGGCCTACATTTAGGCTGCTGAATCCAGGCCTACATTCAGGCTGCTGAACCCTGGGCCTACATTCAGGCTGCTGAACCCTGGGCCTACATTTAGACTGCTGAACCCTGGGCCTACACTCAGGCTGCTGAATCCAGGCCCACACTCAGGCTGCTGAATCCTGGGCCTACACTCAGGCTGCTGAATCCAGGCCTACATTTAGGCTGCTGAATCCGGGCCCAAATTCAGGCTGCTGAATCCAGGCATACCTTACATAAGAACATAAGAACATAAGAACATAAGAAATAGGAGCAGGAGTAGGCCAATCGGCCCCTCGAGCCTGCTCCGCCATTCAATAAGATCATGGCTGATCTGATCCTAACCGCCAATCTACTATCACAGAACCATCTGCTGAATCTAACAGAATTAGACACACGAAATAGGAGCAGGATCAGGCTACACGGCCCCTGGGCCCGCTCTGCACCTAGACTCATGTCCAAATTCCTGCCCGCTCCCCGTAACCCTTAATTCCCTTTACTTCTAGGAAACTGTCTATTTCTGTTTTAAATTTATGTAATGATGTAGTTTCTACAGCTTTTTGGGGCAGCATATTCCATGGACCTACCACCCTCTGAGTGAAGTAGTTCCTCCTCATCTCAGTTTTGAAAGAGCAGCCCCTTATTCTAAGACTATGCCCCCTAGTTCTAGTTTCACCCATCATCGGGAACATCCTCCCGCATCCACCCGATCCAACCCCTTCACAATCTTATATGTTTCAATAAGATCGCCTCTCATTCTTCTGAACTCCAATGAGTAGAGTCCCAATCTACTCAACCTCTCCTCATATGTCCATTCCCTCATCCCCGGGATTAACCGAGTGAACCACCTTTGTACTGACTCGAGAGCAAGTATGTCTTTTCTTAAGTATGGACACCAAAACTGTATGCAGTATTCCAGGTGCAGTCTCACCAATACCTTGTACAACTGAAGCAATACCTTCCTATTTTTATATTCTATCCCCCTAGCAATGAAAGCCAACATTCCATTATTGGCCTTCTTAATCACTTGCTGCACCTGCATACTAACCTTTTGAGTTTCGTGCACCAGGTCCCCCAGATCCCTTTGTACTTCAGTACTTTCCAGTTTCTTGCCATTAAGATAATAACTTGCTCTACGATTTTTCCTGCCAAAGTGCATAACCTCACACTTTCCGTATTGTATTCCATCTGCCAAATCTCTGCCCACTTACTTAGCCTGTCTATGTCCCCTTGCAGGTTTTTTATGTCCTCCTCACTCACTACTTTCCCTCCCATCTTAGTATCATCTGCAAACTTTGATATGTTACACTCGGTCCCCTCCTCCAAATCGTTAATATAGATTGTAAAGAGTTGGGGACCCAGCACTGACCCCTGCGGAACACCACTGGTTACTGATTGCCAGTCTGAGAATGAACCATTTATCCCAACTCTCTGCCTTCTGTTAGATAGCCAATCCTCTATCCATGCCAGAATATTACCCCCAATCCCGTGACTTTTTATCTTAAGCAATAATCTTTTGTGTGGCACCTTGTCAAATGCCTTTTGGAAGTCTAAATACACTACGTCCACTGGTTCCCCTTTATCCACCCTATATGTTACTTCCTCAAAGAACTCCAGCAAATTTGTCAAACATGACTTCCCCTTCATAAAACCATGCTGACTTTGTCCTATTAAATTATGATTATCCAAATGTCCTGTTACTGTCTCCTTAATAATGGACTCCAAAATTTTACCTACCACAGATGTTAGGCTAACCGGTCTATAGTTTCCAGCCTTCTGTCTACTGCCCTTTTTAAATAAGGGTGTTACATTAGCAGTTTTCCAGTCTGCCGGGACCTTTGCCGAGTCCAGGGAGTTTGGAAAATTATTACCAATGCATCCACAATCCCTACCGCCACTTCCCTCAAGACCCTAGGATGTAAGCCATCAGGTCCAGGTGATTTATCCGCCTTGAGTCCCATTATTTTACCGAGTACCACTTCCTTAGTGATTTTGATCGTGTTTAGCTCCTCCCCCCCATAGCCCCCTGTTTGTCCAGTGTTGGGATATTCTTAGTGTCTTCTACTGTAAAGACTGATACAAAATATTCAGGCTGCTGAATCTTGGGCCTACACTCAGGCTGCTGAATCCAGGCCTACACTCAGGCTGCTGAATCCTGGGCCTACACTCAGGCTGCTGAATCCAGGCCTACACTCAGGCTGCTGAATCCTGGGCCTACACTCAGGCTGCTGAATCCAGGCCTACACTCAGGCTGCTGAATCCAGGCCTACACTCAGGCTGCTGAATCTTGGGCTACACTCAGGCTGCTGAATCCAGGCCTACACTCAGGCTGCTGAATCCAGGCCTACACTCAGGCTGCTGAATCTTGGGCCTACACTCAGGCTGCTGAATCCAGGCCTACACTCAGGCTGCTGAATCTTGGGCCTACACTCAGGCTGCTGAATCTTGGGCCTACACTCAGGCTGCTGAATCCAGGCCTACACTCAGGCTGCTGAATCCAGGCCTACACTCAGGCTGCTGAATCCTGGGCCTACACTCAGGCTGCTGAATCTTGGGCCTACACTCAGGCTGCTGAATCTTGGGCTACACTCAGGCTGCTGAATCCAGGCCTACACTCAGGCTGCTGAATCCTGGGCCTACACTCAGGCTGCTGAATCCTGGGCCTACACTCAGGCTGCTGAATCCTGGGCCTACACTCAGGCTGCTGAATCCTGGGCCTACACTCAGGCTGCTGAATCCTGGGCCTACACTCAGGCTGCTGAATCTTGGGCCTACACTCAGGCTGCTGAATCCTGGGCCTACACTCAGGCTGCTGAATCCTGGGCCTACACTCAGGCTGCTGAATCCAGGCCTACACTCAGGCTGCTGAATCCTGGGCCTACACTCAGGCTGCTGAATCCAGGCCTACACTCAGGCTGCTGAATCCTGGGCCTACACTCAGGCTGCTGAATCCTGGGCCTACACTCAGGCTGCTGAATCCTGGGCCTACACTCAGGCTGCTGAATCCAGGCCTACACTCAGGCTGCTGAATCTTGGGCTACACTCAGGCTGCTGAATCCTGGGCCTACACTCAGGCTGCTGAATCTTGGGCCTACACTCAGGCTGCTGAATCTTGGGCCTACACTCAGGCTGCTGAATCCAGGCCTACACTCAGGCTGCTGAATCTTGGGCTACACTCAGGCTGCTGAATCCTGGGCCTACACTCAGGCTGCTGAATCCTGGGCCTACACTCAGGCTGCTGAATCTTGGGCCTACACTCAGGCTGCTGAATCCTGAGCCTACACTCAAGCTGCTGAATCCTGGGCCTACACTCAGGCTGCTGAATCCTGGGCCTACACTCAGGCTGCTGAATCTTGGGCCTACACTCAGGCTGCTGAATCTTGGGCCTACACTCAGGCTGCTGAATCTTGGGCCTACACTCAGGCTGCTGAATCTTGGGCCTACACTCAGGCTGCTGAATCTAGGCCTACACTCAGGCTGCTGAATCCTGGGCTACACTCAGGCTGCTGAATCCTGGGCCTACACTCAGGCTGCTGAATCCTGGGCCTACACTCAGGCTGCTGAATCCAGGCCTACACTCAGGCTGCTGAATCCTGGGCCTACACTCAGGCTGCTGAATCTTGGGCCTACACTCAGGCTGCTGAATCCTGGGCCTACACTCAGGCTGCTGAATCCAGGCCTACACTCAGGCTGCTGAATCCTGGGCCTACACTCAGGCTGCTGAATCCTGGGCCTACACTCAGTCTGCTGAATCCAGGCCTACACTCAGGCTGCTGAATCCAGGCCTACACTCAGGCTGCTGAATCTTGGGCCTACACTCAGGCTGCTGAATCCTGGGCCTACATTTTGAAGCTTAGGAGCTTGGAATCATCAGAAAAGTAACAAAGATAAATTACTTAGGAAGTCACACAACCTATTTGTCAGCCGTGGCTCAGTGGATAGCACTTTGTCTTCTGAGTCAGGAGGTTGTGGGTTCAAGTCCCACTCCAGATCCTTCAGCACAAAATCTAGGCTGACACTCCAGTGCAGTACTGAGGGAGCGCTGCACTGTCAGAGTTGCCGTCTTTCGGATGAGCTGTCAAACCGAGGCTCCGTCTGCTCTCAGGTGGATGTAAAAGATCCCACGGCCACTATTTGAAGAAGAGCGGGAGAGCTCTCCCCGGTGTCCTGGGGCCAATATTTATCCCTCAATCAACATCACAAAAAAAAACAGATGTTCTGGTCATTATCACATTGCTGTTTGTGGGAGCTTGCTGTGTGCAAATTGGCTGCCGCTTTTCCCACATTACAACAGTGACCACACTTCACAAAGTACTTCATTGGCTGTAAAGCACTTTGGGACGTCCTGAGGTTGTGAAAGGCGCTGGAGAAATGCGAGTCTTTCTTTTTGAATAAGTTTTGTCAGTTGTTCTGAACTTGTTTTCCCCAGTTGAAAGGTGAAGAAAGTAAACGCTTCGCTGTCGTATGAAAGAGCCGGCATGGGACCGATGGGCCGAATGGCCTCCGGTGCTGTATTATTCTATGATTCTTTGATCAGTGCTGAGTTTAGAATGCTGCAGTGACTGGGAATGGCTGACATTGGTTTCACTCGTGTCCTGGAGCGTCTCACTCTGCTTGGGGAGTAACTCCAGGCAACGGGATCACTGTTGGCTCTTCTGAAAGATGGATGCTAAACAGATGTTTTCACTTCATAACATCAGGGTTACATCCCAATGACCATGAAAACACGACACTCCAGCACTCCGATATTTTCCTTTATTAGCCGAGGCATAGAATACAAGAGCAGGGGGGTTATGCTTCAACTGTATAAAACACTAGTTAGGCCGCAGCTAGAAATACTGTGTGCAGTTCTGGTCACCACATTACAGGAAGGATGTAATTGCACTAGAGGGGGTGCAGAGGAGATTTACGAGGATGTTGCCTGGGCTGGGGAATTTTAGCTATGAGGAAAGATTGGATAGGCTGGGGTTGGTTTCTTTGGAACAGAGGAGGCTGAGGTGGGACCTAATTGAGGTGTATAAAATTATGAGGGGCCTAGATAGAGTGGATAGGAAGGACCTATTTCCCTTAGTAGAAGGGACAATAACCAGGGGGGCATAGATTAAAAGTAATTGGTAGAAGGATTAGAGGGGAGTTGAGGAGAATTTCTTCACCCAGAGTGTGGTGGGGGTCTGGAACTCACTGCCTGAAAGGGTGGTAGAGACAGAGACCCTCATCACATTTAAAAAGTACGTGGATAGGCAATCGAAGTGCCGTAACCTACAGGGCTACGGACCAAGAGCTGGAAAGTGGAAACGTGGCAGCCAATTTGTGCACAGTAAGATCCCACAAACATGAATGTGATAATGACCAGATAATCTGTTTTCGTGATGTTGGTTAAGGGATAAATATTGGCCCAGGACACCGGGGAGAACTCCCCTGCTGTTCTTTGACATGGGATCTTTTACATCCATCTGAGAGCAGACGGGGCCTCACTTTAACACCTCATCCGAAAGACGGCACTTCTGACAGTACAGCACTCCCTCAGTACTGCCCCTCCGACAGAGCAACGCTCCCTCAGTACTGCCCCTCTGACAGTGTAGCGCTCCCTCAGTACTGCCCCTCCGACAGTGCGGCGCTCCCTCAGTACTGCCTCTCCGACAGTGCGGCGCTCCCTCAGTACTGCCTCTCCGACAGTGCGGCGCTCCCTCAGTACTGCCCCTCCGACAGTGCGGCACTCCCTCAGTACTGCCCCTCCGACAGTGCAGCGCTCCCTCAGTACCGGCCCTCCGACAGTGCGGCGCTCCCTCAGTACTGCCCCTCCCACAGTGCAGCGCTCCCTCAGTACTGCCCCTCCAACAGTGCAGCGCTCCCTCAGTACTGCCCCTCCGACAGTGCGGCACTCCCTCAGTACTGCCCCTCCGACAGTGCGGCACTCCCTCAGTACTGCCCCTCCGACAGTGCAGCGTTCCCTCAGTACCGGCCCTCCGACAGTGCAGTGCTCCCTCAGTACTGCCTCTCCGACAGTGCGGCGCTCCCTCAGTACTGCCTCTCCGACAGTGCGGCGCTCCCTCAGCACTGCCTCTCCGACAGTGCGGCGCTCCCTCAGTACTGCCCCTCCGACAGTGCGGCGCTCCCTCAGTACTGCCTCTCCGACAGTGCGGCGCTCCCTCAGTACTGCCCCTCCGACAGTGCAGCGCCCCCTCAGTACTGCCTCTCCGACAGTGCGGCGCTCCCTCAGTACTGCCCCTCCGACAGTGCGGCGCTCCCTCAGTACTGCCTCTCCGACAGTGCGGCGCTCCCTCAGTACTGCCTCTCCGACAGTGTGGCGCTCCCTCAGTACTGCCCCTCCGACAGTGCGGCGCTCCCTCAGTACTGCCTCTCCGACAGTGCGGCGCTCCCTCAGTACTGCCTCTCCGACAGTGCGGCACTCCCTCAGTACTGCCCCTCCGACAGTGCGGCACTCCCTCAGTACTGCCCCTCCGACAGTGCGGCGCTCCCTCAGTACTGCCTCTCCGACAGTGCAGCGCTCCCTCAGTACTGCCCCTCCGACAGTGCGGCACTCCCTCAGTACTGCCCCTCCGACAGTGCGGCGCTCCCTCAGTACTGCCCCTCCGACAGTGCGACGCTCCCTCAGTACTGCCTCTCCGACAGTGCGGCACTCCCTCAGTACTGCCCCTCCGACAGTGCAGCACTCCCTCAGTACTGCCCCTCCGACAGTGCGACGCTCCCTCAGTGCTGCCCCTCCGACAGTGCGACGCTCCCTCAGTACTGCCTCTCCGACAGTGCGGCACTCCCTCAGTACCAGACTGGAGTGTCAGCCTAGATTTCTGTGCTTAAGTCTCGGAGGTGGGATTGCTGCCCACTGAGCCACGGCTGACCAAACGCATTGAAGGAAAAAGGCTTTGTTCATGTAGTGGTTATGATACTGGCTCAGCAAAGCAAGAGGTTGTGGATTCGATTCACACCACAGCAAGGTGTGAAAGCTGAATCCAATGTGCTAAAAATTCAGTTTGGGGCGCCCAGCTCGCCTGGGCGCCGGAATTACCGCTGCGCGCGGAGCCACTTGCGCCATCGGGATATTCAGTTTCAGCGCCCCAAGTGGAAGCCGGCCGCTAAAAGAAACTGAATATTGGCGCGCAAAGTGCCGCAGCGCCACGGCAGGCTGTGGTACTGCAGGCCTTCCTCCCACTGTTAAGGGGGAGGTGCCTGCAACAGCGCGATCCCCGCTCGCGAGTGCCGGCAAATGAGCCCGGCACCAAGGAGAAGTGCCGGGCTCTCGTGGGGGGTGGGGGTGCGGGCAGGCAGCCGCCGAAAAACCGGCCGGCCGCACCTCCACCTTAACTCGCCCCACTACCGCCACAGGTAGGCCCCTGTGTACCGGTCGCTGTTTGCGGCCGGCGTGGAAGAGGCGGCTGCGACCTAATATGGCGCTCGGGGCGGTAGCTACTGGCTAACGCCACCATTAGCGCCCCGCTAAATATCGCGGTGGTTGTGGCCAGAGGCGCAAAAGCCCTCTTTGGGCGCAAACTGGTGGCGCAGGCCACTGAATCTCTAGGCCAATGTGTCTGGCACTAGGAAAATGACAATCAAAGCTGCCAGAATGCCATAAAACCCCACCTCTGTCACTAGTGTCCTTCAGGGGAGGGAACCTGCCGCCCTTACCCGGCCTGGCCTACACATGACGCCTGCCCCACACGGCACAGTTAATCTTAGTGCCCTCTGAGATGGCTAAGCCCTGCTCACACCCTTCCCCAGCATCCTCTCTGGGCAGCTGGTGATGGGGCCTCGCCGATAGGCCCACAGACCGACAGCCAACCTCTCCCAGCAGACTGTCCACCTGGGATCGGGCCCCCAGCACCCCCACCCTGGCCGCCTGCCCGGCCACCCCGCCCCACCCCCCGTCCCGGCCCCCCCGCCCCAGCTCCTCCCCCCCGCCCCAGTTCCCCCGGCCCCTCCGTTCCGGCCCAGCTCCCCCCCGCACGGCCTGGCTCCCCTGCCCCAGTCGCACCATGGGCCGTGGAGCTTTCAGTTCCTCTTCTTAAGCAGTCCCTCGGAACCGAGGATGACTTACTTCCACATTAAAAATGAGTTCTCAGGTGACTGATGAGTCCAATGCGGAACTTACAGTCTCTGTCACAGGTGGGGCAGACGGTGGTTGAAGGGGCGGGTGGGTGGGGTGCTTGGGTTGACGTGCACTCCTTGCGCTGTTTGCGCTTGGCTTCCGCTTGCTCCCGGTGAAGAGACTCGAGGTGTTCGGCGCTTTCCCGGATGCTTCTCCTCCACTTTGTGCGGTCTTGGGCCAGGGATTCCCAGGTGTCGGTGGGGATGTTACACTTTTTCAAGGAGGCTTTGAGGGTGTCCTTGAAGTGTTTCCTCTGCCCACCTGGGGCGCTCTTGCTGTGTCGGAGCTCCGAGTAGAACGCTTGTCTTCGGAGACTCGTATCGGGCATGCGGACGATGTGACCCGTCCATCGGAGCTGATCGAGCGTGGTCAAAGCTTCGATGCTGGGAATGTTGGCCTGAGCAAGAACACTGACATTGGTGCACCTATCCTGCCAATGGATTTGCAGGATCTTGCGGAGGCAGCGTTGGTGGTACCTCTCCAGTGCTTTGAGGTGCCTGCTGTACATGGTCCATGTCTCTGAGGCATACAGCAGGGCGGGTATCACTGCTGCTCTGTAGACCATGAGCTTAGTGCCGGGTTTGAGGTCCTGGTCTTCAAACACTCTTCCTCAGGCGACCGAAGGCTGCACTGGCACACTGAAGGCGGTGTTGGACTTCGTCATCGACGTCTGCCCTTGTTGACAGTAGGCTCCTGAGGTATGGAAAGTGGTCCACATTGTCCAAGGCCTTGTCGTGGATTTTGCTAATGGGGGGGCAGTACTGTGTGGCGGGGGCAGGTTGGTAGAGGACCTTTGTCTTACAGATGTTTAGTGTAAGGCCCATGCTCTCGTACGCTTCGGTGAAGGTGTTCAGTTCTATTCTTTACATCTCTCTCCCCTAACCCCTGCATCTTGCTACTTTTCCCCCTGCCATTAAAAGCCTCCCAAAGATTCCTCATTTTTATATCTAGAAGCAGCACTAGGATTACTGTTGGCTTATTCGACACGATTCTGGTGAATTTAGGGAAATGTGTACACAGGTCAAGATGACGTTTATTTTTACCCAGATAGAATCTGAGTTGAAACAGGTGAGAGTTTGAACTCCAGGAATTGCCGTAGGTTGCAGGGTTGAACGGTTGATGCCAGCGGAAGCAGTGCAGTATCTACTGACATTTGGTTGGTCAATGCATGTGGAGAGCATGCTTCCTGCTGATAATAGCGATCTCGCTTTTCGCTTCCTTTTACAGGCTCAACCGAACATCGTTTGTGTCTGATTTGCAGTTGAAGTCAGACAGAATATAAAACTCCTAAACCTGTGGTAATCCTGTAAACCTTGGTGAATGGACGATCCAGACCCAGGGAGCATTCCTTTCCCATGGGGCTTGTAAGCTGCGGGAAGCGTCAAGTGTTCATTTGGAGACAGGTCACTGTCTTCAACCTCTGACACTTTCTAGATGCTGATATTGTAAAAGAGGAAGTGTTAGCTGTGGCTCAGTGAGTAACACCCTCGCCTCGGAGTCAGTAGGTCGTGGGTTCAAGTCCCACTCCAGAGATTTGAACACATAATCCAGGCTGACACTCCCAGTGCAGTACTGAGGGAGCGCCGCACTGTCGGAGGGGCAGTGCTGAGGGAGTGCTGCACTGTCGGAGGGGCAGTACTGAGGGAGTGCTGCACTGTCGGAGGGGCAGTACTGAGGGAGTGCTGCACTGTCGGAGGGGCAGTACTGAGGGGGCGCTGCACTGTCGGAGGGGCAGTGCTGAGGGAGTGCTGCACTGTCGGAGGGGCAGTACTGAGGGGGCGCTGCACTGTCGGAGGGGCAGTACTGAGGGGGCGCTGCACTGTCGGAGGGGCAGTACTGAGGGAGCGCCGCACTGTCGGAGGGGCAGTGCTGAGGGAGTGCTGCACTGTCGGAGGGGCAGTACTGAGGGGGCGCTGCACTGTCGGAGGGGCAGTACTGAGGGGGCGCTGCACTGTCGGAGGGGCAGTACTGAGGGAGCACTGCACTGTCGGAGGGGCAGTACTGAGGGAGCGCCGCACTGTGGGGGGTCAGTACTGAGGGAGTGCTGCACTGTCGGAGGGGCAGTACTGAGGGAGTGCCGCACTGTCGGAGGGACAGTACTGAGGGAGTGCTGCACCGTCGGAGGGGCAGTACTGAGGGAGTGCTGCACTGTCGGAGGGACAGTACTGAGGGAGTGCCGCACTGTCAGAGGGACAGTACTGAGGGAGTGCTGCACTGTCGGAGGGACAGTACTGAGGGAGTGCCGCACTGTCGGAGGGACAGTACTGAGGGAGTGCTGCACTGTCAGAGGGACAGTACTGAGGGAGTGCTGCACTGTTGGAGGGGCAGTACTGAGGGAGCACCGCACTGTCGGAGGGACAGTACTGAGGGAGTGCTGCACTGTCAGAGGGACAGTACTGAGGGAGTGCCGCACTGTCTGACAGTACTGAGGGAGTGCCGCACTGTTGGAGGGGCAGTACTGAGGGAGTGCCGCACTGTCGGAGGGACAGTACTGAGGGAGTGCCGCACTGTCAGAGGGACAGTACTGAGGGAGTGCTGCAGTGTGGGAGGGGCAGTACTGAGGGAGTGCCACACTGTGGGAGGGGCAGTACTGAGGGAGCGCCACACTGTGGGAGGGGCAGTACTGAGGGAGCACTGCACTGTGGGAGGGGCAGTACTGAGGGAGCGCTGCACTGTGGGAGGGGCAGTACTGAGGGAGCGCTGCACTGTGGGAGGGGCAGTACTGACGGAGCACTGCACTGTCGGAGGGGCAGTACTGAGGGAGCGCTGCACTGTCGGAGGGGCAGTACTGAGGGAGTGCTGCACTGTCGGAGGGGCAGTACTGAGGGAGCACTGCACTGTGGGAGGGGCAGTACTGAGGGAGCGCTGCACTGTGGGAGGGGCAGTACTGAGGGAGCACTGCACTGTGGGAGGGGCAGTACTGAGGGAGTGCTGCACTGTGGGAGGGGCAGTACCAAGGGAGTGCTGCACTGTCGGAGGTGCCGTCTTTTGATTGAGACTTTAATTCGAGGCTCTGTCTGCCCTCTCAGGTGGACGAAAAAGATCCCACGGCACTATTTTGAAGAAGAACAGGGGAGTCCTGCCCACTATTTATGCCTCAATCAGCATCACTAAAACAGATTATCTCATCATCACACTGCTGTCTGTGAGACCTTGCAGTGCACAAATTGACTGCCGCGCGCAGCGACAGTACGGCGCAGTGCCAGTACGGTACAGCGCCCAGTACAGTAAAGCTTAGCGTGCTAATTGAAGTGGGCTGGGGAAATTCCTGCTCTTCCACACCGGGGGTGGGGGGGGTGTTGCCGGGGGTGGGGGGGGTGGGGGGGTGGTGTCGGTGGCGGGGTGTTGCCGGTGGGTGTGGTGTCGCGGTGGGGGGTTGGTGTCGGGGGTGGGTGTTGCTGGGGGGGGTGTCATGGGGTGGGGGCTGGCGGGGGGGGGGTTTGGGGGCGGTGGTTGTTTAGGGGGTGTGTTGGGGGGGGCGTTTTGGGGGAGGGGTGTCGGGGGCGGGGTGTTGCGTGGGGGGGTGTTGCCGGGGGGGAGGGGACGTCGCGGTGGGGGCATGTCGGGGGCGGTGGTTGTTTGGGGGGGTCTTGTGGGGGGGTGTTTTGGGGGAGGGGTGTCGGGGGCGGTGGTTGTTTAGGGGGGTGGTGGGGTTGCCGGGGGGGAGGGGGCGTCGCGGGGGGGGGTGGTGTTGTCGGGGGCTGTGGTTGTTTAGGGGGGGTGTTGTGGGGGGGGTGTTGGGGGGGGGGGTTGTGTGGGCGGGGTGTTGCTGGGGGGGAGGGGGTGTCGCGGGGGTGGGGGGGTGTCGGGGGCGGTGGTTGTTTAGGGGGGGTGTTGTGGGGGGTGTTGTTTTGGGGGAGGGGTGTTACGTGGGGGGGTGGGTGTCGGGGGCGGTGGTTGTTTAGGGGGGGTGTTGTGGGGGGTGTTTTGGGGGAGGGGTGTCGGGGGCGGTGGTTGTTTAGGGGGGGTGTTGTGGGGGGTGTTTTGAGGGAGGGGTGTCGGGGGCGGTGGTTGTTTAGGGGGGGGTGTTGTGGGGGGGTGTTTTGGGGGAGGGGTGTCGGGGGCGGTGGTTGTTTAGGGGGGGTGTTGGGGGTGTTTTGGGGGAGGGGTGTCGGGGGCGGTGGGTGTTTAGGGGGGGTGTTGTGGGCGGTGGGTGTTTAGGGGGGGTGTTGTGGGGGGTGTTGTTTTGGGGGAGGGGTGTTACGTGGGGGGGGTGGGTGTCGGGGGGCGGTGGTTGTTTAGGGGGGGTGTTGTGGGGGGGTGTTTTGGGGGAGGGGTGTCGGGGGCAGTGGTTGTTTAGGGGGGGTGTTGTGGGGGGGTGTTTTGAGGGAGGGGTGTCGGGGGCGGTGGTTGTTTAGGGGGGGGTGTTGTGGGGGGGTGTTTTGGGGGAGGGGTGTCGGGGGCGGTGGTTGTTTAGGGGGGGTGTTGGGGGGTGTTTTGGGGGAGGGGTGTCGGGGGCGGTGGGTGTTTAGGGGGGTGGTGGGGTTGCCGGGGGGGAGGGGGGCGTCGCGGGGGGGGAGGGTGTTGTCGGGGGCTGTGGTTGTTTAGGGGGGGGTGTTGGGGGGGGGGGGTTGTGTGGGCGGGGTGTTGCTGGGGGGGAGGGGGTGTCGCGGGGGTGGGGGGGTGTCGGGGGCGGTGGTTGTTTAGGGGGGGTGTTGTGGGGGGTGTTGTTTTGGGGGAGGGGTGTTACGTGGGGGGGTGGGTGTCGGGGGCGGTGGTTGTTTAGGGGGGGGTGTTGTGGGGGGGTGTTTTGGGGGAGGGGTGTCGGGGGCGGTGGTTGTTTAGCGGCGTGCTGTTTATTCTATGTTGCTGTAAGCTGTCAATTCTGCAACAGCCATTTCAACACAGCAATAAAATTCCGATCGTTTATATCCTATTGCGTTGCAGTGTCAGTGTAACAGTTTTTAAAAAGCGTTTATTTTTAAGCATCCTAATTGGTTAACTTATTCCAGCCAATTGAGGGGTTGGATGTGTAATTCATTCTTTAGAAATATTCAGATCAAATGTCCGGACTGCTTCTGTTAGCTCATTCTCTGATCCTTCAAAATATGCAGCAATGATGAGACAATGAGATCCATCTGCTGCTCGCCATACTTTAGGAAAGGTAGCAGTAAATTTTAACAATTCCAGCACTAGGTTCCAATTGTATTTAAATAGAGTTCTGTTGAATAAAACCAAGAAAATGTTTTGGCAATATTTGGGTTTTGCCTGAGTTTTGTAACTGATTCAAGTACAGTATTAACTCAGGATGAATATATTTTCTCCTAGTTTTGACCAAGTTATATGTTCATTATCCTGTATTTTTGCAATAAATATATGCAGTGTTTTGATGAAAGTGGGATTTAGTTTTCCTTTTCATGCACTTTTTCGCAGGTCTTGGATGTGGCTGGCAGGAGCCTGATGCAGCGAACTCCAGGGAGTTCTTGTTTCACTAATTAGAGGTGAAAGGACCTGTCATTTTGATAATGTCTGGATCGAGTCAGTCCGTAACGCAGAACAGGCTGCGACTAGAGCAAAGATTCCCCGCTCACAATCTGCCGTTGCCACTTCACATACCCAGAGCACACACGGTAAGAGCAGCACTCTTACAGTTTTGTAATTACCTGTATTACAATTTTGGTCTTTTGGTAACGATTTCTTCTGGGTTTTAAGTTAATCCCATTGGAGATTGAAAACTGCCTGTGCAGTTGGATGTAAATGTTGGAACTCTAGTCTGTAATCAGAGTGGGACTTACAGAAAAGCATCAGAATTGTGAACAAAGTTTGTTCTATTTATATTCAATTCTACTTGAAGTCATAGTTACTGTACTTGAGATGCTGATTAAACTTGGAACACGAGGCGATTCTTCATTTCCTTTAAAGTTTCTGAGTCAGTTAGATTTTTAATTTAAAGGAAAATTTTACAACCAGCAGAAAATGCCTATCCCCTCTTTTCGCTGAAGAACTTTGTTCTCTCTCTTTACACACCCAATACTCAGGAGACCAGCCACCTGCCCTTTGACTCCGCCATGGCTGCTTTTGAACCTGCTACCAGTGCGCTACATCAATTCTCAAACTAGGGCCTCAGTCATTACATTCATGTCATTTTCTGTATCTGTTTGACCTGGGGGTGAGTGAGATTGACACAGAGTGACCCGAGGGTGAGTGAGATTGACACAGAGTGACCCGGGGGTGAGTGAGATTGACACAGAGTGACCCGGGGGTGAGTGAGATTGACACAGAGTGACCCGGGGGTGAGTGAGAGTTACACAGAGTGACCCGGGGGTGAGTGAGATTGACACAGAGTGACCTGGGGGTGAGTGAGATTTACACAGAGTGACGCGGGGGGTGAGTGAGATTGACACAGAGTGACCTGGGGGTGAGTGAGATTTACACAGAGTGACCCGGGGGTGAGCGAGATTGACACAGAGTGACCCGGGGGTGAGTGAGATTTAGACAGTGACCCGGGGGTGAGTGAGATTTACACAGAGTGACGCGGGGGGTGAGTGAGATTGACACAGAGTGACCTGGGGGTGAGTGAGATTGACACAGAGTGACCTGGGGGTGAGTGAGATTGACACAGAGTGACCCGGGGGGTGAGTGAGATTGACACAGAGTGACCCGGGGGGTGAGTGAGATTGACACAGAGTGACCTGGGGGTGAGTGAGATTGACACAGAGTGACCCGGGGGGTGAGTGAGATTGACACAGAGTGACCCGGGGGTGAGTGAGATTGACACAGAGTGACCCGAGGGTGAGTGAGATTTAGACAGAGTGACCCGAGGGTGAGTGAGATTTAGACAGAGTGACCCGGGGGTGAGTGAGATTGACACAGAGTGACCCGGGGGGTGAGCGAGATTGACACAGAGTGACCCGGGGGTGAGTGAGATTGACACAGAGTGACCCGGGGGTGAGCGAGATTGACACAGAGTGACCTGGGGGTGAGTGAGATTGACACAGAGTGACGCGGGGGTGAGTGAGATTGACACAGAGTGACCCGGGGGGTGAGTGAGATTGACACAGAGTGACCTGGGGGTGAGTGAGATTGACACAGAGTGACCTGGGGGTGAGTGAGATTGACACAGAGTGACGCGGGGGTGAGTGAGATTGACACAGAGTGACCCGGGGGGTGAGTGAGATTGACACAGAGTGACCTGGGGGTGAGTGAGATTGACACAGAGTGACCCGGGGGGTGAGTGAGATTGACACAGAGTGACTCGGGTGAGTGAGATTGACACAGAGTGACCCGGGGGTGAGTGAGATTGACACAGAGTGACCCGGGGGGTGAGTGAGATTGACACAGAGTGACCCGGGGGTGAGTGAGATTTAGACAGAGTGACCCGGGGGGTGAGTGAGATTGACACAGAGTGACCCGGGGGTGAGTGAGATTGACACAGAGTGACCCGAGGGTGAGTGAGATTGACACAGAGTGACCCGGGGGTGAGTGAGATTGACACAGAGTGACCCGGGGGTGAGTGAGATTGACACAGAGTGACCTGGGGGTGAGTGAGATTGACACAGAGTGACCCGGGGGTGAGTGAGATTGACACAGAGTGACCCGGGGGGTGAGTGAGATTGACACAGAGTGACCCGGGGGTGAGTGAGATTTACAGAGTGACCCGAGGGTGAGTGAGATTGACACAGAGTGACCCGGGGGGGTGAGTGAGATTTAGACAGAGTGACCCGGGGGGTGAGTGAGATTGACACAGAGTGACCCGGGGGGTGAGTGAGATTGACACAGAGTGACCCGAGGGTGAGTGAGATTGACACAGAGTGACCCGGGGGGGGTGAGTGAGATTTAGACAGAGTGACCCGGGGGGTGAGTGAGATTGACACAGAGTGACCCGGGGGTGAGTGAGATTTACAGAGTGACCCGGGGGGTGAGTGAGATTGACACAGAGTGACTCGGGTGAGTGAGATTGACACAGAGTGACCCGGGGGTGAGTGAGATTGACACAGAGTGACCCGGGGGGTGAGTGAGATTGACACAGAGTGACCCGGGGGTGAGCGAGATTGACACAGAGTGACCCGGGGGGTGAGTGAGATTGACACAGAGTGACTCGGGGGGTGAGTGAGATTTAGACAGAGTGACCCGGGGGTGAGTGAGATTGACACAGAGTGACCCGGGGGGTGAGTGAGATTTAGACAGAGTGACCCGGGGGTGAGTGAGATTGACACAGAGTGACCCGGGGGTGAGTGAGATTGACACAGAGTGACCCGGGGGTGAGCGAGGTTGACACAGAGTGACCCGGGGGTGAGTGAGATTTACAGAGTGACCCGGGGGGTGAGCGAGATTGATACAGAGTGACCCGGGGGGTGAGTGAGATTTAGACAGAGTGACTCGGGTGAGTGAGATTGACACAGAGTGACTCGGGTGAGTGAGATTGACACAGAGTGACCCGGGGGTGAGTGAGATTTAGACAGAGTGACCCGGGGGTGAGTGAGATTGACACAGAGTGACCCGAGGGTGAGTGAGATTGACACAGAGTGACCCGGGGGGTGAGTGAGATTGACACAGAGTGACCCGGGGGGTGAGTGAGATTGACACAGAGTGACCCGGGGGGTGAGCGAGATTGATACAGAGTGACCCGAGGGGTGAGCGAGATTGATACAGAGTGACCCGGGGGTGAGTGAGATTGACACAGAGTGACCCGGGGGGTGAGCGAGATTTAGACAGAGTGACTCGGGTGAGTGAGATTGACACAGAGTGACCCGGGGGTGAGTGAGATTGACACAGAGTGACTCGGGTGAGTGAGATTGACACAGAGTGACCCGGGGGGTGAGTGAGATTGACACAGAGTGACCCGGGGGTGAGTGAGATTGACACAGAGTGACCCGGGGGGTGAGTGAGATTGACACAGAGTGACCCGGGGGTGAGTGAGATTGACACAGAGTGACCCGGGGGGTGAGTGAGATTGACACAGAGTGACCCGGGGGTGAGTGAGATTGACACAGAGTGACCCGGGGGGTGAGTGAGATTTAGACAGAGTGACCCGGGGGTGAGTGAGATTGACACAGAGTGACCCGGGGGGTGAGTGAGATTGACACAGAGTGACCCGGGGGTGAGTGAGATTGACACAGAGTGACCCGGGGGGTGAGTGAGATTGACACAGAGTGACCCGGGGGTGAGTGAGATTGACACAGAGTGACCCGGGGGGTGAGTGAGATTGACACAGAGTGACCCGGGGGGGGTGAGTGAGATTGACACAGAGTGACCCGGGGGGTGAGTGAGATTGACACAGAGTGACCCGGGGGGTGAGTGAGATTGACACAGAGTGACCCGGGGGGTGAGTGAGATTGACACAGAGTGACTCGGGTGAGTGAGATTGACACAGAGTGACCCGGGTGAGTGAGATTGACACAGAGTGACCCGGGGGTGAGTGGGATTTACACAGTGCACTATCCCCATATACCTTGATTCCCTTAATATTCAAAAATCTATCGATCTCAGCCTTGAATATACTCAACAACTGAGCCTCCACACCCTCTGGGGTAGAGAAATCCAAACATTCACCACCCTCTGAGTGAAGAAATTTCTCCTCATCTGAGACTGTGACCCCTGGTTCTAGACTCCCCAGCGAGGGGAAATATCCTCCCTGTCAAGCCCTGTAAGAATTTTGTATGTTTCAGTGGGATCACCTCACATTCTTCTGAACTCTAAGGCTTTTGGTAAAGTCCCACATGGGAGACTGGTCAAGAAGGTAAGAGCCCATGGGATCCAGGGCAATTTGGCACATTGGATCCAAAATTGGCTTAGTGGCAGGAGGCAGAGGGTGATGGCCGAAGGTTGTTTTTGTGACTGGAAGCCTGTGTCCAGTGGTGTACCGCAGAGATCGGTGCTGGGTCCTTTGCTGTTTGTAGTGTACATTAATGATTTAGATATGAATGTAGGAGGTATGATCAGTAAGTTCGCAGATGACACAAAAATCGGTGGAGTGGTAAATAGCGAGGAGGGAAGCCTCAGGCTACAGGACGATATAGATGTGATGGTTAGATGGGCAGAACAGTGGCAAATGGAATTTAACCCTGAAAAGTGTGAGGTGATGCATTTTGAGAGGACTAACAAGGCAAGGGAATACACAATGAATGGTAGGATCCTAGGAAGGACAGAGGATCAGAGGGACCTTGGTGTGCATGTACATAGATCCCTGAAGGCAGCAGGACAGGTAGATAAGGTGGTTAAAAAGGCATATGGGATACTTGCCTTCTTTAGCTGAGGCATTGAATATAAGAGCAGGGAGGTTATGATGGAGCTGTACAAAACGCTAGTTAGGCCACAGCTGGAATACTGTGTGCAGTTCTGGTCGCCACACTATAGGAGGGATGTGATTGCATTGGAGAGGGTGCAGAGGAGATTCACCAGGATGTTATCTGGGCTGGAGCGCTTCAGCTATGAAGAGAGACTGGACAGGCTGTGGTTGTTTTCCTTAGAGCAGAGAAGGCCAAGGGGGGACCTGATTGAGGTGTACAAAATTATGAGGGGCATAGATAGTGTTGCGTCCGTGTATAATAAGACACAGACTGCGGAGAACGGTACAACAGGTGTTTACTCAACGTGGCTCACACTGCAACTGATCTGTACAGATTACTACTCAGGGCTATATACAGGTGTGGTCACTGCCGGTACTGCAGTATACATGAGCTGTAAAAGATAGTTCTCCCCTTAAAGCTATATACATTGCAATTCCTCCCCTTTTAGATTAACAGTATCATAACACTCATTTAACAATTAAATATCAAACTAATTACAATTAACACTTTTAACATGCAACATTAGCTGAAAATAGTCTATTTATATATTCAGTCTTTGGGGAGGCTTCCTGATCCTTTCTGGATAGCGCCTTTCCCGAGTGTCTTGCTTTTGGTGCGGAGGCGATTCTGGCCCCCTGTCGTCGGTTGGTTCATCAGCTTCTGATGCTACTGTTTCTGGGGTAGATGCGACCTGTACGTCGGGTTTGTAAAGTCCGCGCCTCAATAATACACGGACTTCGGGAGAACAGTTAACAGGTACTTTACTGAACAAGAGGCAGCTTGAAACTGAAACTACAGAAGCCTGCTAGGGCCTTTTATACAGGGGTGGTCACTGCCGGTACTGCAGTCTAAGACCAGTTATTCCCTTAAAGGTACATACACAACAATTCCTCCCCTTTTAGATAAACAGTACATAACATTCATTTAACAACTAAATAATAACTAATTACAATTACAATTTTCTCAGTAATATATACATCAACTGAAATAGTCATTTATAAGTTCAGTCTTTGAGGAGGCTTCTGATCCGGACTGGATAGCGCCTTTCTCGAGTATCCTGTTCTGGCGGTGGAGCCAATTCTGGCTCATTGTCATTGGTTGGTTCGTCAGCTTCCAATACCCCTGCTTCTGAGGTAGACGCAATCTGTACTTCGGGCTCATTACCAGGTGCACATGCTTGTGGTACAGGTTTGGCTTGTTCCTGTGACTCTAGAATCTGGTCAGCATGGCGTCTCACGATGCTCTCTCCAACGCCCACTGTGTACATTAGTGGTCCCTGCTGTGTGCATGTCGTGCCTGGTTGCCATTTTACTGTTCGGTAGTCGCGGGCCAAGACTGGTTGCCCTATCTTGAAGCTCCTGGTTGGCTTTTCATTTATGTGCTGGAACTGCTTATCCTCAACATCTCGTCTTATGTTTGGTTTGAGCAAATCCAAGCGACATCTTAGTCTCCAGTTGAAAAACAGTACGGCTGGAGTTTGGTTGGTTACTGTATGTGTCGCATTCCGGTAAGCAAACAGGAAGTTATCCACCTTGTGTTGCAGTGTTATGTCGTCATTATACATTGCCTTTATGGCCTTTTTAACGGTCTGAACAAACCTCTCAGCCAGTCCATTTGTGGCTGGATGATATGGGGCAGATGTGTAATGTTTCACCCCATTATTCTTCAGGAACCTCCGGAAATCCTCAGACACAAACTGTGGGCCATTGTCGGAACAGATCTGTTCTGGCAACCCATTCCTGGCGAAGATGGTCCTTAGGACTGCAATAGTTTTCTCCGTGATGGTGGAGGACATTTTAATGACCTCTGGCCATTTTGAATGGGCGTCCACAGCGATTAGAAACATTGAGTCCATAAATGGACCAGCGAAATCAATGTGTACCCGTTGCCATGGAGATGAGGGCCACTCCCATGGATGTAGCGGGGCCTGTGGTGGAGCGTTTTGGACCTTCTGGCATCCTGTGCATCTCTTGGTCATATCCTCGATTTCTTTATCGATTCCCGGCCACCACACAAACGCCCTGGCTAGGCTCTTCATTTTTACCCCTCCCAGATGACCCTCGTGAAGCTCATTGAGTACTCTATCTCTCAACTTGGGTGGAATTACCACTCGGGATCCACACATCAAGGTTTCCTGGCACACTGACAGCTGTTCCCTCCTTGGCGCGAATGCTGGCAACAGTGAGTCGCCATATGCTGGCCATCCCTTCACCGTCAAATCATAGACCCGAGAGAGTGTCGGGTCATTTCGGGTTTCCTTCTCAATACTTGCGTTTGTAACAGGCAAACATTCGACTATGGTCGCATGGAATATCTCCACAGGGTCCACTGCAGGTGCTCCTTCCGCCGTAGGCAACGGTAGGCGCGACAGCCCATCAGCGTTTCCATGTTGTTTCGTACCTTTGTACTCTATGTCATACTGATGTGCCCCTAGAAAAAGTGACCATCTTTGCAGCCGTCATCACCGGAACGCCCTTCTTTGGGTTAAAAATTGAGACCAGGGGTTGATGATCAGTCAGTAGGGTGAATTTCTGCCCGTGCAGATAGTGATTGAACTTCTTCACCCCCCACACCAGGCTGAGGGCCTCCCTGTCAATCTGGGCGTAGTTACGCTCGGCTGAGGTTAGCGAGCGCGATGCAAAGGCTATTGGCCTCTCTGAACCGTCACGGAATTTGTGTGACAGCACCGCTCCAATGCCGTAAGGTGACGCATCACATGCCAACCGAATCGGTAGTGTTGGGTTGTAGTGGGCCAATACTTCTTTTGAAGTGATTTGGCATTTACATTCCTGAAAGGCACGCTTACAGTCATCACTCCATTTCCATGTTACACCAGTTTGAAGGAGGGCGTTCAGTGGGTGCAGAATTGTAGATAAATTCGGCAAGAACTTATGGTAGTAGTTCACCAACCCGAGGAACGACCTCAGTTGCGACACATTTTCTGGTGCTGGAGCCTTGACTACAGCCTCAATCTTGTCCGGCGACTTATGCAACCCTTCCTCATCAATCATGTGGCCACAATATGAGATTTGTCTCCTGAAGAACTCGCATTTGGGACGGTTGACTCGTAGCCCATATTCCTGCAATCTCGTGAGCACCTGTTCCAGGTTGGCAAGGTGTTCATTGTAATTTTCGCCCGTAACCAGGATGTCGTCCAAATAACACTGGGTCCCCGGGATCCCTTGCAGGACTTGTTCCATTGCCCTCTGCCACATAGCCAGGGCCGATGCTACCCCAAATACCAGTCGATTGTACTGGTAAAGGCCTTTGTGAGTGTTTATCGTGAGGTATTTCCTAGATGCTTCTTCCACCTCCATTTGTAGATACGCTTGAGCCAGATCAATCTTTGTAAAACGTTTCCCTCCAGATAGTGAGGCGAAAATATCTTCTATCCGTGGAAGCGGATACTGTACTGTGTGCAGGACTGGGTTCACAGTCACCTTGAAGTCCCCACAGATGCAAACCTTCCTTGGCTCCCCAGGCGTGCTGCTCAATGCTTTCTTCATTACAGGAACGATGGGTGTGGCCCACTCGCTCCAGTCCACCTTAGACAGCACCCCCGAACGCTCCAGACTCTCCAGTTCAGCTTACACAGCTGGGCGTATCGCGTATGGCACCGGTCTGGCCTTGAAAAATTTTGGGGTTGCGTTATGGGCGGCACGGTGGCATAGTGGTTAGCACTGTTGCCTCACAGCGCCAGAGACCCGGGTTCAAATCCGGCCTCGGGTGACTGTCTGTGTGGAGTTTGCACATTCTCCCCGTGTTTGCGTGGGTTTCCTCCGGGTGCTCCAGTTTCCTCCCACAGTCCAAAGATGTGCGGGTTAGGTTGATTGGCCATGATAAAAATTGGCCCTTAGTGTTAGGGGGGATTAAATATGTGGGGTTACAGGGATAGGGCTTGGGTGGGATGGCTGTCGGTGTAGGGACCGGGTGCTAGGGTTTGGATGATCAGCCATGATCTCGTTGAATGGCGGAGCAGGCTCGAAGGGCCGAATGGCCTACTCCTGCTCCTATCTTCTATGTTTCTATGTTATCCTCAATCTTTATGGTTGCCTTTACTCCTTTTAGAGTCCCAAGTCCTTGTTGGAACACCTCTTCCGCGTCAGATAGAATTTGTGACAGACGTCCAGGTGCGACGTCATCATCTTTTTTGTTAGTCACAGTTAGTGCCAGAATGGAATGCCAATCCAATTGTAGTCTTTGGATCCATTCACGTCCCAATAATGGTGGTCCTCCATCTCGTAGTATATACATGTATAGTTTCTGTGTTTCCTTTCCGTTATATTCAACTGGCACCCTTATTTTTCCTCTGGGGTAGACCTTTTGCCCCGTGTATGTCTTCAATACAATGGACGTGTCCTTTAAGGGTATGTGTGAGAATAGCCGCTCATAGTCTCGTTGATTCATGACAGTTAGGGCTGATCCTGTGTCCAATTCCATCTTCACTGGGGACCCTGCTATCATGAGGGTGACCCAAATGGTTTGGTGATCTTCTTTTGCGATCACGTTGTGTAACTTTAAACAACTTAGTCGCCTGCTCCCGGAGTCCTTATCACTCTCCTGATCTTCTGAACTACTATCTGTCAGTTTCTTTACTTTCCTGTACTGTTCCTTAGTAGTTCTTGTCGTGTTGGTCTTCTTTCCCGACCTGCAGACTCTTGCTGTATGTCCCATCTTCCCGCATTGCCTGCATATTTTGTCTTTAAACCAGCAGTCCTTCTGCTCATGGGTTGTTCTGCCACAGCGATAGCACTTTTCGGCTCCATACGCCATTTCGTTAGCGCTGTATTCTTGTGGTTTCTGTTGTATTTCCGCAGCTCCCCGTGCTGCTGCTTCATAGGATACTGCCACGCAGAAAGCCTGTTCTAGCGTCAGGTCCTTTTTTGAAAGTAGTCGTTTCTGGGTTCCTTCACTCTGGAGCCCGCAGACAAACTTATCCCGTAAGGTGTCTGCCAGTCCTGCTCCGAACTGGCAGTGCTTTGATAACTTGTGCAGTTTCGTAAGATAGTCAGCATTGCTCTCACCTTTCTGCTGGTTTCTTTTATGGAACTTGAATCTTTCTGCTATCAGCAGTGGTGAAGGGCTTAGGTGTTCCTGTAAGATATGAACAATCTCCTCAAAACTTTTCTCCATTGGTTTAGCTGGGGTAATTAAATTCCGCAATAGGCCGTACGTATTCGCACCCATCAGATTTAATAATACCGACGCCCTCTTTCCATCGGCCACCTCATTTGCCTTGCAGTACACTTCGATTCTTTCTGCATACGTGGTCCAGTCTTCTACCTCGTTGTCGAAAGCAGTGATACTGCCACTTTTCGGCATCTTGGGCGATTTAAAATGGCGCCTCCCGCGCTTTTGCTTCTTCCCCAACGGGATAAAATGGCGCCTCCCGCGCATTTGCTTCTTCCCCTTACTGCCACGCTGCTCCTAGCGTTCTACGGGGTAATGGCGGCGACCCGCAGCTTCGGCGCGTCTCGCTTTCCTTCCCCCCCCGTTTAGTTTCTCTCCGCTGTCCTGTTCTCGAGCACCGACCGCGCCCTGTGCGCTCCACCCTCTCTCTCTTGTTTTTTTTTCCCGGCGACGCTGCGCGGCCCGATTTGTAGAGCCGCTCGATCGAGCTTGAGCCCGCCGCAGTCCGGAAGGGTCAGCGCGCTACCTGCTACCAGCACGATTCGCTGGAACCACAGTCTCTCCCGCAATTCTCCAAACACCGATGGATTCTTTGGGCGGTTGCCCTCGGTCGACGCCCGTTGCTCAGACTACGACCTTCCAGGACCTTCCTTTCAGGCGAGATCCCCGTGAGATGATGCCACACTGCAGGTGAGTTCGAACTTACTCGTCGCCACTGTAAAGTCCACGCCTCAATAATACACGGACTTCGGGAGAACAGTTTAACAGGTACTTTACTGAACAAGAGGCAGCTTGAAACTGAAACTACAGAAGCCTGCTAGGGCCTTTTATACAGGGGTGGTCACTGCCGGTACTGCAGTCTAAGACCAGTTATTCCATTAAAGGTACATACACAACAGGGTTCATCACCAGGTATGTATGGGCGAGGCATGGGGTTGACTTGTTCCTGTGACTCTAGGATCTGGTCAGCATGGCATCTCACGATGCTCTCCCCAACGTCCACTGTGTACATTAGTGGGCCCTGCCGTGTGCATATCGTTCCTGGCTGCCATTTTTCTGTTCGGTAGTCGCGGGCCAAGACTGGTTGCCCTACATTGAAGCTCCTTGTTGGCTTCTCATGGATGTGCTGGAATTGCTTACTCTCAACATCTCTTCGTACGTTTGGTCTGAGCAAATCCAGGCGAGATCTTAACCTTCGGTTAAAGAACATCATGGCTGGGGCCTGGTTGGTGACTGCATGTGTCGCATTCCGGTAGGCGAACAGGAAATTGTCCACCTTGTGCTGCAGCAGAATGTTGTCATTGTACATAGCCTTTATTGCCTTCTTAAAGGTTTGTACGAACCTCTCAGCCAATCCATTTGTGGCTGGATGATACGGGGCGGATGTGTAATGCCTTACCCCATTCTTTTTCAAGAACCTCCGGAACTCTTCGGACACAAACTGTGGTCCGTTGTCGGAGCAAATCTGTTCTGGCAAGCCATTCCTGGCAAAAATGGTCCGTAGGACTGCAATAGTTTTCTCCGTGGTGGTGGAGGACATTTTGAGTGCGCATCCACGGCTATTAAAAACATTGAGTCCATGAATGGACCAGCAAAATCAATATGCACCCGTTGCCATGGAGATGAGGGCCACTCCCATGGGTGTAGAGGGGCCTATGGTGGTGCATTTTGGACTTTCTGGCATCCTGAGCAGCTCTTGGTCAGGTCCTCGATTTGTTTATCGATTCCCGGCCACCACACATAAGCCCTGGCTAGGCTTTTCATTTTTACCCCTCCCAGATGACCCTCATGAAGCTCATTGAGCACTCTGTCCCTTAACTTGGGTGGAATTACCACTCGGGATCCACACATCAGGGTCCCCCGGCACACTGACAGCTGTTCTCTCCTTGTCGAGAATGCTGGCAACAATGAGTCGCCATGTGCTGGCCATCCCTTCACCATCAAATCATATACCCGAGACAGTGTCGGGTCATTTCGGGTTTCCTTTTTGATACAAGCGTTAGTTACCTGTAGGTATTCAACTATAGTCGAATGGAATATTTCGACAGGATCCACTGCTGGTGCTTCCTCCGCAGTAGGCAGTGGCAGGCGTGATAGCCCATCAGCATTTCCATGCTGTTTCGTGCCCTTATATTCAATCTCATAGTGGTGCGCCCCTAGAAAAAGTGACCATCTTTGTAGTCGTTGCGCAGTCATCACCGGAACGCCCTTCTTCGGATTAAAAATGGAGACAAGAGGCTGGTGATCAGTCAGCAAGGTGAATTTCTGCCCGTGCAGATAGTGGTTGAACTTTTTCACTCCCCACACTAGGCTGAGGGCCTCCCTGTCAATCTGGGCGTAGTTACGCTCGGCTGAGGTTAGTGATCGTGACGCAAAGGCTATTGGCCTCTCTGAGCCGTCCGAGAATTTGTGCGACAGCACCGCTCCAATGCCGTAGGGTGACGCATCACATGCCAACCGAATTGGTAATGCTGGGTTGTAATGGGCCAATACCTCTTTTGATGTGATTAGTGTTTTGCTCTTTTGGAAAGCTCGTCTAAATTCGTCACTCCACTTCCATGGCACCCCAGTTTGCAGTAGGGTGTTCAGTGGGTGTAGTATTGTAGACAAATTTGGCAAGAACTTATGGTAGCAGTTTACCAGCCCGAGGAACGACCTCAGTTGTGACACATTTTCCGGTGCTGGAGCCTTGACTACTGCCTCAGTCTTCTCTGGGGACTTATGTAACCCCTCTTTATCGATAACGTGGCCACAATACGAGATCTGTTTTCTAAAAAACTCGCATTTGGGGCGGTTAGCTCGGAGCCCATATTCCTGCAATCTAGTGAGCACCTGCTCCAGGTTGGCAAGGTGATCACTGTCATTTTCGCCCGTGACCAGGATGTCGTCCAAATAACACTGGGTCCCTGGGATCCCTTGCAGGACTTGTTCCATTGCCCTCTGCCAAATAGCCGGAGCTGATGCTACCCCGAATACCAGCCGGTTGTATTGGTAGAGACCTTTATGGGTGTTGATTGTGAGGTATTTTTTTGATGCTTCTTCTACCTCCATTTGCAGATACGCCTGGGCCAGATCAATCTTAGTGAAGCGTTTCCCTCCAGATAGCGAGGCGAAAATACCTTCAATCTGCGGAAGTGGATATTGTACGGTGTGAAGGACCAAAGTCCCCACTGATGCGAACCTTCCTTGGTTCCCCAGGCGTGCTGCTCAACGACTTTTTCATCACAGGGACGATGGGAGTAGCCCACTCGCTCCAGTCTACCTTGGACAGTACACCTGAACGTTCCAGACTCTCCAGCTCTGCTTCGACGGCTGGGCGGATCGCATAAGGTACTGGTCTGGCCTTAAAAAATGTTGGGCTTGCGTTTTCTTCAATTTTAATCGTTGCTGTCATGCCTTTTAGTGTTCCGAGTCCTTGCTGGAACACTTCTTTCGCGTCAGTTAGGATCTTTGACAGTCGCCCAGGTGTGACGTCATCATCCTTTTTGTCAGCCACAGTCAGTGCCTGTATGGAATGCCAATCCAGTTGTATTTTCCGGACCCATTCACGTCCCAGTAATGGTGGTCCTCCATCTTGCAATACATACAGGTCTAGTTTTGGTGTTTCCTTACCGTTATATATAACGGTCACCCTTATTTTTCCTTTGGGGTAGACTTTTTGCCCCGTGTACGTCTTCAAAATAATTTTTGTGTCTCTCAAGGGTATGTGTGAGAATAGCCGCTCGTAGTCCTGTCGGTTTATGACTGTTAGGGCTGATCCTGTGTCCAATTCCATCTTTACCTGGACTCCTGCTATCTTGAGAGTGACCCAAATGGTTCGGTGATCCTCCATTGTGATCACATTATGTAGTTTCAGACAACTCAGTTCCCTGCTTTCGGAGTCATTATCACTCTTTTGTTCGTCTGAACTATTCTCCGTCATCTTATGTACCTTCTTGTACTTTTCTTTGATAGGTTTCTTATTGCTGGTTTTCTTTCCCGACCTGCAGACTCGTGCTATGTGTCCTACTTTTCCACACTGTCTGCACACTTTGTCTTTGAACCAGCAATCATTCTGGTCATGTGTTGTTCTGCCGCAGCGATAGCACTTATCTGTTCCATATGACATTTCGTTTGTGCCATATTCTTGCGGTCTCTGTTGTATCTCTGCAGCGCCCCGTGCTGCTGCTTCATATGATACCGCAATGCTGGAAGCCTTTTCCAGCGTAAGGTCCTTTTCAGATAAAAGCCGTTTCTGGGTTCCTTCACTTTGAAGCCCACACACAAACTTGTCCCTTAAGGTATCTGCCAGTCCCGCTCCAAACTGGCAGTGTTTCGATAGTTTGCGCAGTTTTGTTAAATAATCAGCATTGCTTTCATCCTTATGCTGGTTCCGTTTGTGAAACTTGAATCTTTCTGCTATCAGCAGCGGTGTGGGGTTTAAATGTTCCTTTAGTATCGTTACTATGTCTTCAAAACTCTTTTCCATTGGCTTCGTTGGGGTTACTAGATTTCGTAATAAACCATATGTCTTTGCACCCATTAAATTTAACAATACCGACGCTTTCTTGTCATCTGACACCTCATTTGCCTTGCAGTACACCTCTATTCGTTCGACATATGTAGTCCAATCTTCGACTTCATTGTCAAATGCGGTGATACTGCCACTCTTCGGCATTTTGGGTGTGGTTTAAAATGGCGTCTCCCAATGGCTTAAAATGGCGTCTTCCGCGCTTTCCTTCCTCCCCCGCTGCTGCCAACGCCGCTCTCGGCGGTCCTCGTGGCAATGGCGGCACCTCGCGGGTTTCTGCGCGTCTCTCTCTCCCTCTCTTCGACGCTGCTCGGCCCCTGAACACCGGCTGCGCCCTGTGCGCTCTGCCCTCTCTCTCTCTCCCCCGTCGACGCTGCTCGACCCTTTGCTGTGCTGCTCGGTCGGGCTCTAGCCTGCCGCTGTCCGGGAAGGGTCTGCGCACTACCTGTTGCCAGCCCGTTTCGCTGGACCACCTCGACTGGAAAGCCAAGCCTAGCTCTCGACAGCCTCCCCCGCAATTCTCGAGCCTCTGCTCGATGACTGGGCGGTTGCCCGTGGTCGACGCCCGAGTCTCTGGCCTTGACCTCCAATCCACTGATCTCCAGGAATGAATCCCCGGGAGGTGATGCAGAGTTGCAGGTAGGTTCGAACTTGCCTCGTCGTTAATGTTGCGTCCGTGTATAATAAGACACAGACTGCGGAGAACGGTACAACAGGTGTTTACTCAACGTGGCTCACACTGCAACTGATCTGTACAGATTACTACTCAGGGCTATATACAGGTGTGGTCACTGCCGGTACTGCAGTATACATGAGCTGTAAAAGATAGTTCCCCACTTAAAGGTATATACATTACAGATAGGGTAGATAGAAAGGAACTTTTCCCCTTAGTAGAGGGGTCAATAACCAGGGGGCATAGTTTCAAGGTAAGGGGCAGGAGGTTTAGAAGGGATTTGAGGAAAAACTTTTTCACCCAGAGGGTGGTTGGAATCTGGAACTCACTGCCTGAAAGGGTGGTAGAGGCAGGAACCCTCACAACATTCAAGAAGCATTTGGATGAGCACTCGAAACGCCATAGCATACAAGGCTATGGGCCAAGTGCTGGAATATGGGATTAGAATAGATAGGGCTTGATGGCTGGCGTAGACATGATGGGCCGAAGGGCCTCTTTCTGTGCTGTATAACTCTATGACTCTAGAGAATATAGGCCTAGTCTACTCAATCTCTCCTTATTGGACAATCCCCCCATCCCAGGAACCAGTCTGGTGAACCTTCGTTGCACTCCCTCTATGGTAAGTATATCCTTCCTTAGGTAAGGAGACCAAAACTGTACACAATACTCCAGGTGTGGTCTCACCAGGGCCCTATATAATTGCAGTAAGACATCTTTACTCTTATACTCAAATCCTCTTGTAATAAAGGCCAACATACCATTTGCTTTCCTAATTACTTGCTGTACCTGCATGTTAACTTTCAGTGATTCGTGTACAAGGACACCCAGGTCCCTCTGAACACCAACATTTCCCAATCTCTCACCATTTACAGAATGCTCTGCTTTTCTATTTTTCCTACCAAAGTGGATAACTTACACATTTCTCCACATTATATTCCATTTGCCATGTTCTTGCCCACTCACTTAGCCTGTCTATATCCTCTTGAAACCTCCTTGCATCCTCCTCACAACTTACACTCCCACCCAGCTTTGTATCATCAGCAAACTTGGATATATTACATTTGGTCCCCTCATCCAAATCATTGATGTGGATTGTGAATAGCTGAGGCCCAAGCACTGATCCTTGCGGTACCCCACTAGTTACAGCCTGCCAACCCGAAAATGACCCGTTTATTCCTACTCTCTGTTTTCTGTCCGTTAACCAATCCTCAATCCATGCTCGTATATTACCTCCAATCCCATGAGCCCTAATTTTGTTTAGTAACCTCTTGTGTGGCACCTTATCGAATGCCTTCTGAAAATCCAAATACACCACATCCACTGGTTCCCCCTTATCTATTCTGCTAGTTACAAACTCAATAACAGATTCGTCAAACACGATTTCCCTTTCATAAATCCGTGTTGACTCTGCCCAATCCTATTATTATTTTCTAAGTGCCCTGTTACCACATCCTTAATAATAGATTCTAGCATTTTCCCTACTACTGATGTCAGGCTAACTGGTCTGCAATTCCCTGTTTTCTCTCCCTCCTTTCTTAAATAGTGCAGTTACATTCGCTATCTTCCAATCCGCGGGAACCGTTCTGTTCAGTGGAATTTTGGAAAATGACAACCAATGCATCCACTATCTCTATAGCCACCTCTTTCAATACCCTAGGGTGTAGGCCATCAGGTCCAGGGGATTTATCGGTTTTCAGTCCCATTAATTTCTCCAATACTATTTTTTTTACTAATACTAATTTCTTTCAGTTCCTCATTCTCGCTGGAGCCTTGGTTCTCCGGGAAGTTTTTTGCATCATCTTCCGTGAAGACAGATACAAAGTATTTGTTTAATTTCTCTGCCATTTCCTTATCCCCCTTCATCATTTCTCTTGTCTCAGCCTGTAAGGGACCCACATTTACTTTTGCTAATCTTTTCCTTTTTATATAACTATAGAAGCTTTTACAGCCAGTTTTTATGTCTCGTTAGTTTACTCTCATATTCTATTTTCCCTTTGTTTATCAGTTTCTTGGTCCTCCTTTGCTGAATTCTAAAATCCTCCCAATCCTCAGGCTTACTACTCTTTTTGGCAACATTAGAAGCCTCTTTTGATCTAATAATATCTTTAACTTCTCTTGTTAGCCACGGTTGGGCCACTTTTTTTGTGGGGCTTTTGTGCCTTAAAGGAATGTATATTTGTTGTAAATTATGTATTCTTTAAATGCTCGCCATTGCTTGTCTATCATCATACCTTTCAATGTAGTTTCCCAATCTACCGTAGCCAACTCACCCCTCATACCTACGTAGTTTGCTTTGTTTAGATTTAAGACCCTAGTTTCAGATTTAACTAAATCACTTTCAAACTCAATATAGCATTCTATCATATTATGGTCACTCTTCCCTAAAGGCCCCTTTACGACAAGGTTATTAATTAACCCTTTCTCATTGCACAATGCTTGACCTAAAATAGCCTGTTCCCCAGTTGGTTCCTCAACATACTGATCTAGAAAACTATCTTGTGTACATTCCATGAATTCGTCCTCCACACTATTACTGCAAATTTGGTTTGCCCAGTCTATATGTAGATTAAAGTCCCCCATGATTACTGTATTACCCTTGTTACATTAATAAAGTTGCAGAATGGGCATATAATTAGCAAATGAAATTCAACACCGATAAATGTGAGGTATTACATTTTGGCAAGAAAAATAGGGAGGTCACTTATTACTTTGAAAATAAGAATCTAAATGGGGTCAAGGAGCAAAGGGATCTGGGAGTACAAATACACAAATCACTAAAAGTATCGACACAGGTTAACAAGGCCATAAAAAAGCAATCCAAGCACTCGGGTTTATTTCTAGAGGGGTTGAATTGAGAAGCAGGGAAGTTATGCTGAACCTGTATCGAACCTTGGTTAGACCACACTCGGAGACTGCGGACAGTTCTGGTCGCCATATTATAAAAAGGATATAGAGGAACTGGAGAGGGTGCAGAGGAGATTTACAAGGATGATACCAGAAATGCGAGGGTACACCTATCAGGAAAGGATGAACAGGCTGGGTCTGTTTCTCTTGAAAAGAGAAGGCTGAGGGGTGACCGAATAGAGGTCTTTAAAATTACGAAAGGTTTTGACAGAGTGGATACAGAGAGAATGTTTCCACTTGTGGGGAAGAGCAAAACTAGAGGCCATCAATATAAGATAGTCACCAAGAAATCCAATAGGGAATTCAGGAGAAACTTCTTTACACAAAAAGTGGTGAGAATGTGGAACTCGCTACCACAGGGAGTGGTTGAAGCGAATAGTAGAGATACATTTAAGGGGAGGCTGGATAAACACGTGAGGGAGAAGGAATAGAGGGTTACGCTGATAGTTAGATGAGGAAAGACAGGAGGAGGCTCGAATGGAGCATAAATTCCGGCATGGACTGGTTGGGCCGAATGGCCTGTTCCTGTGCCGTATATCCTGTGTAATCCTGTGTGTAATTCACTCTTTGTGTGAAGAAGAATTTCCTGATATCAATCCTAAATTTACCTTTTATTAGTTTGAACCTGTCTACTTGTCCGAGTCTCTCAATTTAGTTTGAAGTCATTTTGCAGATTAACCACTTAATATCTATTTATATCGTCTGCCCTTCTGCCCACTTACAAATTTTGTCCAAATGTCAGCCTTTTCTCAGTGGCAGCACCTTCAGAGTCAGAAAGTCATGGATTCAAGTCCCTGTCCAGAGAATTGAGCCCATAATCCAGGCAGACACTCCCAGTGCAGTACTGAGGGAGCGCAGCACTGTCGTAGGGGCAGTACTGAGGGAGCGCCGCACTGTCCTAGACACAGTGCTGAGGGAGCGCAGCACTGTCGGAGGGCCAGGACTGTGGGAGCGCCGCACTGTCGGAGTGGCAGTACTGAGGGAGCGCCGCACTGTCCTAGACACAGTGCTGAGGGAGCGCAGCACTGTCGGAGGGCCAGGACTGAGGGAGCGCAGCACTGTCGTAGGGGCAGTACTGAGGGAGCGCCGCACTGTCCTAGACACAGTGCTGAGGGAGCGCAGCACTGTCGGAGGGCCAGGACTGTGGGAGCGCCGCACTGTCGGAGTGGCAGTACTGAGGGAGTGCCGCACTGCCAGGGTGCCAGGACTGAGGGAGTGCAGCACTGTCGGAGGGTCAGTACTGAGGGAGCACTGCACTGTCGGAGGGCCAGGACTGAGGGATTGCAGCACTGTCGGAGGGTCAATACTGAGGGAGTGCTGCGCTGTCGGAGGGGCAGCGCTGAGGGAACGCCGCACTGTCCTAGACACAGCGCTGAGGGAGCGCCGCACTGTCCTAGACACAGTGCTGAGGGAGCGCAGCACTGTCGGAGGGCCAGGACTGAGGGAGTGCTGCACTGCCAGGGGGCAGTACTGAGGGAGCGCCGCACTGTCGGAGGGTCAGTACTGAGGGAGCACTGCACTGTCGTAGGGGCAGTACTTAGGGAGCTCTGTAGTGTCGGGGGCAGTACTGAGGGAGCGCCGCACTGTCGGAGGGGCAGTACTGAGGGAGCGCCGCAGTGTCGGAGGGGCAGTACTGAGGGAGCTCTGTAGTGTCGGGGGCAGTACTGAGGGAGCGCCGCAGTGTCGGAGGGGCAGTACTGAGGGAGCGCCGCAGTGTCGGAGGGGCAGTACTGCGGGAGCTCTGCAGTGTCGGGGGCAGTACTGAAGGAGCGCCGCAGTGTTGGAGGGGCAGTACTGAGGGAGCGCTGCACTGTCGGAGGTGCCGTCTTTCAGATGAGACGTTAAACCGAGGCCCCATCTGCTCTCTCAGGTGGATGTAAAAGATCCCGTGGCACTTTTCAAAGAAGAGCAGGGGAGTTCCCCCCGGTGTCCTGGCCAATATTTATCCCTCAACCAACTAAAACACATTATCTGGTCATTGTTTCAATATTGTTTTTGGTAATTTGCTGTGTGCAGATTGGCTGTCATGTTTCTCTACATTACAACAGTGCCGGCACTTCAAAAATACTGCATTGGCTGTAAAACACTTTGAAATGTCCTGAGAGACAGAAAGCAGAGAGTGGTGGTGAGTGGTTGTTTTTCAGACTGAAGGGACGTGTACAGTGGTGTTCCCCAGGGCTTGTAATTAGGACCACTGCTCTTTCTGATATATATTAATGACCTGGATTTGGGTGTACAGGCACAATTTAAAATTTGCAGATGAAGTGAAACGTGAAAATGTAGTAAACAATGAGGAGAATAGTAACAGACTTCAGGACGACATAGACAGACTGGTGAAATGGGCAGAGACACGGCCGCTACTGGTAGAGGCATCTGGTCCAGTTCCCAGTTCTGATTTAAAAATAAACCCCTTTGTCCCATTCCCTGCCTTTCCCCATTCCCCATCCCCCTCGTGCTCTCTCTGTCTCTGATAGCGCTCTCCCCTCAGTCCCATTCCCCATCGCCCCCCGTGGTCTCCCTCTGATAGCGCTCTCCCCTCAGTCCCATTCCCCATCGCCCCCCGTGCTCTCTCTGATAGCGCTCTCCCCTCAGTCCCATTCCCCATCGCCCCCCGTGCTCTCTCTGATAGCGCTCTCTCCTCAGTCCCATTCCCCATCGCCCCCCGTGCTCTCTCTCTGATAGCGCTCTCCCCTCAGTCCCATTCCCCATCGCCCCCCGTGCTCTCTCTGATAGCGCTCTCTCCTCAGTCCCATTCCCCATCGCCCCCCCGTGCTCTCTCTCTCTGATAGCGCTCTCCCCTCAGTCCCATTCCCCATCGCCCCCCGTGCTCTCTGATAGCGCTCTCCCCTCAGTCCCATTCCCCATCGCCCCCCGTGCTCTCTGTCTCTGATAGCGCTCTCCCCTCAGTCCCATTCCCCATCGCCCCCCGTGCTCTCTCTCTCTGATAGCGCTCTCCCCTCAGTCCCATTCCCCATCGCCCCCCGTGCTCTCTCTCTCTCTGATAGCGCTCTCTCCTCAGTCCCATTCCCCATCGCCCCCCCGTGCTCTCTCTCTCTGATAGCGCTCTCCCCTCAGTCCCATTCCCCATCGCCCCCGTGCTCTCTCTCTGATAGCGCTCTCTCCTCAGTCCCATTCTCCATCGCCCCCCGTGCTCTCTGTCTGATAGCGCTCTCTCCTCAGTCCCATTCCCCATCGCCCCCTGTGCTCTCTCTCTGATAGCGCTCTCCCCTCAGTCCCATTCCCCATCGCCCCCCGTGCTCTCTGTCTCTGATAGCACTCTCCCCTCAGTCCCATTCCCCATCGCCCCCCGTGCTCTCTGATAGCGCTCTCTCCTCAGTCCCATTCCCCATCGCCCCCCCGTGCTCTCTGTCTCTGATAGCGCTCTCCCCTCAGTCCCATTCCCCATTGCCCCCCGTGCTCTCTCTCTGATAGCGCTCTCCCCTCAGTCCCATTCCCCATCGCCCCCCGTGCTCTCTGTCTCTGATAGCGCTCTCTCCTCAGTCCCATTCCCCAACGCCCCCCGTGCTCTCTCTCTGATAGCGCTCTCTCCTCAGTCCCATTCCCCATCGCCCCCCCGTGCTCTCTCTCTCTGATAGCGCTCTCCCCTCAGTCCCATTCCCCATCGCCCCCCGTGCTCTCTCTCTGTCTGATAGCGCTCTCCCCTCAGTCCCATTCCCCATCGCCCCCCATGCTCTCTCTCTCTGATAGCGCTCTCTCCTCAGTCCCATTCCCCATCGCCCCCCGTGCTCTCTCTCTCTGATAGCGCTCTCCCCTCAGTCCCATTCCCCATCGCCCCCCCGTGCTCTCTCTCTGATAGCGCTCTCCCCTCAGTCCCATTCCCCATCGCCCCCCCGTGCTCTCTGTCTCTGATAGCGCTCTCCCCTCAGTCCCATTCCCCATCGCCCCCCCGTGCTCTCTGTCTCTGATAGCGCTCTCCCCTCAGTCCCATTCCCCATTGCCCCCCGTGCTCGCTCTGATAGCGCTCTCCCCTCAGTCCCATTCCCCATCGCCCCCCGTGCTCTCTCTCTCTGATAGCGCTCTCCCCTCAGTCCCATTCCCCATCGCCCCCCCGTGCTCTCTCTCTGATAGCGCTCTCCCCTCTGTCCCATTCCCCATCGCCCCCCGTGCTCTCTCTCTGATAGCGCTCTCTCCTCAGTCCCATTCCCCATCGCCCCCCGTGCTCTCTCTCTGATAGCGCTCTCCCCTCAGTCCCATTCCCCATCGCCCCCCGTGCTCTCTCTCTCTGATAGCGCTCTCCCCTCAGTCACATTCCCCATCGCCCCCCGTGCTCTCTCCCTGATAGCGCTCTCCCCTCAGTCCCATTCCCCATCGTCCCCCGTGCTCTCTCTCTCTGATAGCGCTCTCCCCTCTGTCCCATTCCCCATCGCCCCCCCGTGCTCTCTCTCTGATAGCGCTCTCCCCTCAGTCCCATTCCCCATCGCCGCCGTGCTCTCTGTCTCTGATAGCGCTCTCCCCTCAGTCCCATTCCCCATCGCCCCCCGTGCTCTCTGTCTGATAGCGCTCTGACCTCAGTCCCATTCCCCATCGCCCCCCGTGCTCTCTCTCTGATAGCGCTCTCCCCTCAGTCCCATTCCCCATCGCCCCCCGTGCTCTCTGTCTCTGATAGCGCTCTCCCCTCTGTCCCATTCCCCATCGCCCCCCGTGCTCTCTCTCTCTGATAGCGCTCTCCCCTCAGTCCCATTCCCCATCGCCCCCCGTGCTCTCTGTCTGATAGCGCTCTCCCCTCAGTCCCATTCCCCATCGCCCCCCGTGCTCTCTCTCTCTGATAGCGCTCTCCCCTCAGTCCCATTCCCCATCGCCCCCCGTGCTCTCTCTCTCATAGCGCTCTCCCCTCAGTCCCATTCCCCATCGCCCCCCCGTGCTCTCTCTCTGATAGCGCTCTCTCCTCAGTCCCATTCCCCATCGCCCCCCGTGCTCTCTCTCTCATAGCGCTCTCCCCTCAGTCCCATTCCCCATCGCCCCCCGTGCTCTCTCTCTGATAGCGCTCTCTCCTCAGTCCCATTCCCCATCGCCCCCCGTGCTCTCTCTCTGATAGCGCTCTCCCCTCAGTCCCATTCCCCATCGTCCCCCGTGCTCTCTCTCTCATAGCGCTCTCCCCTCAGTCCCATTCCCCATCGCCCCCCCGTGCTCTCTCTCTCCTAGCGCTCTCCCCTCTGTCCCATTCCCCATCGCCCCCCCGTGCTCTCTCTCTGATAGCGCTCTCCCCTCAGTCCCATTCCCCATCGCCCCCCGTGCTCTCTCTCTGATAGCGCTCTCCCCTCAGTCCCATTCCCCATCGCCCCCTGTGCTCTCTCTCTGATAGCGCTCTCTCCTCAGTCCCATTCCCCATCGCCCCCCGTGCTCTCTCTCTGATAGCGCTCTCTCCTCAGTCCCATTCCCCATCGCCCCCCGTGCTCTCTGTCTCTGATAGCGCTCTCTCCTCAGTCCCATTCCCCATCGCCCCCCGTGCTCTCTCTCTCTGATAGCGCTCTCCCCTCAGTCCCATTCCCCATCGCCCCCCGTGCGCTCTCTCTGATAGCGCTCTCCCCTCAGTCCCATTCCCCATCGCCCCCCGTGCTCTCTGTCTGATAGCGCTCTTCCCTCAGCCCCATTCTCCATCGCCCCCCGTGCTCTCTCTCTGATTGCGCTCTCCCCTCAGCCCCATTCCCCATCGCCCCCCGTGCTCTCTCTCTGATAGCGCTCTCTCCTCAGTCCCATTCCCCATCGCCCCCCGTGCTCTCTGTCTGATAGCGCTCTCCCCTCAGCCCCATTCCCCATCGCCCCCCGTGCTCTCTCTCTGATAGCGCTCTCCCCTCAGCCCCATTCCCCATCGCCCCCCCGTGCTCTCTGTCTGATAGCGCTCTCCCCTCAGTCCCATTCCCCATCGCCCCCCGTGCTCTCTGTCTGATAGCGCTCTCTCCTCAGTCCCATTCCCCATCGCCCTCCGTGCTCTCTGTCTGATAGCGCTCTCCCCTCAGTCCCATTCCCCATCGCCCCCCGTGCTCTCTGTCTCTGATAGCGCTCTCCCCTCAGTCCCATTCCCCATCGCCCCCCCGTGCTCTCTGTCTCTGATAGCGCTCTCTCCTCGGTCCCATTCCCCATCGCCCCCCCGTGCTCTCTCTCTCATAGCGCTCTCTCCTCAGTCCCATTCCCCATCGCCCCCCATGCTCTCTGTCTCTGATAGCGCTCTCCCCTCTGTCCCATTCCCCATCGCCCATTCCCCATCGCCCCCCCGTGCTCTCTCTCTCTGATAGCGCTCTCCCCTCAGTCCCATTCCCCATCGCCCCCCGTGCTCTCTCTCTGATAGCGCTCTCCCCTCAGTCCCATTCCCCATCGCCCCCCGTGCTCTCTCTCTGATAGCGCTCTCCCCTCAGTCCCATTCCCCATCGCCCCCCGTGCTCTCTCTCTGATAGCGCTCTCCCCTCAGTCCCATTTCCCATCGCCCCCCCGTGCTCTCTGTCTGATAGCGCTCTCTCCTCAGTCCCATTCCCCATCGCCCCCCGTGCTCTCTGTCTGATAGCGCTCTCCCCTCAGGCCCATTCCCCATCGCCCCCCGTGCTCTCTCTCTGATAGCGCTCTCTCCTCAGTCCCATTCCCCATCGCCCCCCGTGCTCTCTCTCTCTCTCTCTGATAGCGCTCTCCCCTCAGTCCCATTCCCCATCGCCACCCGTGCTCTCTCTCTGATAGCGCTCTCTCCTCAGTCCCATTCCCCATCGCCCCCCCGTGCTCTCTCTCTGATAGCGCTCTCCCCTCAGTCCCATTCCCCATCGCCCCCCCGTGCTCTCTCTCTCTGATAGCGCTCTCCCCTCAGTCCCATTCCCCATCGCCCCCTGTGCTCTCTCTCTGATAGCGCTCTCCCCTCAGTCCCATTCCCCATCGCCCCCCCGTGCTTTCTCTGTCTGATAGCGCTCTCCCCTCAGTCCCACTCCCCATCGCCCCCTGTGCTCTCTCTCTGATAGCGCTCTCCCCTCAGTCCCATTCCCCATCGCCCCCCCGTGCTCTCTGTCTGATAGCGCTCTCCCCTCAGTCCCATTCCCCATCGCCCCCCGTGCTCTCTCTCTGATAGCGCTCTCCCCTCAGTCCCATTCCCCATCGCCCCCCCGTGCTCTCTGTCTGATAGCGCTCTCCCCTCAGTCCCATTCCCCATCGCCCCCCCGTGCTCTCTGTCTGATAGCGCTCTCTCCTCAGTCCCATTCCCCATCGCCCCCCGTGCTCGCCCTCTGATGGCGCTCTCCCCTCAGTCCCATTCCCCATCGCCCCCCGTGCTCTCTCTCTGATAGTGCTCTCTCCTCAGTCCCATTCCCCATCGCCCCCCCGTGCTCTCTGTCTCTGATAGCGCTCTCCCCTCAGTCCCATTCCCCATCGCCCCCCGTGCTCTCTCTCTGATAGCGCTCTCCCCTCAGTCCCATTCCCCATCGCCCCCCCGTGCTCTCTCTCTGATAGCGCTCTCTCCTCAGTCCCATTCCCCATCGCCCCCCCGTGCTCTCTGTCTCTGATAGCGCTCTCTCCTCAGTCCCATTCCCCATCGCCCCCCATGCTCTCTCTCTGATAGCGCTCTCTCCTCAGTCCCATTCCCCATCGCCCCCCGTGCTCTCTCTCTGATAGCGCTCTCTCCTCAGTCCCATTCCCCATCGCCCCCCCGTGCTCTCTGTCTCTGATAGTGCTCTCCCCTCAGTCCCATTCCCCACCGCCCCCCGTGCTCTCTGTCTCTGATAGCGCTCTCCCCTCAGTCCCATTCCCCATCGCCCCCCGTGCTCTCTGTCTTTGATAGCGCTCTCCCCTCAGTCCCATTCCCCATCGCCCCTCCGTGCTCTCTGTCTCTGATAGCGCTCTCTCCTCGGTCCCATTCCCCATCGCCCCCCCCCCGTGCTCTCTCTCTCATAGCGCTCTCTCCTCAGTCCTATTCCCCATCGCCCCCCCGTGCTCTCTCTCTCATAGCGCTCTCTCCTCAGTCCCATTCCCCATCGCTCCCCATGCTCTCTGTCTCTGATAGCGCTCTCCCCTCTGTCCCATTCCCCATCGCCCCCCCCGTGATCCCTTTCTCTGATAGCGCTCTCCCCTCAGTCCCATTCCCCATCCCCCCCGTGCTCTCTGTCTCTGATCGCGCTCTCCACTCAGTCCCATTCCCCATCGCGCCCCGTGCTCTCCCTCTCTGATAGCTATTACGTCCGTGAATGATTGAGACACGGACAGCAGGAGTTGAACAAAACATGTCTTTACTGATGGAAGTCAATAGTGAAACTGAAAACAACAGAGGCTCACTAGCGCCTTTTATACAGGGGTGATCACTGCCGGTACTGCAGTCTGAGACCAGTTATTCTCTTAAAGGTACATACACAACAATTCCTCCCCTTTTAGATGAACAGTACATAACATTCATTTAACAACTAAATGATAACTAATTACAATCACAATTACGGTTGCTAGATACATTGGTTAAGTTTAAGCAATTATAAGTTCAGTCTTTGAGGAGGCTTCCTGATTCTGTCTGGATAACGCCTCTTTGGGGTATCGGGTTCTTCTGGCAATGTTGAGTCGGGATCAATGTCGTTGTTTGGTTCATCTGCTTCCAATAGCCTTCTTGAATGTTTGAACGAACCCCTCAGCCAATGCATTAGTGGCTGGATGATATGGGGCAGATGTGTAATGCTTAACACCATTGTTCTTTAAGAACCTCCGGAACTCTTCAGACACAAACTGTGGTCCATTGTCAGAGCAAATCTGTTCAGGCAGCCCATTCCTGGCGAATATGGTTCGTAAAACTGTGATAGTTTTTTCCGTGGTGGTTGAGGACATTTTTATTACCTCTGGCCACTTTGAATGTGCATCCACTGCAATTAAAAACATCGAGTCCATGAAGGGACCAGCAAAATCAATGTGCACCCTTTGCCATGGAGATGAGGGCCACTCCCATGGATGCAGAGGAGCTTGTGGTGGGGCGTTTTGGACCTTCTGGCATCCTGCACAGCTCTTGGTCATCTCTTCGATTTCTCTATCGATTCCCGGCCACCACACAAACGCTCTGGCTAAGTTCTTCATTTTTACCCCACCCAGATGACCCTCATGAAGCTCATTGAGCACTCTATCCGTCAACTTAGGTGGAATTACTACTCTGGATCCACACATCAGGGTTCCTCTGCACACTGACAGCTGTTCTCTTCTCGGCGAGAATGCGGGCAGCAGTGGTTCGCCATGTGCTGGCCATCCCTTCACCGTTAAATCATAGACCCGTGATAGTGTCGGGTCATTCCGTGTTTCCTTTTCTATGTTTGCATTTGTCACAGGGAGACATTCGACTGTGGTCGAGTGGAATAACTCCATTGGATCCACTGCAAGGTCTTCTTCCACCGTCGGCAACGGTAGGCGTGACAATCCATCAGCACTTCCATGCTGTTTAGTTCCTTTGTACTCGGTCATATTGGGGTGCCCCTAGGAAAAGGGACCACCTCTGCAGCCTTTGTGCTGTCATTATCGGTACGCCCTTCTGAGGGTTGAAAATGGAGACAAGAGGTTGATGATCGGTTAGTAGAGTAAATTTTTGACCGTGCAGGTAGTGATTGAACTTCTTCACCCCCCACACTAGGCTGAGGGCCTCTCTGTCAATCTGGGCGTAGTTAGACTCGGCAGAAGTTAACGAGCGTGACGCAAAAGCTATCGGCCTCTCTAAACCATCAAGGAATTTATGTGACAGTACCGCCCCAATGCCGTAGGGAGACGCATCACACGCCAGTCTGATCAGCAGTGCTGGGTTGTAGTGAGCCAATACTTCCCTTGACGTGATTAAGTCCTTACTCTTCTGAAAGGCCCACTTACAATCATCGCTCCATTTCCATGCTACCCCCGTTCGTAGCAGGGCGTTCAGTGGGTGCAGAATTGTCGACAAATTCGGCAAAAACTTACGATAGTAATTCACCAATCCAAGGAATGACCTCAGTTGCGACACATTTTCAGCCGCTGGGGCCTTAACAACCGCTTCAATTTTGTCAGGGGACTTATGTAACCCCTCTTCATCAATCACGTGGCCACAATACGATATCTGTTTCTTAAAAAATTGGCACTTGGGGCGGTTGGCTCGCAGCCCATGTTCCCGTAGTCTGGTGAGCACCTGTTCTAGGTTGTTAAGGTGTTCACTGTCATCTTCACCTGTCACAAGGATGTCGTCCAAGTAACACTGAGTCCCCGGAATCCCTTGCAGGACTTGTTCCATCGCTGTTTGCCATATCGCCAGAGCCGATGCTACTCCGAATACCAATCGATGATACTGGTAAAGACCTTTGTGAGTGTTTATCGTGAGATACTTCCTAGAGGACTCTTCAACCTCCATCTGCAAATATGCTTGTGCTAGGTCAATTTTTGTAAAACGCTTCCCTCCAGACAGTGAGGCGAAGATGTCTTCTATCCTTGGAAGAGGATATTGTACTGTGTGAAGGACTGGGTTCACCGTCATCTTGAAATCCCCACAGATGCGAATCTTCCTTGGCTCCCTGGACTTATTGCTTAACGTTTTCTTCATGACAGGAACGATGGGTGTCGCCCACTCGCTCCAGTCGACCTTAGACAACACGCCTGCCTTCTCTAGATTCTCCAGCTCTGCCTCGACGGCTGGGCGAATTGCATATGGTACCGGTCTTGCTTTGAAAAACTTGGGAACTGCATTCTCTTCAATTTTTATCGAGGCGGCTACGTCTTTAAGCGTGCCCAGTTCTTGTTGAAATACCTCCTTGGCGTTAGCTAAGATTGTTGACAATCATCCAGGAGTGACGTCTTCATCTTTTTTACCGTCCACCGTCATTGCATGAATGGAGTGCCAATCTAAGTTTATCTTCCTGATCCATTCCCGTCCCAATAACGGTGGTCCAACATTTGGCAGTATGTAGAGATACAATTTCCGTATTTTCTTGCCGTTGTATTCGACAGGCTCTCTTATTTTTCCTCTGGGGTATACTTTTTGCCCCGTATACGTCGTCAAGACGATGGATGTCTCTCTTAAGGGTATGTGTGAAAATAGCCGCTCGTAGTCTCGTCGATTCATGACGGTTAGCGCTGATCCTGTATCCAATTCCATTTTAACTTGGGACCCTGCTATCGTGAGGGTGACCCAAATGGTTCGGTGATCCTCTTTTGCGATTACATTGTGAAGTTTGAGACAGCTTAGTCTCCTGTTCCCGGATTCACTATCGCTCATCTGGTCTTCGGAACTACTGTCCGTCATCTTTTGTACTTTCTTGTACGGTTCCTTAGTAGCCTTTTTGTTGTCGCTGGTCTTCTTCCCAGACCTGCAAACTCGTGCAATGTGTCCCATCTTCCCGCATTTCCTGCATATTTTGTCTTTGGGCCAGCAGTCCTTCTGGTCATGGTTAGTTCTGCCGCAGCGATAACATTTTGCAAATCCCGTGTCATTTCATGGGTGCCGTATTCCTGTGGTTTTTGTTGAATTTCTGCAGCTCCCCTGGCTGCTGCTTCATACGATACTGCCACGCTGAAAGCCTTATCTAGCGTCAGCTCTTTCTCTGAGAGTAACTTCTTCTGTGTTCCTTCACTCAGGAGTCCACAGACAAATTTGTCCCGTAGGGTATCTGCCAGTCCTGCTCCGAACTGGCAGTGCTTTGATAGCTTGCGTAGTTTCGTAAGGTACTCAGCATTGCTCTCATCTTTATGCTGAGTTCTTCTGTGGAATTTAAATCTTTCTGCTATCAACAGCGGTGCAGGGTTTAGGTGTTCCTGTAGGACAGCAACAATTTCGTTAAAACTCTTCGCCTTCGGTTTGGCTGGAGTAATCAGGTCCCGCAATAGGCCGTACGTTCTAGCGCCCATTAAGTTTAGCAATATCGATGCCTTTTTCTCCTCCGCTATTTCGTTTGCCTCGAAATATACCTCGACTCTTTCCACATACGTGGTCCAGTCCTCTATTGTATTATCAAAAGCAGTGATACAGCCAGTCTTCGGCATCTTGCAAATCTAAAATGGCGCCTCCCGCGCTTTGCCTTCTTCCCCGATTTAACAAAATGGCGCCTCCCGCGCTTTGCCTTCTTCCCCGCTGATTAAGATGGCGCCTCCCGCGCTTTGCCTTCTTCCCCGCTGTTGCTAGCGCTGCTTTCCGCGGTTCCCGTTGCAACCTGCAGCTCCTCGCGGTTTCTTGCGCGTTTAATATTTCTTTTTTTATTATTTTCCCGTCGTGGAACAACCCTGTGGGACTCTTGCCTCCCTCTTCGCGGGTCTATACGCAGCCCGGCTTCGTAGCACCGGCCGCGCCCTGTGTGCTCCACCCTCTCTCTCTCTTCCCGACAACGCTGCTCGGCCCCGTTGCAAACCACCCGCTCGAGTTCGCGACCGCCGCAGCCCAGGAAGGATCAGTGCACTACCTGCCACCAGCCCGATTAGCTGAAGCACCGTCGACAGGAACCAGGCCCCGCATCCGACAGCTTCTCCAGCAATCTTCAACTCTGCAACACAGGGCGGATGCCCACGGTCGACGCCCGTTTCTACTGCCTCTTACTTTCTTTTCTTTCTGGCCTCGACCTCTGCTCACTTCGCTGTAGGAATGGATCCCAGGAGGTGGTGCAGACTGTAGGTAGGTTCGTATCTGCTCGTCGCCAGTATTACGTCCGTGAATGATTGAGACACGGACAGCAGGAGTTGAACAAAACACGTCTTTACTGATGGAAGTCAATAGTGAAACTGAAAACAACAGAGGCTCACTAGCGCCTTTTATACAGGGGTGGTGACTGCCGGTACTGCAGTCTGAGACCAGTTATTCTCTTAAAGGTACATACACAACAATAGCGCTCTCTCCTCAGTCCCATTCCCCATCGCCCCCCCCATGCTCTCTCTGATAGCGCTCTCCCCTCAGTCCCATTCCCCAGCACCCCCCGTGCTCTCTGTCTCTGATAGCGCTGTCCCCTCAGTCCCATTCCCCATCACCCCCCGTGCTCTCTGTCTCTGATAGCGCTCTCTCCTCAGTCCCATTCCCCATCCCCCCCGTGCTCTCTGTCTGATAGCGCTATCCCCTCAGTCCCATTGCCCATCGCCCCCCGTGCTCTCTGTCTGATAGCGCTGTCCCCTCAGTCCCATTCCCCATCGCCCCCCGTGATCTTTGTCTGATAGCGCCATCTCCTCAGTCCCTCAACATGTGACATTGATTTTCAGTGGATTGTACAATCTGTTTATTAATGGGCAAAGGAGGATGAATTGATGGTATAGCGTTTGTAAAAGAAGCTGCTTAAGTTCTAGACAATACGGTACCCAGAACAGGAACCATGCATTTCGGCTTTCCGAGATTTTGCACCTGACCTTTGCCCTGCTTGTGTTTGAGACCGCCCATTACTGAGGCCTTTTCATGGTTAGTTTCTGGGTCAGAACGGGCCTGTCTCGCAAACAGCAACAGCGCCCTGAGGGGTAGCACATGGGGTTCACATGCAGTGTGTGCAAAACAACAAGGCCTTGTGATTGGAGCTCGAGGACATGATGAAAGAACCTCCATAACCCACGAGTATCTCCGCCTCTCAGCCTCTCTGATAAGGAGGCGTTTCTCTTTTCTGTAATTCCCGGAAACAAATGGTTTAAATACTTTGTTAAACAAAATCTTTAACCCAGGGGAGTAACATTAGGAGAAAGATGGTCCAGTGAGGTTACTAAAATCACGCCAGGGTTAAGGTTAGGGGTGGCTTGTGAAGACTGATTTCACACTCGCACTGCCAGTGTGGGGGGCAGGGAGCTTGGGCCCGGGAATCTGGGCTGTTTTGTGTTCCGCCAGCCCGGAGCTGCCTCGTTACCGGGAAACACAATCACACAAGCACCTTCTGCAGAAAAGCACAGAATTCAGCAAGAATCGAATTACTGTCCATGGAGCCAAAACTGCGTCAGCATTGTTGATATTTTGTGCTTAATTGAGACCCACAGCAGGAATGAATTCCCTATTTTGTAATCAGCAGTTGTTGAGAGATTTATTTAACGTTGAAGTGCTGTTACTGCAGGATGTACTGTGAGTGGCTGCCACTCCTGTCCAGTCAATGGAACTCCAGGGGTTCGGTACAATGTTCATCTTGCCAGGCTTAAATGTGAGAATATTACATTTTTTTTAAAGTAAAAATTATGCAAAAGCTTTTTAGTTAAAATACATTTGCTTTCTATGTATTCTTAGAACATACTGGGAAAGAAAGAGAAATTAAGGATTTAAGGAGGGATTGCAGATTAGCATTGGGAAGTTACTGTGGATGGAGCGTTTGATTAAGGATGCTGCATCTCTTCGCCATTGGTTCGCTGATAATATTTACAAGCAAATGACTAAAGGGTAATAGAATTATTTCAGGTTAGGGTTTCAGCTGTGCTCAGTGGGTAGCATCCTCACCTCTGAATCAGAAGGTTGTGGGTTCAAGTCCCACTCCAGAGACTTGAGCACAAAATCTAGGCTGACACTCCAGGGCAGTACTGAGGGAGCGTCGCACTGTCGGAGGGGCAGTACTGAGGGAGCGTCGCACTGTCGGAGGGGCAGTACTGAGGGAGAGCCGCACTGTCGGAGGGGCAGTACTGAGGGAGCGTCGCACTGTCGGAGGGGCAGTACTGAGGGAGCGCCGCACTGTCGGAGGGGCAGTACTGAGGGAGAGCCGCACTGTCGGAGGGGCAGTACTGAGGGAGCGTCGCACTGTCGGAGGGGCAGTACTGAGGGAGCGCCGCACTATCGGAGGGGCAGTACTGAGGGAGCGTCGCACTGTCGGAGGGGCAGTACTGAGGGAGCGCCGCACTGTCGGAGGGGCAGTACTGAGGGAGCGCCGCACTGTCGGAGGGGCAGTACTGAGGGAGCGCCGCACTGTCGGAGGGGCAGTACTGAGGGAGCGCCGCACTGTCGGAGGGGCAGTACTGAGGGAGCGCCGCACTGTCGGAGGGGCAGTACTGAGGGAGCGCCGCACTGTCGGAGGGGCAGTACTGAGGGAGTGCCGCACTGTCGGAGGGGCAGTACTGAGGGAGCGCTTCACTGTCAGAGGGGCAGTACTAAGGGAGAGCTGCACTGTCGGAGGGGCAGTACTAAGGGAGAGCTGCACTGTCGGAGGGGCAGTACTGAGGGAGAGCTGCACTGTCGGAGGAGCAGTACTGAGGGAGCGGGGCACTGTCGGAGGAGCAGTACTGAGGGAGCGCGGTACTGTCAGAGGGGCGGTACAGAGGGAGCACCGCACTGTCGGAGGGGCAGTACTGAGGGAGTGCCGCACTGTCGGAGGGGCAGTACTGAGGGAGTGACGCACTGTCGGAGGGGCGGTACTGAGGGAGCGCGGCACTGTCAGAGGGACAGTACTGAGGGAGCACGGCACTGTTGGAGGGGCAGTACTGAGGGAGCGCGGCACTGTCGGAGGGGCGGTACTGAGGGAGCGCCGCACTGTCGGAGGGGCAGTACTGAGGGAGTGCGGCACTGTCGGAGAGGCAGTACTGAGGGAGCGTTGCACTGTCGGAGGGGCAGTACTGAGGGAGCGCCGCACTGTCGGAGGGGCAGTACTGAGGGAGTGCGGCACTGTCGGCGGGGCAGTACTGTGGGAGTGCACTGTCGGAGGGGCAGTACTGAGGGAGCGCTGCACTGTCGGAGGGGCAGTACTGAGGGAGCGCCGTACTGTCGGAGGGGCAGTACTGAGGGAGCACGGCACTGTCGGAGGGGCCGTACTAAGGGAACACTGCACTGTCGGAGGGGCAGTACTGAGGGAGCGCCGCACTGTCGGAGGGACAGTACTGAGGGAGCGCTGCACTGTCAAGAGGGGCGGTACTGAGGGAACGCGGCACTGTCAGAGGGACAGTACTGAGGGAACGCGGCACTGTCAGAGGGGCAGTACTGAGGGAGCGCGGCACTGTCGGAGGGGCGGTATTGAGGGAGAGCTGCACTGTCGGAGGGGCGGTATTGAGGGAGTGCGGCACTGCCAGAGGGGCGGTACTGAGGGAGTGGGGCAGTACTGAGGGAACGCTGCACTGTTGAAGGTGACGTCTTTCAGTGCTGCACTCCCTCAGTACTGCCCTTCTGACAGTGCAGCATTCTTTAATAAACCTTAAATAAAATATTTTTTTTTTTTACTGTAGACAAGATACTGTGGCACCCCGTGCGTCACTTTGCAGATTCCTGGTAAACTTGCCTGCTCGATTTTTCTGCCGTCACTTCTCCTCTGCCACTGTGAGACCATTTGCAAACTGTCTGACTCTCACTTCATGCCGGCTGTTCTGTTCTTGAATGTACGGTATATTGTGTAAGTAACGACTTGATTTTAAAATTCTTGTCCTCGTTTTCAAATCCTTCCATCGCCCCATCCTATCTCTAACCTCCTCCAGCCTCGCAACCCAGGACCTCTGCGCTCCTCTAATTCAGGCCTCTTGCGCATCCCTGATTTTAATCGCTCCAGCATTGGCGGCCGTGCCTTCAGCTGCCTGGGCCCCAAGATCTGGAATTCCCTCCCTAAACCTCTCCGCCTCTCTCTCCTCCTTTAAGACGCTCCTTAATACCTCCCTCTTTGACCAAGATTTGATCACCTTTCCTAATATCTCCTTATGTGGCTCGGTGTCAAATTTTGTTTTAAATCGCTCCTGTGAAGCACCTTGGGACGTTTTACTCCATTAAAGGCGTTCTATAAATACTAGCTTACTGCAATTATACAGGGCCCTGGTGAGCCCACACCTGGAGTACTGTGGACAGGGCCCTGGTGAGCCCACACCTGGAGTATTGTGGACAGGGCCCTGGTGAGCCCACACCTGGAGTATTGTGGACAGGGCCCTGGTGAGCCCACACCTGGAGTACTGTGGACAGGGCCCTGGTGAGCCCACACCTGGAGTATTGTGGACAGGGCCCTGGTGAGCCCACACCTGGAGTATTGTGGACAGGGCCCTGGTGAGCCCACACCTGGAGTATTGTGGACAGGGCCCTGGTGAGCCCACACCTGGAGTATTGTGGACAGGGCCCTGGTGAGCCCACACCTGGAGTATTGTGGACAGGGCCCTGGTGAGCCCACACCTGGAGTATTGTGGACAGGGCCCTGGTGAGACCACACCTGGAGTATTGTGGACAGGGCCCTGGTGAGCCCACACCTGGAGTATTGTGGACAGGGCCCTGGTGAGCCCACACCTGGAGTATTGTGGACAGGGCCCTGGTGAGCCCACACCTGGAGTATTGTGGACAGGGCCCTGGTGAGCCCACACCTGGAGTATTGTGGACAGGGCCCTGGTGAGACCACACCTGGAGTATTGTGGACAGGGCCCTGGTGAGACCACACCTGGAGTACTGTGGACAGGGCCCTGGTGAGCCAACACCTGGAGTATTGTGGACAGGGCCCTGGTGAGACCACACCTGGAGTATTGTGGACAGGGCCCTGGTGAGCCCACACCTGGAGTATTGTGGACAGGGCCCTGGTGAGCCCACACCTGGAGTATTGTGGACAGGGCCCTGGTGAGCCCACACCTGGAGTATTGTGGACAGGGCCCTGGTGAGCCCACACCTGGAGTATTGTGGACAGGGCCCTGGTGAGCCCACACCTGGAGTATTGTGGACAGGGCCCTGGTGAGCCCACACCTGGAGTATTGTGGACAGGGCCCTGGTGAGACCACACCTGGAGTATTGTGGACAGGGCCCTGGTGAGACCACACCTGGAGTACTGTGGACAGGGCCCTGGTGAGCCCACACCTGGAGTATTGTGGACAGGGCCCTGGTGAGACCACACCTGGAGTATTGTGGACAGGGCCCTGGTGAGACCACACCTGGAGTATTGTGGACAGGGCCCTGGTGAGAGCACACCTGGAGTACTGTGGACAGGGCCCTGGTGAGACCACACCTGGAGTATTGTGGACAGGGCCCTGGTGAGACCACACCTGGAGTATTGTGGACAGGGCCCTGGTGAGCCCACACCTGGAGTACTGTGGACAGGGCCCTGGTGAGCCCACACCTGGAGTATTGTGGACAGGGCCCTGGTGAGACCACACCTGGAGTATTGTGGACAGGGCCCTGGTGAGCCCACACCTGGAGTATTGTGGACAGGGCCCTGGTGAGACCACACCTGGAGTATTGTGGACAGGGCCCTGGTGAGCCCACACCTGGAGTATTGTGGACAGGGCCCTGGTGAGACCACACCTGGAGTACTGTGGACAGGGCCCTGGTGAGCCCACACCTGGAGTACTGTGGACAGGGCCCTGGTGAGACCACACCTGGAGTATTGTGGACAGGGCCCTGGTGAGACCACACCTGGAGTATTGTGGACAGGGCCCTGGTGAGACCACACCTGGAGTACTGTGGACAGGGCCCTGGTGAGACCACACCTGGAGTACTGTGGACAGGGCCCTGGTGAGACCACACCTGGAGTATTGTGGACAGGGCCCTGGTGAGACCACACCTGGAGTATTGTGGACAGGGCCCTGGTGAGACCACACCTGGAGTATTGTGGACAGGGCCCTGGTGAGACCACACCTGGAGTATTGTGGACAGGGCCCTGGTGAGACCACACCTGGAGTATTGTGAACAGGGCCCTGGTGAGACCACACCTGGAGTACTGTGGACAGTGCCCTGGTGAGACCACACCTGGAGTATTGTGGACAGGGCCCTGGTGAGACCACACCTGGAGTACTGTGGACAGGGCCCTGGTGAGCCCACACCTGGAGTATTGTGGACAGGGCCCTGGTGAGACCACACCTGGAGTACTGTGGACAGGGCCCTGGTGAGCCCACACCTGGAGTATTGTGGACAGGGCCCTGGTGAGACCACACCTGGAGTACTGTGGACAGTTTTGGTCTCCTTACCTAAGAAAGGATATACTTGCCATAGAGGGAGTGCAACGAAGGTTCACCAGACTGGTTCCTGGGATGGGGGGATTGTCCTATGAGGAGAGATTGAGTAGACTAGGTCTATAATCTCTCGAGTTTAGAAGAATGAGAGGTGACCTCATTGAAACATACAAAATTCTCACAGGCCTTGACAGGGTAGATGCAGGGAGGATGTTTCCCCTGGCTGGGGAGTCTAGAACCAGGGGTCACAGTCTCACAAGAAGGGGTCGGCCATTTAGGACTGTGAGGAGGAGAAATGTCTTCACTCGGAGGGTGGTGAACCTTTGGGATTCTCTACCCCAGAGGGCTGTGGAGGCTCAGTTATTGGGTATATTCAAGACAGAGATCGATAGATTTTTGGATATTAAGGAAATCAAGGGATATGGGGATAGTGGAGCTGCGGTAGAGGATCAGCCATGATCTTATTGAATGGCGGAGCAGGCTTGAGGGGCCCTATGGCCAACTCCTGCTCCTATTTGTTATGTTTGTGTTATGTTCTTATGTTGTTGTTGTTGTGTTGTGATGGGCGCAGCGCTGAGTATTGGGGGTCTGATGATTGTGTTGAGGTTGCTGATTGTTTGCTGTCCTATGGCTCTTGTCTCAGTGTGATCTTCCTTATCTCTGCAGTCTCTGCTTTCACCACTGAGCCTGTCTTGTCAGCACATCCTACACTTGACTCCTTCCCTCCCACTGATGTCAGCGCCTGCCCCTTGGGCTTGCCGTCTGACAACTCCGTGTCTCTCCTTCTTCCCTCGCAGTAATCACCAACAATTCAACCACTTATCATTTTTGTCAAATGAAGTTATCAGCTGTTTCCGGGATTTGTACAAATCCACATTGAAACTCGGCGTTAAATCCTTGGTCACAGGAAGACTCTGGATTTATTTATCAGGTTCCGTGGCTTGTTTCTTGGGCATTTTGTTAGTATTTGCATAACTTATTACTTCTTCTTAAGCAGTCCCTCGGAACCGAGGATGACTTGCTTCCACATTAAAAATGAGTTCTCAGGTGACTGATGAGTCCAATGCGGGACCTACAGTCTCTGTCACAGGTGGGGCAGACGGTGGTTGAAGGGGCGGGTGGGTGGGGTGCTTGGGTTGACGTGCGCTCCTTGCGCTGCCTGCGCTTGGCTTCAGCTTGCTCCCGGCGAAGAGACTCGAGGTGTTCGGCGCCTTCCCAGATGCTTCTCCTCCACTTTGTGCGGTCTTGGGCCAGGGATTCCCAGGTGTCGGTGGGGATGTTGCACTTTTTCAAGGAGGCTTTGAGGGTGTCCTTGAAGTGTTTCCTCTGCCCACCTGGGGCTCTCTTGCCGTGCCGGAGCTCCGAGTAGAGCGCTTGTTTTGGGAGTCTCGTCTCGGGCATGCGGACAATGTGACCCATCCATCGGAGCTGATTGAGCGTGGTCAAAGCTTCGATGCTGGGGATGTTGGCCTGAGCGAGAACACTGACATTGGTGCGCCTATCCTGCCAATGAATTTGCAGGATCTTGCGGAGGCAGCGTTGGTGGTACCTCTCCAGTGCTTTGAGGTGCCTGCTGTATATGGTCCATGTCTCTGAGGCATACAGCAGGGCGGGTATCACTGCTGCTCTGTAGACCATGAGCTTAGTGCTGGGTTTGAGGTCCTGGTCTTCAAACACTCTCCTCCTCAGGCGACCGAAGGCTGCACTGGCACACTGAAGGCGGTGTTGGACTTTGTCATCGACGTCTGCCCTTGTTGACAGTAGGCTCCCGAGATATGAAAAGTGGTCCACGTTGTCCAAGACCTTGTCGTGGATTTTGATAATCGGGGGGGCAGTACTGTGTGGCGGGGGCCAAATGTTCAGTCTAAGTGCTCAGTCACTCACATTTCCTGAAATGCTGCTTTTTTCACATGACTAGGCTGAGAAACAGGTTTATTTACATAAAAAGATTAGCAGCATTTTGATTTTACTTATAAGAGTCTGACAAAAAGGAGACAGGAATTGCAGGACTGAACAATGACCGCTGTAATGACAGGATCTAGAATTCCCTTAATACCTTCTCTTCGCACCTTTAATGCTTGGCTTCTTCTACATGGAAACTGCTGTAGAGTTCGCGATAAGCCAAAACCCAATGTGGATTATTGTCTCTCGCATTCCCGACCAACATAGAAACATGGCTACGTACACCGCTGCAAAACATTGGCGCAATCCCCAGAACCACTCGGCCAGTCCCCTAGAACCACTCGGCCAGTCCCCTAGAACCACTCGGCCAGTCCCCTAGAACCACTCGGCCTGTCCCCTAGAACCACTCGGCCTGTCCCCTAGAACCACTCGGCCTGTCCCCTAGAACCACTCGGCCTGTCCCCTAGAACCACTCGGCCTGTCCCCTAGAACCACTCGGCCAGTCCCCTAGAACCACTCGGCCTGTCCCCTAGAACCACTCGGCCAGTCCCCTAGAACCACTCGGCCAGTCCCCTAGAACCACTCGGCCTGTCCCCTAGAACCACTCGACCTGTCCCCTAGAACCACTCGGCCTGTCCCCTAGAACCACTCGGCCAGTCCCCTAGAACCACTCGGCCAGTCCCTTAGAACCACTCGGCCAGTCCCCTAGAACCACTCGGCCAGTCAGTACAAAGAAGGTTCACTCGGTTAATCCCGGGGATGAGGGGGTGGTCATATGAGGAGAGGTTGAGTAGATTGGGACTCTACTCATTGGAGTTCAGAAGAATGAGAGGCGATCTTACTGAAACATATAAGATTGTGAAGGGGCTTGATCGGGTGGATGCGGTGAGGATGTTCCCAATGATGGGTGAAACTAGAACTAGGGGGCATAATCTTAGAATAAGGGGCTGCTCTTTCAAAACTGAAATGAGGAGAAACTTCTTCACTCAAGAGGGTGGTAGGTTTGTGGAATTTGCTGCCCCAGAAAGCTGTGGAAGCTACATCATTAAATAAATTTAAAACAGAAATAGATAGTTTCCTAGAAGTAAAGGGAATTAAAGGTTACGGGGAGCGGGCAGGAAATTGGACATGAGTCTAGGTTCGGAATGGTCATGGCCCTGTGGGTAGTGGAGTGGGCCCAGGGGCCATGTAGCCTGGTTCTGCTCCTACTGTGTTCTAATTCTGTGTTAGATTTCAGGAGATGGTTTTATTCCTGTTCCTGGCTGGGGTGGAGATCGCCTTTACAGAAGGTAAGTACTGTAGAAAATATAGGGACAGAGTGATCTCCTGGAAGAGTTTCGATCGCCTAGATGGGTCGGAGAGGAATTTCCCAGATTCTTTCTCCCAAATTGGCCATTGGGTCTTTATCTGGTTTTTCGCCTCTCCCGGGAGATCACATGGGTTCGGGTGGATGCACAGTGATAGAAGATTTGAGGTTAGGATCAGATCAGCCATGATCTTATTGAATGGTGGAGCAGGCTCGAGGGGCCGATTGGCCTACTCCTGCTCCTATTTCTTATGTTCTTATGTCCCCTATAACCACTCGGCCAGTCCCCTAGAACCACCCGGCCAGTCCCCTAGAACCACCCGGCCAGTCCCCTATAACCACTCGGCCTGTCCCCTATAACCACTCGGCCTGTCCCCTATAACCACCCGGCCAGTCCCCTATAACCACTCGGCCAGTCCCCTATAACCACTCGGCCTGTCCCCTACAACCACCCGGCCAGTCCCCTATAACCACTCGGCCAGTCCCCTATAACCACTCGGCCTGTCCCCTACAACCACCCGGCCAGTCCCCTATAACCACTCGGCCAGTCCCCTATAACCACCCGGCCTATCCCCTATAACCACTCGGCCAGTCCCCTAGAACCACCCGGCCAGTCCCCTATAACCACCCGGCCTGTCCCCTATAACCACTCGGCCTGTCCCCTATAACCACCCGGCCTGTCCCCTATAACCACTCGGCCTGTCCCCTATAACCACCCGGCCTGTCTCCTATAACCACTCGGCCTGTCTCCTATAACCACTCGGCCTGTCTCCTATAACCACTCGGCCAGTCCCCTAGAACCACTCGGCCAGTCCCCTATAACCACTCGGCCTGTCCCCTATAACCACTCGGCCAGTCCCCTATAACCACTCTGCCAGTCCCCTATAACCACCCGGCCAGTCCCATTAACTATTAGACTGGTCCCTTATAACCATTTGTTGTACAATAGGCACAGCAGTTCTGGTATTTTTTAACATCAGCCTTACAGGCAGAAGGTCATATCTGAACTTTGGCCATTGTTCATGTTTTAACCCATTAAGAGTGGCTTCCAGCCACGTACCTCTCCACATGGCGGGAAAGCCAATAACAATGCAAGATCTCCGGCCTGCTCTCACACCCTAACTCTCCCATGGAAGCCCATCCCTCCAGTACCCTAACACTCCCATGGAAGCCCATCCCTCCAGTACCCTAACACTCCCATGGAAGCCCATCCCTCTAGTACCCTAACTCTCCCATGGAAGCCCATCCCTCTAGTACCCTAACTCTCCCATGGAAGCCCATCCCTCTAGTACCCTAACTCTCCCATGGAAGCCCATCCCTCTAGTACCCTAACTCTCCCATGGAAGCCCATCCCTCCAGTACCCTAACACTCCCATGGAAGCCCATCCCTCTAGTACCCTAACACTCCCATGGAAGCCCATCCCTCCAGTACCCTAACTCTCCCATGGAAGCCCATCCCTCTAGTACCCTAACTCTCCCATGGAAGCCCATCCCTCCAGTACCCTAACACTCCCATGGAAGCCCATCCCTCCAGTACCCTAACACTCCCATGGAAGCCCATCCCTCTAGTACCCTAACTCTCCCATGGAAGCCCATCCCTCTAGTACCCTAACTCTCCCATGGAAGCCCATCCCTCTAGTACCCTAACTCTCCCATGGAAGCCCATCCCTCTAGTACCCTAACTCTCCCATGGAAGCCCATCCCTCCAGTACCCTAACTCTCCCATGGAAGCCCATCCCTCCAGTACCCTAACACTCCCATGGAAGCCCATCCCTCCAGTACCCTAACACTCCCATGGAAGCCCATCCCTCCAGTACCCTAACACTCCCACGGAAGCCCATCCCTCCAGTACCCTAACTCTCCCATGGAAGCCCATCCCTCTAGTACCCTAACACTCCCATGGAAGCCCATCCCTCCAGTACCCTAACTCTCCCATGGAAGCCCATCCCTCCAGTACCCTAACTCTCCCATGGAAGCCCATCCCTCTAATACCCTAACACTCCCATGGAAGCCCATCCCTCTAGTACCCTAACTCTCCCATGGAAGCCCATCCCTCCAGTACCCTAACACTCCCATGGAAGCCCATCCCTCCAGTACCCTAACACTCCCATGGAAGCCCATCCCTCCAGTACCCTAACTCTCCCATGGAAGCCCATCCCTCTAGTATCCTAACACTCCCATGGAAGCCCATCCCTCCAGTACCCTAACACTCCCATGGAAGCCCATCCCTCCAGTACCCTAACACTCCCATGGAAGCCCATCCCTCCAGTACCCTAACACTCCCATGGAAGCCCATCCCTCCAGTACCCTAACTCTCCCATGGAAGCCCATCCCTCTAGTACCCTAACTCGCCCATGGAAGCCCATCCCTCCAGTACCCTAACACTCCCATGGAAGCCCATCCCTCCAGTACCCTAACACTCCCATGGAAGCCCATCCCTCCAGTACCCTAACACTCCCATGGAAGCCCATCCCTCTAGTACCCTAACTCTCCCATGGAAGCCCATCCCTCCAGTACCCTAACACTCCCATGGAAGCCCATCCCTCCAGTACCCTAACACTCCCATGGAAGCCCATCCCTCCAGTACCCTAACACTCCCATGGAAGCCCATCCCTCCAGTACCCTAACACTCCCATGGAAGCCCATCCCTCCAGTACCCTAACTCTCCCATGGAAGCCCATCCCTCCAGTACCCTAACTCTCCCATGGAAGCCCATCCCTCCAGTACCCTAACACAGTCATAAAGGGGAGCACTGGGAAAATGGAACTGTGTAAATGCATCTCCGATATTGTTAGTTATTAATTAATTTGATGATAAACAGTGGTAAAGATTGCACTCACTATGAATGTCTAGGTATTGTACAGGATTGGATTTTGTGCCTCATGTTGACGTCTTCTCTTTGTGTGGAATTGATATTAAATAGAATGTGTTGAAGAGAATGTGGCCACATGGATAGAGAGGTGGTCGGGGGCAGAAAAGTAGGGGTAGTGGATGTTTTTGGATTGGCAGGATAGTGAGTGCCAGGGATACATACTGGAACCGTTTGCATTCCAGCTATGTAAATGATTTTGGCACAAAAGGAACAATATCCAAGCATGCGCCTCAATGCATGTTTATTCCTGGAGTTGTGTTCCATGTTTTATTCTAATTTGTGTTCCATATTCACCTTCAAAGACATCCAAAATAAAATAACACATACCACTGTATTAGTTTCAGATTTCCTGGTCTTGCCTGTTCTGGTTACACTTGTAAGAGCTAACTTGACATCAGTGACATGGATCAGAGAGGTAATTGAGAGCAAGAGATGTTAATCTGTGGACAACTTCTTTCAATCTGCTAGTGCTGAGTGGGATGTGAGGCGGCCCAGCGAGTGCCTGCCTGCTCACTGGCACAGCTGTGAGTTTGTCTCGAGTGCTCCTCACCGACTCCACATGGTGAGCTGATAGCCTCTGTTGCTGGCCCCTGCCTCCACTCCAGTACCTCCTTTGGATGATGTGTCCCTGATATCTAAGCCACTTCCCCCAATGTTGATCTGTTCCCTGTGACATTCCTTATCCTACTTCAGTCTTAAGCATTGAGTGTGGAAATGGCCTGACCTTTCACGCTGCGTCTTGAGCTGCAGTGACTATCCGCTGTGAAGGAGGAGAGAGAATCGCGAGCACTGAGGTCTCGGGTTGCGTGTTCATGCTAACGCAGTCCCCTGTGGTTGCAGCACTTCAGAAGTTGCAGTAACGGGACGGTTTCATGAAAACTGAGCCCAGGATCTCTGCGGTCACAATTATCACTCCTGCTCCAGAGGTTAGTCGCTACATTACGTAACCTACTTGAGTTCTACAATTGAAATTTGTTCCGTGGTTCTGACTGATTATGCACAATAATTAACAACACATTTACTCTTTGAAAGAGAAGAGTGATGAACCTTTATAAAACACTGGTTCGGCCCCAACTGGAGTATTGTGTCCAATTCTGGGCACCGCACTTTAGGAAGGATGTAAAGACCTTAGAGAAGGTGCAGGAAAGATTGGTGAGGCTGGTTCTAGGAATGAGGGACTTCAGTTACGTGAATAGACTGGAGAAGCTGGGGTTGTTCTCCTTGGAGCAGAGAAGGTTGGGAGGAGATTTGATAGAGGTGTTCAAAATCATGAGGGGTCTGGACAGAGTAGATAGAGGGAAACTGTTCCCATTGACAGAAGGGTCGAGAACCAGAGGACACAGGTTTAAGGTGATTGGCTTAAGAACCAAAGGTGACATGAGGGAAAACTTGTTTACGCAGCAAGTGGTTTGGATCTGGAAGGCACTGCCTGAGAGGGTGGTGGAGGCAGACTCAATCGTGGCTTTCAAAAGGGAGTTGGATAAGAACCTGAAGGAAAAATATTTGCAGGGCTACAGGGAAAGGGTGGGGGAGTGGGACTAGTTGAAGTGCTCTTGCAGAGAGCCGGCACGGGCTCGACGGGCCGAATGGCCTTCTGTGCTGTAACCATTCTCTGATTCTATGAGTTCATTTTAAGAAGTGAAATGAGTGAACAGACTGTGAATTGTGACAAGAAAATGCAACTTCCACTAAAATATAGGGGGTGAATTGGTCTCCATGGAACCAGCTCCTCACGAATCCGGCGTCCAGTTTACACCGAGTTCAATGGAAAAGAAAATCGTCTGAAGGTCTGCTCAGATCCTGTTTCGTGCTACTGGTGAAGACCAGTGACCGACTCAGACTTCCTGACTACCTGTTGGACGATGCCAGAGGCATGGCACATGGAGCCACCGCCGCCAATACCAACACCGCCGCCAATACCAACACCGCCGCCAATACCAACACCGCCGCCAATACCAACACCGCCGCCAATACCAACACCGCCGCCAATACCAACACCGCCGCCAATACCAACACCATGAGAGCCATCAATCTCAGACCTTGTATTATGATTGCCTATAGTTCCAGGTTGCCCATAGTTGCAGGTTGCCTATAGTTACAGTACAGCCATTGGACAGAATCTTGGCTAAGTAATGTTTGGGGAATGAAAACTATTTCAAATGCTAAAATGATTGTTCCTTTTCTAGGATATAGGAATTTCCGACTTTCCCAGCCATTCCAGGGATTATGGATCCATCTTATCACATGGAGCACTAACACAGCACCTTCGCCGGAGACCTTCCTTACTGTCGGAATTCCAGCCAGGAACTGAGCGGTAGGGGTTTGGACTTATAGTCTGTGTTTTTCCTTTTCAGTTCATCTCCATAAGGCTGATGGGACATCTACAAAAAAAACTAACATTTATTGGCAAAAGAGAAAAAATCTTTTGATAACTTCCCCTGGACTGTAATCCAGAGAATGAGCTCGAATCCCATGGTGCCAATTCGAATTCAGTTTGAAATATCTGGAAATAAAAAGCTGGTGTCAGTAAAACTGAGCGTGAAGCTGTCGGATTGTCGTAGAAACCCAACTGGTTCACATTCTCTTGAAAAGCGAAGGCTGAGGGGTGACCTAATAGAGGTCTTTAAAATTATGAAAGGTTTTGATAGAGTGGATACAGAGAGAATGTTTCCACTTGTGGGGAAGAGCAAAACTAGGGGCCATCAATATAAGATAATCACCAAGAAATCAAATAGGGAATTCAGAAGAAACTTCTTTACCCAGAGAGCAGTGAGAATGTGGAACTCGCTGCCACGGGGAGTGGTTGAAGAGAATAGTATCGATGCATTTAAGGGGAGGCTGGACAAGCACATGAGGGAGAAGGGAATAGAGGATTACGCTGATAGTTAGATGAGGAAAGATGGGAGGAGGCTCGAGTGGAGCATAAACGCCGGCATGGACTGGTTGGGCCGAATGGCCTGTTTCTGTGCCGTATATCCTATGTAATCCTATGAAAACCAATCCAGCTGACATGATTTGCTCATTACCCTGAGGTTCCATTGTTCCCATTCCCATCGGTGAACTGGCTCACTAACAGACTCCAGTCAGAGTGACACATCTTCCGGCCCTTTCCCCGGATCCTTTTATATTCTTCCTTTTCAAATACTTGTCCAGTTCCCCTTTAAATGATATCTAGCTCTTTGCAGTAAAGCATTTCCTGTTCGAATAACCCTCTGTGTGAAAACATTCCTTCTAGCCTCCCCTTCGAGATTCTAACGCTGATCCTTTGCCCCTTGTTGCTGACTCACCAACTCGTGGAAACAATCTTTCACTGTTTCTCTCAACACTTCTGAATTTTGAATTTGGGGTTTTTCTTCTTCACCATATCCTTACTGGTGTCATTTCAAGCAATTTTCACTGCCCCCTTTCCCTGACTCCAATATCCTTCCTATAATCAGAGAAACTTACAACAGAAGGAGGCCATTCGGCCCGTCGAGCCTGTGCTGGCTCTTTGAAAGAGCCGTCGTGCTCAGTCCCACGTCCCCGCCTTCTGTCGGTAACCCTGTGAGTTCCTCCTCCTCCAGGACCGTCCAACTCCCTTTAACGTTATTGATGGAATCAGCTTCCTCCACCGTTTCAGGTCGAGCGTTCCCGATCCCCACAACTCAGTGACATCATTTCTCCCCATCTCTCCTTGCGATCTTTTTCCAATGATTTTGAATAGAAACATAGAAGATAGGAGCAGGAGTAGGCCATTCGGCCCCTCGAGCCTGCTCCGCCATTCAGTGAGATCATGGCTGATCATCCAAATTCAGTACCCTGTCCCTGCCTTCTCCCCATATCCCTTGATCCCTTTAGCCTTCAGAAATATATCTAACTCCATCTTGAATATATTTAATGAATTGGCCTCTACTGCCTTCTGTGGTAGAGAATTCCACAGGTTCACCACTCTCTGGGTGAAGAAATTCCTCCTCATCTCAGTCCTAAATGGCTTACCCCTTATCCGTAGACTGTGACCCCTGGTTCTGGAGACCCCGGCCATCGGGAACATCCTTCCTGCATCTAGTCTGTCCAGTCCTGTTAGAATTTTATAGGTTTCGATGAGATCCCCTCTCATTCTTCTAAACTCCAGCGAGTATAAGCCCAATTGACCCAATCTCTCCTCATACGTCATTCCTGCCATCCCAGGTATCAGCCTGGTGAATCTTCGCTGAACTCCTTCCATGGCAAGAACATCCTTCCTCAGATAAGGCGACCAAAACTGCACACAATACTCAAGATGTGGTCTCACCAAGGCCCTGTACAACTGCAGCAAGATATCCTTGCTCCTGTACTCGAATCCTCTCGCTACGAAGGCCAACATACCATTTGCCTTCTTAACCACCTGTTGCACCTGCATGCTTACCTTCAGCGACTGGTGCACAAGGACACACAGATCTCGTTGCACTTCCCCTTCTCCCAATCTATTGCCATTCAGATAATAATCTGCCTTCCTGTTTTTGCCACCAAAGTGGATAACCTCGCATTTATCCACATTATATTGCATCTGCCATGCTTCTGCCCAATCATCCAACCTGTCCAAATCATCCTGGAGTTTCTCGGCATCCTCCTCACAGCACACACTGTGTCTATGACCCCTGGTTATTGACCCACTCGCCAGAGGGAATAGTTTTTCTCAAAACCTCCCAATATCTTGAAAGCCTCTATTAGGTCACCTCTTCACCTTCTCTGTTCCAAGGAGAACAGTCCTAACTTTTCCAACCTCTCTTTATAACTGAAGTCCCTCATCCCTGGTAACATCCTGGTAATCCTCCTCTGTCCCCTTTCTAAGACCTTTACATCTTTCCTGAAGTGTGCTTTTAAAATTCTCATTCTTGTTTTCAAATCCCTCCATGGCCTCGCCCCTCCCTATCTCTGTAACCTCCTACAACCGTCCCGAGATCTCTGCGCTCCTCTAATTCTGGCCTCTTGCGCATCCCTGATTTTCATCGCTGCACCATTGGCGGCCGTGCCTTCAGCTGCCTGGGCTCCGAGCTCTGGAATTCCCTCCCTAAACCTCTCCGCCTCTCCACCTCTCTCTCCTCTAAGACGCTTCTTAAAACCAACCTCTTTGACCAAGCTTTTGGCCATCTGTCCTAATAGCTCCTTATGTAGCTCGGTGTCAAAGTTTGTCTGATAATTGCTCCTGTGAAGCGCCCTGGGATGTTCTATAAATACAAGTTGTTGTTGTTCTTGTGCAGTGCCCAGAATTGTCCACAATACTCTAGCTGAGGCCTAACCAGTCATTTATAAAGTTCTAGCATGATCTTTTTGCTTTTATATTCTATTCCTCTATTTATAAACCCCAGTAACCCATTTGCTTTTTTAACCACCTGATCAACTTGCCCGGCCACCTTTAAGGCTTTGTGTATATGAACACCGAGGTCTCTCTGCTCATCGACACTTTTCAAAATCGTGCCATTTATAGTAAACTGTCTTTCCAGATTAGTTCTCCCAAAGTGCATCACTTCACACTTCTCCGCATTTAACTCCATCTGCCGTGCTTCTGCCCATTTCACCATCCTGTCTGTCAGCCTGAAGCCTATAACTATCCTCATCACTATTTACTACTTTGCCAAGTTTCCTATCATCTGCTAACTTTATAATGCGGCTCCCAACACCCGAGTCTAGGTTGTTAATAGGAATTGCAAAGAGTAATGGACCCAAAACTGACCCTTGGGGACACCACAGCAAACCATCTCCCAGCCTGAAAAACATCCACAACTCCCAGCATTCCAGTTGTGAGCTACACAATATCTTGTGCAATTCCCAGTTCCCCGGCAGCTCGTTTCTCTGATGCGTGACTGAAGACAGGGTTTGAGGTCACAGCATGAATGTTTTTTAAGTAAATATCTTTGAATATTACACAATGAATTAGACAAATGCAGTGATTGGTCAAGATGATGTTTCTGGGCAAGCTGTCCTCAGCTCATTTCCTTACAGATTAATGAGTCTGAATCATTTATTTATTCAAACTAACATCAGGTGCTTCTTAAAAATTATTTGTCTGGCTTCACGTCACCAGTCTGGGCATCAGGCTTGTTCACTTGTGGCATCTGCAGTGAATCCGGGCCTGGTAACGGTGGGTTCCCTGACCTGTTGGCATCAAGCCTATGTCTGGAATGGGTCAGTGTGGGTCAACCCGGGTCTGGAATGGGTGAGTGTGGGTCAACCCGGGTCTGGAATGGGTGAGTGTGGGTCAGCCTGTGTCTGGAATGGGTCAGTGTGGGTCAACCCGGGTCTGGAATGGGTCAGTGTGGGTCAACCCGGGTCTGGAATGGGTCAGTGTGGGTCAGCCGGGTCTGGAATGGGTGAGTGTGGGTCAGCCTGTGTCTGGAATGGGTGAGTGTGGGTCAGCCTGTGTCTGGAATGGGTCAGTGTGGGTCAGCCTGTGTCTGGAATGGGTCAGTGTGGGTCTGGAATGGGTCAGTGTGGGTCTGGAATGGGTCAGTGTGGGTCTGGAATGGGTCAGTGTGGGTCTGGAATGGGTCAGTGTGGGTCTGGAATTGGTCAGTGTGGGTCTGGAATTGGTCAGTGTGGGTCTGGACTGGGTCAGTGTGGGTCAGCCTGTGTCTGGAATGGGTCAGTGTGGGTCAGCCCGGGTCTGGAATGGGTCAGTGTGGGTCTGGAATTGGTCAGTGTGGGTCTGGAATGGGTCAGCCGGGTCGGGAATGGGTGAGTGTGGGTCAGCTGGGTCTGGAATGGGTCAGTGTGGGTCAGCCCGGGTCTGGAATGGGTCAGTGTGGGTCAGCCCGGGTCTGGAATGGGTCAGTGTGGGTCAGCCCGTGTCTGGAATGGGTCAGTGTGGGTCAGCCCGGGTCTGGAATGGGTCAGTGTGGGTCAGCCCGTGTCTGGAATGGGTCAGTGTGGGTCAGCCCGGGTCTGGAATGGGTCAGTGTGGGTCAGCCCGGGTCTGGAATGGGTCAGTGTGGGTCAGCCCACGTCTGGAATGGGTCAGCCCGTGTCTGGAATGGCTCAGTGTGGGTCTGGAATTGGTCAGTGTGGGTCAGCCCGGGTCTGGAATGGGTCAGTGTGGGTCAACCCGGGTCTGGAATGGGTGAGTGTGGGTCAGCCTGTGTCTGGAATGGGTCAGTGTGGGTCAACCCGGGTCTGGAATGGGTCAGTGTGGGTCAGCCGGGTCTGGAATGGGTGAGTGTGGGTCAGCCTGTGTCTGGAATGGGTGAGTGTGGGTCAGCCTGTGTCTGGAATGGGTCAGTGTGGGTCAGCCTGTGTCTGGAATGGGTCAGTGTGGGTCTGGAATGGGTCAGTGTGGGTCAGCCTGTGTCTGGAATGGGTCAGTGTGGGTCTGGAATGGGTCAGTGTGGGTCAGCCGGGTCTGGAATGGGTGAGTGTGGGTCAGCCTGTGTCTGGAATGGGTCAGTGTGGGTCAGCCTGTGTCTGGAATGGGTCAGTGTGGGTCTGGAATGGGTCAGTGTGGGTCTGGAATTGGTCAGTGTGGGTCTGGAATGGGTCAGTGTGGGTCAGCCTGTGTCTGGAATGGGTCAGTGTGTGTCAGCCTGGGTCTGGAATGGGTCAGTGTGGGTCAGCCTGTGTCTGGAATGGGTCAGTGTGGGTCAGCCCGGGTCTGGAATGGGTCAGTGTGGGTCAGCCCGGGTCTGGAATGGGTCAGTGTGGGTCAGCCCGTGTCTGGAATGGCTCAGTGTGGGTCTGGAATTGGTCAGTGTGGGTCAGCCCGGGTCTGGAATGGGTCAGTGTGGGTCAACCCGGGTCTGGAATGGGTCAGCCTGTGTCTGGAATGGGTGAGTGTGGGTCAGCCCGGGTCTGGAATGGGTCAGCCTGGGTCTGGAATGGGTCAGTGTGGGGGATCGCTCCTACCTAGGGCTGCGGCCCCGGCGTTCCCACAGCGTACGGGGAGACTCGGACGTCTGGGTTTCCCGCGTGCTACCGGCCCCCAACACCCCCACTCCCAGCACGTCAGAACATAAAAATTGCCCACGTGTTTGTGCAGTAATGGGTCACGTGCTAGAAACACACAGTGATTAACTCCAGCACAGGCTGACCTTGATACTAAGGTCATCAACACAATCCCCAAATAGCCCATGTAAGAGAGGCTGAGTACAGTTGCCGTGGTAACCATTGAAGGCCACCCTATGGTTCTAAAGAAGGAATGAAGTGTAACTCCGAGACACCCAGAGCCCTTCCTGCAAATGGATTAGTTTGCAGTGTCATCACTGTTCTGTAGATTAATGTGGTGACCATATTGCGCTCAAACATTAACTGTCAAGCAGGATGATGCATTCATTTGTTTTGGTGAAGCTGGTCGAGGTATAAATGTTGGCCAGAAGACCGGGAGAAAACTGTTCCTATGGATACTATTATGGGATCTTTTACTTCCACCTGAGTAGGCAGACAGGGCCTTGGTTTAATGTCTCATCCAAAAGACAGTACCTCCGACAGTGCGGCGCTCCCTCAGTGCTACCCCTCCGACAGTGCGGCGCTCCCTCAGTACTGCCCCTCCGACAGTGCGGCACTCCCTCAGTACTGCCCCTCCAAAAGTGCGGCGCTCCCTCAGTACTGCCCCTCCGACAGTGCAGCGCTCCCGACAGTGCAGCGCTCCCTCAGTGCTACCCCTCCGACAGTGCAGCGCTCCCTCAATACTGCCTCTCCGGTGGTGCGGCTCTCCCTCAGTACTGCCCCTCCGACAGTGCGGCGCTCCCTCAGCACTGACCCTCTGACAGTGCCGCGCTCCCTCAGTACTGCCCCTCCGACAGTGCGGCGCTCCCTCAGCACTGACCCTCTGACAGTGCAGCGCTCCCTCAGTACTGCCCCTCCGACAGTGCGGCACTCCCTCAGTTCTGCCCCTCCGACAGTGCGACGCTCCCTCAGCACTGCCCCTCCGACAGTGCAGCGCTCCCTCAGTACTGCCCCTCCGACAGTGCGGCACTCCCTCAGTTCTGCCCCTCCGACAGTGCGACGCTCCCTCAGCACTGCCCCTCCGACAGTGCAGCGCTCCCTCAGTACTGCCCCTCCGACAGTGCGGCACTCCCTCAGTTCTGCCCCTCCGACAGTGCGACGCTCCCTCAGCACTGCCCCTCCGACAGTGCAGCGCTCCCTCAGTACTGCCCCTCCGACAGTGCAGCGCTCCCTCAGTACTGCCCCTCCGACAATGCAGCGCTCCCTCAATGCTTCCCCTCTAACAGTGCGGCGCTCCCTCAGTACTGCCCCTCCGACAGTGCGGCACTCCCTCAGTACTGCCCCTCCGACAGTGCGGCACTCCCTCAGCACTGCCCCTCCGACAGTGCGCGCTTCCTCAATACTGGCCCTCCAACAATGCAGTGCTCCCTCAGTACTGACTCTCCGACACTGGGAGTGTCAGCCTGGAGTTTGTGCTCAAGTCTCTTGAGTGGGACTTGAACCCACAACCCTTAGACTCAGAGTGTGCATGCTATTAAGAATGCTCTAGCGACAGTTTCTCTAGAGGTTTGCCATGTGATCCCGGAACGCTCACAGTTGGCTGCTGGTAGTTTCTCTCCCTCCGTAACATTAACCTGTAGATCGAACATGAACAGGAATCTGCATCAGTCACGCCTGTGTTGGAGTTGCGGTATTCCAAGGCACTCTGCTTTGATGTAGAACGTGGTCGATGCTTGAATTAAATAGCTTGTTATGTTATCTCTCGCGTCCACTTTGGTGTCAAAAACAAGAAGGCAGATTATTATCTGAATGGCAATAGATTGGGAGAAGGGGAAGTGCAGCGAGACCTTGGTGTCCTTGTGCACCAGTCGCTGAAGGTAAGCATGCAGGTGCAGCAGACGGTTAAGAAGGCAAATGGTATGTTGGCCTTCGTAGCGAGAGGGTTCGAGTACAGGAACAAGGATGTCTTGCTGCAGTTGTACAGGGCCTTGGTGAGACCACACCTTGAGTATTGTGTGCAGTTTTGGTTGCCTTATCTGAGGAAGGATGTTCTTACCATGGAAGGAGTGCAGCGAAGATTCACCAGGCTGATACCTGGGATGGCAGGAATGACGTATGAGAGAGATTGGGTCGATTGGGCTTGTACTCGCTGGAGTTTAGAAGAATGAGAGGGGATCTCATTGAAACTTATAAAATTCTAACAGGACTAGACAGACTAGATGCAGGAAGGATGTTCCCGATGGTCGGGGAGTCCAGAACCAGGGGCCACAGTCTAAGGATAAGGGGTAAGCCTTTTAGGACTGAGATGAGTTGGAATTTCTTCACCCAGAGAGTGGTGAACCTGTGGAATTCTCTACCACAGAAGGCAGTAGAGGCCAATTCATTAAATATATTCAAGAAGGAGTTGGATATATTTCTTAAGGCTAAAGGGATCAAGGGATATGGGGAGAAAGCAGAGACAGGGTAATGAATTTTGGATGATCAGCCATGATCTCATTGAATGGCGGAGTAGGCTCGAGGGGCCGAATGGCCGATTCCTGCTCCTATAATCTATGTTTCTATGTCCTATATATTGTAATCTCATTCAAAAAAAATACTGCCGAATGTAATTCTGTGAACTCGGTGTGCTGGTAGTAACGTTGTGTGATTATACCGAGGGAATACCATTGTGCCCACAGCTTGTAGAAAGTCTGATGAATGTAATCTCCCCTTAAAGCACCGGTATCCCATAGAACAAAACCCAGCTCAGCCTGCAGACTGATCCAGTCTTAGTTCAGGAGTCCTCACTACTTTTGAAGGGGCGTTTACAGGGGCAGGGGGTGAGTGGGGCATGTACAGGGGCAGGCAGAAATCAAGTAAAGGGGAGTGTTCTGCCCTCGCAACGCGATCCTATGCAGAGCTAGACAGATAGCGAACAACTTGATATCTTCCAATAAAATCACAAGGCTTGACTTTTCTTGTAACGCTTTACTGAAAGATTCTAATTGTAAAACTGAAATACAACACAGAAATGGAAGGACACATTAGTATACAGACGCATAATTGACATGTATACACAAATTTAGGTACGCCTGGGCAACACGGTACATCTGGCAACGAATTACATTTAGCAAGCTGGAAGGCATTCTCTTTAAATTAGCCCTGTACATAGTGTATCAAATACGGCTGCTAGTTAACCAGCTAGACAGAGAAAGTTACAACTAAACATTTTCTACAACATACAGTGTACGCTAATCGTCTATAGAATACTTACAGACAAACAATTTCCAAGACTCAAGCATGGGGACAATACAACCGAGGAGCAACGTGGCGCAGGTCCTGTTCCGGCGGCGGCTCCACGAGGAATGAACTTGCAGTCCCGTGGGGAGCGTGATGACCTCATCACGCTCGGGGTTGTGACGTCGTCACGTTTGCTGGTCGTTGCGTCGCTGGCCGTTGGGGCCTAAGTCGGGAGCGGGAGCTGGAGGCCAGGCTGGGCCAGTGCTTGCCGTGGGAGCGGAAGATAGCGGCGCTCCCGGCGGCTGATCGATGCGGCCGAAGACGCTAGGCCGGGCTGTGCCGGCGGCCTTTCTGGAGAGCCGAGTCGGGCCGGCAGCCGCCTCACGCACGTCACGTCGTACGTGACGTGACGTCATCACGCTAAGGCGCGTCTTAAAGGGGCAATGGCCCTAAAAGGTGAGTTAAAGGGGCAACGGCCCTAACAGGTAAGTTATACATATATAAGTAGGTTATGTACATACAGTAAGGTTAAGTTAGAGGGAGGATGAGACTGATTGAGGGGGAGAGGGAGGGGAAATGGAGGCAGGGAGGGGAGATGAGAGGGAGGGGGAGGGATGGGGGAGGGGAGGGGGGAGGGGAGATGAGGGAGAGAGGGGGAGGGGAGACGGGGGAAGTGTTAGTTTGCACCTTTGGTCTCTGACATGAATCTTGTCATTCATGTGGAAATGACTTATGGAATAATACTGGGCGGCCTGCTGGTGGCGCTGTCCAGGGAGAGTATAAATACTCGGGTGTGGGCCCAGCTTGCTCAGGACATTCTTTAACAGGAACTAGTGAAGGACACAACTAGATCTCCATGTTGAAAAACAGTTGATTAAAGCCTTATTTAATACTCAGACCAAGTGCCTCGTAGTTTTCTTACGTTCATTTAATCAACTGCAACCCGCTCCACGCTCTGAGTGATTTGGGAACAGACAGCTACGATTCAAACTGTAGAAGGGAACTCGGACATAGTAATCAATCCATCATGGAGAAACTACTCAGACCCGCCTGCCTCGACCTGGACTTGACTTCACTTACTGTGGTGGAAAGGGTGGACAGCTTTAAGCTCCTCGGAGTCCACATCATGGAAGACCTCTCCTGGTCCCTCAATACCTCCTCTCTGGTGAAGGCGGCCCAGCAGCGCCTATATTTCCTAAGGAGGCTGAAGGGATGTAACCTTTCACCCCTGATCCTCTCTAACTTTTACCGCTGCACAATAGAGAGCATCCTGACGAACTGTATCACAGTATGGTATGGCAGCTGTAGCTACTATGACCGGAAAGCCCTGCAGCGGGTAGTCAAAACTGCCCAACGCATTACCGGCACCCGGCTACCGACCATAGAGCACATATACCAGAAACGCTGTTTGCGGAGGTCACGGACCATCATCAAAGACCCTACCCACCCCAGCCACAGTCTGTTCGCCCTCCTGCCGTCTGGGAGACGCTACAGATGCATTCGCACCCGAACGACCAGGTTTAGGAACAGCTTCTTTCCCAGGGCTGTCATCCTACTGAACTCCACAAATAAACTCTAAAGCCTGCACATCTGCCAATGCACTTTATTATGGTTATGCTTATGTTAATGTATTACAAGCCAAATGTATGTTGAATGTTTAAATGTCTTAATCTAAATGTACACTCTCGGGAGCCGCAAGCCTACATTTCGTTGTACTGCACTTGTGCACTAACAATGACAATAAAGTTGATTATGATTATGATTATGAGCTGCTAAGGTATGGAACCACTGGTATCGTACCTTCAGCAACTTCCTCGAGGAGTGTGGTGAGAATGTTCCTAATAAGTTACGAAGCTTGCCAATTATGTATCCCCTCATGTGTTTGACTATATCGAAGACTGTGTAGACTATGACTCCGCTATCCAAACACTACAGCAACTATATGTTAAGGCCCCAAACACAATTTTTGCTCGGCACCTACTGGCCACAACTCGACAACAACCCAGGGTATCACTTGACGAATTCCTTCAAGAGCTTCGCAGGCTCAGCAAAGATTGTAACCTCAAAGCTGTCTCAGCTGAGCAGTACCGGGAGGAATTAATTCGTGACTCTTTTATTAACGGAATTGCTTCTTCCCTCATACGCCAGTGCCTGTTGGAGAATAAAATCCTCGGGTTACAAGCTGCCTATAACCAGGCATATTCTCTGGACTTAGCTCAAAAAAATTCAGATGCCTATTTTTACCATATGCACGAACTGCTGCTACCACTTTTAGTGACTCCCCCGGTAAGCTTCAGGCGGAAGCCCTCACTGATGACGACCCTACCCTAGCGGCATCTTGGCAATCTAAAAAGAAGTGTTACTTCTGTGGAAGTGCATTCCATTATAGGAAATTTTGTCCTGCTCGTAATGCAACCTGCAATCATTGCAGTAAGAAAGGTCACTTTTCTAAAGTATGCTGGTCAAGAACCTCTACTAGTGTTGCAGCTGCTATCGATAAAACTGCTCCTCCCCCAAGAGCCACTACTAGTGTTACAGCTGTTTTTCCCCAAAGCCTGTCCCATGCAGCCATGAGGGTTTCGGTAAATGGACACATTTTGAGTGCATTAATTGACTTGTATAGCTCTGACAGCTTCATCAGTGAGTGGGCTTGTCAGTAAGTTAAAACTGCGTATTTACCCCTCAGACAGGGAAATTGTAATGGCTCTGACGACACTGACCACCAACTCTTCCGGCTTTTGTCTTGTTGATTTTATTCTCAATGGCCGCACTTATTCCTCCACCCGGCTCGGGGTGCTCACAAACCTGCAGTGATGTGCTCCTGGGACAGGATTTCCATCAAACAACACAAAAGACTCACTTTCGAGTTTGGAGGGCCAAAGCCGGAGCTTACTATTTCCAAAGTACCGTTTTGTGCGCTTTCGCCGGCTTTGCTCGACGAGCCCTCCTTGTTTGCCAATCTTTCCCCCCGATGTAAGCCCATAGTCACTGAATCACGACGTTTCAGCCAAGATGATCGATCCTTTATCGAGGCAAAAATCTCTCGCCTTCTAGCTGACGGTATCATTGAGCCATGTTCATCTTCCTGGCGGGCTCAAGTCGTCGTTGTTAAAAATCCTCTCAAGCAACACAAGAAACATCTTTGCATCGATTACTCGCAAACTATTAACCAGTATACCGACCTGGAAGCCTACCCACTACCACGCATCGATGACATGGTCAATAACCATGCCAACTACAAGGTATTTTCAACTTTTGATTTAAAGAGCGCATACCATCAAGTACCGTTAAAGGACTCTGACAAAAAGTATACGACCTTTGAGGCCAATGGTCGGCTTTACCAGTTTTGTCGCCTTCCATTTGGGGTCACCAATGGGGTGGCCGTCTTTCAACGGGCAATGGACAGCCTAGTCAAACAGGAGAACTTAACAGACACTTTTCCATATCTGGATAATATCACCATTGCTGGTCATGACCAGAAGGAGCATAATACCAACCTCCAGAAATTTCTTGACGTTCTCCGTCATCGCAACTTTACCTTAAATGAGTCCAAATCAGTGAAATCAGTACCATCAGTCAACATCCTTGGCTACTGAGTGGGCAATGGTGTCATCAAACCAGATCCGGAGCGACTTCATCCGCTTCAGGAGCTCCCTCCCCCTACGAATGGCTCTCTTCGTCGGGCCCTCAGCATGTTCGCCTATTATGCGAAGTGGATACCCCACTTTTCCGACAAGATCCAGCCCCTGCTTCACGCGAAGTCATTTCTGTTGGACGCGATGGCTATTTCAGCTTTCGACCTCCTCAAGCAACAACTGGAAAAAGCCACGCTTCATTCCATCGATGAAAATCTCCCTTTCGTGGTCGAGTGCGATGCATCGGAGGTGGCGATCTCGGCTACCGCGAATCAAGGTGACACGGACTCTGCCGGCCCGCTGGTACAAACCAAGTGACCCAGGGACCAAAACATGGCCTGAGGAGACGTGCCTTCCGGCCTCCAACGGAGATCCAAACGACTGCGTCTATTATTAGTCCGATTAATTCGGTAGAAGGAAGCCGCCGGACTTCCAATCTTTCAGGCGGGAAGAATGACATGAATCTTGTCATTCATGTGGAAATGACTTATGAAATGATACTGGGCGGCCTGCTGGTGGCGCTGTCCAGGGAGAGTATAAATACTCGGGCATGGGCCCAGCTTGCTGAGGACATTCTTTAACAGGAACTAGTGAAGGACACAACTAGACCTCCATGTTGAAAAACAGTTGATTAAAGCTTTGTTTAATACTCAGACCAAGTGCCGAGTAGTTTTCTTACGTCAGTCTCCCTATCGCCCGCTGGAAAACGGGGAGAAAAAGCAAAATGGAAGTGCTGACCGAGAGTGTTTGTGATGGGTGGGTGACGGTGGGTGGAGAGGGAACCAGAAGCAGCGGTGAGAGGGACTGAGCAACTGAGGCTGCCTCGTGGAGATGATCACAGTCTGTGCGGCTGTGACACTGGAAACGTTTACTGATGAAAATCCTCGGCTACAGACCGGAGTGTTTAGAGAATTTGTCTCTAGTGAGATGCTAAATTGTGGTGAGATCATTTTATTCTGTAGTGTTGATTGATGTCTGATGTGCTGTTTCGATAATGCCCCTCATCTGTGCCACGCCTGAGTGACGCATCGTGTCAAAGCTTTTATTGTTCACTCACTTGTTACTTGCTTTCTCATGTAAAACCAGGCTCCAAAAATAGACAGATGAAAGCAGTCAGTTCATCTTTAAAAGCTTGGCAGGCCAGGTACTGAAAAATAAACCAAAGTGTAACCACAGGGAAATGAAGCAACTGTTCAGATTCTGTTTGTTTGATCGATTGCACTGTCGCAGATAGATGGTAATACAGTAGCCTGCTTGCTGCAGGGCTGAAGTGTTTCTGACATGGGTTAAGGACCTGAGGGAATCGTAGACTCAACACTGCACGGGTTAGTTAGTTCTACCATCATTTACTGAACTCTACACGGCTGCTCCCGTTACACACGCGTGCTTCCATTATACGCACGCGTGCTCCCATTGTACTTGTGTGCTCCAGAGCACTTTACAGTCAATGGTCTGTGGATGGGATGGGTTGATTATAGGGAGACTCCTACAATTAACAGCATAAAAATATTCCGACCCACTGGAATGTGTAATGAGCGACTATTTTCAATCTTCAACTAGGAGAGATTTAAGTGCTTCAAAAATGATTTAATTTGCTTCCTTGAAAATGCAAAGTAATTTTATCATGAAAGATATCCGATTGTAAACTCTGAGAAGCTAACTTCAATGAAAGTAATTGTAAAACTCCATGAAATATTCTAGTTACATTTCACAAACTCAAAAATCATTGGCGACCAGTTGGGTGAAAGTGTGTGGAATATGGAGATAACTGACCAGTTGAGACTGCTGCAATTTTTATCTCCACCTTAAAAGCATATCTTGCTGATGTCTGACATGTAAGAGAAATGATGGGGTGGAAATTGCGATCGGAGGCTTGCGGCGGGCGAATGCCTCTGAACCGCAAGAAAAGTCCGCACTGACCTGGTGCCTCCGCAGCTTCGGGCTCTTGCGGCCCTGGGCCTGCGGGCGTACGCCTGCGTAAAGGCCCACGTATCCCAGGGGCGCACGTGGTTCGCAAACATCCCTGGAATCTCGTGGGCCGGCCCGACCAGTCACACAGGGGGATTCCCATTATGTTTACGGGAAGTCCATTTACACACGGAATCCCTATAAGCATAATAGAAATCCCCTAAAAAACAAACTTTCACAGCACTTAAATAAAAATAAATTCTCACATGCTCAAAATTAATTAAAATACAATTTAATTAAACATTTAAAACAAAAATGTAATCTTTTGAAAATAACTGTAAACATTTTTAAAGGGGCCAAAGATAACCTAAACTAATTTTAAAGGTTTTTGAATGTTTACATCATTTAAAGAAATGTATTTTAGTATTTATTTAAACCCTTACGCTGGTAAAAAGGCCCTCCCCCAGCTTTTACCAGGCGTAAGAGTTTCACAGGCATTCGCTGGGCAAAAAGTGAATTTGTAACAGATGGGTGCGATCTGTCGAGGAGATTCTTGACAGATCGCAAGTTCTGGGTCGATGTTTGTGTCCCTGCATCGCATGCGGAAACCCGCAACTTGCGAACATCCCTACGACCGCGTGCGCTGCGTACACCATCATAGGCCCCTGTTTCCCCTGTCTCGAACGAGGGGTCACAGTCTCAGGATACGGGGTAGGACATTTAGGACTGAGATGAGGAGGAATTTCTTCACTCAGAGGGTGGTGAACCTGTGGAATTCTCTACCCCAGAGGGCTGTGGAGGCCAAGTCACTGAATATATTTAAGAAGGAGGTAGATAGATTTCTAGACTCAAAAGGCACCAAGGGGTATGGGGAGAGAGCGGGAATATGGTATTGAGATTAGAGGATCAGCCATGATCATATTGAATGGCGGAGCCGGCTCGAAGGGCCGAATGGCCGACTCCTGCTCCTATTTTTCTATGTTTCTATAGGCCCGGTAAAACCCGGGCCGATGTTTGTGTCTCTTGGTGCATCTTCGCTGTGTCTGCTCTGGTGGTTCGCTTTTAATCAACTCCAACAGCTGTTCTAAGTGTTTCCTGTCTGCAGATAGTAATGACATATCTGCTCTGATAAGATTTTAGATAGTATTAACCTTGCTTTGTCAAACTCACTAACGAAGCGGGATTTTATTTGCGGTGTGCTTACAGGCTGGAACTCTGCCCTGCAGCTGGTATGTGTGTTGCACAGAAACTTGCTTTTTTTAATATGTTTTTGCAAACAGCCTCCAGATTGTGCCAGATATTCTAATCAGCTGGACTAGTTCAATATGCTCCATGTTTCTGTAGAATTCCTGTGTACAAAAGTTTGAAAACACTTTTCTCCCAGTGTCATTGTGATAAAATCTCTTGTAAGCAGGAATGAGGCTGCCATTGCATTACAGAACCTGCTCCCTGCTGACACATTGGCCCGTATTTTCCGATGCCTACGGGTGTGTATGAGCTGTGTACACACCTGTAGGGGCCTCACAAGTGCCGGTTTTAGTGATGCGAAGCGCATGCGCTGAAAACCGGCGCTTCTGATCGGTCAAGAACCCTCTTGACAGATCAGACACCTGCCCTGGAGAAGGGCCTCTGCGGGCAGAGAGTTCCACTTTCTGCAGAACCTCCGCCCGCTGAAACATAGAAACATAGAAGATAGGAGCAGGAGTAGGCCATTCGGCCCCTCGAGCCTGCTCCGCCATTCAATGAGATCATGGCTGATCATCCAAATTCAGTACCCTGTCCCTGCTTTCTCCCCATACCCCTTGATCCCTTTAGCCTTAAGAAATACATCTAAACCCTTCTTGAATATATTTAATGAATTGGCCTCCACTGCCTTCTGTGGTCGAGAACTCCACAGGTTCACCACTCTCTGGGTGAAGAAATTCCTCCTCATCTCAGTCCTAAATGGCTTACCCCTTATCCTTACACTGTGACCCCTGGTTCTGGACTCCCCCGCCATCGGGAACATCCTTCCTGTATCAAGTCTGTCTAGTCCTGTTAGAATTTTATAAGTTTCAATGAGATCCCCTCTCATTCTTCTAAACTCCAGTGAGTACAAGCCCAATCGACCCAATCAATATGTAACGAGAAAGGATTAATTAGCAATCTTGTTGTACGAGGCCCCTTGGGTCGGAGCGATCATAATATGATCGAATTCTTCATTAAGATGGAGAATGAAGTAGTTGACTCAGAGACTAGGGTCCTCAATTTAAATAAAGGAAACTACGATGGTCTGAGGAGTGAGTTGGGTAGGATTGATTGGGGAATGGCACTCAAAGGGTTGACGGTGGATAGGCAATGGCAAACATTCAAAGACCGAATGGATGAACTACAGAATTTGTTCATCCCAGTTTGGCATAAAAATAAAACAAAAAAGGTGACTCAACCGTGGCTAACAAGGGAAATTAGGGATAGCATAAGATCCAAAGAGAGGACATATAAATTGGCCAGAAAAAGCAATTATCCTGAGGATTGGGAGCAGTTTAGGATTCAACAAAGGAGGACAAAGGGATTAATTAAGAAAGGGAAAATAGAATATGAGAGTAAGCTTTCAGGGAACATAAAAACTGACTGTAAAAGCTTTTTATAGATATGTGAAGAGAAAAAGATTGGTGACGTCAAGCGTAGGTCCCTTACAGTCAGAATCAGGGGAATTTATCATGGGAAACAAAGAAATGGCAGACCAACTAAATTCATACTTTGGTTCTGTCTTCACAAAGGAGGACACAAATAACCTCCCAGAGATGCCGGGGAACATAGGGTCTGATGAAAGGGCGGAACTGAAAGAAATCAGTATTTGTAGGGAAATGGTGTTAGGAAAATTGATGGGACTGAAGGCCGATAAATCCCCAGGGCCTGATAATCTACATCCCAGGGTACTTAAGGAAGTGGCCCTAGAAATAGTAGATGCATTGCTGGTCATCTTACAGAACTCGATAGACTCTGGAACAGTACCCATGGATTGGAGGGTAGCTAATGTTACCCCACTATTCAAAAAAGGTGGCAGAGAAAAAGCGGGGAATTATAGACCGGTGAGCCTGACATCGGTAGTGGGGAAAATGCTAGAGTCCATTATAAAAGATGTAATAGCAGAGCACTTGGAAAGCAGTGACAGGATCGGACAAAGTCAACATGGATTTACAAAAGGTAAATCATGCTTGACTAATCTACTGGAATTTTTTGAGGATGTAACTGGTAAAATAGATAAGGGAGAACCAGTGGATGTGGTGTATTTGGACTTTCAGAAGGCTTTCGATAAGGACCCACATAAGAGATTAGCGTGCAAAATTAAGGCACATGGGATTGGGGGCAAGGTATTGACTTGGATAGAGAACTGGTTGGCAGACAGAAGGCAAAGAGTTGGAATAAACGGGTCATTTTCCGAGTGGCAGTCAGTGACTAGTGGGGTACCGCAAGGATCGGTCCTCGGACCCCAGCTGTTCACAATATATATTAATGATCTGGACGAGGGAATTGGATGTAATATCTCCAAATTTGCAGACGACACAAAGCTGGGGGGGAGGGTATGCTGTGAGGAGGATGTCGTGAAACTCCAGTACGATTTGGACAGGTTGGGTGATTGGGCAGAAACATGGCAAATGCACTATAATGTGGATAAATGTGAGGTTATCCACTTTGGTGGCATAAATAGGAAGGCAGATTATTATTTGAATGGCAATAGATTGGGAGAAGGGGAAGTGCAAAGAGACCTGGGTGTTCTTGTGCACCAGTCGCTGAAGGTAAGCATGCAGGTGCAGCAGGCGGTCAAGAAGGCAAATGGTATGTTGGCCTTCGTAGCAAGAGGGTTCGAGTACAGGAACAAGGATGACTTGCTACAGTTGTACAGGGCCTTGGTGAGACCGCACCTTGAGTATTGTGTGCAGTTTTGGTCGCCTTACCTGAGGAAGGACGTTCTTGCCATGGAAGGAGTGCAGCGAAGATTCACCAGGCTGATACCTGGGATGGCAGGAATGACATATGAGGAGAGATTGTGTCGATTGGGCTTATACTCACTGGAGTTTAGAAGATTGAGAGGGGATCTCATCCAAACCTATATAGTTCTGTCAGGCCTGGACAGACTAGATGCAGGAAGGATGTTTCTGATGGCCGGGGAGTCCAGAACCAGGGGTCATAGTCTAAGGATAAGGGGTAAGCCATTTAGGACTGAAATGAGGAGGAAATTCTTCACCCAGAGAGTGGTGAACCTGTGGAATTCTCTGCCACAGAGGGCGGTGGAGGCCAGTTCATTAAATATATTCAAGAAAGAGTTGGATATATTTCTTAAGGCTAAAGGGATCAAGGGATATGGGAAGAAGGCAGGGACAGGGTACTGAATTTGGACGATCAGCCATGATCTCATTGAATGGCGGAGCAGGCTCGAAGGGCCGAATGGCCTACTCCTGCTCTTATCTTCTATGTTTCTATGTAATCTCTCCTCATACGTCATACCTGCCATCCCAGGTATCAGCCTGGTGAATCTTCACTGCACTCCCTCCATGGCAAGAACATCCTTCCTCAGATAAGGCGACCAAAACTGCACACAATACTCAAGATGTGGTCTCACCAAGGCCCTGTACAACTGCAGCAAGACATCCTTGTTCCTGTACTCAAACCCTCGCTACGAAGACCAACAAACCATTTGCCTTCTTAACCGCCTGCTGCACCTGCATGCTTACCTTCAGCGACTGGTGCACAAGGACACCCAGGTCTTGTTGCACTTCCCCTTCTCCCAATGTATTGCCATTCAGATAATAATCTGCCTTCCTGTTTTTGACACCAAAGTGGATAACCTCACATTTATCCACGTTATATTGCATCTGCCATGCTTCTGCCCAATCACCCAACCTGTCCAAATTATGCTGGAGTTTCTCAGCCTCCTCCTCACAGCACGCACGCCCACCCAGCTTTGTCCAAGGACCGATCCCTGTGGTACCCCACTAGTCATTGCCTGCCACTCGGAAAAAGACCCGTTTATTCCAACTCTTTGCTTTCTGTCTGCCAACCAGTTGTCTATCCAAGTCAATACCTTGCCCCCAATCCCATGTGCTTTAACTTTATACGCTAATCTCTTTTGCGGGACCTTATCGAAAGCCTTTTGAAAGTCCAAATACACCACATCCACTAGTTCTCCCTTATCTATTCTACCAGTTACATCCTCAAAAAATTCCAGTAGATTAGTCAAGCACGATTTACCTTTTGTAAATCCATGTTGACTTTGTCCGATCCGGTCACTGTTTTCGAAGTAAGTAATAAAAGTAATTTAAAAATCTTTCACTCATTTATAATTTAAAAATACTTTTTAAAAAACAGGTAAGTTTATTTTTAGCCCCGTAAAAAACTTTAATTATGTTTTTCAAAAAATTAAATTTTTGTTTAAAATATTTAATTTCATGTAATTTTAACTAATCATTTAAATGTTTTGATGTGTTTTTTGAGTGATTCCCATTCGTATATTTGACAGGTCTAAGCTGAGACCTGTCAAAAGTATGAAGGGGGTTCCCTTCTTCCATTGGATCCCCATGGCCCACGTGATCCCACGATCGCTTGCGAACCGCCTGCACCCCCGGATAGCTGGCCCCCCGGATAGCTGGCCCCCCGGATAGCTGGCCCCCCGGATAGCTGGCCCCCCGGATAGCTGGCCCCCCGGATAGCTGGGCCCCCGGATAGCTGGGCCCCCGGATAGCTGGGCCCCCGGATAGCTGGGCCCCCGGATAGCTGGGCCCCCGGATAGCTGGGCCCCCGGATAGCTGGGCCCCCGGATAGCTGGGCCCCCGGATAGCTGGGCCCCCGGATAGCTGGCCCCCCGGATAGCTGGGCCCCCGGATAGCTGGCCCCCCGGATAGCTGGCCCCCCGGATAGCTGGGCCCCTGGATAGCTGGCCCCCGGATAGCTGGCCCCCCGGATAGCTGGCCCCCCGGATAGCTGGGCCTCTGCGCGCGCACCAGGAGAGGTCAAGGAGCGGAAGTGTCGGGACCTACGAAGCCAGCAGGTAAGTTCGTAGATTTTTTCCAGATTGGAGGCATCTGCACGCAGGAAGCCTCCGATCGGAAAATCTGGGCCATTGTTATTTTAAGATGACAATGGTGAAAGGAAGTCTTTCTGCCCATCCATTCCACTCCATCCAGAATCCGTAACTCAGCACCTCACACAGCCCCTGAATCCCGACTCTGTTTAACTGCATCACTGCATTGGAAGTTCACCAATGGGGCTTTTTAGTGATATTTGTAACTGCTTAGAATGATGCAATGACAGCATCAAGATATCCAAACAGTTGAGACTAAAAATGATTTAATGTTAGCAATTACAGCAGATCTCCTGGAGTAGAATGTTCTAGTAAATGTTTTGTTTGAAAAAAGCAAAGGCAAAAATGTGATTGTTCAAAAAAATACATAGAAATGTCTTGCTGGAAGAGTTAATATAGGAGTGAGATGACCTTCGATGTGCCCGTCCTGATTTCGGACTTCTCTGATCCTCTTGCCTTTCTAAACTTAATGTCCATCTGATGCTCGGTTCAGGATATCCCAAAGCACTAGTTGTTGATGTTTCTGTATCCATTGTTATTTCCTTGGTGACACTTTCAATTCCATATTCCTCTTGTCCTGTAGGAACGCCGATCAGCGCAGCAGATATGATCCTCATGCCTACCTGGTGGATACAAGTGGCCAGGCCGAGGCACAGTATGCTGACGTCAAGCGACCAAGGCTAGAGTTGCTGCTTCGACACCCGTCCCTCTTGCCCCACGGCCACCTCACCGGAGAGGAGGAGGGTCTGAAGGTAACTGAAGCTCCATCCATTAACCCTCGCCTTTCTGCAGCAGTCACATGATGACAAATGTTTCCGTTGCAATACTGATGGAGGTTTATGGTCTTAAATCCTCCCATTGACATTCAGAACAGCTACAATTCTACTAGTTACCAGATCTCATGGCATATAGAATTTCATTGAATTGTCGGTGGGTGTTTTTGAGTTTTGGAATGAATTGGGTTGTGTTTTGCTGTGTTATCTGATCTTGTGTGGCACTTCGACATCCTATGAGACTGTGCCGTGGAATTTGCACCCGTAAGACAGGTATCACATGATTGTAGCTGCCCCCAGCTTGTCCCATTGTTATAAAGAGAATTCATCGTGTGAAATGGAGCAGGTTTATAGTAGAATCCAAAATTATTGCACAATAAGAAAACTGAAAATGGTTCTCAGTGTTGCACTTTAAAAAATCCTTCAAAGTTTTGTAAAACAGATTTAACCTTAACAGTTACAACATAGCATATCTGATGGCTAGTGTTTGCATATGCACAGAATTCTGTGTAGCTGGAGTGAATTTTGTGTGTGTGAGATACTGAATTGGGGCTGAGGGATTGTGTGAAGTGTTAAATTTAATTTTGCCCAATATAAGAACATAAGAATTGGAGCAGGAGTCGGCCATTCGGCCCCTCGAGCCTGCTCCGCCATTCAATAAGATCATGGCTGATCTTCGACCTCCTCTCCACTTTCCTGCACGATCCCCACTGATTTCCTACAAGGTTCCAACAAATCTAAAAGCAGCAGTGGGGCGGGGGGGGGGGGCACGAAATAAAATACAACGCCGCTGCAATTGAACTCTTACAGAGTTCAGCTCTAGGTGACTTGTTGTTGTACACACTTTATAGAAGATGTGAATTTATTTCTTCTTCATGGAAATTGGCCAACATTACATCAGGGCCCGTGTGTTATACTTGGACAACACTGCCACCTGCCACTGAACAGATTATGATATGTGATGCATGGAGACATAATAAATAAATAATAATAATATGAATATAAAAGTGAATCTGCACCAGACATTGTACAGTTCAGTATTGTGCTCAGTTCCTGTCACCGTGGTATAGGAAGATTAGAGTCCGGGAAAGGTCACGGCCAAGAGTCACCAGTGTGAAAATGTCAGCTTAGCTCAGTGGGTAGCACTGTTGCCTTGAGTCAGAATGTCCTGGGTTCAAGTCCCACTGTGGAGCACGTAATCTAGGATAATATGTCCGCACAGTGCAGAGGGCATGCTTCATTGCCTTTCAAATGAGACATTGAACTGAAGCCCCTCTGCCACCTTAAATGGGTGTAAAAGATCCCGTGGCACTAATTGAAGAAGAGTGGGGAACTCTACCGGTTTCCTGGGCCAACGTTCTTCACTCAACCAACACCAACCAAAACACACCTGCTCATTTCATTCATTAGCTGTTTGTGTGATGTTGCTGTGCACTGTAACACTGGTGACTGCACAGGAGTAATGCATTGGTTGTAAAGTGCTCTGGTAAGTCCCGAAGACGTAATCAAGAGCTATATACATGCAATCTTGTTTTCTTTCTCCTTTGAAAATTACATAGAAATTACCAGGAATGAGAGGTTATATTTATGAAGAAGGTTTGAAAAATGAAGAGGCTTTTTCACGTGATTACGGGCGGGTGGGAATCTAAATCAATGTTTCAAAATTACAAAGGCTTTGAAGGATAAATAGTGAAGGATTGTTTGCACTAGTTGGCGAAACATAGGAGCAGGAGTAGGCCATTCGGCCCTTCGAGCCTGCTCCGTCATTCAATATGATCATGGCTGATCCTCTATCTCAATACCATATTCCCGCTCTCTCCCCATACCCCTTGATGCCTTTTGTGTCTAGAAATCTATCTATCTTCTTTTTAAATATATTCAGTGACTTAGCCTCCACAGCCTTCTGTGGTAGAGAATTCCACAGGTTCTCCACCCTCTGAGTGAAGAAATTTCTCCTCATCTCAGTCCTAAATGTCCTACCCCATATCCTGAGACTGTGCCCCTTCGTTCTAGACCCCCCAGCCAGGGGAAACATCCTCCCTCCATCCAGTCTAGCCCTGTCAGAATTTTATACATTTCAGTGAGATCCCCTCTCATTCTTCTAAACTCTAGTGCATGCAGGCCTAGTCGACCCAATTTCTCCTCGTACGACAGTCCTGCCATCCCAGGAATCAGTCGCTGCACTCCCTCTATGGCAAGTATATCCTTTCTTAGGTAAGGAGACCAAAACTGCACACAGTACTCCAGGTGTGGTCTCACCAAGGCCCTGTATAACTGTAGGAAGACATCCTTGCTCCTGTACTCAAATCCTCTTGCAATGAAGGCCAACATACCATTTGCCTTCCTAACTGCTTGCTGCACCTGCATGTTTGCTTTCAGTGACTGGTGTACAAGGACACCCAGGTCCCTTTGTACATCAGCATTTCCCAATCTATCACCGTTTAAATAATACTCTGCCTTTCTGTTTTTCCTACTGAAGTGGAGAACGTCACATTTATCCACATTATACTGCATCTGCCGTGTATTTGCCCACTCACTCAACTTGTCTAAATCGCCTTGAAGCCTCTTTGCATCCTCCTCACAACTCACAATCCCACCTAGTTTCGCGTCATCAGCAAACTTGGAAATATTACGTTTGGTTCCCTCCTCCAAATTATTGATATATATTGTGAATAGAATCAGTGACTGGGGACATAGACTGAGGTTATCGGCAGCAGAAGAAAGGGGGAAGTTCGAAGAGACCGTTACACACAGAGTTATTAGAAGATGACATCCTTTACTGGAAGTAGCTATTGAGACAGAGGCTATTTAAAACAATAAGTATTTTAGAAGGAAGAATATAAATAGATCCAAGGAAAGTGCAGGAAGTTGAATTCAAGTAGACTGTCCCAGTTGAGCAACTAGCAGGGCGCCGGACCAAAAAAGCATTTTCTGTCTGAGTTAAATGTTTAACTTGTGTATCTTATTGCTGAAACATTTCTGGGTGCTGTATGTGTTCTATGGCCACAGATTTCACATTGCATTGTATGCGTCATCATACTTGGCACCACATTTAATATTGATCAAGGAAATGCAGCCTTCTGTTTCCATATAACTGGAAATGGGCTTGCAGTGTATTCCTGTGGGAACCTATTTTACCAGGAGTTGAGTTTTCCGTTTCCCAGCCAGCAGAAAGGTTCCCTGGTTTACGGTTTTGCCCGTTCAGCCTGTTTGAAAAGGCAGCACTTTTCACTGCGGAAACTGAGTTTGTGTTTTAAAGTCTCTGTATGAGAGAACGTGAATGGCATCTTTAATTGTTGAAATATTGAACAGGGTGGTGAACTAGATGGCTCACCGTGTCACAACTTTCCTCTTCATTTACTAGTTTTATTTGAATAAAGCACCAGTTGGTTTACAGCATGAGTTTCAGTCTGGTAAAGTGTATATTCAATCTGAACAGAGGAGAATCCATGCAGCAGCACGTGATACATTCCGGTAGCCAGTGTGCAGGATAAAGGTACTCACTTCAATCCCTGGGTCTGTCGATTGTTCACAGAAAAGGGCACACTCCTCATTGTAGGGAACGTGAGGTGCGCTTCGAGAGTCATTGTTGATGCTGAGTCCGATAAATTATTTCGCTATAGAGATAGTGGATGCATTGGTTGTCATTTTCCAAAATTCCATAGATTCTGGAACGGTTCCTGCGGATTGGAAGGTAGCAAATGTAACCCCACTATTTAAGAAAAGAGGGAGGGAGAAAACGGGGAATGTAGTGTATGTGCCTTTAAGAGCCCCAGGTGTACTGTAATGCCGGTAATGGCCACTCGGGCTATATAAGCCTGTATATTGTGTTGTATCCGTTAGTTCCCCTCCAGACTTTGTTTAGTAAACACCTATGAAACCAACTCCTGTCTTCAGTGTCTCTATCAACACACAGACACAACAGTGGCGACGAGTTGGAAACGGACTTACCTGCAATTCGGCAGCACCTCAAGGACATCGATTCCTCTGGCGTCCAAAGTTGAAGAAAATTCAACAAAAAGAAAGGGCTGTGGTTTCACCAGCTAGCCGAGCTGGTGGCAGGTACTGCAATAATCCTTCCTGGGCATCGGGCTGGGGCTCCAGTGGCTGGCTCTACAGCTAGGCCAAGCAGCGAAAGCAGAGGCAAGCAGTAACAGACGGGGAGGGAGCACTCGGGAGACGGCCGGCGCTGCAAGGAGATCGGCGTTCAGACCTAGAGAGAGAGTCCAGCGGGAACGAGTCTCCAACTGTAAATAAATAAATAAAAAGAACGGGAACCGCGAGAAACCGTTGTCATCGGCAGCAGCGGCGGGGAAACGCGGGAAGCGCCATATCTTTTCGGCAGAAAAGAAAGAAAAGCGCGGGAAGCGCCATTTTATTTCTAGGATGCCTAAGTCTGGCAATATTGATGCTTTTGATAACGAGATAGAGGATTGGACCACATATGTGGAAAGAGTGGAGGTATATTGCACCGCAAATGGAGTAGAAGATGAAAAAAAAGCTTCAGTACTGCTAAATCTAATGGGCGCAAAGACATACAGGCTGTTACGAAATTTAATCACTCCAGCCAAATCAAAGGACAAGAATTTTAAAGAAATTGTTGATACCCTACAGGAGCACTTAAACCCAACACCGCTGCTGATAGCGGAACGATTCAAATTCTTCAAGAGAAATCAACACAAGAATGAAAGTAACGCTGATTACCTCACCGAATTAAGAAAGCTATCAAAACACTGCCAATTCGGGGCAGGACTAGCAGATTATCTTCGAGACAAATTCGTCTGCGGTCTCTTAAGTGAAGGAACACAGGAAAGACTGCTTTCTGAAAAAGATTTAACACTGGACAAGGCTTTCAGTATGGCTGTATCATACGAAGCAGCCGCAAGAGGAGCTGCAGAGATACAACAAAAGACACAGGACTTCGGCACCCATGAAATGACACAGGGTTTCGAAAGATGTTATCACTGCGGCAGATCCACCCATGACCAGAGGGACTGCTGGTTCAAGGACAAAGCATGCAGGCAATGCGGAAAGATTGGACACATTGCACGGGTATGCCGATCTGGACAAAAAAAATCCACAGACAGGAAAAAAAAAATCAATAAAGAAAAGTACAGAAAGGTACAAATGATGACGGACAGTAGCTCCGAAGACCAGAAGAGCGATAGCGACTTCGAAAACAAGAGACTAAGCTGTCTCAAATTACATAATGTAATTGCCAAAGATGATTACCAGACCATTTGGGTTACCCTCACGATAGCAGGGTCCCCAGTTAAAATGGAGCTAGATACAGGATCAGCTCTGACCGTCATAAATCGACGGGATTACGAGCGGCTATTTCCACATATACCTTTAAAAGACACATCCATTATCTTGAAAACATATACGGGGCAGAAAGTATACCCCAAAGGAAAAATAAGGGTGCCTGTTGTATACAACGGCAAGGAAATACAAAAGTTGTATTTATACATTCTACAGGATGGTGGTCCACCGCTGTTGGGACGTGAATGGATCAGGAAAATGCGTTTAGACTGGTACTCCATTCAGGCACTGACGGTGACCAGTAAGAGAAAAAACGATGATGACGTCATACCTGAACGATTAAAAGACATCTTGGCCAACGCCAAAGAAGTGTTTCAAGAGAAACTAGGAACCTTGAAAGGCATCACCGCCTCAATAAAAGTGGAAGATGCAGCAATTCCCAAGTCTTTTAAGGCAAGACCGGTGCCATACGCAATTCGTCCAGCAGTCGAGGCAGAGCTGGAGAATTTGGAAAAGGCAGGCGTATTATCCAAAATAGATTGGAGCGAGTGGGCAACACCCATCGTTCCAGTCATGAAGAAAGCATTGAATAACGATAAATCTGAAGAACAGAGAAAAATTCGCATCTGTGGAGACTTCAAGGTGACTGTAAACCCGGTCCTTCACACGGTACAGTATCCTCTTCCGAGGATAGAAGATATTTTCGCCTCACTATCCGGAGGGAAATGTTTCACCAAAATTGACTTGGTACAGGCATATCTACAGATGGAGGTTGAAGAGGCCTCTAAAAAATATCTCATGATAAATACACACAAAGGTCTGTACCAGTACAATCGACTGGTTTTCGGAGTAGCATCCGCTCCAGCTATCTGGCAAAGAGCTATGGAGCAAGTCCTCCAAGGGATTCCGGGGACTCAATGCTACCTAGGCGACATCCTTGTAACAGGAGAAAACGACAACGAGCACCTTGCCAATTTGGAGCAGGTGCTCACTAGGCTGAGAGAACGGGGCCTACGAGCAAATCGCCCCAAGTGCGAATTTTTCCAAAATCAAATTTCATATTGTGGCCACATAATTAATAAGGAAGGGTTGCATAAGTCACCTGAAAAAATTGAAGCGGTCATAAAAGCCCCAGCACCTGAAAATGTTTCACAATTAAGGTCGTTCCTGGGATTAATAAATTATTATCATAAATTTTTACCGAACTTATCAACTCTTCTACACCCTCTTAATGAACTGCTACAAACAGGAGTAATTTGGAAATGGAGCGAAGACTAAACGTGCCTTCTATAAATGCAAAGACTTAATCACATCCAAAGAAGTTTTGGCTCATTACAACCCATCACTGCCAATCAGACTGGCGTGCGATGCATCCCCTTACGGCGTGGGAGCAGTATTATCGCATAAATTCCCTGATGGCTCGGAACGGCCGATAGCTTTTGCGTCATGCTCATTGAACTCAGCTGAGCGTAACTATGCCCAAATCGACAGGGAAGCACTCAGCCTGGTATGGGGAGTGAAGAAATTCAACCATTACCTACACGGGCAAAAATTTACCTTGTTGACTGACCATCGACCCCTCATCTCCATATTCAACCCTAAAAAGGGTGTTCCCACTATGACAACGCAAAGGCTACAGAGGTGGTCCCTTTTTCTAGGGGCACACCAATACAACATAGAATACAAAGGATCAAAACAGCATGGGAATGCTGACGGTTTATCGCGCCTACCGTTGCCAACGGTAGAAGAAGCACCTACCGTAGACCCAGTGGAGATTTTCCACTCTACCATAGTCGAATGTCTACCAGTAACAAATTCTGCCATTGAAAGGGAAACTAGAAATGACCTGACTCTCTCTCGAGTCTACGATTTAACAGTGAAGGGATGGCCAGCACATGGCGAACCACTGTTGCCAGCATTCTCACAAAGAAGAGAACAGCTGTCAGTGTGCCGAGGAACCTTGATGTGTGGATCCAGAGTGGTGATTCCACCCAAACTCCAGGATAAAGTTCTAAAGGAGCTTCACGAGGGGCATCTGGGTGGAGTGAAAATGAAGAACCTAGCCAGGGCGTTTGTATGGTGGCCAGGTATCGATGGAGACATCGAAGAAATGACCAAGAGCTGCCTAGGATGCCAGAAGGTCCAAAACGCTCCACCCCAAGCCCCTCTACATCCATGGGAGTGGCCCTCATCTCCTTGGCAAAGGGTACACGTCGACTTTGCTGGGCCATTTATGGACTCAATGTTCTTAATTGCGGTTGATGCACACTCCAAGTGGCCGGAGGTAATAAAGATGTCCTCCACCACCACGGAAAAAACCATCACAGTATTAAGGACCATATTTGCCAGGAATGGGCTGCCGGAACAGATCTGTTCTGATAATGGACCGCAATTTGTGTCCGAAGAATTCAGGAAGTTCTTAAAAAACAATGGGGTTAAGCACTACACGTCCGCCCCATACCATCCTGCCACCAATGGATTGGCTGAAAGGTTTGTCCAGACTTTCAAGAAGGCCATAAAGGCCATGGGTAATGAAGACATAAAACTTCAGCACAAGGTGGATAACTTCTTGTTCGCATACAGGAATGCAACACATATGGTCACAAACCAAACTCCCGCCATGATGTTCTTCAATAGAAGCCTAAGATGCCGGCTGGATTTGATCGAGCCCAACATCAGAAGGGACGTGGAGAACCGGCAATTTCAAGGCATGAATGAAAGGCCAACTAGAACCTTCCAGATAGGTCAACCAGTTTTGGCCCGGGACTACCGTACCGAGAAATGGCAGCCTGGAACTATTTGCACATGACTAGGACCGCTGATGTATACCGTGGACATCGGAGAAAACATAATAAGGCGCGATGCTGACCAAATCATAGAGTCATCCGAAAAGGGACAACCTACACCACAACTCTATACGCCTAACGATGAAGTAGAGATACCCATATCTACCTCCGATCCGGTGATACTGGAACCCGATGAACCCGACACTGGCATTCAAGCCGAATCAGCCTTGCCAAAAGAACCTACTACACCACCAGAAACTACTACACCACCGAGGCGTTATCCGGACCGAGTCAGGAAGCCTCCAGAGAGACTGACTTATAATTAATTAACTGCAGCAATGTGTAGATTATTTTTCTTGTAACATGTAATTAATAATTACTTGAAATACTATGTACTGGTTGGCTAAAAAGGGAGGAATTGTAGTGTATGTGCCTTTAAGAGCCCCAGGTGTACTGTAATGCCGGTAATGGCCACTCGGGCTATATAAGCCTGTATATTGTGTTGTATCCGTTAGTTCCCCTCCAGACTTTGTTTAGTAAACACCTATGAAACCAACTCCTGTCTTCAGTGTCTCTATCAACACACAGACACAACAGGGAACGACAGACCAGTTAGCCTGACCTCAGTAGTAGGGAAAATGCTAGAATCTATTATTAAGGACATGGTAACAGGGCACTTAGAAAATAATAATAGGATTGGGTAGAGTCAACATGGATTTATGAAAGGGAAATCGTGTTTGACGAATCTGTTAGAGTTTTTTGAGGTTGAAACTTGCAGAATAGATAAGGGGGAACCAGTGGATGTGGTGTATTTGGATTTTCAGAAGGCATTTGATAAGGTGCCACACAAAAGGTTATTAAACAAAATTAGGGCTCACGGGATTGGGGGTAATATACATGGATTGAGGATTGGTTAACGGACAGAAAACAGAGAGTAGGAATAAACGGGTCATTTTCGGGTTGGCAGGCTGTAACTAGTGGGGTACCGCAAGGATCAGTGCTTGGGCCTCAGCTATTCACAATCCACATCAATGATTTGGATGAGGGGACCAAATGTAATATATTCAAGTTTGCTGATGATACAAAGCTGGGTGGGAATGTAAGTTGTGAGGAGGATGCAAGGAGGCTTCAAGGGGATATAGACAGGCTAAGTGAGTAGGCAAGAACATGGCAAATGGAATATAATGTGGAGAAATGTGAAGTTATCCACTTTGGTAGGAAAAATAGAAAAGCAGAGTATTTTTTAAATGGTGAGAGATTGGGAAATGTTGGTGTTCAGAGGGACCTGGGTGTCCTTGTACACGGATCACTGAAAGTTAACATGCAGGTACAGCAAGCAGTTAGGAAAGCAAATGGTATGTTGGCCTTCATTACAAGAGGATTTGAGTATAAGAGTAAAGGCGTCTTACTGCAATTATATAGGGCACTGGTGAGACCACACCTGGAGTATTGGGTACAGTTTTGGTTTCCTTACCTAAGGAAGGATATACTTGCCATAGAGGGAGTGCAACAAAGGTTCACCAGACTGGTTCCTGGGATGGGGGGATTGTCCTATGAGGAGAGATTGAGTAGACTAGGCCTATATTCTCTAGAGTTTAGAAGAATGAGAGGTGATCTCATTGAAACATACAAAATTCTTACAAGGGCTTGACAGGTAGATGCAGGGAGGATGTTTCCCCTGGCTGGGGAGTCTAGAACCAGGGGCCACAGTCTCACAATAAGGGGTCGGCCATTTAGGACTGAGATGAGGAGAAATTTCTTCACTCAGAGGGTGGTGAATCTTTGGGATTCTCTACCCCAGAAGGCTGTGGAGGCTCAGTCGTTGAGTATATTCAAGACAGAGATCGATAGATTTTTGAATATTAAGGCAATCAAGGGATATGGGGATAGTGCGGGAAAGTGGAGATGCAGTAGAAGATCAGCCATGATCATACTGAATGGCGGAGCAGGCTCGAAGGGCAAAATGGCCGACTCCTGCTCCTATTTCTTATGTTCTTATGTAAGGACCCAACACCTGTCAGCAGCAATGGGCCGAATGGCCTCCTCCTGTACTGTAATTTCTGTGATTCTGTAAACTAATGTAGTGGGATTCAAAATGTAATAGTTATTTCAGACGATATTTTATCGCCAGTGTGCCTGACATCTATAGATTGGAGTCTTATCTAGTTGTTATTGATTAGTTGACTTGTTAACAAGATTTGGTGTCATCATGTTTCATATGGCTTGCATCCAACATAAATTGACCTCCAATGTGTTGCAAGAACACAGCGTTCACATATAGGAACAGGAGGAGGCCATTCAGCCCCTTGAGCCTGTTCCGCCATTCAATTAGATCATGGTTGATCTGTATCTTAACTCCATCCACCCGTCTTGGTTCCCTTATCTAACAAAATTCTACACGCACAGGTGTTAACTGTGAAGTGCCACAATTGAAGGTTTCAGTTTCAGTGAGTCGTTGGTTGGTGAATGACCCTTTGGTTGGTGAATGACCCTTTGGTTGGTGAATGACCCTTTCCATTCGTTAGTGAATGACTCCTTGCGTCTGTTATTGGTCAGTAGAGATCCTGTGAAGATGGGACTTGCTGTGTTCTCGGAAACTGACAAAGAAATTTCACATACATCAGAAAGATCCAAATGTCAGCATTAGATTTTGATCTATAATCTGTGTCTGTCCTTTCCACAATGTGTGCTCAGTGACGAGATCCGGGCTCATTTTGGTACTGGCCACTAGCTCTGAGGGTATTAGGATACCCTTTGATGCTTTGGTTCTTATTTCTGCCCTAAATGACGGTAAGAATTACCTTTTATTTATAACTGCTCTAATTCGCATATCCTTCTACAATCAGCAGCTGTTTTTCCCAAAGTGTGGGGACATTTTCCCTCCATGAAGTGTGCAGTGAAATAATCCACGTGTTTATAAAGAGCAGGTTTCCGATCTCCGGCCACTGGCTCGGAGCAAACATTCACTCAGTGTCGGCCCCTCAATCTGGGATGTTCAGGTTCAGCGACATCTACTGCCGGCTCTCCTGTGGAGTTGCTCATTGTAAGGGCGGGGGTGGGGCTGTATGGGGAGGGTTTGGGCTATAGTGGGGGGGTGGTTGGGTTTTAATGGGGGGGTTGGCGTTTTTAGTGGGGGAGGGTTTGGGCTTTAGGGTTTCAGTGGGGAGGGGTTTGGGGTTTTTGGGGGGAAATTTGGGACAGGTGGGCCTAGTGTGATGATGTCCGTGGTAAGTCACTGCAGATGCTGCTGTCTTTTGGTACCTGGTTTATGGATTGTGAAAGAGATCAGACCAGGGTTGGGGGCTAGGGTTTGGGGTTGGGGGCCGGGATTTGGGGTCGGACTTGGGGGCCAGGGTTTGGGGTCGGACTTGGGGGCTAGGCTTTGGGGTCGGACTTGGGGGCCAGGGTTTGGGGTCGGACTTGGGGGCTAGGCTTTGGGGTCGGACTTGGGGGCCAGGGTTTGGGGTCAGACTTGGGGGCCAGGGTTTGGGGTCGGACTTGGGGGCCAGGGTTTGGGGTCGGGCTTGGGGGCCAGGCTTTGGGGTCGGACTTGGGGGCCAGGGTTTGGGGCCGGGGTTTGGGGTCGGACTTGGGGGCCAGTATTAGGCCACTTTGGGAAGTTTCTGAATGATGTGATAAGGTGCTTTTTAAATGCAAGTTCTTTCTGTGCTGAGTCAGTCCTGCAGAGCTGGGCCGGGACGTGTAGAAGCAATGAGGAGCCTTTAGAACTGGGCCGGAAGCACACTTAGCAACAGGAAAATTCTGGAGCTGAGCTCGGAAGGCGCTGGATCTCTGGGATTCCAGTGAAGACAAGCCTAGCGATGAAACCCATGGAGCCGTAACAAGGGCTGCAGGCTGGGTGAAACCTGTCTTATTGCCTAGATCGATTAGTTTTAGTAACAGTAAACGGGGATCAGTGTCAGGACGAGGATGCCAGATTCTGCAAGTTAAGAGATTTGAGTTTAGCATTTCCCTTTAACTAAAACTCTTCCCAAACTCCAAACTTGCAGTGACACGAACAAATGTCAAGTTGTTTCTCGAGCTGCTCGCCAGTTGCCCAAACCGTATGCCGGAGTAACGGTTAATATCTGACGTCGGCTCCTGTCTTTCACTAAATTTAGGAACTTAATTCATGTTCTACTGGCAGTAAATACTCCAGATTCATTTCCTGCTGGGCTGCTGCCAGGAAATGATGCAGAAAGGATTTCACAAGTCGCAGTGTGTTTAATAAAAGCTCCACAGATTGTGGGCACAATATATTTACAAGAGTTTATGCATTTTATACAGTGAGAGGATGAGGAAATGTTGAGCTTCTTGGTATTCACAGTCTGTGGTTTAAAGAAAAACAAATGATTATTTTTGACGCTGGAGATGTAAAGGTCAAAATACTTCGAGGTGACGTCAATGAAGAAAATACCCTGATAAATGTCAGCAAAAGTAAATCAGCGAAAAGCAGCGGCATTTCCCCCACAGTAATCAGCAGTGCCGCTTTGCTGTTTGGACATGTTGGGGATTCTTCTCGGGGTCCTTTTGGGGGACGAAACAAAGACACAACTAAGTCCGACATTTTCAAACCTTCCATTCAAAGATGATCCAGCAGCAATAATACCCAGCGGTAGCACAGCCAGTTCTACCTGAGCCAAGGCCAGGTTGCTGAGTCCGCCATTTGTACATCACTTTACTCAGGGGCCGTTTGTGCAGACGACACAATGGCGGCGCTCTCGGAACCCAGACGTCCTTGACATGGGATCAAATGAAGCAATGGCACGTGATGAGGTTTCAGTTTTGTCAGTCAGAGCAAAATAATCCGCACTCGAGTTCCAGAGTAATGATGCATTAATTACCTGCTCAAACACTCGGATTACCTGCTCAAACACTCGGAGCTTGCTTGTTCAATTCTGTACAAATATGAAAATGATTCCTGCAATTGCCAGCCCCCGCACACACGATGACCAGCGCTCTCATGCTGTTTGAGGCGTTAGAGCAGTTGCAGTGTTTTCTCTGAGGTGACCAACTCTCCATCTCTTTCTGTCAGCGGTTAGGCAGCTCCTCGAATGCTACATTCCAGACGGGCGGTGTGAGGTCTGAGGACTGACTCTGTGTTCCTCTCCCCAGCATGTGTCCTTGAGCAGCAGGTCAGAGATGGAATCTGTGCCCCACCAGCACACAACTCATTGTACCTTTGTTATGTGTCCTTATTCAGATATTAAAACGGTAAATATCAGCTCCAGTTTAAAATTGATTGCAAGGGTTTAATAAGTGGCAGTTTTCAAAGCTTCGCTGAGTCTCCTGAAAGCACTGACTCTTTGTCAATGTTTGCAGCACTGAACCCTCCCCTCCCGCTTACCCCCTTCCCCTCCCCCCTCCCAACCAGTGGCCGCGCTCTGGGTCACCATCAGGGTCACCGTCAGGGTCAGGGTCTCACTCTCACCACCTGCTGTTGATGGGCTGTTACTGCAGACGCTGACAGGTTAGCGAGGTCTCCAGGTTGATCCCATGCTCACCTTCGATGCTGTCGGTTAAAGTTCATCATGTTGGAGTGGCGAAATTGTTAACTATTGCGGAACCTGAGCACTACCCTTCCCACCGCCCGCTGTACCCAGAGCCGCCATGCTGGCCCATTTGACCCCAGTCCTGGGCTATCGTCTGCCACTGGGAGTGGGGGCAGGGTAGTTCGGTGATGAATTAGCGTCATAGAGTCATACAGCACCGAAAGAGGCCCTTCGGCCCATCGTGTCCGCGCCGGCCATCAAGCCCTGTCTATTGTAATCCCATTTTCCAGCACTTGGTCCGTAGCCTTGTATGCTATGATGTTTCAAGTGCTCATCTAAATGCTTCTTGAATGTTGTGAGGGTTCCTGCCTCTACCACCCTTTCAGGCAGTGAGTTCCAGATTCCAACCACCCTCTGGGTGAAAAAGTTTTTCCGCAAATCCCCTCTAAACCTCCTGCCCCTTACCTTGAAACTATGCCCAACATTGGCTCCCAATACATTTAACACACTGGTGGGACATCACCGTTGTGCATTTCTCTGGCGTTCTATGTTCAAAGACAGTGAAGAGGTTCTGATGCAGAGGGCTTGTTCCAGTCACATATTCTTTTGTTGTGACCTTATCTGTTAACACTTTGCTGACAGGCTGCTTTCCCCTTTTGATTGTTGAGGTGAATAACGAGTTTATCAAACCGACCGCAGATTCTGTAACAATGTCCTATCTTGGGTTGTTTATTTCTGCTCCTCCATTTCCCTGTCATTCACTCATTCACTGCCAAAGTGGAGAATTCACTGAGGATTGGATCGACTTTCACCCCCTGCCAATTCCATTTGGAGTGAATGGTCCCTCACTGTAACTCAATGCAACCCACCAATCACAGGCTGGCGCCCGGGATCGGGGAGCGATATTGGAGATTTTGGAGGGTTTCGCTCAGTGGCAACACTTCTGGTGCCTGATGTGACGATCGGTCTACAGAGTCAGTGTGCGTTTTAAGCTGCTTCATTAATACACACACTGTACGGCCTGAAGACAGAACTAATCATGTTGTATTAATCTAATGGCAAGCAATACTCTCCACCCCGCCTCCCCCTGACCCCACCCGACACCCCGACCCCTTCGCCCCCGACTCTCTCCCTGCCCCCGACCCTCTCACCCCCGACCCTCTCACCCCCGACCCTCTCACCCCCGACCCTCTCACCGCCGACCCCCTCACCCCCGGCCCTCTCACCCCCGGCCCTCTCACCCCCGGCCCTCTCACCCCCGGCCCTCTCACCCCCGGCCCTCTCACCCCCGGCCCTCTCACCCCCGGCCCTCTCACCCCCGGCCCTCTCACCCCCGGCCCTCTCACCCCCGGCCCTCTCACCCCCGGCCCTCTCACCCCCGGCCCTCTCACCCCCGGCCCTCTCACCCCCGGCCCTCTCACCCCCGGCCCTCTCACCCCCGGCCCTCTCACCCCCGGCCCTCTCACCCCCGGCCCTCTCACCCCCGGCCCTCTCACCCCCGGCCCTCTCACCCCCGGCCCTCTCACCCCCGGCCCTCTCACCCCCGGCCCTCTCACCCCCGGCCCTCTCACCCCCGGCCCTCTCACCCCCGGCCCTCTCACCCCCGGCCCTCTCACCCCCGGCCCTCTCACCCCCGGCCCTCTCACCCCCGGCCCTCTCACCCCCGGCCCTCTCACCGCCCGACCCTCTCACCCCCGGCCCTCTCACCCCCGGCCCCCTCACCCCCGGCCCTCTCACCCCCGGCCCTCTCACCCCCGGCCCTCTCACCCCCGGCCCTCTCACCCCCGGCCCTCTCACCCCCGACCCCCTCACCCCCGGCCCTCTCACCCCCGACCCTCTCACCCCCCGACCCTCACTCTCCCGGCCCTCTCACCCCCGGCCCTCTCACCCCCGACCCTCTCACCCCCGACCCTCTCACCCCCGGCCCTCTCACCCCCGGCCCTCTCAATTCAATTCAATTCAATTCAAATCGCTTTATTGGCATGACAAGTTACATCTTATGTTGCCAAAGCATCGGAGAACATTCATGTTTGTTCACAAAAATACAGATCTATCCATACAGTGTATAAACAGATATATCCCTGAGTGTATAAATATACTTTCATATAATTTATATATACTCTTTTCTTATATTTAGTGGTTGTCCCTCTGTTTATGGCAAGCTGTAACATAGTGCACCGCTAGTGTTATACAATTTCTCTCTTCCCCTAGTAGGTATGGGAGTTTTTGGTCGTCATTCAAATTTCTGAATTCCGGGCATATTTTTGTGAATTTTGGGTAGAAATTCTCCCTTATGCCCTGATATTTTCTATAAGCTGTGAGGAAGTGCATCTCTGTCTCCACCACTCCCTGACTGCAGTGAGAGCATATCCTGTCCTCTCTTGGTAGTCGGGTCTGTCTATGCCTACCTTTTTCGATCGCCAGGTTATGTTCACTAAGTCTGTACATTGTCAAAGTTTTTCTCAGTTTGCTATCCTTTACCATGGTCAGGTAATCAGCCATGTTGTATTGTCTGTTTAGGGCCAAGTAGCAATTGAGTTTGCTTTGGGTTTTTGTTGTTTCTGCCCAATATGACAGATATTTTTCCTTTTGCTTAGCGACGATTGTGTTGGGTCGAATTCTTTGTGTTACGCTGTCACTGTCCTGGGGCTGGTTATTGTTAGTAGTGTTAGTAGTTACTTCACTGAGTCCCAGGACTAGTTGACTGAGGGTATTCTTCTTTATGGTCCTCTCTTGGCATTTCAGGGCTTCGTAATGATAGCATTGGGGGTTGCTCATTTCAAGGTGTTTCCAAAATTTGGTGGCTCTTTTTTGGATAGTGATTATTAATGGATATTGGCCTAGTTCTGCCCTGCATGCATTGTTTACGGTTTTCCTTTGAGTCCGGAAGATACTTTTACAGAATTCTGCATGTAGGATCTCAATTGGGTGTTTGTCTCATTTTGCAAATTCTTCTTGTGTTAGCGGTCCCCACACCTCACTGCCATAGAGTGCAATTGGTTCAATTACTGATTTGAAAATTTTGAGCCAAATGCTAATTGGGATTTCTATTTGGATTGATTTTTTAATGGCATAGAAAGCCCTTCTTGCTTTCTCTTTCAGTTCATTCACAGCCAGTTTGAAATTTCCCGTAGAACTGATTTTTAAACCCAAGTATGTGTAGTTAGCGGTTTGTTCAATTTTGGTTGTTCCTAGTGTGAAATTTATTTTGGGTCCCTGATGTCTGGATCTTTGCTGGAACACAAGGACTTTGGTTTTTTGGGGATTTATTGTCACGGCCCAAGCCTGGCAGTATGACTCCAGCAGATCCAGGTTCTGCTGTAGACCCTCCTTAGTTGGTGACAGCAGAACCAGGTCGTCTGCATAGAGGAGGAATTTAACCTTGGATTCATATAGGGTGAGGCCGGGTGCTGTAGATTGTTCAAGTAGTTTTGCCAATTCATTTATGTAAATATTAAAGAGTGTCGGTGAGATTGGCGAGCCCTGCGTCACCCCCCGCCCCTGTGGGAAGTATTTTGTTTGTTTGTCTCCAATTTTAACTGCACATTTGTTGTTTGTATACATTGATTTAATTACATCATATGTTTTTCCCCCTACCCTGCTTTCGATAAGTTTCAGGAATAAACCGTCATGCCAGATGGAGTCGAAAGCCTTCTGGAAATCTATAAAGCATGCGTAGATTTTGCTTTTGTTTTGATGAACGTGTTTGTCAATTAGGGTCTGTAGGGTGAAGATATGATCTGATGTTCTATAGTTTGGCAGGAATCCAATTTGGCTTTTACTCAAGACATTGTGCTCCTCAAGGAAGTTTATAAGTCTTTTGTTTATGATGCTACAGAATACCTTCCCCAGGTTACTGTTTACACAGATGCCTCGATAGTTATTTGGGTCGACTTTGTCCCCACTTTTGTATATGGGCGTTATGAGTCCTTTGTTCCAGATATCAGGGAAGTAACCGACACTCAGAACCAAGTTGAAGAGTTTTAGGATAGCCAGTTTCATTTTATCATCTGTGTGTTTAATCATCTCGCTTAGTATGCCGTCTGCCCCGCAAGCTTTTCCTGGTTGCAGGTCCTTGAGTTTTTCAAAAAGTTCTTTTTCTGTTATTATGGAGTCTAGCGGGTTTTGGTTATCTTTTATGGCCATTTCTAGCTTTTCCAGTTTTTTGCATATTTGGTGTTGCTCTGGCCTTAGTGTGTTTTGCTGGTATAATTTTTCAAAGTGGTTTTCCCATGTGTCTCCATTTTGAATGGCCAATTCGTCGTGTTGTTTTTTGTGTAATGTATTCCAGTTGTCCCAGAAACAATTGGAATCAATGGATTCCTCAATGGAGCTGAGTGTATTCTTAATATATTGCTCTTTTTTGGTTCTGAGTGTATTTCTGTATTGTGTTAGTGTCTGACAATAAGTAAGGCGTAATTCCTCGTTTTCTGGATGTCTGTGTTTTTGGTTTGATATTTTTCTAAGTTTTTTCCTCATGTTATGGCAATCTGGGTCAAACCATTTTTCATAGTTTTTTGTTTTGGGTTTATTCTTGCGAGCTTTCAAGTTTGACCTTGTTGCCAAATTATCAAAAATATTGTTTCGGTTATTCACTGCCCGGTTTACTGTGAGTGTATATGTTATCCAGAAAGGTGTCCAAGAGAGCTTGAGTTGATTCATTGCTAATTGCTTTCTGGTATTTTTCCGTGTCGTTTTTGGCCCATCTGTACGATTTTTTGGTGTTGTACAATTTACTGGGTTGTGTTTCTGTGTTGTTTGTTTCTGTCTTTTTAAGATACATAGTAATTTGACTGTGATCTGACAGTGTTGTTTGTGGTTTGACTGTGAATGCTCTGAAAGAGGATGGGTCCAAGTCCGTAATCATATAGTCTACGGTGCTGCAGCCAAGAGGTGAGCAGTAGGTCGATCTTCCTAGGAGGTCTCCCATGAACCTACCATTGACAATGTACAGACCCAGGCTTCGACAGAGCTGCAGGAGCTGTTTTCCGTTGGTATTTGTCTGCTTGTCGCAGTTATGCCTGTATGGAAGGGAAGGGATATCGAAGTGGTTATTCCCGAATATGTAATTGTTTCCCTGATTATTGGTGAAGTCTGGTTCTTCGCCAGTTCTTGAATTGAGGTCACCACAGATCAACACGTTCCCCTGGGCCTGGAATTGGATAATCTCCCTCTCAATGTTGGAGAAGGTGTCCTCTTTAAAATACGGGGATTCCATTGCGGGGATATAGAGTGCGCAAATGTAAACATCTTGGGTGTTAGAGATAATCTCCCTCTCAATTTTGAGCCACATGTGGTTTTCGCCCTTTTTTATAAATTTGATGTAATTCTTAAGCTCTGTTTTAAACCAAGTCAGTATGCCTCCGGAGTCTCTGCCTTGGGTTACTCCTGGTAATTTATTGGAGGGGACCACCAGCTCTGTGTACCCTTGGGGACCCCCTCGTCCCTCCCTCTCCCCCTCGACCCTCCCTCTCCCCCTCGACCCTCCCTCTCCCCCCTCGTCCCTCCCTCTCCCCCCTCCCCCCCCTCTCCCCCCTCGTCCCTCGCTCTCGTCCCTCGCTCTCCCCCCTCGACCCTCGCTCTCCCCCCTTGACCCTCCCTCTCCCCCCTCGACCCTCCCTCTCCCCCCTCGACCCTCCCTCTCCCCCCTCGACCCTCCCTCTCCCCCCTCGACCCTCCCTCTCCCCCTCGACCCTCTCTCTCAACACACAACTAACGATGTTTACCATTTTAACCTGCCTTTACCTTGCGCGGAGGTTTGACCTTATTTTGGGGCTGACTTGCTGGGGATAAAGGTTCCCTTGTTTACCCGCAGCCTTCACCATTTTTCCATTAAAATTAGTCCTTTAATTTTTGTGACTTTAAAAAAGCCTCAAGGAAAACCTGCTTTAACAGCTTGCATTGGGCTGTTCGGGAAAGAAAACAAAGAGTTCGATTTCTACAGGCCAAACCTCGAGTGTGAAGAGTTCAGTTGCCAGGAACCCAATGCAGTCTGGGTGGGTGACCACTTTCCAGCAATAATCTGTGCTAAGGAATCGTTTCCTTGTGTGTGGGTCACTGAATGAGCCTCTAAGTAAATATTTCCTGTTGCTGGGGGACGAGAACTATCTCACGGATAAAACAAAAGAGATTTCTCTGGTGGAAGCTCGGGCTATAGACCCATATTGGCAGTGATTTACTGCGAGGAATTGGCTCAGACTTGGTCTTCACCAAGGGGAGCAGTGTAAGTTCTGAAGAATGCAGCCTGTTTCTTTTCCAACTCTGACTCTGACGCTCAATTTCAATCACGGGTTTGACTGTCGCCTCGAGCTCACCCTGCAGTGTTCTGAATTCTCGATTTCTCAGACAGTGTTTCCATTGCAGAGACTCCCCATGAATTCTCTTTACAGTCCCGGGAAACCTGCACCTCCATTACTCAGCAATTACTGCAGCCGCTCATTCATCATATTGTTATACATTTTATTGAAGATTAATCTGCATTTGATTATCGAAGGTCGGCACCAGGACCTGATCTCCCAACGGAAGTGTCTGAACTATGGAAAGTAAGAACGACTGACTTCAGACGTGTTGGCCTCGATTGTCCTCTTCGGCAGGAAGATAATTCTGCCCGCCTCTCCATGAGGCTTAACTTCATTCTCGGGATGTCGGCGCCGCTGGCCAGGCCGGCATTTATTGCCCATCACCAATGGCCCAGAGAAGGTGGTGGTGAGCCTTCTTCTTGAACCGCCGGTAATGGTTTAATACAAAGTATTTTGGGAGGAGTTCCTGATTTTTGGTTTGGAGATGGAGTTTGCAGTGAAGAACAGAAGAGATTTCCTTCTTTACACAATGGAACCCAGCTAGGCTAACGAAATTGTGATCTTTAGGATGTGACGTTAAACCGAGGCCCCATCTGTCCTCTCAGGTGGACGTGAAAGAGCCCATGGCAGGATATTCTCCCGCTGTTCTTGCCAGCATTGGTTGTGAAGTGCTTTGGGGTGTCGTAGGGACATAAAAGGCAGTTTATAAATGCAAGCTCTTCGCTCCTTTATCTAAAAGTAGACGGTTATGGTCGCCTAGTTTGTCTGATTCCGGACCAGTAACCCAGAGGTCGAAGTTCAAATCCCACGAGGTAAGTTATGAAATTGAATTAAATAAATCTGGTAATTTGTGGCTAAGCACCAGAAAATGACTGAGAGCTGCCGGATTGTTGTAAAAACTCAACACGTTCACTAAAGTCATTCAGGGAAGGGAACCTGCTGCTCCTACAGTCTCAGCCTACACGTGACTCCAGTCCCATGCTATGTGGTTGACTCCCCATATCCCATATTCAGAGATCGATAGATTTTTGAATATTAAGGGAATCAAGGGATATGGGGATAGTGCAGGAAAGTGGAGTTGAGGTAGAAGATCAGCCATGATCTTATTGAATGGCGGAGCAGGCTCGAGGGGCCGAATGGCCGACTCCTGCCCCTATTTCTTATGTTTTTATGCTCTATCCCGTATCTTCTTCTGCTTCAAATATTCTCCAATTTTAAGTTTAAAGGTGCAGTGGTCTCTGCCTCAACCACTCCCTGTGGCAAATCGTTCCGTGCTCCGACAACCCTTCGAGTAAAGAACTTTCTCTGATCCTCTCCTCACTCACTCTCTGATAACTCTAAATTGATGTCCCCACCCCTCTACTGACTCCCCAACCAGAGGGAACAGTCTTTCACTATTCACTCTATCAAAACCCTTCATCATTTTAATGACCTCTGTTAAATCTCCCCTTAGCCTTTTCCACTCTAGTGGGAATAATCCCAGTATCTTGAGTCTTTCCTCACAACAATAGTTTCCCATCAATGGCATCATCCAATCCAGAACAAAGCAGCCCACTTGATTGGCACCCCATCCACCACCTTAAGCATTCACTCCCTCCACCACCGGCGCACCGTGGCTGCAGTGTGTACCATCTACAAGATGTATTGCAGCAACTCGCCAAGGCTTCTTCGGCAGCACCTCCCAAACCCGCAACCTCTACCACCTAGGACAAGGGCAGCAGGCACATGGGAACACCACCACCTCCAAGTTCCCCTGACTTGGAAATATATCGGCGATCCTTCATCATCGGTGAGTCAAAATCCTGGAGCTCCCTCGCTAATAGCACTGTGGGAACCCTCACTGGGGGGGAACCGTCACTGGGGGAGCCCTCACTGGGGGAACCCTCACTGGGGGGGAACCCACACTGGGGGAACCCTCACTGGGGGAACCGTCACTGGGGGAGCCCTCACTGGGGGAACCCTCACTGGGGGGGAACCCACACTGGGGGAACCCTCACTGGGGGAACCGTCACTGGGGGAACCCTCACCGTGGGAACCCTCACTGGGGGGGAACCCTCACTGGGGGAACCCTCACTGGGGGGGAACCCTCACTGGGGGAACCCTCACTGGGGGAACCCTCACTGGGTGGACCCTCACTGGGGGGGAACCGTCACTGTGGGGGAACCCTCACTGTGGGGGAACCCTCACTGAGGGGGAACCCTCACTGGGGGAACCCTCACTGGGGGGGAACCCACACTGGGGGAACCCTCACTGGGGGGGAACCCACACTGGGGGAACCCTCACTGGGGGAACCCTCACTGGGGGGGAACCCTCACTGGGGGAACCCTCACTGGGGGGGAACCCTCACTGGGGGAACCCTCACTGGGGGAACCCTCACTGGGGTGGACCCTCACTGGGGGGGAACCGTCACTGTGGGGGAACCCTCACTGTGGGGGAACCCTCACTGTGGGGGAACCCTCACTGGGGGGGAACCCTCACTGGGTGGACCCTCACTGGGGGGGAACCCTCACTGGGTGGACCCTCACTGGGGGGGAACCGTCACTGGGTGAACCCTCACTGGGGGGGAACCCTCACTGGGTGGACCCTCACTGGGGGGGAACCGTCACTGTGGGGGAACCCTCACTGTGGGGGAACCCTCACTGTGGGGGAACCCTCACTGTGGGGGAACCCTCACTGGGGGGGAACCCTCACTGGGGGGGAACCCTCACTGGGGGAACCCTCACTGGGGGAACCCTCACTGGGTGAACCCTCACTGGGGGGGAACCCTCACTGGGGGGGAACCCTCACTGGGGGAACCCTCACTGGGTGGACCCTCACTGGGGGGGAACCGTCACTGTGGGGGAACCGTCACTGTGGGGGAACCCCCACTGGGGGGGAACCCTCACTGTGGGGGAACCCTCACTGGGTGGACCCTCACTGGGGGGGAACCCTCACTGGGTGGACCCTCACTGGGGGGGAACCGTCACTGGGTGAACCCTCACTGGGGAGGAACCCTCACTGGGTGGACCCTCACTGGGGGGGAACCGTCACTGTGGGGGACCCCTCACTGGGGGGGAACCGTCACTGTGGGGGAACCCTCACTGGGGGAACCCTCACTGTGGGGGAACCCTCACTGGGGGGGAACCCTCACTGGGAACCCTCACTGGGTGAACCCTCACTGGGAACCCTCACTGGGTGAACCCTCACTGGGAACCCTCACCGTGGGGGAACCCTCACTGGGTGAACCCTCACTGGGGGAACCCTCACTGGGTGAACCCTCACTGGGGGAACACTCACTGTGGGGGAACCCTCACTGTGGGGGAACCCTCACTGTGGGGAAACCCTCACTGTGGGTGAACCCTCACTAGGGGAACCCTCACTGGGTGAACCCTCACTGGGGGAACACTCACTGGGGGAACCCTCACTGGGGGAACACTCACCAGGTGAACCCTCACTGGGGGAACCCTCACTGGGGGGGGAACCTTCACCGTGGGGGAACCCTCGCTGTGGGGGAACCCTCGCTGTGGGGGAACCCTCGCTGTAATCTGCCCAAGTGGTTCTCAGTGAGAAATGTTGGAAAGCAGTTGGGAAACTAGTGATTTCCCTAAAGTAAAGCACATGGGCCAATTCTCAGAGAATTGTTATCTGTTTCCAGTTAAATATTTCAGCAAATAGAAAGGACTAATTATCCGATAGGAACCTTGACGAGGAGTTAGTTGCTGTTGGACATGACAAGAGTTTATCTTTCCCATTTACACCCTGCGCTAGAACAGATCCAACAAATCACTCTCATTCATTATTAACGGGCCATGCTGTGTTCTTGACATGGTGTCACCGTGAGGGACGTGGGGGCGCGGTGTCACGGTGAGGGGCGTGGGGGCGCGGTGTCACCGTGAGGGACGTGGGGGCGCGGTGTCACCGTGAGGGACGTGGGGGCGCGGTGTCACGGTGAGGCGCGCAGGGGCGCGGTGTCACAGTGAGGGGTGTGGGGGCGCGGTGTCACCGTGAGGGACGTGGGGGCGCGGTGTCACGGTGAGGCGCGTGGGGGTGCGGTGTCACGGTGAGGCGCGCGGGGGCGCGGTGTCACAGTGAGGGGTGTGGGTGCGGTGTCACGGTGAGGCGCGTGGGGGTGCAGTGTCACGGTGAGGCGCGCGGGGGCGCGGTGTCACGGTGAGGGGCATGGGGGCGCGGTGTCACGGTGAGGGGTGTGGGGGCGCGGTGTCACGGTGAGGGGCGTGGGGGCGCAGTGTCACGGTGAGGCGCGTGGGGGCGCGGTGTCACGGTGAGGCGCGCGGGGGCGCGGTGTCACGGCGAGGCGAGCGGGGGCGCGGTGTCACGGTGAGGGACGTGGGGTCACGGTGAGGGGTGTGGGGACGCGGTGTCACGGTGAGGCACGCGGTGTCGCGGTGATTCGCAAAGGCCCGAGTTCTCCCTGCCCTTTGTAACTTTCATCCTCACTGGACTATTAACAACTTTGATATAATCAGTGTGCAGTTTTCTAATTGAGGATAATCTGTGGATGATTATTGTAAAACACTTTCCGCACATATTGTACATTTTCCAACTTAATTGTTTCATTTGTCTTCAGTTGAACTCCTGTCATTCTTTATAAATTATTCAGATGGAAGAGGAAACTGTAACTGGTGGAAATAGACAGTGGGTCAGTCAGTTTTGGCAAAGGGAGATAAAGATTCTGATGTATGGACCCTGTGTCGGACCTGAGAAACGAGCCTTTTAGACCCGTGGTTGAGTGGGCGAGAAGGAGGTCACTCAATACTCCAATCACCGAGAGAATATTAATGGGGTAAATGACCTCCAAACTGTTCAATGGAGAAACAGGAATGTGTTAAATTATATCAAAGATTATCTCAATGAGGCAATGGAAAGAACAAAATGTGTGAATAGGAGAGCGAAGTGGATGAGAAAGGATCAAGATCAGGTGAGAATCAGAAATGCACATTCCAGCCCCTAAACTGATTTAAGTTCCTAGCCGAGACCCCAAGCAGCACTGCTGGCTCGGGGTGTTTGTGAGCAGTCAGAGCGACTTGTAAACACTGCTGTAACTAAAGATTCTCCCACTCCAGCCATTCCGCTGCCAGAACACAGATTGTCCTGTTCAATATTCTCATCCCTGGTTGCTGCAGGAAGTCCCGTTGCTGACTCTGTCAACCATCAGCCTAAAAGGGAGTGCTGCTTCCAGACTGCAGAAGCTCCATTAGGTGGAAGTGAAGATATTGGGTTGTGTGAGAACACTGGGTGACTCGGGCTCTGAGCTCGGTACCTCTACACATCGATCCAGATTTAAATGTACAATCACACAGAACAACTGACGATAGTTTTACCTGACAGATTTTGAACTTTGATGTGGTGTCTGGCCCGGTAGAGTGGCACTGGTCGCAATCACTAACCACTGTCCCCTCCTACAAGGAGAGCACGTCTAATATAACGGGGCCGAGCCAGAGTAACACTGGCTGCGTAGAATTCAGATACAATCTGGTTTTCATTATCGATGAAATCAGGTGTGACGATATCTGCACGTTTTGGAAACATGAATTTAAACTTTACGTGAAGTCCGAGGCTCACCCCGCAAAGGCAAAGTCCCTTCCAGGCCTGACTGGGAGAGGCCTGTGGCGGGCGTGTTGGTGGACCTTTGGTGGGGGAGGGTCTGGCTGGGCAGCACCGTCTCCTCTCTTTGATGCAGTGAAAAGCACACGGTGCGGAATTAGTTTAGCAGCACAGCAACCCCGGTCTGTTTCCTGCACTCATTGTATTTAAGACTCCGGTATCATTTCCATCAAAGGGCCGAATAAATCAAAAGCTGCTGGATCTGAAAAGCACCGTCCCTGGTAACTGAATTCGGTGATTGGGGCGGGAGCCAGTGTAGCCTGGTTCTGCTCCTACTGTGTTCTAATTCTGTTAGATTTCAGGAGATGGTTTTATTCCTGTTCCTGGCTGGGGTGGAGATCGCCTTTACAGAAGGTAAGTACTGTAGAAAATATAGGGACAGAGTGATCTCCTGGAAGAATTTCGATCGCCTAGATGGGTCGGAGAGGAATTTCCCAGATTTTTTCTCCCAAATTGGCCATTGGGTTTTTTATCTGGTTTTTCACCTCTCCCGGGAGATCACATGGGTTCGGGTGGATGGAGAGTGATAGAAGATTTGAGGTTAGGATCAGATCAGCCATGATCTTATTGAATGGTGGAGCAGGCTCGAGGGGCCGATTGGCTGGCTCCTGCTCCTATTTCTTATGTTCTTATGTTCTTAACCAACAGGTGTTGGGCAGGATGCCCTGTATCCTGCACCAGATGTTGGGGACTGAGCTCGGATCGTGTTCTGAATGACAATGATTTGTCTCAAACACTCGCTACAGGCTGCGGTGTGATTAATGAGTTAAGATGCAAGACTTTCTCCCACACCGAAAGAAAGACTTGCAATTCTACAGCACCTTTCACGACCACTGGACGTCCCAAAGCACTTTACAGCCAATGAAGTACTTTTTGAAGTGTAGTCACTGTGGTGATGTAGGAAGCAGAACGGACGCAGTGTGAACAAAGGCTTGTGGGTGCGATCTGCAGATATCTGGACGCACGGTCAGATGGGGAAGGTCATGAACTTGTGATCACAATGTTGCCTAAATGCTGCTGTACCTGACTCACGGTCTGCGCTTTGGAGGAGCACGGTCACTTTAAAGAGAAGCCGAACTGTGTCTTTCCATCGCCTCCTGTGATGGAGATTTGGCTTCACTTTGAGCCAATCAACTGTGGCTCAGTGGGTAGCACACTCGCCTCTGAGTCAGAAGGTTGTGGGTTCAAGTCTCACTCCCGGGACTTTGAGCACATAAAGCTAGGCTGACACTCCAGTGCAGTGCTGAGGGAGTGCTGAACTGTCGGAGGGGCAGTGTTGAGGGAGCGCTGCACTGATGTTAAACCGAGGCCCCGTCTGCTCTCAGGTGGATGTAAAAGATCCCATGGCACTATTTCGAAGAAGAGCAGGGAGTTCTCCCCGGTGTCCTGACCAATATTTATCCCTCAACCAACATAACAAAAACATTATCTGGTCACATTGCTGTTTGTGGGAGCTTGCTGTGTGCAAATTGACTGCCGCGTTTCCCACATTACAACAGTGACTACACTTCAAATAGTACTTCACTGGCTGTAAAGCACTTTGAGACGTCCGGTGGTCGTGAAAGGCACTATATAAATGCAAGTCTTTCTTTCAATCACATTACAGTGTCTGGAGGCCCCAATTATACATCATCACCGATCGGCCATTGCAAGCTCCTCCACTCCGCCTCATTCATCACGCATGGTGCTGATTCATGTATCCCGTACAAGCTGCGGATTGCACTCCATTCCAGGCTAAACTCTCTCTTTGTTTCCATGTTTTGGTTCCCAGGGTACGTAGGTCAGGCATTTTACACAATTCTGATTGGTTGGACAGTCTCCTCTGCCCAAAGCACCATGTGGTGTCACGTTGAACGGCCTTGCACTGATGATAGGACAGGTGGGTCTAGTGTGCAAACTGCAGTCAGATCGTCGCCCCTTTATTGGAGGCGGCTTTCTAGATACATCTGGTTAATCCCCCGAAACCCCAAATATCGGGTTCAGGAGCTGGACCTGTGAGTGCATCACTACATTAACCCCCCCTTACATCGGTAATCCTGATCCGGATCCGAGTATAACCTTGATTCAGGCACAACATTTCTTGGCAAGTAAATTGGGCTTTTATTGTGATCCAGCTGTGTTGGAGTGTTTGGCATGTTTTGATTGCGAGCTGTTTTTTCCAGTGAAGCAGCTGTTGCTGTTAGCGATGTTTTTATTGGAGCAGGAGCGGAATTCCACATGGAAAAAGAAAGTGTTTCACAAACACTGGGATTCAGTTTAATGAAGCTCGGTCTCTGTTAGACCGCACCAAATAACTGCTGCCACAGAAGTTTAAAACCTACCTTTAACTGATTAATCAGTGACCCTGTTTCGTGTACATGTTGAGTCTTAGTGATGGCCGGTGTCTGTGGAGTAGAATGGGCCGGGGACAGGGAGTCAGGCTAGTGAAGTGGAACGCATCACCTGTTGTTGGCTCCACTGAATTGGCAAAGACTCGGGGGTAAGTGATGGACAGGGCCTGTGGCCGCCACATCATTCGGTTAGTGCAAACAGTAAGTGTGTTGTTCCCAAGGAGCGTTTTGTTGTATAACAAAGTAATAATGATTTGTCTCTCTCCGCATCGCTCCAAGTGAGAATGTGCTGACTGTCCGGCCCCAGTACATTTGTTAGCAGTATTTAAGATCCCATGTCAGCAGAACTTGAGCACAATCTAAATCCAGAAACCATTGGGGTTACAGTACTGAAGTGACCTAGTTTTAAAAACAGATGCATTTTGCTCAGCTTTTTGAAGTATTTTAGATCATGCAGTACTTAAAATAGTGCCACTACTTCACACTGTCAGCGAGCTGTGCACGCTGCATTTTTCTTGCAGATGAATTAAGCATCATGTGCCGAGGAAGCACATTAGTGCCCACAGTTCACCTGCACTTTCCGCAAAGCCGCCCCTCACATTTCACATTTCAGCAAATTAAACCTTTCCTTCTTCCCCCACGTATCCCCGGAGCCACTGATGTGGTCCCAGTTACTCACTCTCGGCCTCTGATGTGGTCCCAGTTACTCACTCTCGGCCTCTGATGTGGTCCCAGTTACTCACTCTCGGCCTCTGATGTGGTCCCAGTTACTCACTCTCGGCCTCTGATGTGGTCCCAGTTACTCACTCTCAGCCTCTGATGTGGTCCCAGTTACTCACTCTCAGCCTCTGATGTGGTCCCAGTTACTCACTCTCGGCCTCTGATGTGGTCCCAGTTACTCACTCTCGGCCTCTGATGTGGTCCCAGTTACTCACTCTCGGCCTCTGATGTGGCCCCAGTTACTCACTCTCGGCCTCTGATGTGGTCCCAGTTACTCACTCTCGGCCTCTGATGTGGTCCCAGTTACTCACTCTGGGTGTATAGGGTGTGGATTATTACCCCCGGTGTATAGGGTGTGGATTATTATCCCGGTGCATAGGGTGTGGATTATTACCCCGGTGTATAGGGTGTGAATTATTACCCCCGGTGTATAGGGTGTGGATTATTACCCCGGTGCATAGGGTGTGGATTATTACCCCGGTGTATAGGGTGTGGATTATTACTCCTGGTGTATAGGGTGTGGATTATTACCCCGGTGTATAGGGTGTGGATTATTACCCCCGGTGTATAGGCTGTGGAGTATTACCCCGGTGTATAGGGTGTGGATTATTACCCCGGTGTATAGGGTGTGGATTATTACCCCGGTGTATAGGGTGTGGATTATTACCCTCGGTGTATAGAGTGTGGATTATTACCCCTGGTGTACAGGGTGTGGATTATTACCCCTGTGTATAGGGTGTGGATTATTACCCCCGGTGTACAGGGTGTGGATTATTACCCCGGTGTACAGGGTGTGGATTATTACCCCCGGTGTACAGGGTAGGGATTATTACCCCCGGTGTACAGGGTGTTGATTATTACCCCCGGTGTACAGGGTGTTGATTATTACCCCTGGTGTATAGGGTGTGGATTATTACCCCCGGTGTACAGGGTAGGGATTATTACCCCCGGTGTACAGGGTGTGGATTATTACCCCCGGTGTACAGGGTAGGGATTATTACACCCGGTGTACAGGGTAGGGATTATTACCCCCGGTGTACAGGGTCTGGATTATTACCCCCATTGTACAGGGTCTGGATTATTACCCCCGGTGTACAGGGTCTGGATTATTACCCCCGGTGTACAGGGTGTGGATTATTACCCCGGTGTATAGGGTGTGGATTATTACCCCCGGTGTACATGGTGTGGATTATTACCCCCGGTGTACAGGGTAGGGATTATTACCCCCGGTGTACAGGGTGTGGATTATTACCCCCGGTGTACAGGGTAGGGATTATTACACCCGGTGTACAGGGTAGGGATTATTACCCCCGGTGTACAGGGTCTGGATTATTACCCCCATTGTACAGGGTCTGGATTATTACCCCCGGTGTACAGGGTGTGGATTATTACCCGTGGTGTATAGGGTGTGGATTATTACCCCCGGTGTATAGGGTGTGGATTATTACCCCGGTGTATAGAGTGTGGATTATTACCCCTGGTGTACAGGGTGTGGATTATTACCCCTGGGGTATAGGATGTGGATTATTACCCCTGGTGTATAGGGTGTGGATTATTACCCCCCGGTGTACAGGGTGTGGATTGTTACCCCCGGTGTACAGGGTGTGGATTATTACCCTCGGTCTACAGGGTGTGGATTATTACCCCCGGTGTATAGGGTGTGGATTATTACCCCCCCCCCCCGGTGTATAGGGTGTGGATTATTACCCCTGGTGTATAGGGTGTGGATTATTACCCCCGTGTATAGGGTGTGGATTATTACCCCCGGTGTACAGGGTGTGGATTGCTACCCCCGGTGTATAGGGTGTGGATTATTACTGCGGTGTATAGGTGTGGATTATTACCCCCGGTGTATAGGGTGTGGATTATTACTCCTGGTGTACAGGGTGTTATTTATTACCCCGGTGTATAGGGTGTGGATTATTACCCCCTAGTGTACAGTGTGTGGATTATTAGCCCCGGTGTACAGGGTGTGGATTATTACCCCGGTGTACAGAGTGTGGATTATTACTCCCGGTGTATAGGGTGTGGATTATTACCCCCGGTGTATAGGGTGTGGATTATTACCCCGGTGTATAGGGTGTGGATTATTACCCCCGGTGTACAGGGTGCGGATTATTACCCCTGGTGTACAGGGTGCGGATTATTACCCCCGGTGTACAGGGTGTGGATTATTACCCCCGGTGTACAGGGTGTGGATTATTACCCCCGGTGTACAGGGTGTGGATTATTATCCCGGTGTACAGGGTGTGGATTATTACCCCCGGTGTATAGGGTGTGGATTATTACCCCCGGTATATAGGGTGTATATTATTACCCCGCTTTACAGGGTGTGGATTATTACTGCAGTGTATAGGGTGTGGATTATTACTCCTGGTGTAATAGGTGTGGAATATTACTCCTGGTGTATAGGGTGTGGATTATTACCCCCGGTGTATAGGGTGTGGATTATTACCCCGGTGTATAGAGTGTGGATTATTACCCCTGGTGTACAGGGTGTGGATTATTACCCCTGGTGTATAGGGTGTGGATTATTACCCCTGGTGTATAGGGTGTGGATTATTACCCCCCGGTGTACAGGGTGTGGATTGTTACCCCCGGTGTACAGGGTGTGGATTATTACCCCCGGTGTACTGGGTGTGGATTATTACTCCCCCCGGTGTATAGGGTGTGGATTATTACCCCTGGTGTATAGGGTGTGAATTATTACCCCCGGTGTATAGGGTGTGGATTATTACCCCCGGTGTACAGGGTGTGGATTGCTACCCCCGGTGTATAGGATGTGGATTATTACTGCAGTGTATAGGTGTGGATTATTACCCCCGGTGTATAGGGTGTGGATTATTACCCCTGGTGTATAGGGTGTGGATTATTAACCCCGGTGTATAGGGTGTGGATTATTACACCCGGTGTATAGGGTGTGGATTATTACCCCCGGTGTACAGGGTGTGGATTATTACCCCCAGTGTATAGTGTGTGGATTATTACCCCCGGTGTATAGGGTGTGGATTATTACCCCCGGTATATAGGGTGTATATTATTACCCCGCTTTACAGGGTGTGGATTATTACTGCAGTGTATAGGGTGTGGATTATTACTCCTGGTGTAATAGGTGTGGAATATTACTCCTGGTGTATAGGGTGTGGATTATTACCCCCGGTGTATAGGGTGTGGATTATTACCCCTGGTGTATAGGGTGTGGATTATTAACCCCCGGTGTACAGGGTGTGGATTGTTACCCCCGGTGTACAGGGTGTGGATTATTAGCCCCCCCGGTGTATAGGGTGTGGATTATTACCCCTGGTGTACAGGGTGTGAATTATTACCCCCGGTGTATAGGGTGTGGATTATTACCCCCGGTGTACAGGGTGTGGATTGCTACCCCCGGTGTATAGGATGTGGATTATTACTGCAGTGTATAGGTGTGGATTATTACCCCCGGTGTATAGGGTGTGGATTATTACCCCCGGTGTATAGGGTGTGGATTATTACCCCCGGTGTATAGGGTGTGGATTATTACCCCCGGTGTATAGGGTGTGGATTATTACCCCCGGTGTATAGGGTGTGGATTATTACCCCCGGTGTATAGGGTGTGGATTATTACCCCCGGTGTATAGGGTGTGGATTATTACCCCGGTGTATAGGGTGTGGATTATTACCCCGGTGTACAGGGTGTGGATTATTACCCCGGTGTACAGGGTGTCGATTATTACCCTGGTGTACAGGGTGTGGATTATTACCCCGGTGTACAGGGTGTGGATTATTACCCCGGTGTACAGGGTGTCGATTATTACCCCGGTGTATAAGGCGTGGATTATTACCCCGGTGTATAGGGTGTGGATTATTACCCCCGGTGTATAGGGTGTGGGTTATTACCCCCCGGTGTATAGGGTGTGGATTATTACCCCCGGTGTACAGGGTGTGGATTATTACCCCCCCCCCGGTGTATAGGGTGTGGATTATTATCCCTGGTGTATAGGGTGTGAATTATTACCCCCGGTGTATAGGGTGTGGATTATTACCCCCGGTGTACAGGGTGTGGATTATTACCCCGCTGTATAAGGCGTGGATTATTACCCCGGTGTATAGGGTGTGGATTAATACCCCCGGTGTATAGGGTGTGGATTATTACCCCCGGTGTCTAGGGTGTGGATTATTACCCCCCGGTGTACAGGGTGTGGATTATTACCCCCGGTGTATAGGGTGTGGATTATTACCCCGGTGTATAGGGTGTGGATTAATACTCCCGGTGTATATGGTGTGGGTTATTACCCCCGGTGTCTAGGGTGTGGATTATTACCCCCCGGTGTACAGGGTGTGGATTATTACCCCGCTGTATAGGGATTAGTCCGGTACACAGTTAGTGGCTGTTGGTAAAGGGGGAATTTTCAGGATGGACCGTGTCTGAGCTATTTTGTCTGTGCTTTCAGGAGCGATGTGGCTCCAGCAGCGTCGAAGCTCTGTCGCCCGTCGGCTTGTCACAGCAGCGTGACCTGGAGGCCGATATGGTGCCCACTGGCCTGTCGAAGGAGGAGCTCATTCAGAGTATGGACCGGGTGGACAGGGAGATTTCAATGGTCGAACAGCAAATTACCAAACTGAAGAAGAAGCAGGTAATGTGAAGTGCCGTGCGGGGGAGGGGCAAGGCGCTGGGCTCGTTATCTAGAGCGACACAAGCTTGTACAAACATGGCTGAGAGCGCCAATCCCTCCATTGATCAGCGCAGGATTTAAACTTTTTCATTATGTTCTAAATACAGTTAATATTGTATACTAAGGGCTGGATTTTGCCAGGCCCGAGGAGGCGGGAATGGAGGCGTGTGGGGTGTTAAAATTGCAAAAAGTAGCGGGCGGGCCCGACCCCGCCTCCAAGAGGTGGGATAGGCCCTTAAGGCCCTTAACAACCACTGAATTGCCCCTATAATCCCATTTTGAGAGGCCTTTCTGATTTCAACACTTTTCCCACATGATGCACGCCTCCTCTGAAACACGACGGTGAAACCTGGCGGGAGCACAATTGGATTGCTGACTATCAGCTGCAGCTCCACCATTAAATAGGAGATTTGATCAGCCATCATTTGCAGGTGGCAGGACTTTGTAGTCTCAGGTCTGGGGGAACTTTTAGCAGGCAAAACCACAGCTGTGGAAGTTTGGAGCCTGACACCCATCTTCAGTGTGACCTCCCAGGAAACCCCTCTCCCCACCTTGACTGAGCGCTTCCTCAACTGAGGCATCTACCAGAAGCATGGGAACCATTTATTTCCTTTCCTCCTGGACATCAGATGAGGGCGAAGACCAGCCGCGGCAGCAGCAGAACCATGAACAACAGCAGCAGCAACAGCAGGAGCGCCAGGCTGCTGCTCACCCACCTGAAGCTGCTCAGGCCAGAAGGGGCCAGCGCCTGGAAGCCCGTCGGCGCAGGAGATAGCCCCCAAACAGGGTCTACAGACACAGGGTCAGCTACCTCAACATGACTGAGCAGCAGTGCCAAAGGCGGCTCCGACTTTCGTGAGAGGTAGTGACTGACATTTGCGCAATGCTGCAGCAAGACCTGCTGCCCAGAGGACCAGGTGGACACCCCTTACCAGTGGCCACCGCACTCAACTTTTTTGCCTCAGGCTCATTCCAGGGATCAGCAGCAGACATCAGCGGCATCTCCCAGGTGGCCACACACACTTGCATCATGCAGGTAACCGATGCCCTCTTTGCCATCGCGCACAATCACATCCATTTCTCCAAGGATCAAGCAAGTGTCAGGGTGCGTGCGGTTGGATTTGCTAATCTGGCAGGCTTTCCAAGGGTGCAGGGCGTCGTTGACTGCACACATGTGGCCCATAAGGCACCCCTTCGCAATCCAGGTATTTTTGTCAACCGCAAGGGCTTCCACTCCCTCAATGTACAGCTGGTGTGTGACCACAAGAAGGAAATTTTGCATGTTTGTGCCAAGTTACCCTGGCAGTTGCCATGACTCCTTCATACTGCGCCAGTCTAATGTGCCTTCGCTCTTCAGTCCGCCAGACCAACTTAACAGATGGCTACTTGGAGACAAGGGCTATCCCCTGAGGACGTGGATAATGACGCCGTTGAGGAGCCCATCCAACGAAGCTGAGGAGCGCTACAACTACAGCCACATTTCCACCAGATCCATTATCGAGCAAACCATCGGCTTGCTGAAGATGCAATTCAGATGCCTGGATAGATCAGGTGGAGCCCTGCAGTACTCAGCAGCCAGGGTCTCCAGAATCGTCGTGGTTTGCTGTGCACTTCACAACATGGCACAGCGTCGTGGCTTGCAGATTCCTGAGGACCAAGTGGCTCCTCACATAGCCTCCTCAGATGATGAGGAGGAGGAGGAGGAGGAGAGTGACCACGACCAGCTTGCAGAGGCCCATCAACCAGCAGCAGCAGTACGCGAGAACATTGCTCCCTGGGATGCAAGGAATGCCCTCATCTTGGCCAGATTTGCTTAGCCTAGCCAATCAAGCACTTTTGCCTCGCAGCTTCTTACCAGAGCATCGACAATGGCCAAGAACTAGCGGATTCCTAGCACTCTGACCACCATACTGACAATTGCAAGTAAACCTAGGCCCTCAATGTGGAAGTCCCATTAGCGAAATGTCGCACGCCACAACTGCAACAGTTGCCATCATAATTTTTATTTACAATAACCAACTGATGGCTTTTCAACATTAAACATCACGTTTCACCCAAGTGACTACCCTTGTGACTATTTGTGCAGTATCTTTCTCTTACGCGGGCTCCTACGTGCAGGTTCCCCCTTGGCATCAGCAGATGTGGAGGCCCCTTGCTCACTTTCTTGGTGCTCCTGTCTCGACACCTTTGGCGGGCGTCCTCTGGGGTGGCGAACCTGTGAGGGCTCGGCAACAGTCTGCTGCTCCTGCGGCTGTGCAGGGGTTGAGACGCCGATCTCAATTGGGTGGGGACTCTGGTGGGGCTCTGACCGAGGACTTGGCAGTGGCATGGAAGTGTGAGCACTTGGAGAGGAGCCCCCACTTCCTTGTTCTCTGCCACCAACATCCCTCTCATAGGTCAGGTCCCCCTCAGTGCTTGCAAGTGGCTTGAGAGCACCTTGCTGCACATCAGGGGGGCCATGGGGACCCTCATCTGCAAAGGCAGTCCTACTCAGAAGGACTTCTATGAAGGCCTGGTTTCTCTCTTCAGTAGCTGACCATCGCTCCTCCAGAGATATCCGTCTATTCTGAATACTCATCATGTTTTCTACACTCTGGCGACTTAGCTCCTCCATGGCCGTAGCCATCCCCTCGTCTACTGTAGCCATCCTTTACACGGAGGTTGCCATCCTTTCCGTGGTGCTGCGTTCATGCGCCAACGCCTCCACAAAGACTCTGCTCATGTTAGCGAGGGACTCCTCCATTCGCTCCACACTCGCAGCTACCCTGGAGACAAAACCTGCCAGAGACTCCTGCACCTGTTCCTGGAGTTCCAGCACCGCTGTTCTTCTGGATGGACCCAGAAGCAGAGGGGTGATATGTAGCTGAGCCGAGCTGGGAGAGCTGTGCCCTCCGACTAGGACTCTCCACTGCTGTCCCTGTCTCCACAATCTGCAGATGCTCACTTGTGAGCTGTGATCCACCAGGTGACAACACTACTCTATCTCGCAATGGTCCCACCGAGGAGTGAGTGTCTGCGCTGGTGCTGGGTTGGCTGAATTCTGCTGGCGCTGCTCCCTCAGAGATTGCAGCTTCCTCTGAGGAGTCTGGAGGCTCAGGCTGTTTCTCCTGGATAGTGGGGACGGGTGCTTGCGATGGTCCTGTGAGGCCAAGGTTACATGCACATTGCATATTGCAGATGATCATTAGTCCATCTGTTAGAGCTTCAGAATCATTATCAGTGACTCATGCAATGTCAATGAGAGAGATGAAAAACTATTCTGTCACCAGCTTTCTCTGATGCACCTGTCTGTCCGTCCCCCACTTGCACATCGTCCTCGAGTCCCACGATCTCCAGGACCGCCTCCTCCCAGGGGGTGAGCTGGGCTACTGAGGGTGGCCCTCCTCCTGTCCTCGCTCTTTCCCTCTTATTGCGAGCTCTCTTTTCCTGCAATGAGGAAGACAAGTGGAGTTTGAGTGAGAATGAAGGAGTGAGTGTAGAGAATCCATATCATTGATGGTTAGAAGGAGACAAAGATGGAGTGAGGTGGCAAGACCAAGGGCCTTCCCTGTGTGTTGTAAGTTGTTTTCATAGCATCACAGTGATAGGGAGTGTGAGGGCTGCATAGTCGAATAGTTAGGTGAATGTGGCTATAGAGAGAGAGGGAATGGGTAAGGGTGCAGGGATGTCAATGTTAAGTGGGATGTGGAGGAAGAGGTTGCTAAAGCTGAGTGCTGGTGAGGAGAGGCAATGGGAATCAGATTGAGGGTGATGGGAACTTCATACTCACTTTTCCAGTGCGCAGAAGGTCATGAAACCTCTTCCTGCACTGGAGCCAGGTTCTGCGGGTTATCGACAAAGAGTTCATCTCCTGGGCCACCTGGATCCACACAGCCTTGGTCTGCTGGGGAGGCTTCTTCCTCCCTGAAGAAGGGAAAAACACCTCCTTATTGGCTCTTGCTCCCTCCACCAAAGCTTGCAGGGCGACGTCATCAAATCTGGGAGCAGACCTAGGTCTCCCGCTGCTCATTTTGGCTCGAGGTCCCTTTCACAACAAAGGCCAAAAGGTTGGCAGTCTGCAGAAGAAGCAAGGCTTCTTGCAGACCTTAAATGCAGCAGCAATGATGATGTCATCGGAGGTGAGTTTCAGACTGAAAAAACGAATTGGGCCGTGGGTTCCCACACGCTGGAACTCAGTTGCCCAATTAGGTGAAAATCGCATCAATCTCCCACATCGATTTGGAATCAGGTGGATAACACGAAAAGCGGATGACACGACCCCAGCCCGCCCCATGACAAAATCCAGCCCTAAATCTCTGATGGTCCTGAAATTTAAAAAAATGGTTCTGAATATCACGGTGACTCATTTCCTGAGATGAGCTTGTAGTGAGATGGAATTTGTGAAACTGTTGGGTACATAATGCGAAGGGCCAGTCACTGCAAACTGGCACTGCTCTCCTCTTCATGGGAATAAATATCAAGGAGGTAGATTAACATTTCAATTTCAGACGTACCTTTGTGTACTGAGCACGACCCCGTGACACTGGGCTGAGAGCCGAGCCCACAACACAGTGAGATGGACAGTGCACAGCGAGTCGCTCTCTGCTTTGTGTGAAACACTCTGTCCATTCTGCTGATGACTTGGTTTGTGCACCGTTGAGTGCAGTGATGTGTTTGACTGATTGTGCTGTTGAAATAGTTCAACTTTGTAGAAAGTGTCACTAAATCTACAAAAATTAGAAAGCAGAAATAGTGGTGTTGGAGCTGTGTTTCTAAGGGGTTAATAATCTTGAGTATTGTGTGCAGTTTTGGTCACCTTATCTGAGGAAGGATGTTCTTGCCATGGAAGGAGTGCAGCGAAGATTCACCAGGCTGATACCTGGGATGGCAGGAATGACGTATGAGGAGAGATTGTGTCGATTGGGCTTGTACTCGCTGGAGTTTAGAAGAATGAGAGGGGATCTCATTGAAACTTATAAAATTCTAACAGGACTGGACAGACTAGATGCAGGAAGGATGTTCCCGATGGTCGGGGAGTCCAGAACCAGGGGTCACAGCCTAAGGATAAAGGGTAAGCCATTTAGGACAGAGATGAGGAGGAATTTCTTCACCCAGAGAGTGGTGAACCTGTGGAATTCTCTACCACAGAAGGCAGTAGAGGCCAATTCATTAAATATATTCAAGAAGGAGTTGGATATATTTCTTAAGGCTAAAGGGATCAAGGGATATGGAGTGAAGGCAGGAACAGGGTACTGAATTTGGATGATCAGCCATGATCTCATTGAATGGCGGAGCAGGCTCGAGGGGCCGAATGGCCTACTTCTGCTCCTATCTTCTATGTTTCTATTATCCCACGAGCCGTGAGATACCTGCTTGCTTCTACCTGTCTCTGAGGAGGTGGACACAGCGTTCAGTGAAACTGTTCATTATTGTTTCACCTTCTACATGGTGGGATGTCGTAATTGCACCGCAAAATACTGCTGTACAACGTCCTGTAAGTTATCCCCATCACTGTAGGGAATGATTGATGATCAGGTATTGCCTGTTGTGTTTGGTCTGCCAGTATTCGGAGACGGTTACAGTGCATCTATCAGTGAAGGTTAGCTGCCTGTCCCATTCACACTGCTTCTTTTCACTGCATCACACTCCTGTTGTATTGCGGTGCTTTTTAAGAAGATATATGGTAAAGGGTTAAGATTCTATCAGTCCAGAAGTCCAAATGACAGTGTGTATTTTAATACTATTTAAATTTAACTGCAGGAGCTGGTAATGTAGAATGAAGTGGGTGATTGCACAGCATATGGCGTTAGTTCCACACCTGCCTGCTGCTGAATAGTGACATCCGGTGTTAAACTGGCTCAGAATTGAATCGCTCCTGTAACCTTAGAATGCTGAAAATACAATGAGTGAGATGGACATTGGACGGCGCAGTGAAACACTCAGCCCCGGGAACCCAAGAACTTTGCACAGTCGCTTTTCAAACACCGGAAGTAAATGTACGGTGTGATTTATTCTGCAGTGCCCTGTAATTCACAAGTCAAGAAATATATTTTGGATTACTAAATGTGTAACGAAATGAAATACAGAGGGTCTGCTGCAGCTGGTGCCGTGTTTCACTTATATTTTGGAATTTTGGCTGTATCAGTAGATTAATGAGAGACACTCGATTCTAACTACACCTGATAATAGTGATGTGGTTCTGTAACCTTTCCAGGGTTCTTGTTGAAAATCCAAGTATGTTTTGCACCTGTTGCTAGTACTCCTTAGTGGATTTAATATTAGAAAATGGTAATGGAGAAAATAATGAGAGTTAAGATAGACAAATAGCCAGGACCGGATGGTTATTAAAAGAAAAAGGTGGGAGCTAGGAACAGGAGAAGACCATTCAGCCCCTCGAGCCTGTTCCGCCATTCAATTAGATCACGGCTGATCAGCACCTTAACTCCATTTACCCGCCTTTGTTCCATATCCCTCGATACTGTTACTCAACAAAACAATCGATCGATCTCAGTCTTGAAAGCTCCAATTGACCCTCAGCATCCACAGCCTTTTGGGGGAGTGAGTTCCAGATTCCCACTAACCGTTGTGTGAAGAAGTGCTTCCTGATTTCACTCCTAAATGGCCCACCTCTAATTTTAAGGTTATGTGTTTGTAATTTGACAGCAACAGCTTGAAGCGGAAGCTGCCAAGCCGACAGAACTCGAGAATGCGGTTTCCCCACCTCCCAGTGAGCAGAGACATCGCAGCGTGGTCCAGGTCATTTACGATGAAAACCGGGTAAGAGTTTAACACATGTCAGGAACGGCCAGCATGAATCAAGTGGGTGGAAACAAAATCCTTCTGAAACCTTTTATTCACTGCCAGACTCGTCATATTGGGAAACCCATCACTGAGTGGGCTGGGTGGGGCTGCCCTCACCTGGTTCCATCCCGTCGGAGCCAGAGAATCACCTGCAACGGCTTCTCTTCCCGCTCCCACATCGTTACCTCTGGTGTCCCCCAAGGATCTATCCTTGGCCCCCTCCTATTTCTCATCTACATGCTGCCCCTTGGCGACATCATCTGAAAACACAGCGTCAGTTTCCACATGTACGCTGACGACACCCAGCTCTACCTCACTACCACCTCTCTCGACCCCTCCACGGTCTCTGTGCTGTCACACTGCTTATCCCACATCCTGTACTAGATGTGCTGAAATTTCCTCCAATTAAACATTGGAAGTTGCAATTGAACTGTTTACATTGAATAGTGGGTAAGATATTTACATGTCTTAATGATTCATAGAACACAGGAACGGGAGGGGAGGTGGGTAGGTGGAGAGGGGGAGGGGAGGTGGGGGCGAGGGGAGGTGAGTAAGAGGAGAGGTGGAGAGGAGGTCGGGGGGAGGGGAGGTGGGTAGTGTTGTGTCCGTGTATAATAAGACACAGACTGCAGGAGAACGGTATAACAGGTGTTTACTCAACGTGGCTCACACGGGAACTGATCTGTACAGATTACTACTCAGTGCTATATACAGGTGTGGTCACTGCCGGTACTGCAGTATACATGAGCTGTAAAAGATAGTTCCCCTCTTAAAGGTATATACATTACAATTCCTCCCCTTTTAGATTAACAGTACCATAACACTCATTTAACAATTAAATATCAAACTAATTACAATTAACACTTTTAACATGCAACATCAGCTGAAAATAGTCTATTTATATATTCAGTCTTTGGGGAGGCTTCCTGATCCTTTCTGGATAGCGCCTTTCCCGAGTGTCTTGCTCTTGGTGCGGAGGCGATTCTGGCCCCCTGTCGTCGGTTGGTTCATCAGCTTCCGATGCTACTGTTTCTGGGGTAGATGCGACCTGTACGTCGGGTTCATCACCAGGTACGTATGGGCGAGGCATGGGGTTGACTTGTTCCTGTGACTCTAGGATCTGGTCAGCATGGCGTCTCACGATGCTTTCCCCAACGTCCACTGTGTACATTAGTGGGCCCTGCCGTGTGCATATCGTTCCTGGCTGCCATTTTTCTGTTCGGTAGTCGCGGGCCAAGACTGGTTGCCCTACATTGAAGCTCCTTGTTGGCTTCTCATGGATGTGCTGGAATTGCTTACTCTCAACATCTCTTCGTACGTTTGGTCTGAGCAAATCCAGGCGAGATCTTAACCTTCGGTTAAAGAACATCATGGCTGGGGCCTGGTTGGTGACTGCATGTGTCACATTCCGGTAGGCGAACAGGAAATTGTCCACCTTGTGCTGCAGCGGAATGTTGTCATTGTACATAGCCTTTATTGCCTTCTTAAAGGTTTGTACGAACCTCTCAGCCAATCCATTCGTGGCTGGATGATACGGGGCGGATGTGTAATGCCATACCCCGTTCTTTTTCAAGAACCTCTGGAACTCTTCGGACACAAACTGTGGCCCGTTGTCGGAGCAAATCTGTTCTGGCAAGCCATTCCTGGCAAAAATGGTCCGTAGGACTGCAATAGTTTTCTCCGTGGTGGTGGAGGACATTTTGATGACCTCAGGCCATTTCAAGTGCGCGTCCACGGCTATTAAAAACATTGAGTCCATGAATGGACCAGCAAAATCAATATGCACCCGTTGCCATGGAGATGAGGGCCACTCCCATGGGTGTAGAGGGGCCTGTGGTGGTGCATTTTGGACTTTCTGGCATCCTGAGCAGCTCTTGGTCAGGTCCTCAATTTGTTTATCGATTCCCGGCCACCACACATAAGCCCTGGCATTTTTACCCCTCCCAGATGACCCTCATGAAGCTCATTGAGCACTCTATCCCTTAACTTGGGTGGAATTACCACTCGGGATCCACACATCAAGGCCCCCCGGCACACTGACAGCTGTTCTCTCCTTGTCGAGAATGCTGGCAACAATGAGTCGCCATGTGCTGGCCATCCCTTCACCGTCAAATCATATACCCGAGACAGTGTCGGGTCATTTCGGGTTTCCTTTTCGATACAAGCGTTAGTTACCTGTAGGTATTCAACTATAGTCGAATGGAATATTTCGACAGGATCCACTGCTGGTGCTTCCTCCGCAGTAGGCAGTGGCAGGCGTGATAGCCCATCAGCATTTCCATGCTGTTTCGTGCCCTTATATTCAATCTCATAGTGGTGCGCCCCTAGAAAAAGTGACCATCTTTGTAGTCGTTGCGCAGTCATCACCGGAACGCCCTTCTTCGGATTAAAAATGGAGACAAGAGGCTGGTGATCAGTCAGCAAGGTGAATTTCTGCCCGTGCAGATAGTGATTGAACTTTTTCACTCCCCACACTAGGCTGAGGGCCTCCCTGTCAATCTGGGCGTAGTTACGCTCGGCTGAGGTTAGTGATCGTGACGCAAAGGCTATTGGCCTCTCTGAGCCGCCGAGAATTTGTGCGACAGCACCGCTCCAATGCCGTAGGGTGACGCATCACATGCCAACCGAATTGGTAATGCCGGGTTGTAATGGGCCAATACCTCTTTCGGTGTGATTAGTGTTTTGCTCTTCTGGAAAGCTCGTCTACATTCGTCACTCCACTTCCATGGCACCCCAGTTTGCAGTAGGGTGTTCAGTGGGTGTAGTATTGTAGACAAATTTGGCAAGAACTTATGGTAGTAGTTTGCCAGCCCGAGGAACGACCTCAGTTGTGACACATTTTCCGGTGCTGGAGCCTTGACTACTGCCTCAATCTTCTCTGGGGACTTATGTAACCCCTCTTTATCGACAACGTGGCCACAATACGAGATATGTTTTCTAAAAAACTCGCATTTGGGGCGGTTAGCTCGGAGCCCATATTCCTGCAATCTAGTGAGCACCTGATCCAGGTTGGCAAGGTGATCACTGTCATTTTCGCCCGTGACCAGGATGTCGTCCAAATAACACTGGGTCCCTGGGATCCCTTGCAGGACTTGTTCCATTGCCCTCTGCCAAATAGTCGGAGCTGATGCTACCCCGAATACCAGCCGGTTGTATTGGTAGAGACCTTTATGGGTGTTGATTGTGAGGTATTTTTTTGATGTTTCTTCTACCTCCATTTGCAGATACGCCTGGGCCAGATCAATCTTAGTGAAGCGTTTCCCTCCAGATAGCGAGGCGAAAATATCTTCAATCCGCGGAATTGGATATTGTACGGTGTGAAGGACCGGGTTCACTGTTACCTTAAAGTCCCCACAGATGCGAACCTTCCTTGGTTCCCCAGGCGTGCTGCTCAACGACTTTTTCATCACAGGGACGATGGGTGTAGCCCACTCGCTCCAGTCTACCTTGGACAGTACACCTGAACGTTCCAGACTCTCCAGTTCTGCTTCGACGGCTGGGCGGATCGCATAAGGTACTGGTCTGGCCTTAAAAAATTTTGGGCTTGCGTTTTCTTCAATTTTAATCGTCGCTGTCATGCCTTTTAGTGTTCCGAGTCCTTGCTGGAACACTTCTTTCGCGTCAGTTAGGATCTTTGCCAGTCGCCCAGGTGTGACGTCGCCATCCTTTTTGTCAGCCACAGTCATTGCCTGTATGGAATGCCAATCCAGTTGTATTTTCCGGATCCATTCACGTCCCAGTAATGGTGGTCCTCCATCTTGCAATACATACAGGTCTAGTTTTGGTGTTTCCTTACCGTTATATATAACGGTCACCCTTATTGTTCCTTTGGGGTAGACTTTTTGCCCCGTGTACGTCTTCAAAATAATTTTTGTGTCTCTCAAGGGTATGTGTGAGAATAGCCGCTCGTAGTCCCGTCGGCTTATGACTGTTAGGGCTGATCCTGTGTCCAATTCCATCTTTACCTGGACTCCTGCTATCTTGAGAGTGACCCAAATGGTTCGGTGATCCTCCGTTGTGATCACATTATGTAGTTTCAGACAACTCAGTTCCCTGCTTTCGGAGTCATTATCACTCTTTTGTTCGTCTGAACTATTCTCCGTCATCTTATGTACCTTCTTGTACTTTTCTTTGGTAGGTTTCTTATTGCTGGTTTTCTTTCCCGACCTGCAGACTCGTGCTATGTGTCCTACTTTTCCACACTTTCTGCACACTTTGTCTTTGAACCAGCAATCATTCTGGTCGTGTGTTGTTCTGCCGCAGTGATAGCACTTCTCTGTTCTATATGACATTTCGTTTGTGCCATATTCTTGCGGTCTCTGTTGTATCTCTGCAGCGCCCCGTGCTGCTGCTTCATATGATACCGCAATGCTGAAAACCTTTTCCAGCGTAAGGTCCTTTTCAGATAAAAGCCGTTTCTGGGTTCCTTCACTTTGAAGCCCACACACAAACTTGTCCCTTAAGGTATCTGCCAGTCCTGCTCCAAACTGGCAGTGTTTCGATAGTTTGCGCAGTTCTGTTAAATAATCAGCATTGCTTTCATCCTTATGCTGGTTCCGTTTGTGAAATTTGAATCTTTCTGCTATCAGCAGCGGTGTTGTAGTATCGTTACTATGTCTTCAAAACTCTTTTCCATTGGCTTCATTGGGGTTACTAGATTTCGTAATAAACCATACATCTTTGCACCCATTAAATTTAACAATACCGACGCTTTCTTGTCATCTGACACCTCATTTGCCTGGCAGTATACCTCTATTCGTTCGACATATGTAGTCCAATCTTCAACTTCATTGTCAAATGCGGTGATACTGCCACTCTTCGGCATTTTGGGTGTGGTTTAAAATGGCGTCTCCCAATGGCTTAAAATGGCGTCACCCGCGCTTTCCTTCCTCCCCCGCTGCTGCCAACGCTGCTCCCGGCGGTTCTCGTGGCAATGACGGCGCCCTGTAGGTTTCGCGTGCTTCTCCTGCGCTGCTGCCAACGCCGCTCTCGGCGGTCCTCGTGGCAATGGCGGCGCCTCACGGGTTTCTGCGCGTCTATCTCTCCCTCTCTTCGATGCTGCTCGGCCCCTGAACACCGGCTGCGCTCTGTGCGCTCTGCCCTCTCTCTCTCTCCCCCCCCGTCGACGCTGCTTGGCCCTTTGCTGTGCCGCTCGGTCGAGCTCTAGCCCGCCGCTGTCCGGGAAGGGTCTGCGCACTACCTGTTGCCAGCACGTTTTGGTGGGCCACCTCGACTGGAAAGCCAAGCCTGGCTCTCGACAGCCTCCCCCGCAATTCTCGAGTCTCTGCTGGATGACTGGGCGGTTGCCCATGGTTGACGCCCGAGTCTCTGGCCTTGACCTCCAATCCACTGATCTCCAGGAATGAATCCCCGGGAGGTGATGCAGAGTTGCAGGTAGGTTCGAACTTGCCTCGTCGCCAATGTTGTGTCTGTGTATAATAAGACACAGACTGCAGGAGAACGGTACAACAGGTGTTTACTCAACGTGGCTCACATGGGAACTGATCTGTACAGATTACTACTCAGTGCTATATACAGGTGTGGTCACTGCTGGTACTGCAGTATACATGAGCTGTAAAAGATAGTTCCCCCCTTAAAGGTATATACATTGGAGGTTGGAGGTAGGGGGGAGGGGAGGTGGGGGCGAGGGGAGGTGGGTGGGAGGTGGGTAGGAGGAGAGGTGGAGGGGAGGTGGGTAGGAGGGGGACGGGAGGAGGGGGTGGGATAGGGGGAGGGGGGTGGGGGAGGGGAGGGGGGTGGGGGAGGGGAGGGGGTGAGGAGGGGAGGAGGGGAGGGGGAGGGTGGGGAGGGTGAGGAGGAGAGGGGAGGGGAGGGGGTGTGGAGGGGAGGGGTTGTTGGGAGGAGGAGAGGGGATGGGGAGGGGGAGGAGCCACTGAGGGTGGTTGAAATATTCGATCGTGTGACTATGATGAAGACTGAGTGGCTTCGCAAAGTAATGAGGAACTGGAGGAAACTCGGACAGGTGAGAAAGTGAGAGGGCGAGAGTCACGCACTGAATGTCGAGGAGCGAGTCTGCACTGTGAAAAATTGTTGAAAGCTGATTTAATTTTCTGTTTGGTTTTAACTGGCAACTTGGTGACAGAGATGGGTGGGGAGGGGACGGGAAGTGAAGGGGAAGGGGACGGGAGGGGGAGGGGGACGGGAGGGGGAGGGGGACGGGAGGGGGGAGGGAGGGGGAGGGGGACGGGAGGCGGGTAGGGGGACGGGAGGGGGGAGGGGGAGGGGACTGGATCATATTCAGGGGCAGTGCTGAAAATGACCTCTATCGATGTACTTGATATTCCTCGAAGAGCTATTGCTCTCATTTCCTGTGAACAGTCAGCGCTCGGTCACCATTCTGTGAAGTCTGTATTGAGATGGCTGTTGTATAACTTGTTCAAATGGTTGCTGGGTTTCTGACGATAAAACTTTACTGTAAAAACATTTCTTTTACTGCAGAAAAAAGCGGAAGCTGCTCATCGAACTCTGGAGGGACTGGGTCCCCAGGTCGAGCTGGTGAGTCTTCTCCCTCACTCTCCCACTCTCTCTCCCACTCTCCCTCACTCTCTCTCACTCTCACTCTCCCTCACTCAATTCAATTCAATTCAAATTGCTTTATTGGCATGACAAGGTACATCTTATGTTGCCAAACCACCGAAAAAACATTTATGGTTGAACACATAAACGCAGATCTATCCATACAGTGTATAAACAGATATATCCCTGTGTGTATAAATATACACTCATATAATTTGCACAGAATCTTTTCTTAGGTTTAGTGGTTGTCCCTCTGCTTATGGCAAGCTGTAACATAGTTTGCTGCTAAGGTTACGCAATTTCTCTGTTCCCCTAAATAGGTATGGGAGTTTTTGGTCTTCATTCAAATTTTTGAATTCAGGGCATATTTTTATGAATTTTGGGTAGAAATTCCCCCTTATGTCCTGATAGTTTCCACAAGTTGTGAGGAAGTGCATCTCTGTCTCCACCACTCCCTGACTACAGTGAGAGCATATCCTGTCCTCTCTGGGCAGCCAGGTCTGCCTGTGTCTGCCTTTTTCGATGGCCAGGCTATGCTCGCTAAGTCTGTACATTGTCAAGGTTTTTCTCAGTTTGCTATCTTTCACCTTGGTCAGGTAATCAGCCATGGTGTATTGTCTGTTTAGGGCCAAATAGCAATCAAGTTTGTTTTGGGTTTTTGTCGTTTCTGTCCAATAGGTCAAATATTTTTCTTTTTGTTTAGTAATAATTGTGTTGGGTCGAATTCTCTGTGCTAGGATGTCACTGTCCTGGAGCTGATTATTATTAGTAGTGTTAGTAGTTACTTCACTGAGTCCCAGGACCAGTTGACAGAGGGGACTCTTCTATGATCATCTCTTGGCATTTCAGGGCTTTGTAATGATAGGAGTGGGGGTTGCTCATTTTTAGGTGTTTCCAAAATTTGATGGCTCTTTTTTGGATATTGATTAGTAGTGGATATTGGCCTAATTCTGCCCTGCATGCATTGTTTGTGGTTTTCTTGTGAGTCCGGAGGATACTTTTACAGAATTCTGCACGTAGGCTCTCAATTGGGTGTTTGTCCCATTTTGCAACTTCTTGTTGTGTTAGCGGACCCCACACCTCACTGCCATAAAGTGCAATTGGTTCAATTACAGATTAAAAATTTTTGAGCCAAATGCCAATTGGAATTTCTATTTGGATTGACTTTTTAATGGCATAGAAAGCCCTTTTGCTTTCTCTTTCAGTTCATTCACAGCCAAATGAAAATTTCCCGTAGAACTGATTTTTAAGCCCATGTATGTGTAATTTGTAGTTTGTTCAATTTTAGTTGCTCCTAATGTGAAATTTATTCTGGGTCCCTGATGCCTGGATCTTTGCTGGAACACAAGAACTTTGGTTTTTTGGGGGTTTATTGTCAGAGCCCAGGTATGACAGAATGACTCTAGCAGATCCAGGTTCTGCTGTAGACCCTCCTCAGTTGGTGACAGCAGAACCAGGTCATCTGCATAGAGGAGGAATTTAACCTTGGAGTCATATAGGGCGAGGCAGGTGCTGTAGATTGTTCAAGTAGTTTTGCCAATTCATTTATATAAATATTAAAGAGTGTCGGTGAGATAGATGAGCCCTGCGCCATGCCACGTCCCTGTGAGAAATATTTTGTTTGTTTGTCTCCAATTTTAACTGCACATTTATTGTTTGTATACATTGATTTAATTACATCATATGTTTTTCCCCCTACACCACTTTCAATAAGTTTTAAGAATAGACCGTCGTGCCAAATAGAATCGAAGGCCTTCTGGAAATCCAGAAAGCAGGCAAAAATTTTGCTTTTGTTTTGGTGAACATGTTTGTCAATTAGGGTGTGTAGGGTGAAGATATGATCCGATGTTCTATAATTTGGTAAGAATCCAATTTGGCTTTTACTCAAGACATTGTGCTCCTTAAGGAAGTTTATAAGTCTTTGGTTTATGATACTACAGAATACCTTCCCCAGATTACTGTTCACACAGATGCCTCGGTAGTTATTTGGGTCGACTTTGTCTCCACTTTTGTATATGGGCGTTATGAGTCCTTTGTTCCAGACATCAGGGAAGTAACCGACACTCGGAACCAAGTTGAAGAGTTTTAGGATAGCCAATTTCATTTTATCATCGGTGTGTTTAAGCATCTCGTTTAGGATGCCATCTGCACCACAGGCTTTTCTTGGTCGCAGGTCCTTGAGTTTTTCAAATAGCTCTTTTTCAGTTATTGAGGAGTCTAAAGGGTTTTGGTAATCTTTTATGGTCAGTTCGAGCTTTTCCAATTCTTTACATATTTGATCTTGCTCTGGGCTTAGTGTGTTTTTCTGGTATAATTTTTCAAAATGGTTTTCCCATATGTCTCCATTTTGAATGGGCAATTCATCGTGTTGCTTTTTGTGTAATGTATTCCAGTTGTCCCAAAAACAATTAGAATCAATAGATTCTTCAATGGAGCTGAGTTTATTCTTAATGTACTGTTCTTTCTTGGTTCTGAGTGTGTTTTTGTATTGTGTTGGTGCCTGACAATAAGCAAAGCGTAATTCCTCATTTTCTGGTTGTCTGTGTTTTTGGTTTGATATTTTTCTGAGTTTTTTCCTCATGTTATGACAGTCTGAATCAAACCATTTTTCGTGGTTTTGTGTTTTGTGTTTATTCTTGCGAGATTTCAAGTTCGACATTGATGCCAAATTATCAAAAATATTATTTAGGTTATTCACTGCCAGGTTTACGCCTTCTTTACGCACTCTCTCTCACTCCCTCTCACACTCTCTTTCTCTCACTCCCTCTCGCACTCCCTCTCGCACTCTCCCTCACTCTCTCGCGCTCCCTCACTCTCTCACGCACTCCCTCTCGCACTCTCTCACGCACTCCCTCTCGCACTCCCTCTCGCACTCCCTCTCGCACTCCCTCTCGCACTCCCTCACGCACTCCCTCTCGCACTCCCTCTCGCACTCCCTCTCGCACTCCCTCTCGCACTCCCCCTCGCACTCCCCCTCGCACTCCCTCTCGCACTCCCTCTCGCACTCTCCCTCTCTCAGTCTCTCACTCCCTCACTCTCACTCACTCTCACTCACTCTCTCTCACTCACACTCTCACACTCCCTCACATTCCCCCCACACTCTCACTCTCCCTCACTCTCCCTCACACTCCCTCACACTCTCCCTCACACTCTCCCTCGCACTCTCCCTCGCACTCTCCCTCGCACTCTCCCTCGCACTCTCCCTCGCACTCTCCCTCGCACTCTCCCTCGCACTCCCCCTCGCACTCCCCCTCGCACTCCCCCTCGCACTCCCCCTCGCACTCCCCCTCGCACTCCCCCTCGCACTCCCTCTCGCACTCCCTCTCGCACTCTCCCTCTCTCAGTCTCTCACTCTCCTCACTCTCACTCACTCTCACTCACTCTCTCTCACTCTCTCTCACTCACACTCTCACACTCCCTCACATTCCCCCCACACTCTCACTCTCCCTCACACTCCCTCACACTCCCTCACACTCCCTCACTCTCCCTCACACTCTCCCTCACACTCTCCCTCACACTCTCCCTCACACTCTCCCTCACACTCTCCCTCACACTCTCCCTCACACTCTCCCACTCCCTCACACTCCCCCTCACACTCCCCCTCACACTCCCCCTCACACTCTCCCTCACCCTCACCCTCACACTCTCCCTCACTCTCCCTCACTCTCCCTCTCACACTCACTCTCTCACATTCTCCCTCACTCTCCCTCTCTCACTCTCTCACTCTATCTCACACTCTCGCTCACACTCTCTCTCTCTCTCACACTCACTCTCTCTACACTCTCACATTCTCTCACGCTCTCTCACTCTCACAATCTCTCTCTCACTCTCACTCTCTCTTTCTCCCTCTCTCTTTCTCCCTCGCTCTCACTCGCTCCCTCTCACACTCTCTCTCATTCTCTCTCACTCTCTCTCTCATAGAAACATAGAAGATAGGAGCAGGAGTAGGCCATTCGGCCCCTCGAGCCTGTTCCGCCATTCAATGAGATCACGGCTGACCATCCAAATTCAGTATCCTGTCCCTGCTTTCTCCCCATGTCCCTTGATCCCTTTAGCCTTAAGAAATATATCCAACTCCTTCTTGAATATATTTAATGAATTGGCCTCAACCGCCTTCTGTGGTAGAGAATTCCACAGGTTCACCACTCTCTGGGTGAAGAAATTCCTCATCACAGTCGTAAATGGCCTACCCCTTATCCTTATACTGTGACCCCTGGTTCTGGACTCCCCCGCCATCGGGTCTATCCTTTCTGCATCTAGTCTGTCTAGTCCTGTTAGAATTTTATAAGTTTCAATGAGATCCCCTCTCATTCTTCTAAACTCCAGCGAGTATAAGCCTAATCGACCCAATCTCTCCTCATACGTCATTCCTGCCATCCCAGGTATCAGTCTGGTGAATCTTCGCTGCACTCTCTCCATGGCAAGAACATCCTTCCTCAGATAAGGCAACCAAAACTGCACACAATACTCAAGGTGTGGTCTCACCAAGGCCCTGTACAACTGCAGCAAGACATCCTTGCTCCTGTACTCGAATCCTCTCGCTACAAAGGCCAACATACCATTTGCCTTCTTAACCGCCTGCTGCACCTGCATGCTTACCTTCAGCGACTGGTGCACAAGGACACCCAGGTCTCGTTGCACTTCCCCTTTTCCCAATCTATTGCTGTTCAGATAATAATCTGTCTTCCTGTTTTTGCCACCGAAGTGGATAACCTCGCATTTATTCACATTATACTGCATTTGCCATGCATCTGCCCGATCACCCAACCTGTCTAAATCATACTGGAGTTTCTCGGCACCCCCCTCACAGCACACACGCCCACCCAGCTTTGTGTCGTCTGCAAACTTGGAGATATTACATCTAGTTCCCTCGTCTAGATCATTAATATATATTGTGAATAGCTGGGGTCCTTGCACCAATCCCTGCGGTACCCCAGTAGTCACTGACTGCCACCCGGAAAAGGACCTGTTTATTCCAACTCTTTGCTTCCTGTCTGCCAACCAGTTCTCTATCCAAGACATTACCTTACCCCGAATCCCGTGTGCTTTAACTTTGCACGCTAATCTCTTATGCGGGACCTTATCGAAAGCCTTCTGAAAGCCCAAATACACCACATCCACTGGTTCTCCCTTATCTATTCTATCAGTTACATCTTCAAAAAATTCCAGTAGATTAGTCAAGCACGATTTACCTTTTGTAAATCCATGTTGACTTTGTCCGATCCTGTCACTGTTTTCCAAGTGCTCTGCTATTACATCTTTTATAATGGACTCTAGCATTTTCCCCACTACCGATGTCAGGCTTACCGGTCTATAATTCCCCGTTTTCTCTCTACCACATTTTTTAAATAGTGGGGTTACATTAGCTACCCTCCAATCCATGGGAACTGTTCCAGAGTCTATCGAATTTTGGAAGATGACCAGCAATGCATCTACAATTTTTAAGGCCACTTCCTTAAGTACCCTGGGATGTAGATTATCAGGCCCTGGGGATTTATCGGCCTTCAATCCCGTCAATTTCCCTAACACCATTTCCCTACAAATACTGATTTCATTCAATTCCTCCCTCTCATTAGACCCTATGTTCCCCGACATCTCTGGGAGGTTATTTGTGTCCTCCTTTGTGAAGACAGAACCAAAGTATGTATTTAATTGGAGTCGACGTTTCGGGTGAACCCTTTTTCAAAACGAAAAAGGGTTCACCCGAAACGTCGACTCTACTTTCTCTCCACGGATGTTGCCTAGCCTGCTGAGTTTTTCCAGCATTTTCTGTTGTTATTTCGGATTTCCAGCATCTGCAGTATTTTGCTATCGTATGTATTTAATTGGTTTGCCATTTCTTTGTTCCCCATTATAAATTCCCCTGATTCTGACTGCAAGGGACCTACGCTTGACTTCACCAATCTTTTTCTCTTCACATATCTATAGAAGCTTTTACAGTCAGTTTTTATGTTCCCTGAAAGCTTACTCTCATATTCTATTTTTCCCCTCTTAATTAATCCCTTTGTCCTCCTTTGCTGAATCCTAAACTGCTCCCAATCCTCAGGTTTGCTGCTTTTTCTGGCCAAATTATATGTCCTCTCCTTGGATCTCATGCTGTCCCTAATTTCCCTTGTTAGCCACGGTTGAGTCACCTTTTTTGTTTTATTTTTATGCCAAACAGGGATGAACAAATTCTGTAGTTCATCCATGCGATCTTTAAATGTTTGCCACTGCCTGTCCACCGTCAACCCGTTAAGTAACGTTCCCCAATCCATCCTACCCAACTCGTGCCTCATACCATCGTAGTTTCCTTTATTTAAATTCAGGACTCTGGTCTCTGAGTCAACTACTTCACTCTCCATTTTAATGAAGAATTCTATCATATTATGATTGCTCCTCCCCAAGGGGCCTCGCACAACAAAATTGCTAATTAATCCTTTCTCATTACATAATGCCCAGTCTAAGATGGCCTGATCTCCAGTTAGTTCCACGACATATTGGTCCAGGAAACCATCCCATATACAATCTAGGAATTCCTCCTCCACAGTATTGTTACTAATTTGGTTAGCCCAATCTATATGTAGATTAAAGTCACCCATGATAACTGCTGTGCCCTTATTGCACACGTCTCTAATTTCCTGTTTAATGCCATCCCCAACCTCAGCCTTACTGTTTGGGGGTCTGTATACAACTCCCACTAACATTTTCTGCCCCTTGGTGTTTCTCAGCTCTGCTCATACAGATTCCACATCATCAGAGCTAATATCCTTCCTTACAATTGTGTTAATCTCCTCTTTAACCAGCAATGCTACCCCACCTCCTTTTCCTTTTTTCCTGTCCTTCCTGAATATTGAATACCCCTGGATGTTGAATTCCCAGTCTTGGTCACCCTGGAGCCATGTCTCCGTAATCCCAATTATATCATATCCGTTTACATCTATTTGTGCAGCTAATTCATCCACCTTATTACAAATGCTCCTCGCATTAAGACACAAAGCCTTCAGGCTTGATTTTTTAACACTCTTAGTCCTTTTAGAATTATTATTTACTGTGGCCCTGTTTGATTTACACCCTTGATTTCTCTGCCTTCCACTTTTGCTTTTCTCCTTCCTGTCTTTTGTTTCTATCCTTGCTTCCCTTTCCTCTGTCTCCCTGCACAGGTTCCCAACCCCCTGCCATTTTAGTTTAAACCCTCCCCAACAGCACTAGCAAACACTCCCCCTAGGACATCGGTCCTGGTCCCGCCCACACTCTCTCTCTCGCACTCTCTCTCGCACTCACACTCTCTCTCTCTGTCTCTCTCGCGCACTCACTCCCTCTCTCTCTCTCTCTCTCTCTCTCTCTCTCTCTCTCTGTCCCTCTCTCACACTTACTCCCTCTCCCCCTCTCTCTCACTGTCTCTCTCTCCCTCTCCCCCTCTCCCTCTCTCTCTGATTCCTCTCCCTCTCCCCCTCTCTCTCTCTCTCTCTGATTCCGTGTTCATAACGGTGAGCTACACTCACAGGGACTGCCAAAGGCTGGGTGATCAATGACAATGTCATTGTGCTCACCGGTGTGCTGTCAATAATTTGCTGGTTGGAAGCAGGAATGTAGCTGTCTTGCGCAGTGCCCACCCAGTGCCCAGCTGGTTCTTTAACGAGCTGCAGATCAGTGTCTTGGAAAGACAATCCCTGCCGATGCATAGGTACGCACTCCTTACGGGACCTCTAACCACGTCTGCACATTAGCAGCAAAGACTAACCGTAAACTGAGGAGCGTCGAAGGCTCCTGAAATCTTTGAAGTAATATGACAACGCCAGTGATAACGGACTTCCTCTTGGTTTATGGGCGGGGGACCATTGCGTTTCCTTTTGGTATTTCCCCCCCCCCCCCAAAGATTCTTTTGACACATGAGCATAACTGGAAATCACTCACTTGTCCGACAAGCTCCACCGATTAATATTACAAACAGGTTGCCAAAGTGAATCATTTATCTGCTAATTTGTGGATTATCCCTGTCCCCAGTTCACACAGAAGGAATTAGAGAAAAGAGCAGCCTCCAAGAACTCTCCAAAACCCAAAGGGAGAACTTTTAATGGTCACATTTGTAACCAGAATACCACCAGAGCAGACTTTAAGAAGATAAGAAATAGGAGCAGGAGTCGGCCATTCGGCCCCTCAAGCCTGCTCCGCCATTCAGTAAGATCATGGCTGATCTTCGACCTCATCTCCACTTTCCTGCCGATCCCCATATCCCTTGATTCACTTAATATTCAAAAATCTATCGATCTCTGTCTTGAATATACTCAACGACTGAGCCTCCACAGCCCTCTGGGGTAGAGAATCCCAAAGATTCATCGCCCTCTGAGTGAAGCGATTTCTCCTCATCTCTGTCCTAAATGGCCGACACCACCTTCTGAGACTGTGACCCCTGGTTCTAGACTCCCCAGCCAGGGGAAACGTCCTCCCTGCATCTACCCTGTCAAGCCCTGTAAGAATTTTGTATGTTTCAATGAGATCACCTCTCATTCTTCTAAACTCTAGAGAATATAGGCCTAGTCTACTCAATCTCTCCTCATAGGACAATCCCCCCATCCCAGGAATCAGTCTGGTGAACCTTCGTTGCACTCCCTCTATGGCAAGTATATCCTTCCTTAGGTAAGGAGACCAAAACTGTACCCAATACTCCAGGTGTGGGCTCACCAGGGCCCTGTCCACAATACTCCAATACTTTAATGGGAATATCTAGGGTACAGCCGGCTGTTGGGAAATCGACAAAAAAAACTAACATTTATTGGCAAAAGAGAAATATCTTTTGGCAACTGCCCTGGACTGTAATCCAGAGAATGAGCTCGAATCCCACAGTGCCAATTTGAATTCAGTTTGAAATATCTGGAAATAAAAAGCTGGTCTCAGTAAAAGTGACCCTGAAGCTGGAAATTGTTGTAAAAACCCACCTGGTTCACTAATGTCCTTTAGGGAAGGAAATCTGCCGTCCTTACCCGGTCTGGGCCTGTATGTGACGCCGGTCTCACGTTTTAACCGCTCTCTGAAGTGGCCCAGTGAGACCCTCAGTTAAGGACAACTGGGGACGGGCAATAAATGTCAGCCTTGCCAACGACGCCCACATCCCGAGCATGAATAATGTTATTTATGGAGTTGCCGAAGGAGTTTGCTCTTTTGCCAATAAATGTTAGTTTTTTTGGTAGATTTCCCATCAGCCAGCTGTGATTTTCATGCGGGCAATTTGGTGAAACCCAACTTGGTTAATGGGAATAAGAGAAAACCAGCAGCTTAACTGGACTAACTATAACTAACGAAACTTACAAATGGCAGGATGAAATATGGGGCTGACGTTATACACAGGCCGTGTTGACATACAAATGGCAGTGAATTTCTATTAGTGACTTCCCTTTCTTCACGTGAAGGTGAAGATCACATTTGGAGATTCACAGCTCGAGGGAGATTCTGTTCACGATGTTGAAGACTGTCACGGACACAGCGGGCTGAACCGGTCTTAACATGTACCGTTTTTTCTTTCAACAGCCATTATATAATCAGCCCTCGGACACCAAGCAATATCATGAGAACATTCAAATGTGAGTTCGGAATTATTTCATATATTTTCTATATTATTGCAGACTTGCAGCTTTTGTGATAATTAATCACTTTGTTCTGAAGAAACTTATTTTCAAAAGAAAGAGTAGCCTGGGTGACTGGACAAAACGTTCTGCTTCTGCTGTGAGGGGCCAATGTGGAATGTCACAAAAGTGTAGCAGAAGGCATGGTCGATTCCGAGATTAGAATCAGAGAATCTTACAGCACAGAAGGAGGCTATTTGGTCCATCGTGCCTGTGCCAGCTCTTTGAAAGAGTTCTAATTAGTCCCACTCCCCCCTGCTCTTTCCTCATAGCCCTGTAAAATTTGTTCCCTTAAAGCATTTATCCAATTCTCTTTTGAAAGGAACCTGAATGAAAGATGGTTAATATGCTAAACTTGTTTCCCTAGAGACTGAACAAGTTATTCATAAGCTTGCACGGGTAATCAAAGAAAACCCAGCACTCATCCTGTCGGAAACTCCTTTAATCTCTGTCTGTCTGTGGCGAGAGAGATAAACAAACAGCGACACAGAAACAGGCTTTTGAAACAGCAAGGCTGTGTCGGTAGTCGGGGTTTGTTACTGAGAAAGCTGCAGTCGCCTCCATTCAGGTGAAGGGATTGACGTGTTGGAGGAGCGTTAGATGCCATCTTGTTTGTGTCAAATACTGTTAATGTGTGGAAACACGGCGTGTTTTGTATATCATTATGTAAGGATAGGATGTACTGATTTAACTGTGAATCTGATCGTGACTATTGCTCTGTATGTTTGCTCGCTGTCAAATAAGGCAGCTTATCGATTCGTACACGATCTCGCATCGCCAAGTGTTTGCTCAGCCTGCGTTTGGAGAGAGTTGAGGAATATCAGTGGGAAAGACGTGAATATTGGGTTCAGGGCACAGGGGCCTTTCTGTTTCCAGCGCCAGTTTACGCTATTGTCTATCATATGTGTAGCGACAGAGATGTGACAGTAAGAAGCTCCGAGCCCGAGACAGGTGACTGACACCGCTGAGCTGGAGGAGGTAGCGACAGCATCTGCAAAAACATCTATAAAATGGTATTCTGATAGAGAAAAAGAATTTCTGCTGGAGGATAGTCCAGTGAATATCGACGGAAACCATACTTAAGAAAGTGAAGGGTTGGGGTAGGGATCTGTGGCAAGGCAAGGCACCCAAAAGGGGAGAAATGAGCGAAGAGATGACTGGGTGACAGGAAGGGCTGGAGACAGCAGAGAAGAGGTAAAGAGATGAGAAAAGGAGTTGGATGTAACGAGCTTGGGTCCTGAAAGGCAGCTAAAATGCACAGACACAGGGAAACTTGGGTCACATGGCAAAGATTAGGAGAGAGATGGCAAAGTAATTGTTTAAATTCAGGCCAATGTTCAGAAAATATTACACTACACAAAAAATTCCCAAGTGTGACTCGTGGATGTAATCAATTCCCATTTCACTGCTGGTTTATTGAAAATGGGACCTTTGATTTTCCACCTTAATCACCATCCCAGTTAGCTTCCTGGCGTTCTAAACATTATTCGATCCATGTTTACAGGAGTAAATTTGATTTTTAAAAAAAATTCACTTATGGGATCTGGGCGTCGCTGGTAAGGCCGGCATTTATTGCCCATCCCTAGTTGCCCTTGAGAAGGTGGCAGTGAGCTGCTGCCTTGAACCGCTGCAGTCCGTGTGGTGAAGGTACTCCCACAGTGCTGTTGGGGAGGGAGTTCCAGGATTTTGACCCAGTGACGATGAAGGAACGACGATATACTTCTAAGTCAGGATGGTGTGGAACTTGGAGGTGGTGGTGTTCCCATGCGCCTGCTGTCCTTGTCCTTCTAGGTAGAAGAGGTCGCGGGTTTGGGAGGTGCTGCCGAAGAAGCCTTGGCGAGTTGCTGCAGTGCATCTTGTAGATGGTACACACTGCAGCCACGGTGCGCCGGTGGTGGAGGGAGTGAATGTTTAAGGTGGTGGATGGGGTGCCAATCAAGCGGGCTGCTTTGTCCTGGATGGTGTCGAGCTTGAGTGTTGTTGGAGCTGCACTCATCCAGGCAAGTGGAGAGTATTCCATCACACTCCTGACTTGTGCCTTGTAGATGGTGGAAAGGCTTTGGGGAGTCAGGTGGTGAGACACTCGCCGCAGAATACCTAGCCTCTGACCTGTTCTTGTTGCCACAGTATTTATGTGGCTGGTCCAGTTAAGTTTCTGGTCAATGGTGACCCTCAGGATGTTGATGGTGGGGGATTCAGCGATGGTAATGCCGTTGAATGTCAAGGGGTGGTGGTTAGACTCTCGCTTGTTGGAGATAGTCATTGCCTGGCACTTCTGTGGCACAAATGTTACCTGCCACTTATCAGCCCAAGTCTGAGTGTCGTCCAGGTCTTGTTGCATGCGGGCATGGACTGCTTCATTATCTGAGGAGTTGCAAATGGCACTGAACACTGTGCAGTCATCAGCGAACATCCCCATTTCCGACCTTATGTTGGAGGGAAGATCATTGATGAAGCAGCTGAAGATGGTTGGCCTAGGACACTGCCCTGAGGAACTCCTGCAGCGATGTCCTGGGGCTGTGATGATTGACCTTCAATCACCACAACCATCTTCCTTTGTGCTAGGTATGACTCCAGCCAGTGGAGTATGGGTATTAAGTTGAGCTTTGATCAGTTGACAGTTTCCTCCTGTTTCCCATTTGGCACATGCCACATGTTTGAGGTTTATTTTACCACACCTTTCCCACAAGACTCCCAGCTCCACATTCTTACATCCATTTCTCTCCGGTTGTATTGCTTGAATGTGCTGCTAGGGAACCACGAGCTGGAACAACTCAAAACAGATTGGTTTCTTGTTTTTGTGGTTGAGTCGTCCTTTAACTTAAACTCACTTCAGTTTCTCATAAAACACAAAGCTGTCTCCACCAGCTCCAAGTTCTACAAAATCAATTGAAATGTAATTGTGAGATGTTGCAGCCACCAATATAAATATATAACTGTCAGAGATAAACACCGGGGCCACGATTGTGAGCTCACATTTCATCTTTAGGAAAGTTTTCAATGCTGAAATATTTGGAGGGATGTTGTGTAGTTTTTTTTCAGAAAGTGTGTGAGATATTGTTGGTAATCTCAGTAAAGACTTTGGCTAAAAGTCTCTAAATGGTACAGTTTATGAATGGTAAGGCCATTTATTGCAACAAAATAAACCAGTAATCTAATTGGAAAGGGTTTTACTCGTGAGATTCAATGACGAAGATTTGTTTCAATATCCAGACTATAGAGATGTGGAAATGTTGGCAATTAGTTGCCCTGCTTCTGTCAGTTGTGTCGTAACACTGAGAGTACGGGTCAGTCACACTGAGTACGGGTCAGTCACACTGAGTACGGGTCAGTCACACCGAGTACGGGTCAGTCACACTGCGAGTACGGGTCAGTCACACTGCGAGTACGGGTCAGTCACACTGCGAGTACGGGTCAGTCACACTGCGAGTACGGGTCAGTCACACTGCGAGTACGGGTCAGTCACACTGCGAGTACGGGTCAGTCACACTGCGAGTACGGGTCAGTCACACTGCGAGTACGGGTCAGTCACACTGAGTACGGGTCATAGAGTCATAGAGTTATACAGCACAGAAAGAGGCCCTTCGGCCCATCGTGTCTGTGCCGACCATCAATCCCTGTCCAGTCTAATCCCATTTTCCAGCATTTGGTCCATAGCCTTGTATGCAATGGCATTTCAAGTGCTCATCCAAATGCTTCTTGAATGTTGTGAGGGTTCCTGCCTCTACCACCCTTTCAGGCAGTGAGTTCCAGATTCCAACCACCCTCTGGGTGAAAAAGTTCCTCCTCAAATCCCCTCCAAACCTCCTGCCCCTTACCTTGAATCTATGCCCCCTTGTTATTGACCCCCCTATTAAGGGGAAAAGTTCCTCTTTATCTACCCTATCTATGCCCCTCATCATTTTGTACACCTCAATCAGGTCCCCCCTCAGCCTTCTTTGCTCCAAGGAAAACAACCCCAGCCTGTTTAGTTTTTCTTCATAGCTGAGGCGCTCCATCCCAGGTAACATCCTGGTGAATCTTCTCTGCACCCTCTCCAAAGCAATCACATCCTATAGTGAGGCGACCAGAACTGCACACAGTACTCCAGCTGTGGCCTCACCAGCGTTTTGTACAGCTCCATCATAACCTCCCTTCTCTTATATTCTATGCCTCGGCTAATGAAGGCAAGTATCCCATATGCCTTTTTAACCACCTTATCTACCTGTTCCGCTGCCTTCAGGGATCTATGTACATGTACACCAAGGTCCCTCTGACCCTCTGTACTTCCTAGGGTCCTACCACTCATTGTGTATTCCCTTGCCTTATTTGTCCGTCCAAAATGCATCACCTCGCACTTTTCAGGGTTAAATTCCATTTGCCACTTTTCCGCCCATCTGACCAACCCGTTTATATCGTCCTGTAGCCTGAGGCTTTCCTCCTCGCAATTTACCACCCCACCAATTTTCGTGTCATCTGCGAACTTACTGATCATACCTTTTACATTCTCATCCAAATCATTTATGTAGATCACAAACAGCAAGGGTCCCAGCACCGATCCCTGAGGTACCCCACTGGCCACAGGCTTCCAGTCACAAAAGCAACCTTCGACCATCACCCTCTGCCTCCTGCCACTCAGCCAGTTTAGGATCCAACGCGCCAAGGCACCCTGGATCCCATGGGCTCTTACCTTCTTGACCAGTCTCCTATGCGGGACTTTGTCAAAAGCTTTACTGAAATCCATGTAAACCACATCCACAGCATTTCCCTCATCCACACACCTAGTCACCCCCTCGAAAAATTCAATCAGATTGGTCAGACATGATTTACCCTTGACAAAGCCATGCTGACTATCCCCGATTAATCCTTGCCTCTCCAAGTGGAGACTAATTTTGTCCCTCAGAATTTTTTCCAATAATTTCCCTACCACAGATGTTAGGCTCACTGGCCTGTAATTCCCTGGTTTATCCCTGCTACCCTTCTTGAATAATGGTACTACGTTAGCTGTTCTCCAGTCCTCTGGTACATCCCCTGTGGCCAGAGAGGTTCTGAAAATTTGTGTCAGAGCCGCTGCAATCTCCTCCTTTGCCTCACACAACAGCCTGGGATACATCTCGTCCGGGCCTGGGGATTTATCCACTTTTTGGCCTGCTAAAACCGCTAGTACCTCCTCTTGTAACTGCCAAAAGCCCCCCTTTTTTTCCTAATGCATTTTTGTATATCCCTTGTCATCCAAGGTTCCCTTTGCTTGTTGGTCCCACCCTTGACCTTTACAGGAACATGTTGGCGTTGTACTCTCTCTATTTCCCTTCTGAAAGTCTCCCACTGCATTGATGTGGATTTTCCTATAAGTAGCTGCTCCCAGTCCACTTTGGCCAGATCCTGCCTTATCATATTATAATCGGCCTTTCCCCAATTTAGAACCCTTATTCCCGGGCCGTCTTTGTCTTTTTCCATGACCACCTTAAATCTCACCGAATTATGGTCACTGTCGCCAAAATGCTCTCCTACTGACACTTCCACCACTTGCCCGGCTACATTCCCTAGAATTAGGTCCAGTACCGCCCCCTCTCTTGTAGGACTTTCTACATGTTGGCTCAAAAAGCTCTCCTGGATGCACTTTAAGAATTCTGCACCCTCTAAGCCTTTCACACTCTGACTATCCCAATTAATATTGGGGAAGTTGAAATCCCCCACTATTATTACCCTATTATTTTCGCACTTCTCTGAGATTTGCCTACATATCTGTTCCTCTATCTCCCCCTGACTGTTTGGGGGCCTATAGTACACTCCCAGCAAAGTGCTTGCCCCCTTTTTGTTTTTAAGTTCTACCCATATGGCCTCATTAGAGGAACCCGCTAATATATCATCCCTCCTTACAGCAGTAATTGATTCCTTAATTAATATTGCAACACCACCTCCCCTTTTACACCCCCCTCTGTCTCGCCTGAAGATTCTATACCCCGGAATATTGAGCTGCCAGTCCTGACCCTCCCTCAACCATGTCTCCGTGATAGCAACAATATCGTACTCCCATGTGTTCAGCAACAACTTCAGTTCATCCACCTTATTTGCAAGACTCCTTGCATTAAAATAAATGCCTTCCAGCCTTGCCATATTCCCTTTTGCCTTCACATATTTGCTCTGCCTTCCCAGCTGACTTGTTTATTCCTCCGTATTTGGCTGTAAATCACCCCCTACTATAGTTCCACTCTGTATCCCATCCCCCTGCCAAGTTAGTTTAAACCCCCCCCCCCCAGTGCTAGCAAACCTCCCCGCAAGGATATTGGTCCCCCTCTGGTTCAGGTGTAAACCGTCCGACTTGTACAAGTCCCACCTTTCCCAGAAGCAGACCCAGTGATCTAGGAAACTAAAGCCCTCCCTCCTGCACCATCCCTTTAGCCACGCATTCATCTGTTCTATCTTCCTATTCCTATACTCACTAGCACGTGGCACCGGGAGTAATCCAGAGATTACAACCTTTGAGGTCCTGCTCTTTAATCTTTCACCTAGCTCCTTAAATTCTTGCTGCAGGACCTCATCCCTCTTTTTAGCTATGTCGTTGGTACCAATGTGGACCACGACCTCTAGCTGTTCACCCTCCCCCTCCAGAATGCCCTGCAGCCGCTCAGTGACATCCTTGACCCTGGCATCAGGGAGGCAACAAACCATCCTGGATTCACGTCTACGGCCACAGAAACGCCTATCTGTTCCCCTTACTATAGAATCCCCTACCACTATTGCTCTCCCACTCTTTTTCCTCCCTTCCTGGGCAGCAGGAGCACCCCCAGTGCCAGGAAGTTGGCTGCTGCTGCCTTCCCCTGGTGAGTCATCCCCCTCAACAGTATCCAAAGCGGTATACCTGTTTGAGAGGGGAATGGTCACAGGGGTCTCCTGCACTACCTGCCTGCTTCTATTGCTCCGCCTGGTGGTCACCCATTTCCTTTCTTCCTGTGCAGCCCTACCCTGCGGTGTGACCAACTCACTAAACGTGTTATCCACGACCCTCTCAGCATCGTGAATGCTCAACAACCCATCCACCCGCAGCTCCAGTGCCTCAATGCGGTCTGCTAGTAGCTGCAGATGGATGCATCTCTGGCACACGTGGTCATCAGGGGCACCGGCAGTGTCCCTGAATTCCCACATAGAGCAAGAGGAGCATATCACGGGGCTGGGCTCTCCTGGCATGACCTTCCCTTTAATTAATTTAAATTAATTTACTGTCACCAATTAAAGATATCTCTAAGGCGCTTGTATAGTCTACCAACAGTCCCTGCTATACCAGAAAAGACCCTAGTAACTATAAACCACAGAGTTAAAGTTTAAAAAAGAGAAATACTCACCAACCAATCACTTACCTGCTCCCTGGTGACGTCACACTCTGATTACTTTTTACCTCTCTCCCCGCTGCTGAGTTGGTAAGCCTCGCTGGTCGCCGGTTTTTATACCGGGCTCCTCACCTCCCTGCTCCGTGCTCCGACTGGTCTCGGGCCTCGCTGGTCGCCGGTTTTTATACCGGGCTCCTCACCTCCCTGCTCCGTGCTCCGACTGGTCTCAGGCCTCGCTGGTCGCCGGTTTTTATACCGGGCTCCTCACCTCCCTGCTCCGTGCTCCGACTGGTCTCGGGCCAGTCACACTGCGAGTATGGGTCAGTCACACTGCGAGTACGGGTCTGTCACACTGCGAGTACGGGTCTGTCACACTGCGAGTACGGGTCTGTCACACTGCGAGTACGGGTCTGTCACACTGCGTGTACGGGTCAGTCACACTGAGTACGGGTCAGTCACACTGCGAGTACGGGTCTGTCACACTGAGTACGGGTCAGTCACACTGCGAGTACGGGTCAGTCACATTGCGAGTACGGGTCAGTCACACTGCGAGTACGGGTCAGTCACACTGAGTACGGGTCAGTCACACTGAGTACGGGTCAGTCACACTGAGTACGGGTCAGTCACACTGTGAGTGCAGGTCAGTCACACTGTGAGTACGGGTCAGTCACACTGCGAGTACGGGTCAGTCACACTGAGTACGGGTCAGTCACACTGAGTACGGGTCAGTCACACTGCGAGTACGGGTCAGTCACACTGAGTACGGGTCAGTCACACTGCGAGTACGGGTGAGTCACACTGAGTACGGGTCAGTCACACTGCGAGCACGGGTCAGTCACACTGCGAGTACGGGTCAGTCACACTGCGAGTACGGGTCAGTCACACTGCGAGTACGGGTCAGTCACACTGCGAGTACGGGTGAGTGTTTTAATGAACGGTCTTCAGTTTTGCACTTGTCTGTTATCAGAACCTGAAATTTTTGTCTTGTGATCTTTCAGAAACCAAGTAATGAGGAAGAAGTTGGTTTTGTATTTCAAACGAAGGAATCATGCTCGGAAGCAATGGGTAAGTCAGCTTTTCAGGTCATCTTGTCATTTTTATTTATCTTTTATCAGCACCTCCATTATTTCTCTTCTTTCTCTAAAGCCATCTAGAAGCTAATTTCAGTACAGCTGGTTAGAGAGAGTCATAGAATGATAGACTGAAACAGCACAGAAGGAAGCCATTCGGCCCATCACGCCTGTGCCGGCTCTCTGAAAGAGGGATCCAATTAGTCCCCCTCCCCTGCCCTTTCCCAGTACCCAATAGAAGCATGTAATGAGTGATGTAAAAAGACTACTGAGCACTTGGTTGAGTATAAAACAAGGCTTTAATCAACTGTTTCACAACCATGAGATTCTAGTTTACATCACTAGTTCCTGGTTACAGAAACATGCTGGGCAAGCTGGGCCCACGCCCGAGTATTTATACTCCTTGAACGGCACCACCAGCTGGCTGCCCAGTGTTACTTCATGAGTCATGATAAGATTCATGACAATGAGGTTGTGCGCCTTGGGTCAGTGTCGGGTGGGACAGGGGTCAGTGTCGGTTGGGGCGGGGGTCAGGGGCGGGGGTCAGTGTCGGTTGGGGCGGGGGTCAGGGGCGGGGGTCAGTGTCGGGTGGGGCGGGGTTCAGTGTCAGGTGGGGCGGGGTGAAGGAAGGATATCCTTGCATTGGAGGCAGTTCACAGAAGGTTCACTAGGTTGATTCCGGAGATGAAGGGGTTGACGCATGACGAAAGGTTGAGCAGGTTGGGCCTATACTCATTGGAGTTTAGAAGAATGCGAGGTGATCTTATTGAAACATATAAGATTCTGAGGGGATTGGACAGGGTAGATGCTGAGAGGATGTTTCCCCTGGTGGGGGTATCTAGAACTAGGGGGGCATAGTTTCAGAATAAGGGGTCGCCCATTTAAGACGGAGATGAGGAGGAATTTCTTCTCTCAGAGGGTCGCGAATCTTTGGAATTCTCTACCCCAGAGAGCTGTGGAGGCGGAGTCAGTGAATATATTCCAAGGCGGAGATTGACAGACATTTGAGCTACAGTGGGGTCAAGGGTTATGGGGAGCGGGCAGGGAAGTGGAGTTGAGGCCAAGATCAGATCAGCCATGATCTTATTGAATGGCGGGGCAGGCTCGAGGGGCCAAATGGCCGACTCCTGCTCCTATTTCTTATGTTCTTAGGTCACGGCCGGGTGAGTTCAGGTCATGGAAGGGTGAGTTGAGGTCACGGTCGGGTGAGTTGAGGTCACGGTCGGGTGGGGTGGGAGTTCGGAGTCACTGTGCTTATGGTCAGGACACTGCTTCCGTTGAGGAGGGTGATGGGCGACGTGGCTTCTCACCTGGTCCCGGAGGTAGCACAGTCTAAGAGTGTTAAAAAAACAAGCCTGAAGGCTTTGTGTCTTAATGTGAGGAGCATTCGTAATAAGGTGGATGAATTAGCTGTGCAAATAGAGGTAAACGGATATGATATGATTGGGATTACGGAAACATGGCTCCAGGGTGACCAAGGCTGGGAACTCAATATCCAGGGGTATTCAATATTCAGGAAAGACAGGCAAAAAGGAAAAGGAGGTGGGGTAGCATTGCTGGTTAAAGCGGGGATTAACACAATAGTAAGGAAGGATACTAGCTCTGATGATGTGGATACTGTATGGGTAGAACTGAGAAATACCAAGGGGCAGAAAACGTTAGTGGGGGCTGTATACAGACCCCCAAACAGTAATGCGGAGGTTGGGGATGGCATGAAACGGGAAATTAGAGACGTGTGCAATAAGGGCACAGCAGTTATCATGGGTGACTTTAATCTACATATAGATTGGGCTAACCAAATTAATAACAATACTGTGGAGGAGGAATTCCTGGAATGTATACGGGATGGTTTCCTGGACCAATATGTCGAGGAACCAACTAGAGATCAGGCCATCTTAGACTGGGTATTATGTAATGAGAAAGGATTAATTAGCAATCTTGTTGTGCGAGGCCCCTTGGGGCGGAGCGATCATAATATGATAGAATTCTTCATTAAGATGGAGAGTGAAGTAGTTGACTCAGAGACTAAGGTCCTGAATTTAAATAAAGGAAACTACGATGTTATGAGGCGCGAGTTGGGTAGGATTGATTGGGGAAAGTTACTCAAAAGGTTGACGGTGGATAGGCAATGGCAAACATTCAAAGATCGCATGGATGAACTACAGAATTTATTCAACCCTGTTTGGCATAAAAATAAAACAAAAAAGGTGACTCAACCGTGGCTAACAAGGGAAATTAGGGATAGCATAAGAGCCAAGGAGAGCACATATAAATTGGCCAGAAAAAGCAGTAAACCTGAGGATTGGGAGCAGTTTAGGATTCAGCAAAGGAGGACAAAGGGATTAATTAAGAGGGGGAAAGTAGATTATGAGAGTAAGCTTTCAGGGAGCATAAAAACTGACTGTAAAAGCTTCTATAGATAGGTGAAGAGAAAAAGATTGGTGAAGTCAATCGTAGGTCCCTTGCAGTCAGAATCAGGGGAATTTATAATGGGGAACAAAGAAATGGCAGACCAATTAAATACATATTTTGGTTCTGTCTTCACAAAGGAGGACACAAATAACCTCCCAGAGATGTCGGGGAACATAGGGTCTAATGAGAGGGAGGAACTGAATGAAATCAGTATTTGTAGGGAAATGGTGTTAGGGAAATTGATGGGATTGAAGGCCGATAAATCCCCAGGGCCTGATAATCTACATCCTAGGGTACTTAAGGAAGTGGCCCTAGAAATAGTAGATGCATTGCTAGTCATCTTCCAAAATTCTATAGACTCTGGAACAGTTCCCATGGATTGGAGGGTAGCTAATGTTACCCCACTGTTCAAAAAGGTGGTAGAGAGAAAATGGGGAATTATAGACCGGTAAGCCTGACATCGGTAGTGGGGAAAATGCTAGAGTCCATTATAAAAGATGTACTAGCAGAGCACTTGGGAAACAGTGACAGGATCGGACAAAGTCAACATGGATTTACAAAAGGTAAATCGTGCATGACTAATCTACTGGAATTTTTTGAGGATGTAACTGGTAAAATAGATAAGGGAGAACCAGTGGATGTGTTGTGTTTGGCCTACCCCTTATCCTTAGACTGTGACCCCTGGTTCTGGACTCCCCAACCATCGGGAACATCCTTCCTGCATCTAGTCTGTCCAGTCCTGTCAGAATTTTATAAGTTTCAATGAGATCCCCTCTCATTCTTCTAAACTCCAGCGAGTACAAGCCCAATCGTCCCAATCTCTCCTCATATGTCATTCCTGCCATCCCAGGTATCAGCCTGGTGAATCTTCGCTGCACTCCCTCCATGGCAAGAACATCCTTCCTCAGATAAGGCGACCAAAACTGCACACAATACTCAAGGCGTGGTCTCACCAAGGCCCTGTGCAACTGCAGCAAGACATCCTTGTTCCTGTACTCAAACCCTCTCGCTACGAAGGCCAAAATACCATTTGCCTTCTTAACCGCCTGCTGCACCTGCATGCTTGCCTTCAGTGACTGGTGCACAAGGACGCCCAGGTCTCGTTGCACTTCCCCTTCTCCCAATCTATTGCCATTCAGATAATAATCTGCCTTCCTGTTTTTGCCACCAAAGTGGATAACCTCACAGTTATCCCCGTTATATTGCATCTGCCGTGCTTCTGCCCAATCACCCAACCTGTCCAAATCATCCTGGAGTTTCTCGGCATCCTCCTCACAGCACACACGCCCACCCAGCTTTATGTCATCTGCAAATTTGGAGATATTACATCTAGTTCCTTTGTCTAGATCATTAATATATATTGTGAATAGCTGGGGTCCTAGGACCGATCCCTGCGGTACCCCACTAGTCACTGCCTGCCACTCGGAAAACGACCCGTTTATTCCAACTCTTTGCTTCCTGTCTGCCAACCAGTTCTCTATCCAAGTCAATACCTTGCTTCCCAATCCCATGTGCCTTAACTTTACACACTAATCTCTTATGCGGGACCTTATCAAAAGCCTTCTGAAAGTCCAAATACACCACATCCACTGGTTCTCCCTTATCTATTTTATCTGAAGGCCATTAGTGGGCTTTTACGACAATCCAGCACCTTCCATGGTCATTTTTTCTGGTGCCAGCAAATGACCAATTTGTTGAATTCCCCACTTGCCATTGTGGGATCTGCACTTGTGACCTGTGCAATGGTGCTGCTAACCCAGAACCATAATGACTAGGCTTGCGAACTCACGTGGACATTACTGCCCCATCTACTAGACTCACGGAGGTAAAGCAGTTCCTGTTGTTCTATTCAATGTGGGCCAGAAAACAAGATGAGAAGAATCAGGACCGAGAGATTGGCTACCCACGGGAACACAGACTGTGCAGAAAGATTTCATCACATCATCCAATTTGCCTTGACATCGAGAAAAGATCATTAATTTATTAACGGTCATGAGTTGTGATGCCAGCATCGATACAAAGAGATCTAAGCAACTTATATAGAAATGACAGCACAGATTGAGTCCATTTGGCCCATCGTGTTTGTCCCAGTGCTAGATCTTCAACTGCTGCTGTTTACTCATCCCATATCCCTGCTCTTTCCCGTATCCTTTTACATTCTTTCTTTCCTTTTCTCTCCACCTCTCTTTCCTCCTTTAAGACGCTCCTTTAAACCGACCTCTTTGACCAAGCTTTTGGTCACCTGTCCTCATTTCTTATGTGGCTCGGTGTCAAATTTTTATCTTATAATACTCGTGTGCAGCGCCTTGGGACGTTTTACTACGTTGAAGGCGCTATATAAATACAAGTTGTTGTTTTTGTTGAAACCTTATTCAGTTTCCTTCTCGCTGATGCTCCAGTCTCTGCTTCAACAGCCCCTTGTGGTAAATCAATCCCTGTTCTAATAACGCTGTGTGTGGAAACATTCCTCTGTGTGTCCCTTCACCACCAGCAGATGTCTACCTTGCTTTTATAATAAGATTATCAACAAGGTCTGATGACGACATCAAGTGGCAAAAGATTGAGGCTGCACAGACCATAATATTAGTGATGGCACCACAGACACAGAGGGAGCATTGATTTGGCTGCACAAGTGATCACATTGCACCTCATTTAAGAGTGGAGCAGTCATTACAGAGATGTTTAGTGAAGATCCCAGTTTGTTTTTATGAACTATATAAATGGCTATCTGTTTCACTGCTGGTATTTCCTTAAAGCAGACGTGAACCAGAGTGAATGTTTGTGGAGTCATTGTGCAGAACACAGTGCTCACCAGTGTTGGTCTGTGCAATGAGTGGACTCTGTAAAACCCGAGACTGCAGAATTCAGAGTGTGGGACTGACTGTGTGGTTTTCAGTGGCCCAAGGCCACTTGGTCTAGTTCAGTGCAGCAGAAATAGTTGACGGTTCTCGGGAGCTCTGCGATTATAATTAACTTGCCAAAATTGGTTATGTCCAGTTAATCTTTGAACTGCTTAAAGTGTCGTAAGCTTTGTGAACTTAACAAGAAACTAAGGAAATCTGTTTCAGTTCATTCTTTGAAATTTGTTTTGGTGAATGAACTTTGCCAAAACAAGTCATTTCCATGACTCCTGGTCATGGCCGCGTCTGATTGGCTGGAAGCGGCAGCGCTCTGCCCTGGTGGAGACGGAAGGGTTTGGACAAGATGTGAGAACGGATCTCTGGCTGGACACCCTGTAGCATTGGCAGACGGAAAGCCTCACCTTCCTTCAGACAGTGGCTGGGTGAGGAGTGTTGATGGAAAGAGGCTTTTAACGATGGCTTACTGTCCCAAACAATTCACTTCCTTTAGAGAATTATCAATGTCAGAATCACCTGTTGACCAGTGTTTTTGAGCTGAGGTGAGCGAGAGGATTGTCTTATCCCGTCCTTTCATCTTTCTATAGGAACAGAAATTCTGCCAGCGCTACGACCAACTGATGGAAGCATGGGAAAAGAAGATCGAGCGGATTGAGAACAACCCGCGACGCCGAGCCAAGGAGAGCAAGGTGCGGGAGTACTACGAGCGGCAGTTTCCAGAGATTCGCAAACAGCGAGAGCTGCAGGAACGCATGCAAAGGTACAAAGAATGCAAAGATTAAACCTTTGGTATTCACGGTTTAAAACGGAAACTTGTGCAAGTTGCCATTTGTGCTCCCGCCGCAAACTATAAACTTGGAAGGAAGTGAATTAACTGCAGGGTCGTCGATGAATAATTCACCGCCAATAAGAAAACAAATCTTCACTTCAAAGATTTATCGATTCCCTAGAGCTCTGTACTGGTATTTTCAGCTTTTCTATTGCACAGCAGGACTGGCTCTTCGCATAAGGTGCTGTGCAATGTGAACACCAGAACTCGGAGTAACAGTTAGGATTTTAACGGTCATCGAGGATGCCTGCTTGCTAAGGTGCCAAGTGCAGAACCCGTTAGGAGGGTTTTATAAATCAATGTATTTTATTCATTCAGAACCAAACATCTCAAAAACTACACTCGTGTAGTCTAATCTCTGAATGATTGGATTATAATTTTAGCAGGAGGTTGATTGCAGTTATGCAGCATTAAACATGGCAGTGTCCAGACATGTCGACACCTGCACCAGGATTTTGCAATCGTTATACTATGATCTTAAATATTTCCTGTACAAGTAGCGAATGGTGTGTAACTTGGTGCCTTGGGATGTGTTTGGATAATGGGGATGGGTTTGGTGCCTTGGGATGTTGTGTTAGGTTCAGGATCATGTTTATATGGAGTTTGTTATACTTCAAAAGAAGGTTAATGTTGGGTGAGTTTCCATGGTTCGATATACTAACGCATTCCAATGTGACAGGTTATCTTGATGATGTCAGTGTTGTTTGACAGACTTTGCCTTCACCATGACAACATTGCAACATCCAAAAACATTGCGACAACTTGCTTGTTTACAGAGCAATTAAATGTAATAAACGACCCTGGGCTATTAATCAACCGTAACTCAGTGGGTCGCCCTCTTGCCTCGGAGTCAGAAGGTTGTGGGTTCAAGTCCCATTTCAGAGACTTGAGCACATTATCCAGGCTGACACTCTCAGTGCAGTACTGAGGGAGCGCCGCACTGTCGGAGGGGCAGTACTGAGGGAGCGCTGCACTGTTGGAGGGGCGGTACTGAGGGAGCGCTGCACTGTCGGAGGGGCAGTACTGAGGGAGTGCTGCAATGTCGGAGGGGCAGTACTGAGGGAGCACCGCACTGTCGGAGGGGCAGTACTGAGGGAGCACCGCACTGTCGGAGGGGCAGTACTGAGGGAGAGCCGCACTGTCGGAGGGGCAGTACTGAGGGAGCGCCGCACTGTCGGAGGGGCGGTACTGAGGGAGCGCCGCACTGTCGGAGGGGTAGTACTGAGGGAGCGCCGCACTGTCGGAGGGGCGGTACTGAGGGAGCGCCGCACTGTGGGAGGGGCAGTACTGAGGGAGAGCCGCACTGTTGGAGGGGCAGTACTGAGGGAGAGCCGCACTGTTGGAGGGGCAGTACTGAGGGAGCGCTGCACTGTTGGAGGGGCGGTACTGAGGGAGCGCTGCACTGTCGGAGGGGCAGTACTGAGGGAGTGCTGCAATGTCGGAGGGGCAGTACTGAGGGAGCGCTGCACTGTCGGAGAGGCAGTACTGAGGGAGAGCTGCACTGTCGGAGGGGCAGTACTGAGGGAGCGCCGCACTGTCGGAGGGGCGGTACTGAGGTAGCGCCGCACTGTCGGAGGGGCAGTACTGAGGGAGCGCTGCACTGTCGGAGGGGCAGTACTGAGGGAGTGCCGCACTGTCGGAGGGGCAGTACTGAGGGAGTGCCGCACTGTCGGAGGGGCAGTACTGAGGGAGCGCCGCACTGTCGGAGGGGCAGTACTGCGGGAGCGCCGCACTGTCGGAGGGGCGGTACTGAGGGAGAGCTGCACTGTCGGAGGGGCAGTACTGCGGGAGCGCCGCACTGTCGGAGGGGCAGTACTGAGGGAGAGCTGCACTGTCGGAGGGGCAGTACTGTGGGAGCGCCGCACTGTCGGAGGGGCGGTACTGAGGTAGCGCTGCACTGTCGGAGGGGCAGTACTGAGGGAGTGCTGCAATGTCGGAGGGGCAGTACTGAGGGAACGCCGCACTGTCGGAGGGGCGGTACTGAGGTAGCGCTGCACTGTCGGAGGGGCAGTACTGAGGGAGTGCTGCAATGTCGGAGGGGCAGTACTGAGGGAACGCCGCACTGTCGGAGGGGCAGTACTGAGGTAGCGCTGCACTGTCGGAGAGGCAGTACTGAGGGAGCGCCGCACTGTCGGAGGGGCAGTACTGAGGGAGCGCCGCACTGTCGGAGGTGCCGTCTTTCAGATGTGACGTTAAGCCAAGGCCCCGTCTGCTCCCTCAGGTATATGTAAAAGATCCCATAGCACTATTTCAAAGAAGAGCAGGGGAGTTCCCCCCAATGTCCTGGGGCCAATATTTATCCCTAAATCAACATCACTAAAACAAATTATCTGGTCATTATCTCACTGCTGTTTGTGGGAGCTTGCTGTGCTCAAATTGGCTGCTGCGTTTCCTACATTACAACAGTGACTACACTTCAAAAGTACTTCATTGGCTGTAAAGCGCGTTAGGATGTCCTGAGGTCATGAAAGGCTCTGTAGAAATGCGAGTTTAAAAAAAAAAATCATTTTCCTGTTAGTTCCACTGTCATTGGATCAGGCTCTGTTTGACCTGCTGAATCTTTTCGGGCAGCAGCAGCGAATCTGTAGAGCTATGAGTGAAGCTGTTGACTACATTGTACACACTCCCACGGTGAACATTCCTGGCGTACACACTCCCACGGTGAACATTCCTGGCGTACACATCCCCACGGTGAACATTCCCAGTGCACACAAATCCCGCGGTGAACATTCCCGGTGTACACATCCCCCGCGGTGAACATTCCCGGTGTACACATCCCCGCAGTGAACATTCCCAGTGTACACATCCCCACGGTGAACATTCCCGGTGTACACATCCCCGCAGTGAACATTCCCAGTGTACACATCCCCACGGTGAACATTCCCAGTGTACACATCCCCACGGTGAACATTCCCAGTGCACACAAATCCCGCGGTGAACATTCCCGGTGTACACATCCCCCGCGGTGAACATTCCCAGTGTGCACATCCCCCGCGGTGAACATTCCCGGTGTACACATCCCCCGCGGTGAACATTCCCAGTGTACACACCCCCGTGGTGAACATTCCTGGTGTACACACGCCCGCGGTGAACATTCCCGGTGTACACATCCCCCGCGGTGAACATTCCCGGTGTACACATCCCCGCAGTGAACATTCCCAGTGTACACATCCCCACGGTGAACATTCCCAGTGCACACAAATCCCGCGGTGAACATTCCCGGTGTACACATCCCCCGCGGTGAACATTCCCAGTGTGCACATCCCCCGCGGTGAACATTCCCAGTGTACACATCCCCCGCGGTGAACATTCCCGGTGTACACATCCCCCGCGGTGAACATTCCCGGTGTGCACATCCCCCGCGGTGAACATTCCCAGTGTGCACATCCCCCGCGGTGAACATTCCCGGTGTACACCCCCCCGTGGTGAACATTCCTGGTGTACACACGCCCGCGGTGAACATTCCCGGTGTGCACAGCCCCGTGGTGATCATTCCCGGTGTACACCCCCCCGCGGTGAACATTCCCGGTGTGCACACCCCCGCGGTGAACATTCCCGGTGTACACCCCCCCGCGGTGAACATTCCCGGTGTACACCCCCCCGCGGTGAACATTCCCGGTGTACACCCCCCCGCGGTGAACATTCCCGGTGTACACCCCCCCGCGGTGAACATTCCCGGTGTACACCCCCCCCCCCCGCGGTGAACATTCCCGGTGTACACCCCCCCGCGGTGAACATTCCCGGTGTACACCCCCCCGCGGTGAACATTCCCGGTGTACACCCCCCCGCGGTGAACATTCCCGGTGTGCACACCCCCGCGGTGAACATTCCCGGTGTGCACCCCCCCCGCGGTGAACATTCCCGGTGTGCACACCCCCGCGGTGAACATTCCCGGTGTGCACACCCCCGTGGTGAACATTCCCGGTGTACACCCCCCCCCGTGGTGAACATTCCCGGTGTGCACACCCCCGTGGTGAACATTCCCGGTGTACATCCCTCGGCGGTGAACATTCCCGTTGTACACCCCCCCCCGCGGTGAACATTCCCGGTGTACACCCCCCCGCGGTGAACATTCCCGGTGTACACCCCCCCGCGGTGAACATTCCCGGTGTACACCCCCCCGCGGTGAACATTCCCGGTGTACACATCCCCGCGGTGAACATTCCCGGTGTACACCCCCCCGCGGTGAACATTCCTGGTGTGCACACCCCCGCGGTGAACATTCCCGGTGTGCACCCCCCCGCGGTGAACATTCCCGGTGTGCACCCCCCCGCGGTGAACAGTCCCGGTGTGCACACCCCCGTGGTGAACATTCCCGGTGTACACACCCTCGCGGAGAATAAATTTTGCTGTCTGACGACAGTCCCCCACTTATCTTGACATAAATCACTTTGGACTTTTACCCATTTGAAACAAGGTAGCCCGCAGCAGTGAAGAAGTTTAGGAGCGCATGGCTGTGCATCAGCCTCAATGGGAGTTACCCCTGCAGATAGCGGTGGAGGCAGCCCTGTGTGAGATTTGATTGTCTCGATGTGCTTTCTCAGCAGGGTGGGACAGAGGGGCTGCACCCTCTCAGCAACTGTGGCTCGGAGTGAACATGAAATGTCAGAGATTATCGATGGGCTTTCGGAACAAGAGGTGAGATTTTACTGTGAGGCACCATTCACTTTGCAGGTATCACGACCTTTCACCTGTGCTGTGTCACAAGCTTTTGTCACCATGTGTCACTGTTGTCACAGGTGGACCGGCAAGGGCCGGAGCGTGAGTGCTATTAGGAGCTCGATACGCTGCACCACACACGGTGAGAGACAGCGAGCTCCAGTAACAACTCCACCGCCACCTACTGATCTCAGCAATGCTGCTTTGGGGAGACTGTAGGTGACAACACTCCTCATAGGGTGAGGGGAGCATTGCCAACACTCCAGGAATTAAAGATTAATCTCCGGGACACTGCCACGAGAAACCTGGAGACAAATCATCGGGGACTGAAAAAATGTTTCTTTCATTTTCATTTATTAGTTAAAAATATTGGAGATGGGGAAACGAGGAAGGAAATTTACTGAAACCAATAACCACTGAATCAACACGAGCGGCTCATTGGCTGTCGGCAGATTCTCGGGGAATACGGGGAAATGGCTTTGAGGGGTCTGTGGGCTCATTGAGTATCCATTCCAAAAATAATCTTTGCTGCTAATCTCCCAGTACTCAGCGCTCTGACACACTGATATCCGTCTCGGAATTCCACAGATAAAACTGCAAATCTTGGGTACAAATTGTCACGTCTCTCGGGAAAGCTCCGCCCCCACCCCGGTCCCGCTTGGTTCAGGTTTGTCCTCCCGTTCTCTGTTCAGCATTGATTCATCTGAGCGCGATGCCGGTAGGTTCATAACTGAGTACTGAAAGGCAAAATATACATTCATGATTTACAACCGAAAAACTTTACAGCACACAAGGAGGCCATTCAGCTCATTGTGTCTGTGCCGGCTCTTTACTAGAGCAATCCCAAACTAATCCCATTGCCCCGCTCTCCTCATAGCCCTGTATCAATCCCAAACTAATCCCACTGCCCCGCTCTCCCCATAGCCCTGTATCAATCCCAAACTAATCCCACTGCCCCGCTCTCTCCCCATAGCCCTGTATCAATCCCCAAACTAATCCCACTGCCCCGCTCTCCCCATAGCCCTGTATCAATCCCCAAACTAATCCCACTGCCCCGCTCTCCCCCCATAGCCCTGTATCAATCCCCAAACTAATCCCACTGCCCCGCTCTCTCCCCATAGCCCTGTATCAATCCCCAAACTAATCCCACTGCCCCGCTCTCTCCCCATAGCCCTGTATCAATCCCCAAACTAATCCCACTGCCCCGCTCTCCCCATAGCCCTGTATCAATCCCCAAACTAATCCCACTGCCCCGCTCTCCCCCCATAGCCCTGTATCAATCCCCAAACTAATCCCACTGCCCCGCTCTCTCCCCATAGCCCTGTATCAATCCCCAAACTAATCCCACTGCCCCGCTCTCCCCATAGCCCTGTATCAATCCCCAAACTAATCCCACTGCCCCGCTCTCCCCCCCATAGCCCTGTATCAATCCCCAAACTAATCCCACTGCCCCGCTCTCTCCCCATGGCCCTGTATCAATCCCCAAACTAATCCCACTGCCCCGCTCTCCCCCCATAGCCCTGTATCAATCCCCAAACTAATCCCACTGCCCCGCTCTCTCCCCATGGCCCTGTATCAATCCCAAACTAATCCCACTGCCCCGCTCTCTCCCCATAGCCCTGTATCAATCCCCAAACTAATCTCACTGCCCCGCACTCTCCCCATAGCCCTGTATCAATCCCCAAACTAATCTCACTGCCCCGCTCTCTCCCCATAGCCCTGTATCAATCCCCAAACTAATCTCACTGCCCCGCTCTCCCCATAGCCCTGTATCAATCCCCAAACTAATCCCACTGCCCCGCTCTCCCCATAGCCCTGTATCAATCCCCAAACTAATCCCACTGCCCCGCTCTCTCCCCATGGCCCTGTATCAATCCCAAACGAATCCCACTGCCCCGCTCTCTCCCCATAGCCCTGTATCAATCCCAAACTAATCCCACTGCCCCGCCCTCTCCCCATAGCCCTGTATCAATCCCAAACTAATCCCACTGCCCCGCTCTCTCCCCATAGCCCTGTATCAATCCCCAAACTAATCCCACTGCCCCGCTCTCTCCCCATAGCCCTGTATCAATCCCAAACTAATCCCACTGCCTCGCTCTCCCCATAGCCCTGTATCAATCCCAAACTAATCCCACTGCCTCGCTCTCTCCCCATAGCCCTGTATCAATCCCCAAACTAATCCCACTGCCCCGCTCTCTCCCCATAGCCCTGTGTCAATCCCCAAACTAATCCCACTGCCCCGCTCTCTCCCCATAGCCCTGTATCAATCCCCAAACTAATCCCACTGCCCCGCTCTCTCCCCATAGCCCTGTATCAATCCCAAACTAATCCCACTGCCCCACTCTCTCCCCATAGCCCTGTATCAATCCCCAAACTAATCTCACTGCCCCGCTCTCTCCCCATAGCCCTGTATCAATCCCCAAACTAATCTCACTGCCCCGCACTCTCCCCATAGCCCTGTATCAATCCCAAACTAATCCCACTGCCCCGCTCTCTCCCCATAGCCCTGTACCAATCCCCAAACTAATCCCACTGCCCCGCACTCTCCCCATGGCCCTGTATCAATCCCCAAACTAATCCCACTGCCCCGCTCTCCCCATAGCCCTGTATCAATCCCAAACTAATCCCACTGCCTCGCTCTCTCCCCATAGCCCTCTATCAATCCCCAAACTAATCCCACTGCCTCGCTCTCTCCCCATAGCCCTGTATCAATCCCAAACTAATCCCACTGCCCCGCTCTCTCCCCATAGCCCTGTATCAATCCCCAAACTAATCCCACTGCCCCGCTCTCTCCCCATAGCCCTGTATCAATCCCAAACTAATCCCACTGCCCCACTCTCTCCCCATAGCCCTGTATCAATCCCCAAACTAATCTCACTGCCCCGCACTCTCCCCATAGCCCTGTATCAATCCCAAACTAATCCCACTGCCTCGCTCCCTCCCCATAGCCCTGTATCAATCCCAAACTAATCCCACTGCCCCGCTCTCCCCAGAGCCCTGTATCAATCCCAAACTAATCCCACTGCCCAGCTCTCTCCCATAGCCCTGTATCAATCCCAAACTAATCCCACTGCCCCGCTCTCTCCCCATAACCCTGTATCAATCCCAAACTAATCCCACTGCCCCGCTCTCTCCCCATAGCCCTGTATCAATCCCAAAGTAATCCCACTGCATCGCTCTCTCCCCATAGCCCTGTATCAATCCCAAACTAATCCCACTGCCCCGCTCTCTCCCCATAGCCCTGTATCAATCCCAAACTAATCACACTGCCCCGCTCTCTCCCCATAGCCCTGTATCAATCCCAAACTAATCCCACTGCCCCGCTCTTTCCCCATAACCCTGTATCAATCCCAAACTAATCCCCCTGCCTCGCTCTCTCCCCATGGCCCTGTATCAATCCCCAAACTAATACCACTGCCTCGCTCTCTCCCCATGGCCCTGTATCAATCCCCAAACTAATCCCACTGCCTCGCTCTCTCCCCATAGCCCTGTATCAATCCCCAAACTAATCCCACTGCCTCGCTCTCTCCCCATAGCCCTGAATCAATCCCCAAACTAATCCCACTGCCTCGCTCTCTCCCCATGGCCCTGTATCAATCCCCAAACTAATCCCACTGCCTCGCTCTCCCCCCATAGCCCTGTATCAATCCCCAAACTAATCCCACTGCCCCGCTCTCTCCCCATAGCCCTGTATCAATCCCAAACTAATCCCACTGCCCCGCTCACTCCCCATAGCCCTGTATCAATCCCCAAACTAATCCCACTGCCTCGCTCTCCCCCCATAGCCCTGTATCAATCCCCAAACTAATCCCACTGCCCCGCTCTCTCCCCATAGCCCTGTATCAATCCCAAACTAATCCCACTGCCCCGCTCACTCCCCATAGCCCTGTATCAATCCCCAAACTAATCCCACTGCCCCGCTCTCCCCATAGCCCTGTATCAATCCCCAAACTAATCCCACTGCCCCGCTCTCTCCCCATAGCCCTGCATCAATCCCCAAACTAATCCCACTGCCTCGCTCTCTCCCCATAGCCCTGTATCAATCCCAAACTAATCCCACTGCCCCGCTCTCCCCATAGCCCTGTATCAATCCCAAACTAATCCCACTGCCCCGCTCTCTCCCATAGCCCTGTATCAATCCCAAACTAATCCCACTGCCCCGCTCTCTCCCCATCACCCTGTATCAATCCCAAACTAATCCCACTGCCCCGCTCTCTCCCATAGAACTGCATCAATCCCAAACTAATCCCACTGCCCCGCTCTCTCCCATAGCCCTGTATCAATCCCAAACTAATCCCACTGCCCCGCTCTCTCCCATAGCCCTGTATCAATCCCAAACTAATCCCACTGCCCCGCTCTCTCCCATAGCCCTGTATCAATCCCAAACTAATCCCACTGCCCCGCTCTCTCCCCATAACCCTGTATCAATCCCAAACTAATCCCACTGCCCCGCTCTCTCCCCATAGCCCTGTATCAATCCCAAACTAATCCCACTGCCTCGCTCTCTCCCCATGGCCCTGTATCAATCCCCAAACTAATCCCACTGCCTCGCTCTCTCCCCATGGCCCTGTATCAATCCCCAAACTAATCCCACTGCCTCGCTCTCTCCCCATGGCCCTGTATCAATCCCCAAACTAATCCCACTGCCCCGCTCTCCCCCCATAGCCCTGTATCAATCCCCAAACTAATCCCACTGCCCCGCTCTCTCCCCATGGCCCTGTGTCAATCCCCAAACTAATCCCACTGCCCCGCTCTCCCCCCATAGCCCTGTATCAATCCCCAAACTAATCCCACTGCCCCGCTCTCTCCCCATGGCCCTGTATCAATCCCAAACTAATCCCACTGCCCCGCTCTCTACCCATAGCCCTGTATCAATCCACAAACTAATCTCACTGCCCCGCTCTCCCCATAGCCCTGTATCAATCCCCAAACTAATCCCACTGCCCCGCTCTCCCCATAGCCCTGTATCAATCCCCAAACTAATCCCACTGCCCCGCTCTCTCCCCATGGCCCTGTATCAATCCCAAACTAATCCCACTGCCCCGCTCTCTCCCCATAGCCCTGTATCAATCCCAAACTAATCCCACTGCCCCGCTCTCTCCCCATAGCCCTGTATCAATCCCCAAACTAATCTCACTGCCCCGCACTCTCCCCATAGCCCTGTATCAATCCCCAAACTAATCTCACTGCCCCGCACTCTCCCCATAGCCCTGTATCAATCCCAAACTAATCCCACTGCCCCGCTCTCCCCATAGCCCTGTATCAATCCCAAACTAATCCCACTGCCCCGCTCTCTCCCCATAGCCCTGTATCAATCCCCAAGCTAATCTCACTGCCCCGCACTCTCCCCATAGCCCTGTATCAATCCCAAACTAATCCCACTGCCTCGCTCTCTCCCCATAGCCCTGTATCAATCCCCAAACTAATCCCACTGCCCCGCTCTCTCCCCATAGCCCTGTATCAATCCCCAAGCTAATCTCACTGCCCCGCACTCTCCCCATAGCCCTGTATCAATCCCAAACTAATCCCACTGCCTCGCTCTCTCCCCATAGCCCTGTATCAATCCCCAAACTAATCCCACTGCCCCGCACTCTCCCCATGGCCCTGTATCAATCCCCAAACTAATCCCACTGCCCCGCTCTCCCCACAGCCCTGTATCAATCCCAAACTAATCCCACTGCCTCGCTCTCTCCCCATAGCCCTTTATCAATCCCAAACTAATCCCACTGCCTCGCTCTCTCCCCATAGCCCTGTATCAACCCCCAAACTAATCCCACTGCCTCGCTCTCTCCCCATAGCCCTGTATCAATCCCAAACTAATCACACTGCACCGCTCTCCCCATAGCCCTGTATCAATCCCAAACTAATCCCACTGCCCTGCTCACTCCCCATAGCCCTGTATCAATCCCCAAACTAATCCCACTGCCCCGCTCTCCCCATAGCCCTGTGTCAATCCCCAAACTACTCCCACTGCCCCGCTCTCTCCCCATAGCCCTGTATCAATCCCCAAACTAATCCCACTGCCCCGCTCTCTCCCCATAGCCCTGTATCAATCCCAAACTAATCCCACTGCCCCACTCTCTCCCCATAGCCCTGTATCAATCCCCAAACTAATCTCACTGCCCCGCTCTCTCCCCATAGCCCTGTATCAATCCCCAAACTAATCCCACTGCCTCGCTCTCTCCCCATAGCCCTGTATCAATCCCAAACTAATCCCACTGCCCCGCTCTCCCCATAGCCCTGTATCAATCCCAAACTAATCCCACTGCCCCGCTCACTCCCCATAGCCCTGTATCAATCCCCAAACTAATCCCACTGCCCCGCTCTCCCCATAGCCCTGTATCAATCCCCAAACTAATCCCACTGCCCGCTCTCTCCCCATAGCCCTGTATCAATCCCCAAACTAATCCCACTGCCCCGCTCTCTCCCCATAGCTCTGTATCAATCCCAAACTAATCCCACTGCCCCACTCTCTCCCCATAGCCCTGTATCAATCCCCAAACTAATCTCACTGCCCCGCACTCTCCCCATAGCCCTGTATCAATCCCAAACTAATCCCACTGCCTCGCTCTCTCCCCATAGCCCTGTATCAATCCCAAACTAATCCCACTGCCCCGCTCTCCCCATAGCCCTGTATCAATCCCAAACTAATCCCACTGCCCAGCTCTCTCCCATAGCCCTGTATCAATCCCAAACTAATCCCACTGCCCCGCTCTCTCCCCATAACCCTGTATCAATCCCAAACTAATCCCACTGCCCCGCTCTCTCCCCATAGCCCTGTATCAATCCCAAAGTAATCCCACTGCCTCGCTCTCTCCCCATAGCCCTGTATCAATCCCAAACTAATCCCACTGCCCCGCTCTCCCCATAGCCCTGTATCAATCCCAAACTAATCCCACTGCCCCGCTCTCTCCCCATAACCCTGTATCAATCCCAAACTAATCCCACTGCCCCGCTCTCTCCCCATAGCCCTGTATCAATCCCAAAGTAATCCCACTGCCTCGCTCTCTCCCCATAGCCCTGTATCAATCCCAAACTAATCCCACTGCCCCGCTCTCTCCCCATAGCCCTGTATCAATCCCAAACTAATCACACTGCCCCGCTCTCTTTCCCATAGCCCTGTATCAATCCCAAACTAATCCCACTGCCCCGCTCTCTCCCCATGGCCCTGTATCAATCCCCAAACTAATCCCCCTGCCTCGCTCTCTCCCCATGGCCCTGTATCAATCCCCAAACTAATCCCACTGCCTCGCTCTCTCCCCATGGCCCTGTATCAATCCCCAAACTAATCCCACTGCCTCGCTCTCTCCCCATGGCCCTGTATCAATCCCCAAACTAATCCCACTGCCTCGCGCTCTCCCCATGGCCCTGTATCAATCCCCAAGCTAATCCCACTGCCTCGCTCTCTCCCCATGGCCCTGTATCAATCCCCTAACTAATCCCACTGCCTCGCTCTCTCCCCATGGCCCTGTATCAATCCCCAAACTAATCCCACTGCCTCGTTCTCCCCCCATAGCCCTGTATCAATCCCCAAACTAATCCCACTGCCCCGCTCTCTCCCCATAGCCCTGTATCAATCCCAAACTAATCCCACTGCCCCGCTCACTCCCCATAGCCCTGTATCAATCCCCAAACTAATCCCACTGCCCCGCTCTCTCCCCATAGCCCTGCATCAATCCCCAAACTAATCCCACTGCCTCGCTCTCTCCCCATAGCCCTGTATCAATGCCAAACTAAATCCCACTGCCCCGCTCTCCCCATAGCCCTGTATCAATCCCAAACTAATCCCACTGCCCCGCTCTCTCCCATAGCCCTGTATCAATCCCAAACTAATCCCACTGCCCCGCTCTCTCCCCATAACCCTGTATCAATCCCAAACTAATCCCACTGCCCCGCTCTCTCCCATAGCCCTGTATCAATCCCAAACTAATCCCACTGCCCCGCTCTCTCCCCATAACCCTGTATCAATCCCAAACTAATCCCACTGCCCCGCTCTCTCCCCATAGCCCTGTATCAATCCCAAACTAATCCCACTGCCTCGCTCTCTCCCCATGGCCCTGTATCAATCCCCAAACTAATCCCACTGCCTCGCTCTCTCCCCATGGCCCTGTATCAATCCGCAAACTAATCTCACTGCCCCGCTCTCTCCCCATGGCCCTGTATCAATCCCCAAACTAATCTCACTGCCCCACTCTCTCCCCATGGCCCTGTATCAATCCCCAAACTAATCCCACTGCCTCGCTCCCCATGGCCCTGTATCAATCCCCAAACTAATCCCACTGCCTCGCTCTCTCCCCATGGCCCTGTATCAATCCCCAAACTAATCCCACTGCCTCGCTCTCTCCCCATGGCCCTGTATCAATCCCCAAACTAATCCCACTGCCCCGCTCTCTCCGCATGGCCCTGTATCAATCCCAAACTAATCGCACTGCCCCGCTCTCTCCCCATAGCCCTGTATCAATCCCAAACTAATCCCACTGCCCCGCTCTCTCCCCATAGCCCTGTATCAATCCCAAACTAATCGCACTGCCCCGCTCTCTCCCCATAGCCCTGTATCAATCCCAAACTAATCCCACTGCCCCGCTCTCTCCCCATAGCCCGGTATCTTCCTCTGCTTCTAATATTTTCCAATTTCCCGTTAAAAGGTGCGATGGTCTCTCCCTCAACCACTGCCTGGGGTAAATCATTCCGTGCTCCAACTGCCCTCCGAGTAAAGACATTCTTCTGACCTCTCCTCACTCTGTGATGATTTTAATTCGCTGACCCCCTGGTCACTGACTCCCCAACCAGAGGGAACCGTCTTTCCTCATTCACTCTGCCAGACCCCGTCCCTGAGAATTTCCCAAACCTCCATTAAATGAGGGTGGAGCTTCCTGGGGATTGGTGCAATGAGCTGTTACTGAGCGTGGCTGAGTGAAGCAAGCTCACCCCTCGAGGAGGAACTGCTATTTCCCAAATCACCTGACCATTTCTCATTGAAACGTTTGCAATTTGTTTAAATGAAACTTGAATTGCAATCAGTTCAGCTGCTGACTGAGCCTGGAAGTTTTAGAATTGTGTTTGGGTTTAAGGTAGAAACAGATTTTCCACTTGCTCCAAATGTAGACAAGCCTCATGAACCGGTCTCCTGAGAGCACGGTGTCACTGGACAATAGGCTGGAGATTGGTTCTCTCACAGTTGGACCTCAGTAACTGGCTGTGTGCTTGCTTTGTCTGTCATTACACCTCCTAACTTGCTGTACACTTCGGCATTTCCACAATGTTACTGTAATACCCAAAGGACTAACAGGTCTGATATAGTGTGTGTAGCAGAGTGAGCTCAGTAAAGCTGTGACAGTGCTGTGTATGGTGTGTGTATTGTGACGGTGCTGTGTATGGTGTAGTGTGTATTGTGTGACCGTGCTGTGTATGGTGTATTGTGACAGTGCTGTGTATGGTGTACTGTGTATTGTGACGGTGCTGTGTATGGTGTACTGTGTATTGTGACGGTGCTGTGTATGGTGTAGTGTGTATTCTGACAGTGCTGTGTATGGTGTAGTGTGTAACGTGTGAGAGTGCTGTGTATGGTGTAGTGTGTAACGTGTGACAGTGCTGTGTATGGTGTAGTGTGTAACGTGTGACAGTGCTGTGTATGGTGTGTGTATTGTGACGGTGCTGTGTATGGTGTCGTGTGTATTGTGACAGTGCGGTGCTGTGTATGGTGTAGTGTGTATTGTGACAGTGCTGTGTATGGTGTAGTGTGTATTGTGACAGTGCTGTGTATGGTGCAGTGCGTATTGTGACAGTGCTGTGTATGGTGTAGTGTGTATTGCGACAGTGCTGTGTATGGTGTAGTGTGTATTGTGACAGTGCTGTGTATGGTGTAGTGTGTATTGCGACAGTGCTGTGTATGGTGTGTGTATTGTGCGACAGTGCTGTGTATGGTGTACTGTGTATTGTGACGGTGCTGTGTATGGTGTAGCGTGTATTGTGGCGGTGCTGTGTATGGTGTAGTGTGTATTGTGACGGTGCTGTGTATGGTGTGTGTATTGTGACGGTGCTGTGTATGGTGCAGTGCGTATTGTGACGGTGCTGTGTATGTTGTAGCGTGTATTGTGACGGTGCTGTGTATGGTGTAGCGTGTATTGTGACGGTGCTGTGTATGGTGTAGCGTGTATTGTGACGGTGCTGTGTATGGTGCAGTGCGTATTGTGACGGTGCTGTGTATGGTGTAGTGTGTATTGTGACGGTGCTGTGTATGGTGTAGTGTGTATTGTGACGGTGCTGTGTATGGTGCAGTGTGTATTGTGACAGTGCTGTGTATGGTGTAGTGTGTATTGTCTGACAGTGCTGTGTATGGTGTAGTGTGTATTGTGACAGTGCTGTGTATGCTGTAGTGTGTAATGTGACAGTGCTGTGTATGGCGTAGTGTGTATTGTGACAGTGCTGTGTATGGTGTGTGTATTGTGACAGTGCTGTGTATGGTGTGTATTGTGACGGTGCTGTGTATGGTGTAGTGTGTATTGTGACAGTGCTGTGTATGGTGTGTGTATTGTGACAGTGCTGTGTATGGTGTAGTGTGTATTGTGTGACCGTGCTGTGTATGGTGTAGTGTGTATTGTGGCAGTGCTGTGTATGGTGTGTGTATTGTGACGGTGCTGTGTATGGTGTAGTGTGTATTGTGACAGCGCTGTGTATGGTGTAGTGTGTATTGTGACGGCGCTGTGTATGGTGTAGTGTGTATTGTGACAGTGCTGTGTATGGTGTAGTGTGTATTGTGACAGTGCTGTGTATGGTGTAGTGTGTATTGTGACAGTGCTGTGTATGGTGTAGTGTGTATTGTGACAGTGCTGTGTAGTGTGAATTGTGTGAGCGTGCTGTGTATGGTGTAGTGTGTATTGTGACAGTGCTGTGTATGGTGTAGTGTGTATTGTGACAGTGCTGTGTATGGTGTAGTGTGTATTGTGTGACCGTACTGTGTATGGTGTGTGTATTGTGACAGTGCTGTGTATGGTGTAGTGTGTATTGTGACGGTGCTGTGTATGGTGTAGTGTGTATTGTGACAGTGCTGTGTATGGTGTAGTGTGTATTGTCTGACAGTGCTGTGTATGGTGTAGTGTGTATTGTGACAGTGCTGTGTATGCTGTAGTGTGTAATGTGACAGTGCTGTGTATGGCGTAGTGTGTATTGTGACAGTGCTGTGTATGGTGTAGTGTGTATTGTGACAGTGCTGTGTATGGTGTGTATTGTGACGGTGCTGTGTATGGTGTAGTGTGTATTGTGACAGTGCTGTGTATGGTGTGTGTATTGTGACAGTGCTGTGTATGGTGTAGTGTGTATTGTGTGACCGTGCTGTGTATGGTGTAGTGTGTATTGTGGCAGTGCTGTGTATGGTGTAGTGTGTATTGTGACGGTGCTGTGTATGGTGTAGTGTGTATTGTGACAGCGCTGTGTATGGTGTAGTGTGTATTGTGACAGTGCTGTGTATGGTGTAGTGTGTATTGTGACAGTGCTGTGTATGGTGTAGTGTGTATTGTGACAGTGCTGTGTATGGTGTAGTGTGTATTGTGACAGTGCTGTGTATGGTGTAGTGTGTATTGTGACAGTGCTGTGTATGGTGTGTGTATTGTGACAGTGCTGTGTATGGTGTAGTGTGTATTGTGACTGCTGTGTATGGTGTAGTGTGTATTGTGACAGTGCTGTGTATGGTGTAGTGTGTATTGTGACAGTGCTGTGTATGGTGTAGTGTGTATTGTGACAGTGCTGTGTATGGTGTAGTGTGTATTGTGACAGCGCTGTGTATGGTGTAGTGTGTATTGTGACGGCGCTGTGTATGGTGTGTGTATTGTGACAGTGCTGTGTATGGTGTAGTGTGTAGTGTGACAGTGCTGTGTATGGTGTAGTGTGTATTGTGATGGTGCTGTGTATGGTGTGTGTATTGTGACAGCGCTGTGTATGGTGTAGTGTGTATTGTGACATAGAAACATAGAATCATAGAGATAGGAACAGGAGTAGGCCATTCGGCCCTTCGAGCCTGCTCCGCCATTCAATGAGATCATGGCTGATCTTCGTCTGAGATCATAGCTGATCTTACCAGTTCAGTACCCCGTCCCCGCCTTTTCTCCGTAACCCTTAATCCCCTTAGCCTTCAGAAATATATCCAATTCTCTCTTGAAAATATTTATTGAATTAGCCTTCACAGCCCTCTGTGGCAGGGAATTCCACAGGCTCACCACTCTTTGAGTGAAGAAATTCTTCCTCATCTCTGTTTTAAATGATTTGCCTGCTATTTTTAGACTGTGGCCCCTGGTTCTGTGCTCCCCGGCCATTGGAAACATTCTCTCTGAATTCAGCCTGTCCAGGCCTGCCATAATTTTATATGTTTCGATGAGATCCCCTCTCAATCTTCTAAACTCCAGTGAGTACAAGCCCAAACTATTCAATCTCTCCTCGTAGGTCATTCCCGCCATTCCAGGTATCAGCCTGGTGAATCGCCGCTGCACTCTTTCCATGGCAAGAACATCCTTCCGCAGATGGGGCGACCAAAACTGTACACAATACTCCAGATGCGGTCTCACCAGCACCTTGTACAGCTGTAGTAAGGTATCCCTATTCCTATACTCGAACCCCCTTGATATGAAGGCCAACATACCATTTGCCTTCTTAATCGCCTGTTGCACCTGCATGCTCTCCTTCAGTGACTGGTGCACAAGAACACCCAGGTCCCTCTGCACTTCCCCATCTCCCAATCTATTGCCATTTAGATAATAATCTACCCTCCTGTTTTTACCCCCAAAGTGGATAACCTCGCATTTATCCACATTATAGTGCATCTGCCACGTATCCGCCCATTCCCCCAACCTGTCCAAATCGCACTGTAGCCTCCTGACATCCTCATCAGAGCCCACCCCTCCTCCTAGTTTAGTGTCGTCAGCGAATTTGGAAATATTGCATCCAATTCCCTGATCCAGATCATTTATATATATTGTGAACAGCTGGGGTCCCAGGACAGATCCTTGCGGCACCCCGCTGGTCACTGCCTGCCACTCCGAAAACGAGCCGTTTATTCCAACTCTCTGTTTTCTATCCGCCAGCCAGTTCTCTATCCACGTTAATACTTTGCCCCCAATCCCATGAGCCTTAATTTTGCATGATAATCTTTTGTGTGGAACCTTATCGAAGGCTTTCTGGAAGTCAAGGTACACCACATCCACTGGCTCTCCCCCATCTATTTTACCAGTTACTTCCTCAAAAAATTCCAGCAGATTAGTCAAACACGATTTACACTTTGTAAATCCATGTTGACTCTGTCCGATCCTTTCCCCATTTGTCAAGTGCTCCGCTATTTTATCCTTAATAATGGACTCTAGCATTTTGCCCACAACCGATGTAAGGCTTACTGGTCTATAATTCCCTGCTTTCTCTCTACCCCCCTTTTTAAATATTGGGGTAACATTAGCTACCCTCCAATCCACGGGTACTGTTCCCGAGTCAATGGAGTTCCGGAAGATGATCCTTAGAGCATCTGCTATCTCCAGGGCCACCTCCTTAAGTACCCTAGGATGTAGTTTATCAGGCCCCGGGGATTTGTCGGCCTTCAGTCCCCTCAACTTACCCAACACCATATCCCTAGAGATACTAATTTCTGTCAGCTCCTCCCTCTCATTAGTCCCTATGTTTGCCGATATTCCTGGGAGGTTATTTGTGCCCTCCTTTGTGAATACAGAACCAAAGTATGAGTTTAATTGGTCTGCCATTTCCTTATTCTCCATTATATATTCTCCCGAATCGGACTGCAAGGGACCGACTTGGGATTTTACCAGTCTTTTCCTCCTGATATACCGATAAAAGCTTTTGCAGTCTGTCTTTATGTTTGCTGCAAGTTTACTTTCGTATTCTATTTTCCCCTTCCTGATTAATCCCTTTGTCCTCTTTTGCTGTATCCTGTACTGCCCCCAATCTTCCGGTCTGGTGCTTTTTTTTGCCAGTTGATATGCCCTTTTTTTTGATTTTATGCTGTCCCTAATTTCCCTCGTTATCCACGGTTGAGTCACCTTTTTAGGTTTATTTTTATGCCAAACCGGTATAAACATGTTCTGGAATTCTTCCATTCTATCTTTGAATGCTTGCCATTGTCTATCCACTGTCAATCCCCCCAGAAACACCACCCAATCAATCTTACCCAATTCCCATCTCATACCCTCGTAATTCCCTTTATTTAAGTTCTGGACCTTAGTCTCTGATTCAATTTCCTCACTCTCCATCTCGACTGAGAGCTCGATCATATTATGATCGCTCTGACCCAAGGGGCCTCGTACAAGAAGATTGCTGATAAGTCCCTTCTCATTGCACAATACCCAGTCTAAAATGGCCTGATCTCGAGTCGGCTCCTCGACATATTGGTCCAGATAACCGTCCCGAAAACATTCCAGGAATTCCTCCTCCTCAGAATTTTTACTAATTTGGGTAGTCCAATCAATATGTAAATTAAAGTCACCCATGATGACAGCTGTGCTCTTATCGCACGCTTCTCTAATTTCCCTTTTTATGCCTTCCCTCACCTCCATATTACTATTTGGAGGCCTATATATCACACCCACTAACGTTTTCCTCCCCTTGCTATTTCTCATTTCTACCCATACAGATTCCGTTTCATCCGAGTTAATATCCTTCCTTTCCATTGCATTAATCCCCTCCTTTACCAGCAATGCTACCCCACCTCCCCTACCTTTTTGCCGATCCTTCCTAAATATTGTATATCCCTGGATGTTAAGTTCCCAGCCTTGCCCACCCTGCAGCCACGTTTCTGTAATCCCAATCAAATCATACTTGTTTACCTCTATTTCCACAACTAATTCATCCACCTTGTTCCTAATGCTTCTAGCATTAAGATACAAAGCCTTCAGGCTTGCTTTTTTCACACTCTCATTATGACGGTGCAGTGTATGGTGTAGTGTGTATTGTGCGACAGTGCTGTGTATGGTGTACTGTGTATTGTGACGGTGCTGTGTATGGTGTAGCGTGTATTGTGGCGGTGCTGTGTATGGTGTAGTGTGTATTGTGACGGTGCTGTGTATGGTGTGTGTATTGTGACGGTGCTGTGTATGGTGCAGTGCGTATTGTGACGGTGCTGTGTATGGTGTAGCGTGTATTGTGACGGTGCTGTGTATGGTGTAGCGTGTATTGTGACGGTGCTGTGTATGGTGCAGTGCGTATTGTGACGGTGCTGTGTATGGTGTAGTGTGTATTGTGACGGTGCTGTGTATGGTGTAGTGTGTATTGTGACGGTGCTGTGTATGGTGTAGTGTGTATTGTGACAGTGCTGTGTATGGTGTAGTGTGTATTGTCTGACAGTGCTGTGTATGGCGTAGTGTGTATTGTGACAGTGCTGTGTATGGTGTAGTGTGTATTGTGACAGTGCTGTGTATGGTGTGTATTGTGACGGTGCTGTGTATGGTGTAGTGTGTATTGTGACAGTGCTGTGTATGGTGTGTGTATTGTGACAGTGCTGTGTATGGTGTAGTGTGTATTGTGTGACCGTGCTGTGTATGGTGTAGTGTGTATTGTGGCAGTGCTGTGTATGGTGTAGTGTGTATTGTGACGGTGCTGTGTATGGTGTAGTGTGTATTGTGACAGCGCTGTTTATGGTGTGTGTATTGTGACGGCGCTGTGTATGGTGTAGTGTGTATTGTGACGGTGCTGTGTATGGTGTAGTGTGTATTGTGACAGTGCTGTGTATGGTGTAGTGTGTATTGTGACAGTGCTGTGTATGGTGTAGTGTGTATTGTGACAGTGCTGTGTAGTGTGAATTGTGTGAGCGTGCTGTGTATGGTGTAGTGTGTATTGTGACAGCGCTGTGTATGGTGTAGTGTGTATTGTGACGGCGCTGTGTATGGTGTGTGTATTGTGACAGTGCTGTGTATGGTGTAGTGTGTAGTGTGTATTGTGACAGTGCTGTGTATGGTGTAGTGTGTATTGTGACGGTGCTGTGTATGGTGTAGTGTGTATTGTGATGGTGCTGTGTATGGTGTAGTGTGTATTGTGACAGTGCTGTGTAGTGTGTAGTGTGTATTGTGACAGTGCTGTGTATGGTGTAGTGTGTATTGTGACAGTGCTGTGTATGGTGTAGTGTGTATTGTGACAGCGCTGTGTATGGTGTAGTGTGTATTGTGACGGTGCAGTGTATGGTGTAGTGTGTATTGTGACAGCGCTGTGTATGGTGTAGTGTGTATTGTGACAGTGCTGTGTATGGTGTAGTGTGTATTGTGACAGTGCTGTGTATGGTGTAGTGTGTATTGTGACAGTGCTGTGTAGTGTGAATTGTGTGAGCGTGCTGTGTATGGTGTAGTGTGTATTGTGACAGCGCTGTGTATGGTGTAGTGTGTATTGTGACAGTGCTGTGTATGGTGTAGTGTGTATTGTGACAGTACTGTGTATGGTGTCGTGTGTATTGTGATGGTGCTGTGTATGGTGTGTGTATTGTGACAGCGCTGTGTATGGTGTCGTGTGTATTGTGACATAGAAACATAGAATCATAGAGATAGGAACAGGAGTAGGCCATTCGGCCCTTCGAGCCTGCTCCGCCATTCAATGAGATCATGGCTGATCTTCGTCTGAGATCATAGCTGATCTTACCAGTTCAGTACCCCGTCCCCGCCTTTTCTCCGTAACCCTTAATCCCCTTAGCCTTCAGAAATATATCCAATTCTCTCTTGAAAATATTTATTGAATTAGCCTTCACAGCCCTCTGTGGCAGGGAATTCCACAGGCTCACCACTCTTTGAGTGAAGAAATTCTTCCTCATCTCTGTTTTAAATGATTTGCCCGCTATTTTTAGACTGTGGCCCCTGGTTCTGTGCTCCCCTGCCATTGGAAACATTCTCTCTGAATTCAGCCTGTTCAGGCCTGCCATAATTTTATATGTTTCGATGAGATCCCCTCTCAATCTTCTAAACTCCAGTGAGTACAAGCCCAAACTATTCAATCTCTCCTCGTAGGTCATTCCCGCCATTCCAGGTATCAGCCTGGTGAATCGCCGCTGCACTCTTTCCATGGCAAGAACATCCTTCCGCAGATGGGGCGACCAAAACTGTACACAATACTCCAGATGCGGTCTCACCAGCACCTTGTACAGCTGTAGTAAGGTATCCCTATTCCTATACTTGAACCCCCTTGATATGAAGGCCAACATACCATTTGCCTTCTTAATCGCCTGTTGCACCTGCATGCTCTCCTTCAGTGACTGGTGCACAAGAACACCCAGGTCCCTCTGCACTTCCCCATCTCCCAATCTATTGCCATTTAGATAATAATCTACCCTCCTGTTTTTACCCCCAAAGTGGATAACCTCGCATTTATCCACATTATAGTGCATCTGCCACGTATCCGCCCATTCCCCCAACCTGTCCAAATCGCACTGTAGCCTCCTGACATCCTCATCAGAGCCCACCCCTCCTCCTAGTTTAGTGTCGTCAGCGAATTTGGAAACATTGCATCCAATTCCCTGATCCAGATCATTTATATATATTGTGAACAGCTGGGGTCCCAGGACAGATCCTTGCGGCACCCCGCTGGTCACTGCCTGCCACTCCGAAAACGAGCCGTTTATTCCAACTCTCTGTTTTCTATCCGCCAGCCAGTTCTCTATCCACGTTAATACTTTGCCCCCAATCCCATGAGCCTTAATTTTGCATGATAATCTTTTGTGTGGAACCTTATCGAAGGCTTTCTGGAAGTCAAGGTACACCACATCCACTGGCTCTCCCCCATCTATTTTACCAGTTACTTCCTCAAAAAATTCCAGCAGATTAGTCAAACACGATTTACACTTTGTAAATCCATGTTGACTCTGTCCGATCCTTTCCCCATTTGTCAAGTGCTCCGCTATTTTATCCTTAATAATGGACTCTAGCATTTTGCCCACAACCGATGTAAGGCTTACTGGTCTATAATTCCCTGCTTTCTCTCTACCCCCCTTTTTAAATATTGGGGTAACATTAGCTACCCTCCAATCCACGGGTACTGTTCCCGAGTCAATGGAGTTCCGGAAGATGATCCTTAGAGCATCTGCTATCTCCAGGGCCACCTCCTTAAGTACCCTAGGATGTAGTTTATCAGGCCCCGGGGATTTGTCGGCCTTCAGTCCCCTCAACTTACCCAACACCATATCCCTAGAGATACTAATTTCTGTCAGCTCCTCCCTCTCATTAGTCCCTATGTTTGCCGATATTCCTGGGAGGTTATTTGTGCCCTCCTTTGTGAATACAGAACCAAAGTATGAGTTTAATTGGTCTGCCATTTCCTTATTCTCCATTATATATTCTCCCGAATCGGACTGCAAGGGACCGACTTGGGATTTTACCAGTCTTTTCCTCCTGATATACCGATAAAAGCTTTTGCAGTCTGTCTTTATGTTTGCTGCAAGTTTACTTTCGTATTCTATTTTCCCCTTCCTGATTAATCCCTTTGTCCTCTTTTGCTGTATCCTGTACTGCCCCCAATCTTCCGGTCTGGTGCTTTTTTTTGCCAGTTGATATGCCCTTTTTTTTGATTTTATGCTGTCCCTAATTTCCCTCGTTATCCACGGTTGAGTCACCTTTTTAGGTTTATTTTTATGCCAAACCGGTATAAACATGTTCTGGAATTCTTCCATTCTATCTTTGAATGCTTGCCATTGTCTATCCACTGTCAATCCCCCCAGAAACACCACCCAATCAATCTTACCCAATTCCCATCTCATACCCTCGTAATTCCCTTTATTTAAGTTCTGGACCTTAGTCTCTGATTCAATTTCCTCACTCTCCATCTCGACTGAGAGCTCGATCATATTATGATCGCTCTGACCCAAGGGGCCTCGTACAAGAAGATTGCTGATAAGTCCCTTCTCATTGCACAATACCCAGTCTAAAATGGCCTGATCTCGAGTCGGCTCCTCGACATATTGGTCCAGATAACCGTCCCGAAAACATTCCAGGAATTCCTCCTCCTCAGAATTTTTACTAATTTGGGCAGTCCAATCAATATGTAAATTAAAGTCACCCATGATGACAGCTGTGCTCTTATCGCACGCTTCTCTAATTTCCCTTTTTATGCCTTCCCTCACCTCCATATTACTATTTGGAGGCCTATATATCACACCCACTAACGTTTTCCTCCCCTTGCTATTTCTCATTTCTACCCATACAGATTCCGTTTCATCCGAGTTAATATCCTTCCTTTCCATTGCATTAATCCCCTCCTTTACCAGCAATGCTACCCCACCTCCCCTACCTTTTTACCGATCCTTCCTAAATATTGTATATCCCTGGATGTTAAGTTCCCAGCCTTGCCCACCCTGCAGCCACGTTTCTGTGATCCCAATCAAATCATACTTGTTTACCTCTATTTCCACAACTAATTCATCCACCTTGTTCCTAATGCTTCTAGCATTAAGATACAAAGCCTTCAGGCTTGCTTTTTTCACACTCTCATTATGACGGTGCAGTGTATGGTGTAGTGTGTATTGTGACGGTGCTGTGTATGGTGTAGCGTGTATTGTGGCGGTGCTGTGTATGGTGTAGTGTGTATTGTGACGGTGCTGTGTATGGTGTGTGTATTGTGACGGTGCTGTGTATGGTGCAGTGCGTATTGTGACGGTGCTGTGTATGGTGTAGCGTGTATTGTGACGGTGCTGTGTATGGTGTAGCGTGTATTGTGACGGTGCTGTGTATGGTGCAGTGCGTATTGTGACGGTGCTGTGTATGGTGTAGTGTGTATTGTGACGGTGCTGTGTATGGTGTAGTGTGTATTGTGACGGTGCTGTGTATGGTGTAGTGTGTATTGTGACAGTGCTGTGTATGGTGTAGTGTGTATTGTGACAGTGCTGTGTATGCTGTAGTGTGTAATGTGACAGTGCTGTGTATGGCGTAGTGTGTATTGTGACAGTGCTGTGTATGGTGTAGTGTGTATTGTGACAGTGCTGTGTATGGTGTGTATAGTGACGGTGCTGTGTATGGTGTAGTGTGTATTGTGACAGTGCTGTGTATGGTGTGTGTATTGTGACAGTGCTGTGTATGGTGTAGTGTGTATTGTGTGACCGTGCTGTGTATGGTGTAGTGTGTATTGTGGCAGTGCTGTGTATGGTGTAGTGTGTATTGTGACGGTGCTGTGTATGGTGTAGTGTGTATTGTGACAGCGCTGTGTATGGTGTAGTGTGTATTGTGACGGCGCTGTGTATGGTGTAGTGTGTATTGTGACGGTGCTGTGTATGGTGTAGTGTGTATTGTGACAGTGCTGTGTATGGTGTAGTGTGTATTGTGACAGTGCTGTGTATGGTGTAGTGTGTATTGTGACAGTGCTGTGTAGTGTGAATTGTGTGAGCGTGCTGTGTATGGTGTAGTGTGTATTGTGACAGCGCTGTGTATGGTGTAGTGTGTATTGTGACGGCGCTGTGTATGGTGTGTGTATTGTGACAGTGCTGTGTATGGTGTAGTGTGTAGTGTGTATTGTGACAGTGCTGTGTATGGTGTAGTGTGTATTGTGACGGTGCTGTGTATGGTGTAGTGTGTAATGTGATGGTGCTGTGTATGGTGTAGTGTGTATTGTGACAGCGCTGTGTATGGTGTAGTGTGTATTGTGACGGTGCAGTGTATAGTGTAGTGTGTATTGTGACAGTGCTGTGTATGGTGTAGTGTGTATTGTGACGGCGCTGTGTATGGTGTAGTGTGTATTGTGACAGTGCTGTGTATGGTGTAGTGTGTATTGTGACAGTGCTGTGTATGGTGTGTGTATTGTGTGACCGTGCTGTGTATGGTGTAGTGTGTATTGTGACAGCGCTGTGTATGGTGTAGTGTGTATTGTGACAGCGCTGTGTATGGTGTAGTGTGTATTGTGACAGTGCTGTGTATGGTGTAGTGTGTATTGTGTGACCGTGCTGTGTATGGTGTAGTGTGTATTGTGACAGTGCTGTGTATGGTGTAGTATGTATTGTGTGACAGTGCTGTGTATGGTGTAGTGTGTATTGTGACGGTGCTGTGTATGGTGTAGTGTGTATTGTGACAGCGCTGTGTATGGTGTAGTGTGTATTGTGACGGCGCTGTGTATGGTGTAGTGTGTATTGTGACAGTGCTGTGTATGGTGTAGTGTGTATTGTGTGACAGTGCTGTGTATGGTGTAGTGTGTATTGTGTGACAGTGCAGTGTATGGTGTAGTGTGTATTGTGTGACCGTGCTGTGTATGGTGTAGTGTGTATTGTGACAGTGCTGTGTATGGTGCAGTGCGTATTGTGATGGTGCTGTGTATGGTGTGTGTATTGTGACAGTGCTCTGTATGGTGTAGTGTGTATTGTGACAGTGCTGTGTATGGTGTAGTGTGTATTGTGACAGTGCTGTGTATGGTGTAGTGTGTATTGTGACAGTGCTGTGTATGGTGTAGTGTGTATTGTGACAGTGCTGTGTATGGTGTGTATTGTGACGGTGCTGTGTATGGTGTGTGTATTGTGACAGTGCTGTGTATGGTGTAGTGTGTATTGTGACAGTGCTGTGTATGGTGTAGTGTGTATTGTGTGACCGTGCTGTGTATGGTGTAGTGTGTATTGTGACAGTGCTGTGTATGGTGTGTGTATTGTGACGGTGCTGTGTATGGTGTAGTGTGTATTGTGACAGCGCTGTGTATGGTGTAGTGTGTATTGTGACGGCACTGTGTATGGTGTAGTGTATATTGTGACAGTGCTGTGTATGGTGTGTGTATTGCGACGGTGCTGTGTATGGTGTGTGTATTGTGACAGTGCTGTGTATGGTGTAGTGTGTATTGTGACGGTGCTGTGTATGGTGTAGTGTGTATTGTGACAGTGCTGTGTATGGTGTGTGTATTGTGACAGTGCTGTGTATGGTGTAGTGTGTATTGTGACAGTGCTGTGTATGCTGTAGTGTGTAATGTGACAGTGCTGTGTATGGTGTAGTGTGTGTTGTGACAGTGCTGTGTATGGTGTAGTGTGTATTGTGACAGTGCTGTGTATGGTGTAGTGTGTATTGTGACAGTGCTGTGTATTGTGACAGTGCTGTGTATGGTGTAGTGTGTATTGTGTGACAGTGCTGTATATGGTGTAGTGTGTATTGTGTGACCGTGCTGTGTATGGTGTAGTGTGTATTGTGACGGTGCTGTGTATGGTGTAGCGTGTATTGTGACGGTGCTGTGTAGTGTGTATTGTGACGGTGCTGTGTATGGTGTGTGTATTGTGACAGTGCTGTGTATGGTGTAGTGTGTATTGTGACAGTGCTGTGTATGGTGTAGTGTGTATTGCGACAGTGCTGTGTATGGTGTGTGTATTGTGACAGTGCTGTGTATGGTGTAGTGTGTATTGCGACAGTGCTGTGTATGGTGTAGTGTGTATTGTGCGACAGTGCTGTGTATGGTGTACTGTGTATTGTGACGGTGCTGTGTATGGTGTAGCGTGTATTGTGGCGGTGCTGTGTATGGTGTAGTGTGTATTGTGACGGTGCTGTGTATGGTGTGTGTATTGTGACGGTGCTGTGTATGGTGCAGTGCGTATTGTGACGGTGCTGTGTATGGTGTAGCGTGTATTGTGACGGTGCTGTGTATGGTGTAGCGTGTATTGTGACGGTGCTGTGTATGGTGTAGCGTGTATTGTGACGGTGCTGTGTATGGTGCAGTGCGTATTGTGACGGTGCTGTGTATGGTGTAGTGTGTATTGTGACGGTGCTGTGTATGGTGCAGTGTGTATTGTGACGGTGCTGTGTATGGTGTAGTGTGTATTGTGACAGTGCTGTGTATGGTGTAGTGTGTATTGTCTGACAGTGCTGTGTATGGTGTAGTGTGTATTGTGACAGTGCTGTGTATGCTGTAGTGTGTAATGTGACAGTGCTTTGTATGGCGTAGTGTGTATTGTGACAGTGCTGTGTATGGTGTGTGTATTGTGACAGTGCTGTGTATGGTGTGTATTGTGACGGTGCTGTGTATGGTGTAGTGTGTATTGTGACAGTGCTGTGTATGGTGTGTGTATTGTGACAGTGCTGTGTATGGTGTAGTGTGTATTGTGTGACGGTGCTGTGTATGGTGTAGTGTGTATTGTGGCAGTGCTGTGTATGGTGTAGTGTGTATTGTGACGGTGCTGTGTATGGTGTAGTGTGTATTGTGACAGCGCTGTGTATGGTGTAGTGTGTATTGTGACGGCGCTGTGTATGGTGTAGTGTGTATTGTGACAGTGCTGTGTATGGTGTAGTGTGTATTGTGACAGTGCTGTGTATGGTGTAGTGTGTATTGTGACAGTGCTGTGTATGGTGTAGTGTGTATTGTGACAGTGCTGTGTAGTGTGAATTGTGTGAGCGTGCTGTGTATGGTGTAGTGTGTATTGTGACAGCGCTGTGTATGGTGTAGTGTGTATTGTGACGGCGCTGTGTATGATGTGTGTATTGTGACAGTGCTGTGTATGGTGTAGTGTGTAGTGTGTATTGTGACAGTGCTGTGTATGGTGTAGTGTGTATTGTGACGGCGCTGTGTATGGTGTGTGTATTGTGACAGTGCTGTGTATGGTGTAGTGTGTATTGTGATGGTGCTGTGTATGGTGTGTGTATTGTGACAGCGCTGTGTATGGTGTAGTGTGTATTGTGACATAGAAACATAGAATCATAGAGATAGGAACAGGAGTAGGCCATTCGGCCCTTCGAGCCTGCTCCGCCATTCAATGAGATCATGGCTGATCTTCGTCTGAGATCATAGCTGATCTTACCAGTTCAGTACCCCGTCCCCGCCTTTTCTCCGTAACCCTTAATCCCCTTAGCCTTCAGAAATATATCCAATTCTCTCTTGAAAATATTTATTGAATTAGCCTTCACAGCCCTCTGTGGCAGGGAATTCCACAGGCTCACCACTCTTTGAGTGAAGAAATTCTTCCTCATCTCTGTTTTAAATGATTTGCCCGCTATTTTTAGACTGTGGCCCCTTGGTCTGTGCTCCCCTGCCATTGGAAACATTCTCTCTGAATTCAGCCTGTCCAGGCCTGCCATAATTTTATATGTTTCGATGAGATCCCCTCTCAATCTTCTAAACTCCAGTGAGTACAAGCCCAAACTATTCAATCTCTCCTCGTAGGTCATTCCCGCCATTCCAGGTATCAGCCTGGTGAATCGCCGCTGCACTCTTTCCATGGCAAGAACATCCTTCCGCAGATGGGGCGACCAAAACTGTACACAATACTCCAGATGCGGTCTCACCAGCACCTTGTACAGCTGTAGTAAGGTATCCCTATTCCTATACTCGAACCCCCTTGATATGAAGGCCAACATACCATTTGCCTTCTTAATCGCCTGTTGCACCTGCATGCTCTCCTTCAGTGACTGGTGCACAAGAACACCCAGGTCCCTCTGCACTTCCCCATCTCCCAATCTATTGCCATTTAGATAATAATCTACCCTCCTGTTTTTACCCCCAAAGTGGATAACCTCGCATTTATCCACATTATAGTGCATCTGCCACGTATCCGCCCATTCCCCCAACCTGTCCAAATCGCACTGTAGCCTCCTGACATCCTCATCAGAGCCCACCCCTCCTCCTAGTTTAGTGTCGTCAGCGAATTTGGAAATATTGCATCCAATTCCCTGATCCAGATCATTTATATATATTGTGAACAGCTGGGGTCCCAGGACAGATCCTTGCGGCACCCCGCTGGTCACTGCCTGCCACTCCGAAAACGAGCCGTTTATTCCAACTCTCTGTTTTCTATCCGCCAGCCAGTTCTCTATCCACGTTAATACTTTGCCCCCAATCCCATGAGCCTTAATTTTGCATGATAATCTTTTGTGTGGAACCTTATCGAAGGCTTTCTGGAAGTCAAGGTACACCACATCCACTGGCTCTCCCCCATCTATTTTACCAGTTACTTCCTCAAAAAATTCCAGCAGATTAGTCAAACACGATTTACACTTTGTAAATCCATGTTGACTCTGTCCGATCCTTTCCCCATTTGTCAAGTGCTCCGCTATTTTATCCTTAATAATGGACTCTAGCATTTTGCCCACAACCGATGTAAGGCTTACTGGTCTATAATTCCCTGCTTTCTCTCTACCCCCCTTTTTAAATATTGGGGTAACATTAGCTACCCTCCAATCCACGGGTACTGTTCCCGAGTCAATGGAGTTCCGGAAGATGATCCTTAGAGCATCTGCTATCTCCAGGGCCACCTCCTTAAGTACCCTAGGATGTAGTTTATCAGGCCCCGGGGATTTGTCGGCCTTCAGTCCCCTCAACTTACCCAACACCATATCCCTAGAGATACTAATTTCTGTCAGCTCCTCCCTCTCATTAGTCCCTATGTTTGCCGATATTCCTGGGAGGTTATTTGTGCCCTCCTTTGTGAATACAGAACCAAAGTATGAGTTTAATTGGTCTGCCATTTCCTTATTCTCCATTATATATTCTCCCGAATCGGACTGCAAGGGACCGACTTGGGATTTTACCAGTCTTTTCCTCCTGATATACCGATAAAAGCTTTTGCAGTCCGTCTTTATGTTTGCTGCAAGTTTACTTTCGTATTCTATTTTCCCCTTCCTGATTAATCCCTTTGTCCTCTTTTGCTGTATCCTGTACTGCCCCCAATCTTCCGGTCTGGTGCTTTTTTTTGCCAGTTGATATGCCCTTTTTTTTGATTTTATGCTGTCCCTAATTTCCCTCGTTATCCACGGTTGAGTCACCTTTTTAGGTTTATTTTTATGCCAAACCGGTATAAACATGTTCTGGAATTCTTCCATTCTATCTTTGAATGCTTGCCATTGTCTATCCACTGTCAATCCCCCCAGAAACACCACCCAATCAATCTTACCCAATTCCCATCTCATACCCTCGTAATTCCCTTTATTTAAGTTCTGGACCTTAGTCTCTGATTCAATTTCCTCACTCTCCATCTCGACTGAGAGCTCGATCATATTATGATCGCTCTGACCCAAGGGGCCTCGTACAAGAAGATTGCTGATAAGTCCCTTCTCATTGCACAATACCCAGTCTAAAATGGCCTGATCTCGAGTCGGCTCCTCGACATATTGGTCCAGATAACCGTCCCGAAAACATTCCAGGAATTCCTCCTCCTCAGAATTTTTACTAATTTGGGTAGTCCAATCAATATGTAAATTAAAGTCACCCATGATGACAGCTGTGCTCTTATCGCACGCTTCTCTAATTTCCCTTTTTATGCCTTCCCTCACCTCCATATTACTATTTGGAGGCCTATATATCACACCCACTAACGTTTTCCTCCCCTTGCTATTTCTCATTTCTACCCATACAGATTCCGTTTCATCCGAGTTAATATCCTTCCTTTCCATTGCATTAATCCCCTCCTTTACCAGCAATGCTACCCCACCTCCCCTACCTTTTTGCCGATCCTTCCTAAATATTGTATATCCCTGGATGTTAAGTTCCCAGCCTTGCCCACCCTGCAGCCACGTTTCTGTAATCCCAATCAAATCATACTTGTTTACCTCTATTTCCACAACTAATTCATCCACCTTGTTCCTAATGCTTCTAGCATTAAGATACAAAGCCTTCAGGCTTGCTTTTTTCACACTCTCATTATGACGGTGCAGTGTATGGTGTAGTGTGTATTGTGCGACAGTGCTGTGTATGGTGTACTGTGTATTGTGACGGTGCTGTGTATGGTGTAGCGTGTATTGTGGCGGTGCTGTGTATGGTGTAGTGTGTATTGTGACGGTGCTGTGTATGGTGTGTGTATTGTGACGGTGCTGTGTATGGTGCAGTGCGTATTGTGACGGTGCTGTGTATGGTGTAGCGTGTATTGTGACGGTGCTGTGTATGGTGTAGCGTGTATTGTGACGGTGCTGTGTATGGTGCAGTGCGTATTGTGACGGTGCTGTGTATGGTGTAGTGTGTATTGTGACGGTGCTGTGTATGGTGTAGTGTGTATTGTGACGGTGCTGTGTATGGTGTAGTGTGTATTGTGACAGTGCTGTGTATGGTGTAGTGTGTATTGTGACCGTGCTGTGTATGGTGTAGTGTGTATTGTGACCGTGCTGTGTATGGTGTAGTGTGTATTGTGACGGTGCTGTGTATGGTGTACTGTGTATTGTGTGACCGTGCTGTGTATGGTGTAGTGTGTATTGTAACGGCGCTGTGTATGGTGTAGTGTGTATTGTGACGGTGCTGTGTATGGTGTAGTGTGTATTGTGTGACAGTGCTGTGTATGGTGTAGTGTGTATTGTGTGACGGTGCTGTGTATGGTGTAGTGTGTATTGTGACCGTGCTGTGTATGGTGTAGTGTGTATTGTGACCGTGCTGTGTATGGTGTAGTGTGTATTGTGTGACGGTGCTGTGTATGGTGTGTGTATTGTGACAGTGCTGTGTATGGTGTAGTGTGTATTGTGACCGTGCTGTGTATGGTGTAGTGTGTATTGTGACGGCGCTGTGTATGGTGTAGTGTGTATTGTGACGGCGCTGTGTATGGTGTGTGTATTGTGCTGTGTATTGTACGCTGTGTACCGGCAGCTTGACTTCCCGCTACCATCAATTCTGCTGAATCAGTGCATTTTTTTTACAACCCTCACCTGTTTTTGCACCTGTGTGTCTCGTGGGAAAGGCATTGACGATGATTGTGTTGAATCCTGTTCCCTGCAGAACACCGAGAAACAGATGCGACAGTTGGCTGTCATCCCACCAATGCTGTTTGATGCAGATCAGCAACGGATCAAGTTTATCAACATGAATGGCTTAATGGAAGATCCCATGAAGGTGTACAAAGAGCGGCACCTCATGAATCTCTGGGGAGACCAGGAGAAAGAGATTTTCAGAGAAAAGTAAGGACCAACAATTTCCCAGATCCCTGAGCGACCGAGCCGCAGATTTGACTGTTTTATATCTTAGAATTGTGAAGGTTGAATCTCACTTGTTTACCTTGTCTGGCAGGGCCAGTGCAGACTGGGGGCAGGGACGGTGCAGACTGGGGGCAGGGACGGTGCAGACTGGGGGCAGGGACGGTGCAGACTGGGGGCAGGGACGGTGCAGTCTGGGGCAGGGACGGTGCAGACTGGGGCAGGGACGGTGCAGACTGAGGCAGGGACGGACTGGGGCAGGGACGGTGCAGACTGGGGGCAGGGACGGTGCAGACTCGGGCAGGGACGGTGCAGACTGGGGGCAGGGACGGTGCAGACTGGGGCAGGGACGGTGCAGACTGGGGGCAGGGACGGTGCAGACTGGGGGCAGGGACGGTGCAGACTGGGGGCAGGGACGGTGCAGACTGGGGGCAGGGACAGACTGGGGCAGGGGCGGCGCAGACTGGGGCAGGGACGGTGCAGACTGGGGCAGGGGCGGTGCAGACTGGGGCAGGGGCGGTGCAGACTGGGGGCAGGGACGGTGCAGACTGGGGGCAGGGACGGTGCAGACTGGGGGCAGGGACGGTGCAGACTGGGGGCAGGGACGGTGCAGACTGGGGGCAGGGACGGTGCAGACTGGGGGCAGGGACAGACTGGGGCAGGGACGGTGCAGACTGGGGCAGGGACGGTGCAGACTGGGGCAGGGACGGTGCAGACTGGGGCAGGGACGGTGCAGACTGGGGCAGGGACGGTGCAGACTGGGGGCGGGGCGGCACAGACTGGGGGCAGGGACAGACTGGGGCAGGGGCGGTGCAGACTGGGGCAGGGACGGTGCAGACTGGGGCAGGGGCAGTGCAGACTGGGGCAGGGGCGGTGCAGACTGGGGCAGGGACAGTGCAGACTGGGGGCAGGGACGGTGCAGACTGGGGGCAGGGACGGTGCAGACTGGGGGCAGGGACGGTGCAGACTGGGGGCAGGGACGGTGCAGACTGGGGGCAGGGACGGTGCAGACTGGGGGCAGGGACGGTGCAGACTGGGGGCAGGGACGGTGCAGTCTGGGGCAGGGACGGTGCAGACTGGGGCAGGGACGGTGCAGACTGAGGCAGGGACGGACTGGGGCAGGGACGGTGCAGACTGGGGGCAGGGACGGTGCAGACTGGGGGCAGGGACGGTGCAGACTGGGGCAGGGACGGTGCAGACTGGGGGCAGGGACGGTGCAGACTGGGGGCAGGGACGGTGCAGACTGGGGGCAGGGACGGTGCAGACTGGGGGCAGGGACAGACTGGGGCAGGGGCGGCGCAGACTGGGGCAGGGACGGTGCAGACTGGGGCAGGGGCGGTGCAGACTGGGGCAGGGGCGGTGCAGACTGGGGGCAGGGACGGTGCAGACTGGGGGCAGGGACGGTGCAGACTGGGGGCAGGGACGGTGCAGACTGGGGGCAGGGACGGTGCAGACTGGGGGCAGGGACGGTGCAGACTGGGGGCAGGGACAGACTGGGGCAGGGACGGTGCAGACTGGGGCAGGGACGGTGCAGACTGGGGCAGGGACGGTGCAGACTGGGGCAGGGACGGTGCAGACTGGGGCAGGGGCGGTGCAGACTGGGGCAGGGGCGGTGCAGACTGGGGGCAGGGACAGTGCAGACTGGGGGCAGGGACAGTGCAGACTGGGGCAGGGACAGTGCAGACTGGGGCAGGGGCGGTGCAGACTGGGGCAGGGACGGTGCAGACTGGGGCAGGGGCAGTGCAGACTGGGGCAGGGGCAGTGCAGACTGGGGCAGGGGTGGTGCAGACTGGGGCAGGGACAGACTGGGGCAGGGACGGTGCAGACTGGGGCAGGGACAGACTGGGGCAGGGACGGTGCAGACTGGGGGCAGGGACGGTGCAGACTGGGGGCAGGGACGGTGCAGACTGGGGCAGGGACGGTGCAGACTGGGGGCAGGGACGGTGCAGACTGGGGCAGGGGCGGTGCAGACTGGGGGCAGGGACGGTGCAGACTGGGGGCAGGGACGGTGCAGACTGGGGCAGGGACGGTGCAGACTGGGGCAGGGACGGTGCAGACGGGGGCAGGGACGGAGGGACTCCTGTCGGAATAATTAAGTTAACTTCCTTACTCTCTCGCTGCTAAAACTTAAAATGTGTTTGTTTAATGTAACAAATGCAGGTCTGGGAATTATTACCAACAGAAATCCAAGGGAGAGATTGATTGATAATATAAAAGAGCAAAGTGACTCCGTAATATCCCAACGTGAAGCCTGCCCCTGATCATCGCTCACTCATTGCTGTATTTACTCTTTTAGATTTTGTCTGTGGATATGTTTTCTGTTTTTAGAGATATATAAAGTCTTACCTGCCCCTCTTTGGGCTGGTGTACACAGAGATGGGTGTTGGCTCGCTATTCCACCATGATGGTATTACAGGCGAGGCCACCCAGTGATCGCCAGATGTTATACAGATGTGCGTAATCTAAAGATGCTCAGAGCAATGGGAACACATCCACTCAGCCCCGGGACCCGGATTATTCTGGAACCTTCCTTCGAATAGCCCCATAATCACCACCCTCTGACTAGTTACCCACCAGCTTCACCCTCTGACTCTAGTTGCTTGCTGTGAAAAGGTGGAGTGGCTGGGTTCTGATCTGGTCGAGTGTGTAAGTGTGGGGAATGGTTGGGATTTGTCCCAGGGGGTGTTTGCGATTCACGAGTTCCCACTCTCTGAAAGGTGAAAGGGCGAGCATTGCTCTCAACTTTAATTCCTCTCGTTCTCCAGGTTCATTCAGCACCCGAAGAACTTTGGACACCTGACTACGTTTCTGGAGAAGAAGGTGAGCCACGGATTCTGTAGTTCAATTGAATGTTATTTGGTCGCATGTGTAAGAATGTTCGGAAGGGTGTGATTCTGGCACAAAGGACAAGGGCTCCTGTTTCTGCGGGCTGTGAATGGACATGAACTTGGCAGAGCAATGTGTGACGTTACAATACAGTGCCATGTGGTGTTGTACAATTTGCCTCATTTCAGTCCGTGTTAGAGACAAATTGCAGATGTTTCCATTTTCTTTGCAGAAGGTCGCAGACTGCGTCCTCTACTATTACCTGTCTAAAAAGAGTGAGAACTATAAAGGACAGCTGAGGCGAAACTATCGACGCAGAGGAAGGAACCAGGTGAGCGAAAGTCTAATCCGGAGTCACTCCAGGTGTGAGTCTAATCCGGAGTCACTCCAGGTGTGAGAGTCTAATCCGGAGTCACTCCAGGTGTGAGAGTCTAATCCGGAGTGACTCCAGGTGTGAGTCTAATCCGGAGTCACTCCAGGTGTGAGAGTCTAATCCGGAGTCACTCCAGGTGTGAGAGTCTAATCCGGAGTCACTCCAGGTGTGAGTCTAATCCAGAGTCACTCCAGGTGTGAGTCTAATCCGGAGTCACTCCAGGTGTGAGAGTCTAATCCAGAGTCACTCCAGGTGTGAGTCTAATCCGAAGTCACTCCAGGTGTGAGAGTCTAATCCGGAGTGACTCTAGGTGTGAGAGTCTAATCCGGAGTGACTCTAGGTGTGAGAGTCTAATCCGGATTCACTCCAGGTGTGAGTCTAATCCGGAGTCACTCCAGGTGTGAGTCTAATCCGGAGTGACTCTAGGTGTGTGAGTCTAATCCGGAGTGACTCTAGGTGTGAGAGTCTAATCCGGAGTGACTCTAGGTGTGAGAGTCTAATCCGGATTCACTCCAGGTGTGAGTCTAATCCGGAGTGACTCCAGGTGTGAGTCTAATCCGGAGTCACTCCAGGTGTGAGAGTCTAATCCGGAGTCACTCCAGGTGTGAGTCTAATCCGGAGTGACTCTAGGTGTGAGAGTCTAATCCGGAGTCACTCCAGGTGTGAGAGTCTAATCCGAAGTCACTCCAGGTGTGAGTCTAATCCGGAGTCACTCCAGGTGTGAGTCTAATCCGAAGTCACTCCAGGTGTGAGAGTCTAATCCGGAGTGACTCTAGGTGTGAGAGTCTAATCCGGATTCACTCCAGGTGTGAGTCTAATCCGGAGTCACTCCAGGTGTGAGAGTCTAATCCGGAGTCACTCCAGGTGTGAGTCTAATCCGAAGTCACTCCAGGTGTGAGAGTCTAATCCGGAGTCACTCCAGGTGTGAGAGTCTAATCCAGAGTCACTCCAGGTGTGAGTCTAATCCAGAGTCACTCCAGGTGTGAGAGTCTAATCCGAAGTCACTCCAGGTGTGAGAGTCTAATCCGGAGTCACACCAGGTGTGAGTCTAATCCAGAGTCACTCCAGGTGTGAGAGTCTAATCCGGAGCGACTCCAGGTGTGAGAGTAATCCGGAGTGACTCCAGGTGTGCGAGTTTAATCTCACGAGAGAAAATGCTAGAGTCCATTATAAAAGATGTAATAGCAGAGCACTTGGAAAACAGTGACAGGATCGGACAAAGTCAACATGGATTTACAAAAGGTTAATCGTGCTTGACTAATCTACTGGAATTTATTGAGGATGTAACTGGTAGAATAGATAAGGGAGAACCAGTGGATGTGGTGTATTTGGACTTTGAGAAGGATTTCAATAAGGTCCTGCATAAGAGATTAGCGTGTAAAGTTAAGGCACATGGGATTGGGGGTAAGGCACTGACTTGGATAGAGAACTGGTTGGCAGGCAGAAAGCAAAGAGTTGGAATAAACGGGTCTTTTTCCGAGTGGCAGGCAGTGACTAGGATACCGCAGGGATCGGTGCTAGGACCCCAGCTATTCACAATATATATTAATGATCTAGACGAGGGAACTAGATGTAATATCTCCAAGTTTGCAGACGACACAAAGCTGGGTGGGCGTGTGTGCTGTGAGGAGGATGCCGAGAAACTCCAGTATGATTTGGACAGGTTGGGTGATTGGGCAGATGCAGTATAATGTGGGTAAGTGCGAGGTTATCCACTTTGGTGTCAAAAACAGGAAGACAGATTATTATCTGAACGGCAATAGATTGGGAAAAGGGGAAGTGCAACGAGACCTGGGTGTCCTTGTGCACCAGTCGCTGAAGGTAAGCATGCAGGTGCAGCAGGCGGTTAAGAAGGCAAATGGTATGTTGGCCTTCGTAGCGAGAGGATTCGAGTACAGGAGCAAGGATGTCTTGCTGCAGTTGTACAGGGCCTTGGTGAGACCACATCTTTTGAGTATTGTGTGCAGTTTTGGTCGCCTTATCTGAGGAAGGATGTTCTTGCCATGGAGAGAGTGCAGCGAAGATTTACCAGGCTGATACCTGGGATGGCAGGAATGACGTATGAGGAGAGATTGGGTCGATAGGGCTTATACTCGCTGGAGTTTAGAAGAATGAGAGGGGATCTCATTGAAACTTATAAAATTCTAACAGGACTAGACAGACTAGATGCAGTAAGGATGTTCCCGATGGCCGGGGAGTCCAGAACCAGGGGTCACAGTCTAAAGATAAGGGGTAAGCCATTTAGGACAGAGATGAGGAGGAATTTCTTCACCCAGAGAGTGATAAACCTGTGGAATTCTCTACCACAGAAGGCAGTAGAGGCCAATTCATTAAATATATTCAAGAAGGTGTTGGATATATTTCTTAAGGCTAAAGGGATCAAGGGATATGGGAAGGCGGCAGGGACAGGGTACTGAACTTGGATGATCAGCCATGATCGCATTGAATGGCGGAGCGGGCTCGAGGGGCCGAATGGCCTACTCCTGCTCCTATCTTCTATGTTTCCATCTGGAGTCACTCCAGTTGTGAGAGTCTAATCCGGAGTCACTCCAGGTGTGAGAGTCTAATCCGGAGTCACTCCAGGTGTGAGAGTCTAATCCGGAGTCACTCCAGGTGTGAGAGTCTAATCCAGAGTCACTCCAGGTGTGAGTCTAATCCGGAGTCACTCCAGGTGCGAGAGTCTAATCCGGAGTCACTCCAGGTGTGAGAGTCTAATCCGGAGTCACTCCAGGTGTGAGAGTCTAATCCAGAGTCACTCCAGGTGTGAGAGTCTAATCCGGAGTCACTCCAGGTGCGAGAGTCTAATCCGGAGTCACTCCAGGTGTGAGAGTCTAATCCGGAGTCACTCCAGGTGCGAGAGTCTAATCCGGAGTCACTCCAGGTGCGAGAGTCTAATCCGGAGTCACTCCAGGTGCGAGAGTCTAATCCGGAGTCACTCCAGGTGCGAGAGTCTAATCCGGAGTCACTCCAGGTGTGAGAGTCTAATCCGAAGTCACTCCAGGTGTGAGTCTAATCCGGATTCACTCCAGGTGTGAGTCTAATCCGGAGTCACTCCAGGTGTGAGAGTCTAATCCGGAGTCACTCCAGGTGTGAGTCTAATCCGAAGTCACTCCAGGTGTGAGAGTCTAATCCGGAGTCACTCCAGGTGTGAGAGTCTAATCCAGAGTCACTCCAGGTGTGAGTCTAATCCAGAGTCACTCCAGGTGTGAGAGTCTAATCCGAAGTCACTCCAGGTGTGAGAGTCTAATCCGGAGTCACACCAGGTGTGAGTCTAATCCAGAGTCACTCCAGGTGTGAGAGTCTAATCCGGAGCGACTCCAGGTGTGAGAGTAATCCGGAGTGACTCCAGGTGTGCGAGTTTAATCTCACGAGAGAAAATGCTAGAGTCCATTATAAAAGATGTAATAGCAGAGCACTTGGAAAACAGTGACAGGATCGGACAAAGTCAACATGGATTTACAAAAGGTTAATCGTGCTTGACTAATCTACTGGAATTTATTGAGGATGTAACTGGTAGAATAGATAAGGGAGAACCAGTGGATGTGGTGTATTTGGACTTTGAGAAGGATTTCAATAAGGTCCTGCATAAGAGATTAGCGTGTAAAGTTAAGGCACATGGGATTGGGGGTAAGGCACTGACTTGGATAGAGAACTGGTTGGCAGGCAGAAAGCAAAGAGTTGGAATAAACGGGTCTTTTTCCGAGTGGCAGGCAGTGACTAGGATACCGCAGGGATCGGTGCTAGGACCCCAGCTATTCACAATATATATTAATGATCTAGACGAGGGAACTAGATGTAATATCTCCAAGTTTGCAGACGACACAAAGCTGGGTGGGCGTGTGTGCTGTGAGGAGGATGCCGAGAAACTCCAGTATGATTTGGACAGGTTGGGTGATTGGGCAGATGCAGTATAATGTGGGTAAGTGCGAGGTTATCCACTTTGGTGTCAAAAACAGGAAGACAGATTATTATCTGAACGGCAATAGATTGGGAAAAGGGGAAGTGCAACGAGACCTGGGTGTCCTTGTGCACCAGTCGCTGAAGGTAAGCATGCAGGTGCAGCAGGCGGTTAAGAAGGCAAATGGTATGTTGGCCTTCGTAGCGAGAGGATTCGAGTACAGGAGCAAGGATGTCTTGCTGCAGTTGTACAGGGCCTTGGTGAGACCACATCTTTTGAGTATTGTGTGCAGTTTTGGTCGCCTTATCTGAGGAAGGATGTTCTTGCCATGGAGAGAGTGCAGCGAAGATTTACCAGGCTGATACCTGGGATGGCAGGAATGACGTATGAGGAGAGATTGGGTCGATAGGGCTTATACTCGCTGGAGTTTAGAAGAATGAGAGGGGATCTCATTGAAACTTATAAAATTCTAACAGGACTAGACAGACTAGATGCAGTAAGGATGTTCCCGATGGCCGGGGAGTCCAGAACCAGGGGTCACAGTCTAAAGATAAGGGGTAAGCCATTTAGGACAGAGATGAGGAGGAATTTCTTCACCCAGAGAGTGATAAACCTGTGGAATTCTCTACCACAGAAGGCAGTAGAGGCCAATTCATTAAATATATTCAAGAAGGTGTTGGATATATTTCTTAAGGCTAAAGGGATCAAGGGATATGGGAAGGCGGCAGGGACAGGGTACTGAACTTGGATGATCAGCCATGATCGCATTGAATGGCGGAGCGGGCTCGAGGGGCCGAATGGCCTACTCCTGCTCCTATCTTCTATGTTTCCATCTGGAGTCACTCCAGTTGTGAGAGTCTAATCCGGAGTCACTCCAGGTGTGAGAGTCTAATCCGGAGTCACTCCAGGTGTGAGAGTCTAATCCGGAGTCACTCCAGGTGTGAGAGTCTAATCCAGAGTCACTCCAGGTGTGAGTCTAATCCGGAGTCACTCCAGGTGCGAGAGTCTAATCCGGAGTCACTCCAGGTGTGAGAGTCTAATCCGGAGTCACTCCAGGTGTGAGAGTCTAATCCAGAGTCACTCCAGGTGTGAGAGTCTAATCCGGAGTCACTCCAGGTGCGAGAGTCTAATCCGGAGTCACTCCAGGTGTGAGAGTCTAATCCGGAGTCACTCCAGGTGCGAGAGTCTAATCCGGAGTCACTCCAGGTGCGAGAGTCTAATCCGGAGTCACTCCAGGTGCGAGAGTCTAATCCGGAGTCACTCCAGGTGCGAGAGTCTAATCCGGAGTCACTCCAGGTGTGAGAGTCTAATCCGGAGTCACTCCAGGTGTGAGAGTCTAATCCGGAGTCACTCCGTGTGTGAGAGTCTAATCCGGAGTCACTCCGTGTGTGAGAGTCTAATCCAGAGTCACTCCAGGTGTGAGAGTCTAATCCGGAGTCACTCCAGGTGTGAGAGTCTAATCCGGAGTCACTCCGTGTGTGAGAGTCTAATCCAGAGTCACTCCAGGTGTGAGAGTCTAATCCAGAGTCACTCCAGGTGTGAGAGTCTAATCCGGAGTGACTCCGTGTGTGAGAGTCTAATCCGGAGTCACTCCGTGTGTGAGAGTCTAATCCAGAGTCACTCCAGGTGTGAGAGTCTAATCCGGAGTCACTCCAGGTGTGAGAGTCTAATCCGGAGTGACTCCGGGTGTGAGAGTCTAATCCGGAGTCACTCCAGGTGTGAGAGTCTAATCCGGAGTCACTCCAGGAGCGGGAGTCTAATCCGGAGTGACTCCTGTCTGTTTTGTGATCCATGTTTGGGAGGCTGGGATCAGGAAACGTTTACCGAGGTGGTGCAGCACTGCCACCTGTGGGTCAGACTTGGCAATGACATCCAATTCTCGCCGTCTCGCTATCAATTTATCTTGTAACCCTGTCAGCAGATTTCTTCCCGTAAGGTTGTTAGTCTTTCAACAGTAACTTGCGCATGAGTCAGGCCCGTGTGGTTTTCACTGCAGTGTTAGCGTACAGCTGTCTTCAGATCACACTAAATGAGAAGCCAGGTCCTGGGCTCAGGGATCACTCCTGACTCTGGGGGCTGCCTTGCTATGGACATCAGACTGTCCCGAGAGCTCTAACACCGCTGACCACTAGCCCTTTAATATTCCCAATAATCCGAAGTCTAATTCCGTACACACTGGCCTTGTCCCTCAGCGTAATTCCGTTGTTCCCAATCTATTATCTGTAAGTGTTTAGTTCTTGCAGTCTGTTCCCAAACAAAACCTATTATCTGCAACCTCAGCTTGCCCATCAGGAGCCAGCGGGTCACAAGGATATTTGACCTTGCTGTACACAGACAGGGTCTGATGGGAAATGGTCAACTACTAATGGTCAGTATTCTAACAACCCCTAGCTCTATCTCCATTGGTTCTCTCTAATTACAACGTACCTCTGTAATATAATTCAGTCGTAGCACTGTCCTCTCAGAGGGGGAAGATTGACGGGTTCAAGCCCCACTCCTGGGAGGGGGAGGGGAATTTCCGTCCCTAAAGGACATTAGTGAACCAGGTGGGTTTTTATGATAATCTGGTAGGTTCATGATCACCATTACTGATACTAGCTTTTTTAATTCTAGATTTATTTAATTGAATTTAAATTCCCCAGCTGCTATGGTGGGATTTGAACGCATGTTTCACGGATCACTAGTCCAGGCCTGTGGATTACTAGTCCAGTAACATAATCACTGTGCTACCATATCCCTCTCGTGCTGCAAGAAGCCTTTCACTATTAGATATATGTGGGTATATCTCTTTTTTATAAAGTACGCCTTTAACTATCTAACCCATTGTGTGTGTGTCTCTCTCTGTCTGTCTGTCTGTCTCTCTCTCTGTCTCTCTCTCTCTGTCTCTGTCTCTCTCTCTGTCTCTCTCTCTCTCTGTCTCTCTCTCTGTCTCTCGCTGTCTCTCTGTCTCTCTCTGTCTCTCTCTGTCTCTCTCTCTCTGTCTCTCTCTCTCTGTCTCTCTCTCTCTGTCTCTCTCTCTCTGTCTCTCTCTCTCTCTCTCTCTGTCTCTCTCTCTGTCTCTCTCTCTCTGTCTCTCTCTCTGTCTCTCTCTCTGTCTGTCTCTCTCGCTGTCTCTCGCTGTCTCTCGCTGTCACTCGCTGTCTCTCTCTGTCTCTCTCTCTCTCTGTCTCTCTCTCTCTGTCTCTGCCTCTCTCTGTCTCTCTCTCTGTCTCTCTCTCTCTGTCTCTCTCTCTCTGTCTCTCGCTCTGTCTCTCGCTCTGTCTCTCGCTCTGTCTCTCTCTCTGCCTCTCTCTGTCTTTCTCTCTCTCTCCCTGTTTCTCTGTCACACTCAGATTTCTAAATGTTGATTTATGAAGCTCAGGAGAATATAAAACTGAACTGAATCTCATTCGATCGTCACTGGCTGGGAATGGCTGTGATGATATTAGGGGCTGAACACATTTATTGAAAGTGGTTTAGTGTCCGTGTTACATGTCAGATCAAGGAGCGGATTGGAAATGCAGTAATCGGTCACCCGGGAGACTGGCAGCTCGGAGTTCTAGTCTGTAGTTATCGGGTGGGAACCGTTTTCAGAGAGTGAACGGTTTCCTGTAAAGAAATTATCAGCAATAAATCCCAGCTTAAATATTTAATGAAAACATAATTGTGGGTTGGCCAGAGGCAGATTCTCAGATATTGTTGAATCTGGTTATGTAATCTTGAGACTGAAACTCGTTTGCCAATGAATTTGGAGAGTTAGAGCATCAATATTCTGAGTTGAAACTTCTCCCTTGGATAGTGACATGGAGCGAGAGCTGAGGGAATGTTGGGGAGGTTTCACGGAGCAGCTGTCATACATGTCACTCAGAGGCTCAGTAAAGGCGCTGGCCTAACTCAGTAACTGGTGAAGGGTTTCACCAAAGTACCACTCCTGGGGAGTTTGGAAATGGGACTGCGAGTTTGACACATGCTGTCAGTGAGCAGCTTTGCACCAGCACAACTTATTAAACTGCTGCTTATTGTGGTGTGTCTGCAACACTTAACCAGGTTGATGGTTAGGTCTGATGAGATCGCAGAAACTATATCAGAAATGTAAAAAGTCCCAATGCCTCCCCAGCGGTTGGTTTTGCCCATCGAGCAGCATCATGTTCTCCTTCCCCCCCAGCCCCTCGACACTGATCAGTACGGCTTCCCCCTTTACATGGGCTGTTTGGTAATCATCCCATCACATCATTCATCAGTTATACAGCCCTCTGCCATATTATCTATAGAAACATAGAAGATAGGAGCAGGAGTAGGCCATTCGGCCCCTCGAGCCTGCTCCGCCATTCAATGCGATCATGGCTGATCATCCAAACTCAGTCCCCTGTCCCTGCCTTCTCCCCATATCCATCGGACTGGCTTCTTCTGTCCCTTTCATTCATTCCCTTCCCCCTGCTCCACACTTCTACCTCCCTCTCTCTCTTCTCTCCCCCTCTCTTTCTCTCTGTATAGCTCGCTCTTTTTCTGTCTTTTCTTCTCGCTCCATCTCTCTCTCCATTTATTGACTTTTTTCGTTCTCTCTGTCTCCTTTTTTCTTTCCTCTCTCTACTCCTCAGTATTAAAAAAATCATAATATTTAAAGAAGGCTTGTACAACAGGTGGAAGGGTCAGTGAGCAGGTATGACAGCCTGCCTGTAGCTACAACAGGTATGCCATACAACAGGCGTGTCATACAAGTGTGTCCAACCTTTAAGCGTGCTGGGACTATGTCACTATGCCGCAACTATTGAGCGAGCTGGATCTGATTAAATTGCTGTAACTCAGACAGAATCCTGATGAGTCACCTCGCCCAACTCCTAATCTGCTTTTCAGATCTTTTATTCATTCTCTCTCTCCCGCCCCATCACTGCCCATCTAACCACCCACACATAATAGCCCTGAATCCTATTTGCTGACACAACTTGTCCAATCACTGTTTGCACCTTGTCCCACCATCACCGCCACTAATCTCTTCCGCATCATCCTACCGCTGCTTGTCCCACTTTGTGCAGTTGTCCAGTTTGTATCTGTTGGTGAGGGAGGGTGTAAGCACCGTTGATGGCCATTGGCCGTCTGCTATGGTGGGAAGGGATGTTTTGACGAGAGTTGGTTTCAGAGTGTCACACAGAGAATGTAGGGGATCTTTAGGATCAACATTTGTGAGTAAATGTCCACTAGTACCTGCGGCATTGAGTGAGACACGGGCTGGAGATTTGTATGAGTATTGAACTGGTTGATTGCTGGTGATTCAGTCTCGGGGAATTATATGGGAAAGGTTCAGAATTTCTGTATGTATTAGTTTTTTTTATATGAGCGGCGATATAACTAGTTACAATGGTCTTTCCCTGGTAAGCGGCCGTGTGACCCATTACCTGTCAGGTGCAGGTAGCGTTCTCTGATCTGTAGATTAGCCAGGAGTGAGGATCTTGTTTCTGTGTCCTAATCAAATTATTGGTCCTTTTGAAGGGTATTTTCCTTGTAGACTCTCGCTCCTGTCAATAAATGGCAGAACTGCCCGGGGGACTTTTGTTCTAGAAGTTCAGAAAGTATTTTGTTAACCGCATTAACAGACCTTTAATGAATCACTAAAACTGGCTCATTAGACAGGAGTGTAACATCAACATATGTTTTTGAACATGATTGTTGACAGCTCTTTATTCAGACACCTTTTGGCCTGGAATATATTTGACAAACTTTTCTTAATATCTTTTTCTGAACTCAACAGTCAGACCTGATCTAAGAATGACATCACAGTGTCATTGAGGTTTGACGAAAGATTACTCCTCATCCAAAAACTTTATTGACGGAATAAAACTCACTACACACTTGGTTCGAGTATAAAGCAAGGCTTTAATCAACTTCTTTCAAAACATGGAGGTCTAGTTATCTTTCACTAGTTCCTGTTTACAAAATGTCCTGGTCAAGCTGGGCCCACGCCCGAGTATTTATACTCCTTGGACGGCGCCACCAGCTGGCCATCCAGTGTTATTTCATGAGTCTTCCTTCATGGATCATAAAATTCATAACACTTATCACTTAATCTGTGAGAACAATGTTCTTAACCCTTTGTTATCTTTATTGTTTAAGTATTGTGCTTTCAGTAACTTGCTGTGTATGTCTTCTATATATAATCCCCTACTTTAAATAGATTTGACGAGTAGTTTTAACTGACTGTTAACAAAATCTCTCACGATTTGAAGTTGATTTGAGAAAGTTGACTGAAAAATTGGGTGCAAACAGTCCATGTAGACAACTGACGTGTGTGTAGAACATTGCACAGTCGGTAACTGAGGTAACCATGATAGCGGAGCCGTCAGTTGACAGATGATTGCTTCGATGTAAGTGATAGACCACTGCGTAATGTGAAAGATGCCTGGTTAGTGCACCATTTTGGTCAACCACTGAATTACCCATCTGTTGTATGGTCATTGTCGGGAATTTACACCCCCTAAGCTGTGTCAGCTGGGGCTCAGTTGGTAGCACACTCGCCTCTGAGTCCGAAGGTTGTCGTCTTTCAGATGAGACGTTAAACCGAGGCCCGTCTGCGCGCTCAGGTGGACGTAAAAGAGCCCATGGCACTATTTGGAAGAAGAGCAGCGGGGTTCTCCCCGGTGACCTGGCCAATATTTATACCTCAGCCAACACCTAAAACAGATTATCTGTTCATTATCACATTGCTGTTTGTGGGAGCTTGCTGTGCGCAGATTGGCTGCCGCATTTCCCACATTACAACAGTGACTGCACTTGAAATAGTACTCCACTGGCTGTAAACCGCTTTGAGACGTCCGGTGGTCGTGAAAATCACTGTAGAAATGCAAGTCTTTTCTAAGGTTACACATCTCTGTCCAGTGTTCCAATCCTTCACTGTGCGAGTTTCTTTCTCAGTCATAGAATCATAGAAATTTACAGCACCGGAGGAGGCCATTCGGCCCATCGTGTCTGTGCCGGCTGAAAAAGAGCTCTCCAGCCTAATCACACTTTCCAGCTCTTGGTCCGATGCCCTGTCGGTTACGGCACTTCAAGTGCGTATCCAAGTACTTTATAAATGTGATGAGGGTCTCTGCCTCTCCCACCCTTTCAGGCAGTGAGTTCCAGACCCCACCATCCTCTGGGTGAAAAAAATTCTCCTCAACTCCCCTCTAAACCTCCGACCAATTACTTTAAATCTGTGCTCCCTGGTTATTGACCTCTCTGCTAAGGGAAATAGGTCCTTCCTACCCACTCTATCTAGGCCCCTCATAATTTTTTAAAATTCGTTTATGGGATGTGGGTGTCGCTGGCAAGGCCGGCATTTATTGCCCATCCCTAATTGCCCTTGAGAAGGTGGTGGTGAGACGCCGCCTTGAACCGCTGCAGTCCGTGTGGTGAAGGTGCTCCCACAGTGCTGTTAGTGAGGGAGTTCCAGGATTTTGACCCAGCGACGATGAAGGAACGGCGATATACTTCTAAGTCGAGATGGTGCGTGACTTGGAGGGGAACTTGGATGTGGTGGTGTTCCCATGCGCCTGCTGCCCTTGTCCTTCTAGGTGGAAGAGGTCGCGGGTTTGGGAGGTGCTGCTGAAGAAGCCTTGGCGAGTTGCTGCAGTGCATCTTGTAGATGGTACACACTGCAGCCATGGTACGCCGGTGGTGGAGGGAGTGAATGTTTAAGGTGGTGGATGGGGTGCCAATCAAGCGGGTTGCTTTGTCCTGGATGGTGTCGAGCTTCTTGAGTGTTGTTGGAGTTGCACTCATCCAGGCATGTGGAGAGTATTCCATCACACTCCTTACTTGTGCCTTGTAGATGGTGGAAAGGCTTTGGGGAGTCAGGAGGTGAGACACTCGCCGCAGAATACCCAGCCTCTGACCTGCTCTTGTTGCCAGTGTTTATGTGGCTAGTCCAGTTAAGTTTCTGGTTAATGGTGACCTCCAGGATGTTGATGGTGGGGGATTCGGCGATAGTAATGCCGTTGAATGTCAAGGGTAGGTGGTTAGACTCTCGCTTGTTGGAGATAGTCATTGCCTGGCACTTCTGTGGCCCGAATGTTACCTGCCACTTATCAGCCCAATTATACACCTCAATTAAGTCTCCCCTCCTCTGCTCCAAAGAAAACAACCCCAGCCTATCCAATCTTTCCTCATAGCTAAAATTCTCCAGCCCAGGCAACATCCTTGTAAATCTACTCTGCACCCCATGTATCATAGAAACATAGAAGATAGGAGCAGGAGTAGGCCATTCGGCCCCTCGAGCCTGTTCCGCCGTTTAATGAGATCATGGCTGATCATCCAAATTCAGTACCCTGTCCCTGCTTTCTCCCCATATCCCTTGATCCCTTTAGCCTTAAGAAATATATCTAACTCCTTCCTAAGGTAGTGCAATCATATCCTTCCTGTAATGTGGTGACCAGAACTGCACATAGTATTCTAGCTGCCTAGTTACATCATCACCCCAAACACCATGCAGTCAACATTGTAAACAGTTCCCACACCTTTAAACTCGTGCCTCATCCACATAGCGTTCATTGCCAGCACAGAGAAATGGGGAGCACTGTGCGGGAGCTGAGAGTCAGGCTTTGTTAACCTGGTAGAGGAGAGCGAAGTGTGAACTGGTGTAATTCAGATTGCTGAACCCTTGCCCAAAACAATGTGGAAATCGGGGATTTTTAGTGTCACCGTTGGCCGCACAGTGCAGTTGCATTACGTTCTATTGTAATATATTGTGTAATAGTGAAACCCTTTCCCAGAGTCCCAGAAGTGTCACTCGGCAGTCGGTTCAGTGCTCGCAGTGAACTTGTTTGTAACACTGTCGTGAAGAATTCCAAGCATCTGTCCCTGTGAACTGTAACAGAAGAAGCAGTGAATGTGAGGAGGGGGTGAGAACTTCAGCTACCAGTACTGAGGTGAGGTGAGGTGAGCAATTAGATGCCAGGATTGCTCATTACTGGAGCTTATGTTAAATATTGCCACAGTATTGCTGAATCTTTGCTGATCATCTTTCAGAGTGACAGGGACTTTCCAAAACCAGAGATTTATTCTACATTGTTGATCAGGAAGAGAAAAATTGCTGGTATTTTGGCACCATTTGTAATGAGTATTTTAAATAAATAAATTTGGTTTGGAAAGTACAAAGAAATACAGACAAGTTCAAAGATGGGGACAGGTCATTCAGCCCAAACACTCGGCGCCAGCATTTACGCTCCACACGAGCAAAGTACAAACACCATTTATGATCAAACTATAGCCGATTTCCACATACACAAACTCACCTCGAGTATTGTGTGCAGTTTTGGTCGCCTTATCTGAGGAAGGATGTTCTTGCCATGGAAGGAGTTCAGCGAAGATTCACCAGACTGATACCTGGGATGGCAGGAATGACATACGAGGAGAGATTGGGTCGATTGGGCTTGTACTCGCTGGAGTTTAGAAGAATGAGAGGGGATTTCATTGAAACTTATAAAATTCTAACAGGACTGGACAGACTAGATGCAGGAAGGATGTTCCCGATGGCCGGGGAGTCCAGAACCAGGGGTCACAGTCTAAGGATAAGGGGTAAGCCATTTAGGACTGAGATGAGGAGGAATTTCTTCACCCAGAGAGTGGTGAACCTGTGGAATTCTCTACCATAGAGGGCAGTAGAGGCCAATACATTAAATATATTCAAGAAGGAGTTGGATATATTTCTCAAGGCTAAAGGGATCAAGGGATATGGGGAGAAAGCAGCGACAGGGTACTGAATTTGGATGATCAGCCATGATCACATTGAATGGCGGAGCAGGCTCGAGGGGCCAAATGGCCGACTCCTGCTCCTATCTTCTATGTTTCTATGTTTAAAAAATATATCACTTCTGCTTGTATATAACAAGTGCATATAACTGAGTATTTGTACATCTGTGGATCCATGAGTATAAAAAATTTTTTTTTCCCAAGCAGAGGTGACTGGATTAATGTTTCGATCTATAAAAACATCTCCCTGCACTAATTCTCAACTTGTCCATCATAGAAACATAGAAGACAGGAATTTGTTCATCCCTGTTTGGCATAAATATAAAACAAAAAAGGTGACTGAACTGTGGCTGACGAGGGAAATTAGAGATAGCATAAGATCCAAGGAGAGGACATATAAATTGGCCAGAAAAAGCAACAAACCTGAGGATTGGGAGCAGTTTAGGATTCAGCAAAAGAGGACAAAGGGATTAATTAAGAAGGGGAAAATAGAATATGAGAGTAAGTTTTCAGGGAACATAAAAACTGACTGTAAAAGCTTCTATAGATATGTGAAGAGAAAACGATTGGTGAAGTCAAGCGTAGGTCCCTTGCAGTCAGAATCAGGGGAATTTATAATGGGGAACAAAGAAATGGCTACCAATTAAATACATACTTTGGTTCTGTCTTCACAAAGGAGGACACAAATAACCTCCCAGAGATGTCGGGGAACATAGGGTCTAATGAGAGGGAGGAACTGAAAGAAATCAGTATTTGTAGGGAAATGGTGTTAGGAAAATTGACGGCATTGAAGGCCAATAAATCTCCAGGGCCTGATAATCTACATCCTAGGGTACTTAAGGAAGTGGCCCTAGAAATAGTAGATGCATTGCTGGTCATTTTCCAAAATTCTATAGACTCTGGCACAGTTCCCATGGATTGGAGGGTAGCTAATGTAACCCCACTATTTAAAAAAGGTGGTAGAGAGAAAACGGGGAATTATAGACCGGTAAGCCTGACATCGGTCGTGGGGAAAATGCTAGAGTCCATTATAAAAGGTGTAATAGCAGAGCACTTGGAAAACAGTGACAGGATCGGACAAAGTCAACATGGATTTACAAAAGGTAAATCGTGCTTGACTAATCTACTGGAATTTTTTGAGGATGTAACTGGTAGAATAGATAAGGGAGAACCAGTGGATGTGGTGTATTTGGACTTTCAGAAGGCTTTTGATAAGGTCCCGCATAAGAGGTTAGCGTGCAAAGTTAAGGCACATGGGATTGGGGGGTAATGTACTGACTTGGATAGAGAGCTGGTTGGCAGACAGGAAGCAAAGAGTTGGAATAAACGGGTCTTTTTCCGAGTGGCAGGCAGTGACTAGTGGGGTACCGCAGGGATCGGTGCTAGGACCCCGGCTATTCACAATATATATTAATGATCTGGATGAGAGAACTAGATGTAATATCTCCCAATTTGCAGACGACACAAAGCTGGGTGGGCGTGCGTGCTGTGAGGAGAATGCCGAGAAACTCCAGCATGATTTGGACAGGTTGGGTGATTGGGCAGAAACATGGCAGATGCAATATAACGTGGATAAATGCGAGGTTATCCACTTTGGTGGCAAAAACAGGAAGACAGATTATTATCTGAACGGCAATAGATTGGGAGAAGGGGAAGTGCAACGAGACCTGGGTGTCCTTGTGCGCCAGTCGCTGAAGGTAAGCATGCAGGTGCAGCAGGCGGTCAAGAAGGCAAATGGTATGTTGGCCTTCGTAGCGAGAGGATTTGAGTACAGGAGCAAGGATGTCTTGCTGCAGTTGTACAGGGCCTTGGTGAGACCACACCTTGAGTATTGTGTGCAGGTTTGGTCGCCTTATCTGAGGAAGGATGTTCTTGCCATGGAGAGAGTGCAACGAAAATTCACCAGACTGATACCTGGGATGGCAGGAATGACGTATGAAGAGAGATTGGGTCGATTAGGCTTATATTCGCTAGAGTTTAGAAGAATGAGAGGGAATCTCATTGAAACTTATAAAATTCTAACAGGGACTAGACAGACTAGATGCAGGAAGGATGTTCCCGATGGCGGGGGAGTCCAGAATCAGGGGTCACAGTCTAAGGATAAGGGGTAAGCCATTTAGGACTGAGATGAGGAGGAATTTCTTCACCCAGAATTAATCTGTGGAATTCTCTACCACAGAAGGCAGTTGAGGCCAACTTATTAAATATATTCAAGAAGGAGTTAGATATATTTCTTAAGGCTAAAGGGATCAAGGGATAAGGGGAGAAAGCAGGGACAGGGTACTGAATTTGAATGATCAGCCATGATCTCATTGAATGGCGGAGCAGGCTCGAGGGTCCGACTGGCCTACTCCTGCTCCTATTTCTTCTGCACTTATGTTCCCTTCCTGTGTGTCAGAGCTCAGTGTGTGTGTGTGTCAGAGCCCAGTGTGTGTGTGTGTCAGAGCTCAGTGTGTGTGTGTGTCAGAGCCCAGTGTGTGTGTGTCAGAGCTCAGTGTGTGTGTCAGAGCCCAGTGTGTGTGTGTGTCAGAGCCCAGTGTGTGAGTGTGTCAGAGCTCAGTGTGTGTGTGTGTCAGAGCCCAGTGTGTGTGTGTCAGAGCCCAGTGTGTGTGTGTGTCAGAGCCCAGTGTGTGTGAGTGTGTCAGAGCCCAGTGTGTGTGTGTGTCAGAGCCCAGTGTGTGAGTGTGTCAGAGCCCAGTGTGTGTGTGTGTCAGAGCCCAGTGTGTGTGTGTGTCAGAGCTCAGTGTGTGTGAGTGTGTCAGAGCCCAGTGTGTGTGAGTGTCAGAGCCCAGTGTGTGTGTGTGTCAGAGCCCAGTGTGTGTGTGTGTCAGAGCTCAGTGTGTGTGTGTGTCAGAGCCCAGTGTGTGAGTGTGTCAGAGCCCAGTGTGTGTGTGTGTGTCAGAGCCCAGTGTGAGTGTGTCAGAGCTCAGTGTGTGTGTGTGTCAGAGCTCAGTGTGTGTGTGTCAGAGCCCAGTGTGAGTGTGTCAGAGCCCAGTGTGTGTGTGTGTCAGAGCTCAGTGTGTGTGTGTCAGAGCTCAGTGTGTGTGTGTCAGAGCCCAGTGTGTGTGTGTCAGAGCCCAGTGTGTGTGTGTCAGAGCCCAGTGTGTGTGTGTCAGAGCCCAGTGTGTGTGTGTCAGAGCCCAGTGTGTGTGTGTCAGAGCCCAGTGTGTGTGTGTCAGAGCCCAGTGTGTGTGTGTCAGAGCCCAGTGTGTGTGTGTCAGAGCCCAGTGTGTGTGTGTCAGAGCCCAGTGTGTGTGTGTCAGAGCCCAGTGTGTGTGTGTCAGAGCCCAGTGTGTGTGTGTCAGAGCCCAGTGTGTGTGTGTCAGAGCCCAGTGTGTGTGTGTCAGAGCCCAGTGTGTGTGTGTCAGAGCCCAGTGTGTGTGTGTCAGAGCCCAGTGTGTGTGTGTCAGAGCCCAGTGTGTGTGTGTCAGAGCCCAGTGTGTGTGTGTCAGAGCCCAGTGTGTGTGTGTCAGAGCCCAGTGTGTGTGTCAGAGCCCAGCGTGTGTGTGTCAGAGCCCAGCGTGTGTGTGTCAGAGCCCAGCGTGTGTGTGTCAGAGCCCAGCGTGTGTGTGTCAGAGCCCAGCGTGTGTGTGTCAGAGCCCAGCGTGTGTGTGTCAGAGCCCAGCGTGTGTGTGTCAGAGCCCAGCGTGTGTGTGTCACAGCGTGTGTGTGTCAGAGCCCAGTGTGTGTGTGTCAGAGCCCAGTGTGTGTGAGTGTCAGAGCCCAGTGTGCGTGAGTGTGTCAGAGCCCAGTGTGTGTGTGTGTCAGAGCTCAGCGGGTGCGAGTGTGCCAGAGCCCAGTGTGTGTGTGTGTGTCAGAGCTCAGTGTGTGTGTGTGTCAGAGCCCAGTGTGTGAGTGTGTCAGAGCTCAGTGTGTGTGAGTGTGTCAGAGCCCAGTGTGTGTGTGTGTCAGAGCCCAGTGCGTGTGAGTGTGTCAGAGCCCAGCGTGTGTGTGTGTCAGAGCTCAGTGTGTGTGTGTCAGAGCTCAGTGTGTGTGTGTCAGAGCCCAGTGTCTGTGTGTGTCAGAGCTCAGTGTGTGTGTGTGTCAGAGCCCAGTGTGTGAGTGTGTCAGAGCTCAGTGTGTGTGTGTGTCAGAGCCCAGTGTGTGTGTGTGTCAGAGCCCAGTGTGTGTGAGTGTGTCAGAGCCCAGTGTGTGAGTGTGTCAGAGCTCAGTGTGTGTGTGTGTCAGAGCCCAGGGTGTGTGTGTCAGAGCCCAGTGTGTGTGTGTCAGAGCTCAGTGTGTGTGAGTGTGTCAGAGCCCAGTGTGCGTGTGTGTCAGAGCCCAGTGTGTGTGTGTCAGAGCCCAGTGTGTGAGTGTGTCAGAGCCCAGTGTGTGTGAGTGTGTCAGAGCCCAGTGTGTGTGAGTGTGTCAGAGCTCAGTGTGTGTGTGTGTGTCAGAGCCCAGTGTGTGTGTCAGAGCCCAGTGTGTGTGTGTGTCAGAGCCCAGTGTGTGTGTGTCAGAGCCCAGTGTGTGTGTGTCAGAGCCCAGTGTGTGTGTGTCAGAGCCCAGTGTGTGTGTGTGTCAGAGCCCAGTGTGTGTGTGTCAGAGCCCAGTGTGTGTGTGTCAGAGCCCAGTGTGTGTGTGTCAGAGCCCAGTGTGTGTGTGTCAGAGCCCAGTGTGTGTGTGTCAGAGCCCAGTGTGTGTGTGTCAGAGCCCAGTGTGTGTGTGTCAGAGCCCAGTGTGTGTGTGTCAGAGCCCAGTGTGTGTGTGTCAGAGCCCAGTGTGTGAATGTGTCAGAGCTCAGTGTGTGTGTGTCAGAGCCCAGTGTGTGTGTGTCAGAGCCCAGTGTGTGTGTGTCAGAGCTCAGTGTGTGTGTGTGTCAGAGCCCAGTGTGCGTGTGTGTCAGAGCCCAGTGTGCGTGTGTGTCAGAGCCCAGTGTGCGAGTGTGTCAGAGCCCAGTGTGTGTGAGTGTGTCAGAGCCCAGTGTGTGTGAGTGTGTCAGAGCTCAGTGTGTGTGTGTGTCAGAGCCCAGTGTGTGTGTGTGTCAGAGCCCAGTGTGTGTGTGTGTCAGAGCCCAGTGTGTGTGTGTGTCAGAGCCCAGTGTGTGTGTGTGTCAGAGCCCAGTGTGTGTGTGTGTCAGAGCCCAGTGTGTGTGTCAGAGCCCAGTGTGTGTGTGTCAGAGCCCAGTGTGTGTGTGTCAGAGCCCAGTGTGTGTGTGTCAGAGCCCAGTGTGTGTGTGTCAGAGCCCAGTGTGTGTGTGTCAGAGCCCAGTGTGTGTGTGTCAGAGCCCAGTGTGTGTGTGTCAGAGCCCAGTGTGTGTGTGTCAGAGCCCAGTGTGTGTGTGTCAGAGCCCAGTGTGTGAGTGTCAGAGCCCAGTGTGTGTGAGTGTCAGAGCCCAGTGTGTGTGAGTGTCAGAGCCCAGTGTGTGAGTGTGTCAGAGCCCAGTGTGTGTGTGTCAGAGCCCAGTGTGTGTGTGTCAGAGCCCAGTGTGAGTGTGTGTCAGAGCCCAGTGTGAGTGTGTGTCAGAGCCCAGTGTGTGTGTTTCAGAGCACAGTGTGTGAGTGTGTCAGAGCCCAGTGTGCGTGTGTGTCAGAGCCCAGTGTGCGTGTGTGTCAGAGCCCAGTGTGAGTGTGTGTCAGAGCTCAGTGTGTGTGTGTGTCAGAGCCCAGTGTGTGTGTGTCAGAGCCCAGTGTGTGTGTGTCAGAGCCCAGTGTGTGTGTGTGTCAGAGCCCAGTGTGTGTGAGTGTGTCAGAGCCCAGTGTGTGTGTGTGTCAGAGCCCAGTGTGTGTGTGTGTGTCAGAGCCGAGTGTGTCAGAGCCCAGTGTGTGTGTGTGTCAGAGCCCAGTGTGTGAGTGTGTCAGAGCCCAGTGTGTGTGTGTCAGAGCCCAGTGTGTGTGTGTGTCAGAGCCCAGTGTGTGTGTGTCAGAGCCCAGTGTGTGTGTGTCAGAGCCCAGTGTGAGTGTGTCAGAGCCCAGTGTGAGTGTGTCAGAGCCCAGTGTGAGTGTGTCAGAGCCCAGTGTGAGTGTGTCAGAGCCCAGTGTGAGTGTGTCAGAGCCCAGTGTGAGTGTGTCAGAGCCCAGTGTGAGTGTGTCAGAGCCCAGTGTGAGTGTGTCAGAGCCCAGTGTGAGTGTGTCAGAGCCCAGTGTGAGTGTGTCAGAGCCCAGTGTGAGTGTGTCAGAGCCCAGTGTGAGTGTGTCAGAGCCCAGTGTGAGTGTGTCAGAGCCCAGTGTGAGTGTGTCAGAGCCCAGTGTGAGTGTGTCAGAGCCCAGTGTGAGTGTGTCAGAGCCCAGTGTGTGTGTGTCAGAGCCCAGTGTGTGTGTCAGAGCCCAGTGTGTGTGTGTCAGAGCCCAGTGTGTGTGTGTCAGAGCCCAGTGTGTGTGTGTCAGAGCCCAGTGTGTGTGTGTCAGAGCCCAGTGTGTGTGTGTCAGAGCCCAGTGTGTGTGTGTGTGTGTGTGTGTCAGAGCCCAGTGTGTGTGTGTGTCAGAGCCCAGTGTGTGTGTGTCAGAGCCCAGTGTGTGTGTGTCAGAGCCCAGTGTGAGTGTGTCAGAGCCCAGTGTGTGTGAGTGTCAGAGCCCAGTGTGTGTGAGTGTCAGAGCCCAGTGTGTGTGTGTGTCAGAGCCCAGTGTGTGAGTGTGTCAGAGCCCAGTGTGTGTGTCAGAGCCCAGTGTGAGTGTGTGTCAGAGCCCAGTGTGAGTGTGTCAGAGCCCAGTGTGTGTCAGAGCCCAGTGTGAGTGTGTCAGAGCCCAGTGTGAGTGTGTCAGAGCCCAGTGTGAGTGTGTCAGAGCCCAGTGTGTGTGTCAGAGCCCAGTGTGAGTGTGTCAGAGCCCAGTGTGAGTGTGTCAGAGCCCAGTGTGAGTGTGTCAGAGCCCAGTGTGTGTGTGTCAGAGCCCAGTGTGTGTGTGTCAGAGCCCAGTGTGTGTGTGTCAGAGCCCAGTGTGTGTGTGTGTGTCAGAGCCCAGTGTGTGTGTGTGTCAGAGCCCAGTGTGTGTGTGTCAGAGCCCAGTGTGTGTGTGTCAGAGCCCAGTGTGTGTGTGTCAGAGCCCAGTGTGTGTGTGTCAGAGCCCAGTGTGTATGTGTCAGAGCCCAGTGTGTGTGTGTCAGAGCCCAGTGTGTGTGTGTCAGAGCCCAGTGTGAGTGTCAGAGCCCAGTGTGTGTGAGTGTCAGAGCCCAGTGTGTGTGAGTGTCAGAGCCCAGTGTGTGTGAGTGTCAGAGCCCAGTGTGTGTGTGTGTCAGAGCCCAGTGTGTGAGTGTGTCAGAGCCCAGTGTGAGTGTGTCAGAGCCCAGTGTGAGTGTGTGTCAGAGCCCAGTGTGAGTGTGTCAGAGCCCAGTGTGAGTGTGTCAGAGCCCAGTGTGAGTGTGTCAGAGCCCAGTGTGAGTGTGTCAGAGCCCAGTGTGAGTGTGTCAGAGCCCAGTGTGTGTGTCAGAGCCCAGTGTGTGTGTCAGAGCCCAGTGTGTGTGTCAGAGCCCAGTGTGAGTGTGTCAGAGCCCAGTGTGAGTGTGTCAGAGCCCAGTGTGAGTGTGTCAGAGCCCAGTGTGAGTGTCAGAGCCCAGTGTGAGTGTGTCAGAGCTCAGTGTGTGTGTGTGTCAGAGCCCAGTGTGAGTGTGTCAGAGCCCAGTGTGTGAGTGTGTCAGAGCCCAGTGTGTGTGTGTCAGAGCTCAGTGTGTGAGTGTCAGAGCCCAGTGTGTGTGATTGTGTCAGCGCTCAGTGTGTGTGTGTGTCAGAGCCCAGTGTGTGTGTGTCAGAGCTCAGTGTGTGTGTGTGTCAGAGCCCAGTGTGTGTGTCAGAGCCCAGTGTGTGAGTGTGTCAGAGCCCAGTGTGTGTGTGTCAGAGCCCAGTGTGTGAGTGTCAGAGCCCAGTGTGTGTGAGTGTCAGAGCCCAGTGTGAGTGTGTCAGAGCCCAGTGTGAGTGAGTGTGTCAGAGCCCAGTGTGAGTGAGTGTGTCAGAGCCCAGTGTGTGAGTGTGTCAGAGCCCAGTGTGAGAGTGTGTCAGAGCCCAGTGTGAGTGTGTCAGAGCCCAGTGTGTGTGTGTCAGAGCCCAGTGTCTGAGTGTGTCAGAGCTCAGTGTGTGAGTGTGTCAGAGCCCAGTGTGTGTGTGTGTCAGAGCCCAGTGTGTGTGTGTCAGAGCCCAGTGTGTCTGTGTGTCAGAGCCCAGTGTGAGTGAGTGTGTCAGAGCCCAGTGTGAGTGAGTGTGTCAGAGCCCAGTGTGTGAGTGTGTCAGAGCCCAGTGTGAGTGTGTCAGAGCCCAGTGTGTGTGTGTCAGAGCCCAGTGTCTGAGTGTGTCAGAGCTCAGTGTGTGAGTGTGTCAGAGCCCAGTGTGTGTGTCAGAGCCCAGTGTGTGTGTGTGTCAGAGCCCAGTGTGTGTGAGTGTGTCAGAGCCCAGTGTGTCTGTGTGTCAGAGCCCAGTGTGTGTGTGTGTCAGAGCCCAGTGTGTGTGAGTGTGTCAGAGCCCAGTGTGTCTGTGTGTCAGAGCCCAGTGTGTGTGTGTGTCAGAGCTCAGTGTGTGAGTGTGTCAGAGCTCAGTGTGTGTGAGTGTGTCACTGGACATGATTATCAGAATGAGCATTCGAGTGAATGCAGGGTTTAAATCTGTTGATGAATTGTGTTTTCTGATCCACCAACCCAAGAAATCCCATAATTTCTGGTGTGAATCAGCAACACGAGTTGAATGGTCCTTTCCCCTGAATGGAGTCCAGCCCCTCCCCTTTATCAGTGCCTTGCTGCATCAATGTTCCATGATGGTAAATCCCTAAATCTTTTGGTCTTGACTCTTCAGCATCTTCTATATCAGCAGCAACAGGCCTCCCGAAACACTCCCGAAGACAAAGAAGAAAAGGAGAAGGAAGTTGAGAAAGAAGAGGAGAGAGAGGAGAAAGGAGAGAAGGAGGAGGAGAGTGAGAAGTACAAAGATGAACTGATGAGGTAAGATGCAGCAACCAGTGACTGGTTCGCTCTTCAGTTCGGTCACCGAGCGATAGCCTTTGGTGACTGGCTCTGTGAACTTGTAAACATTTCTGTAAATGTGGTTTATTCGATCTGCTTGTACTGCACTGCCGAATACAGCTCGCATCCCCGTCCCCACCCACCAATCAACATCTTTGTTCAATTTATTTTCGGAACCTGCTCCGTTGGGATTTGAGCCAACACCCCTGGGTTGTGAATGCAGTGACATAGTGGGGGGGTCACCCGGCGGGGGGGGGGGGGCGGGGAGTTCACCCCGGGGGGGGGGGCGGGGAGTTCTCCCCGGGGGGAGGGGGGCGGGGAGTTCTCCCCGGGGGGGGGGGGGGGGTGGTGGAGTTCTCCCCGGGGGGAGGGGGGGGAGTTCTTCCCGGGGGGGGAGTTCTCCCCGGTGGGGGGGGGCGGTGGCTGGCGGGGAGGTCTCCCCGGGGGGGGGGGGCGTTCTCCCCGGGCGGGGGGGGGGGAGTGGCGGGGAGTTCACCCCGGGGGGGGGGGCGGCGGGGGGGTTGTGGCTGGCAGGGAGGTCTCCCCGAGTGGGGGGGGGGGGGGCCGGGGAGGTCTCCCCGGGGCCCTCAACCAACATCACTAAACACAGATGATGCGGCCACTGTCACGTTGCTGTTTGTGGGATTGGGGACAGGATGTGGACGATTTGTGAAGATGTACCTGTGGAGGTTGCTGGAGGGTAATGAATGGAGCCACTGTGCTGGCGGCAAACTACGGCACCGCAAGTGTCGGCTCCTGTGTCTGCACTTTCCTCTTGCTGAAGGAACTGATTCTGAACAGTCGGATTTCATGAGTTTTAAGTTTTTATTTAAAATTGGAGTTAATTTTTGCTGAGATGACCTGTGATATCAGACATGGTGCAGTCTCAGAAAGAAAGAACTTAAGAATTTTCTGTGAACTTGTGAAAGCCGCCCGTGACCTGGTTTTGATCTTGCTGCCTGAAGATGTTTCTCTGTTTCTGGTGCTGTACATTTGGAAAGTTCTCCCTTCTAGTTGTTGCCATCTGTGAGAGGGACATTGACACAAAACCTGCTTTTATTTCCAATTCTGTCACCTTGCACATCGGAGGGAGCGCAGTACTGAGGGAGGGGCAGTGCTGAGGGAGCGCCGCACTGTCGGAGGGGCAGTACTGAGGGAGCGCCGCACTGTCGGAGGGGCAGTACTGAGGGAGCGCCGCACTGTCGGAGGGGCAGTACTGAGGGAGTGCCGCACTGTCGGAGGGGCAGTACTGAGGGAGCGCCGCACTGTCGGAGGGGCAGTACTGAGGGAGTGCCGCACTGTCGGAGAGGCAGTACTGAGGGAGCGCCGCACTGTCGGAGAGGCAGTACTGAGGGAGCGCCACACTGTCGGAGGGGCAGTACTGAGGCAGTGCTGCACTGGTGGAGGGGCAGTACTGAGAGAGCGCCGCACTGTTGGAGGGGCAGTACTGAGGCAGTGCTGCACTGGTGGAGGGGCAGTACTGAGAGAGCGCCGCACTGTTGGAGGGGCAGTACAGAGGGAGCGCCGCACTGTCGGAGGGGCAGTACAGAGGGAGCGCCGCACTGTCGGAGGGGCAGTACTGAGGGAGGGAGAGATGCTGTGAAACAGTCAGACATCATCACCGCGACAAATCACCGTCAGCACTGTGGTTCGCCTCCTTGTGATCGCCTCCTGCTCCCCGACACTGTCCCTTGTTTTAGTGTGTGCCCTAAGGTTCATTGTACCCTTACTCTCGATCTGCATATTCCTGTTTCTCAGCACATTCTGGCGTATCCGTTCTGAAGCTGGGATTTGGGGTTCAGTTGCTTTGAATTGGATCTTTTATTCTGGATTCATTTAGATTGCTGGGGAATAAGTGGAAGGAAAGGACTGGGAGCAGCATGTTCCTGCAGCCCCAAGACAGACAGAAATGGGTAAAGCATTAAAGGAAAGGATTCCCGCTGTCTCCATATTGATGGTGGATGGAAATTGATGTGGTTTCCCTCCGTACAGCTTTGGCCGGAATGATTCAGCACGTTGGTTTCAGGGAAAGATGTATTAGTCGCTAACCATAAAACATGGCACCGTTTGCCAGTGTTGTACCAGGTGCGGGAAACTTTTTAATGTGCAAAAATGCTTCTTTGTGTTTCCTGCAGGGAAAAGGAGAAAGAAAAGAACGGAGACACGTCTGGCGAGGACAATGAAGAAAAAGAAGCTTCAGCTTCCCGAGGCCGTAAAACAGCCAACAGCCAGGGACGGCGCAAGGGGCGGATCACGCGGTCCATGGCCAATGAAGCGAGCCACGAGGAGACACCAGCTCCACAGCTAACACCCGAAGCCGGTGAGTGTACCCGTGTCACGGACTCCCGTCCAGCCGCACTTTGACCACTGCCATCGGCAAGTGCCATTGGCCAGGCTGGGACGAGACTTCTGTGTTCCGTTGAAGGATTTCAGGAACTTGGCTCAAGAGCGATTCACAGTCAAAACAGTCGCATGTAGCTCTTACTCACAGAAAAGCTGAGCAGTTGTTTACACAACTTGAATTGGAGTAGAAAATGTCCCAAGGCCCTTCACAGAATGACAACCCGGCTGGGGAGAGAGGGATTCGGAGAGGAGCTGGAAAGCTCAGCTGAAGAGATGGGTTTGGAGACAATGACGACGAGAGGTTTTGGGAGAGAGTTGAGGAGAGCAAGACCCCTGTGACACACAGACCCACCACGTAATGGGGCGGCAGGGGCTGGGGGTGATTAAAAGTCAGAGTCAGAGAAATGTGCTACAAAAAGTTGGTGCGAAATAGCAAAGGGGGCAGCACTCCGAACTCACCACAGCTGAGGTTAAAACAGGGCCTTTGAGGAGACAAAAGAAAGGGACACGCGGGGTGAAGGCACAGAATGTACGGGCTCTCGGAGCAGTTCTGGGTGCTGAGGGTGGGGAACCAGATATAAAGATGGAGGGAAGGATAACTCTGATCCTCCATGGAACACTGGGACAGAGCTCATGACCCCCACAGTTGTCCCCTCACATCACAGAACGTGAGCCAAAGTGTTACTGTGCTGATATTCAGTTCCCCTTTGACTAAATAACAATCCTGGCTGTGAATAGTCTCAGCTCCTCCTCCAATGGGCCAACTTAGCTTGAGGCGTCTGATTATTCTGGATAGTCCAGTTATAAAATCAGTCCCAAAGTGAGCTGTCCTCCCAGACCCAGCACCATCAGATTCACTGTCGCACGGTTAAGGGTGCAGGTGGTGTTTGAATTCTCGCGGAGCACTGAGGGATTGGCAGAGTCTGATGTCACACAGCACTTTGAACAGCTCAGCAATTCTTCAGTGTTTCACAGTTGACAATATTGCCGGAGTCGGTGTCAGGACTAGGACAGCGCCTGACACACTGCAGGAAAGGGAGGCTCGGTGATATCGGAGCAACATTTTATTTTTAAAATTCCTTAAAGTGCAGCGATGTCCTGCCACTAATGCTGTTGGTGCAGCGGGTGGGTGCGTGTAACTGGGCGCTTGTCCTTTGTGGAGTTCCTGCGTTAAAGGTTGTGAAATTTACTTTGCAGCTTCTTCAGAGCCCGTTGAAAGTTCTCGCTGGACGGAGGAAGAAATGGAAGTCGCTAAAAAAGGTTTGAGATTCCTCTGTTTGTCACATGGCCTTGTTGCTTGTGCAGTTGTTTAATCCGATTGCAGTCGGGCTCACGTTGGTTATATGTCGATGTCGATGTCGTTTGCGTAGAGAGACTAAGATCAGCATTTTACTTAATTGTCCGAGTACTCGATCAAAACTGTTAGAAAGTGCGAAGTCTTTCAGTAGCTTTGTCTGGATTTCCTGTGAGATTGTGCGCAGTTTTTCCAGGGAGACTACTTAATTGTCGAATTGTGCCTGTTTGTATCGACTGTACAGAAGTAAATTTGTCTAAAAGCAGCACGACCTTCATCAGGCAGTTGGATTATGAAAGGGGAGCGGCATTTTTTAAGAACAGAGAAACCTCACGTGAAGCAGCGAGAAATCTTTGGTCTTACCTCAGAAACTGCACGTTTTACCTAATCGGACTGAGGTGATGAATTTTCCTAAGTAGCTGCTTTTGAGATGACATCATCTTTCAGAGGGAAAGTTGCATTTCGGCTGTTTGCTGTAAGATTTATAAAAGGCGTCACGTGCCGTTATTCTGTGTTGGGCTGGTTAGGCCTGTTGGTTTGGAGCAGCAAGGGGCAGTTTTCACAGAGATCTCTTGCGCTTATTCTTCGAGAACTTTGGCAAATTTCAAAACCAAATCAGACCTTCCACATCTGGCTGGTGTGTGCAGCGTCTGACATCATTTTGTGGTTGTTCTTCCAAGGGTTTTGCAAAAGACTTCATGTTCCAGAAGGCAGCAATTGTTTAGAGTTACGGCCTGTAATCCAGTGTGAAGGACAGACATTGACAGCACTTTGATTACAAGTGGAATTGTACACAAGCAGCACAACTCATGTTGCAATGACGTGTTGTGTTTTGATTCAGTGCGTCAGTGCCCTCGACACTTGGCTCACATTCTGGCCACTTGAAAAAAGAGGAGTCGTAGATAAACACTCGGCCCAGACATTCAGCCGTAACACTGAGAGCGGCAGTGAAGAAACGGTGATTAAAGTTCACTCAGAGGCACTGATGACATGGTTCAGGAGCGGTGTCGGTCCTGCCAATTCGTTTGGTTGGACTGATCGCAGAGACTCCCACTTTTCACATCCTTGCTTGGATTTGACAAGTTTGCTCGCTGGTATTCTTCAACAAAATGTGAACAAACAAAACTAAGGTCAAAGTGGATGCACTGTAAAACTGCCAACATTCCAGCCAGGGTACAGGGTAACAGACTCGCTGAATTCAGAGTAACATGAAAGCTGGTTAAACAGAAACAAAGATAGCAATCTTTCAGTCTGCAGTTAACCCCTTGTTTGCTATGACCATGCAGTCCCAAATCCATCCTTAAATAAGTTTGCTTTTCATTTCAAGCCTTGAAATATATTGTGGTTCCAAATCGACACATCCTCAGAGAATCCAGTGTCCACAGGAGAATGATGTTATTTGAGGGATGAGTGATCTGCCTTTTTTCTTAAATCATCAATTTTTGATTTGTTCACAAATGCCTGAGCTTGTTTGTGCAACCAGACCGTTCGCAACCTCAGTGTCCTATGTGACCCTGAGCTGAGCTTCGACACCATCTCCTCTCCATCACTAAGACCGCCTATTTCCACCTCCGTAATATCTTCCCACTCCGCCCCTGCCTCAGCTCAGCCACTGCTGAAACCCTCATCCAGGCCTTTGTTACCTCCAGACTCGACTATTCCAACTCACTCCTGACCGGCCTTCCATCTACCACCCTCCGTAAACTTCAGCTCATCCAAAACTCTGCAAACTCGCACCGAGTCCCGTTCACCCATCACCCCTGTGCTCGCTGCCCCGTGTCCTAACTCACCGAGTCCCGTTCACCCATCACCCCTGTGCTCACTGCCCCGTGTCCTAACTCTCACCCAGTCCCGTTCACCCATCACCCCTGTGCTCACTGCCCCGTGTCCTAACTCACCGAGTCCCGTTCACCCATCACCCCTGTGCTCACTGCCCCGTGTCCTAACTCACCGAGTCCCGTTCACCCATCACCCCTGTGCTCACTGCCCCGTGTCCTAACTCACACCCAGTCCCGTTCACCCATCACCCCCTGTGCTCACTGCCCCGTGTCCTAACTCACCGAGTCCCGTTCACCCATCAACCCTGTGCTCGCTGCCCGTGTCCTAACTGGCACCCAGTCCCGTTCACCCATCACCCCCTGTGCTCGCTGCCCGTGTCCTAACTCACACCCAGTCCCGTTCACCCATCACCCCGTGTGCTCACTGCCCCGTGTCCTAACTCACACCCAGTCCCGTTCACCCATCACTCCCTGTGCTCACTGCCCCGTGTCCTAACTCGCACCCAGTCCCGTTCACCCATCACCCCCTGTGCTCACTGCCCCGTGTCCTAACTCACACCCAGTCCCGTTCACCCATCACCCCTGTGCTCACTGCCCTGTGTCCAAACTCACCGAGTCCCGTTCACCCATCACCCCTGTGCTCACTGCCCCGTGTCCTAACTCACACCGAGTCCCGTTCACCCATCACCCCCTGTGCTCACTGCCCGTGTCCTAACTGGCACCCAGTCCCGTTCACCCACCACCCCTGTGCTCGCTGCCCCGTGTCCTAACTCACACCCAGTCCCGTTCACCCATCACCCCCTGTGCTCACTGCCCCGTGTCCTAACTCACCGAGTCCCGTTCACCCATCACCCCTGTGCTCACTGCCCCGTGTCCTAACTCTCACCCAGTCCCGTTCACCCATCACCCCCTGTGCTCACTGCCCCGTGTCCGAACTCACACCCAGTCCCGTTCACCCATCATCCCCTGTGCTCACTGCCCCGTGTCCAAACTCGCACCGAGTCCCGTTCACCCATCACCCCTGTGCTCACTGCCCCGTGTCCTAACTCGCACCCAGTCCCGTTCACCCATCACCCCTGTGCTCGCTGCCCGTATCCTAACTCGCCCAGTCCTGTTCACCCACCACCCCTGTGCTCGCTGCCCCGTGTCCTAACTCACACCCAGTCCCGTTCACCCATCACCCCTGTGCTCGCTGCCCGTATCCTAACTCGCACCGAGTCCCGTTCACCCATCACCCCCTGTGCTCACTGCCCCGTGTCCTAACTCGCGCCCAGTCCCGTTCACCCATCACCCTCTGTGCTCACTGCCCCGTGTCCTAACTCGCACCGAGTCCCGTTCACCCATCACCCCTGTGCTCGCTGCCCGTGTCCTAACTCACACCCAGTCCCGTTCACCCATCACCCCCTGTGCTCGCTGCCCGTGTCCTAACTGGCACCCAGTCCCGTTCACCCATCACCCCCTGTGCTCACTGCCCCGTGTCCTAACTCGCACCCAGTCCCGTTCACCCATCACCCCCTGCGCTCGCTGCCCCGTGTCCTAACTTGCCCAGTCCCGTTCACCCATCACCCCCTGTGCTCACTGCCCCGTGTCCTAACTCGCGCCCAGTCCCGTTCACCCATCACCCCCTGTGCTCACTGCCCCGTGTCCTAACTCACACCCAGTCCCGTTCACCCATCACCCCCTGTGCTCACTGCCCCGTGTCCTAACTCACACCCAGTCCCGTTCACCCATCACCCCCTGTGCTCACTGCCCCGTGTCCTAACTCACACCCAGTCCCGTTCACCCATCACCCCCTGTGCTCACTTCCCCGTGTCCTAACTCACACCCAGTCCCGTTCACCCCTCACTCCCTGTGCTCGCTGCCCCGTGTCCTAACTCACACCCAGTCCCGTTCACCCATCACCCCCTGTGCTCACTGCCCCGTGTCCTAACTCACACCCAGTCCCGTTCACCCATCACCCCTGTGCTCGCTGCCCTGTGTCCTAACTGGCCCCCAGTCCCGTTCACCCATCACCCCCTGTGCTCACTGCCCCGTGTCCTAACTCACACCCAGTCCCGTTCACCCATCACCCCCTGTGCTCACTGCCCCGTGTCCTAACTCACACCGAGTCCCGTTCACCCATCACCCCCTGTGCTCGCTGACCGTGTCCTAACTCGCACCCAGTCCCGTTCACCCATCACCCCCTGTACTCACTGCCCCGTGTCCTAACTCACACCCAGTCCCGTTCACCCATCACCCCCTGTGCTCACTGCCCCGTGTCCTAACTCGCCCAGTCCCGTTCACCCATCACCCCCTGTGCTCACTGCCCCGTGTCATAACTCACACCCAGTCCCGTTCACCCATCACCCCCTGTGCTCGCTGCCCGTGTCCTAACTCACACCCAGTCCCGTTCACCCATCACCCCCTGTGCTCACTGCCCCGTGTCCTAACTCACACCCAGTCCCGTTCAACCATCACCCCCTCTGCTCACTGCCCCGTGTCCTAACTCACACCAAGTCCCATTCACCCATCACCCCCTGTGCTCACTGCCCCGTGTCCTAACTCGCACCCAGTCCTGTTCACCCATCACCCCCTGTGCTCACTGCCCCATATCCTAACTCGCACCCGGTCCCGTTCACCCATCACCCCTGTGCTCACTGCCCCGTGTCCTAACTCGCACCCAGTCCCGTTCACCCATCACCCCCTGTGCTCACTGCCCCGTGTCCTAACTCGCACCGAGTCCCGTTCACCCATCACCCCCTGTGCTCACTGCCCCGTGTCCTAACTCGCACCCAGTCCCGTTCACCCATCACCCCCTGTGCTCACTGCCCCGTGTCCTAACTCGCGCCCAGTCCCGTTCACTCATCACCCATGTGCTCACTGCCCTGTGTCCTAACTCACACCCAGTCCCGTTCACCCATCACCCCTGTGCTCACTGCCCCGTGTCCTAACTCACACCCAGTCCCGTTCACCCATCACCCCCTGTGCTCGCTGCCCCGTGTCCTTACTCACACCCAGTCCCGTTCACCCATCACCCCCTGTGCTCGCTGCCCGTGTCCTAACTCACACCCAGTCCCGTTCACCCATCACCCCCTGTGCTCACTGCCCCGTGTCCTAACTCACACCCAGTCCCGTTCACCCATCACTCCCTGTGCTCACTGCCCCGTGTCCTAACTCACACCGAGTCCCGTTCACCCATCACCCCCTGTGCTCGCTGACCGTGTCCTAACTCGCACCCAGTCCCGTTCACCCATCACCCCTGTGCTCACTGCCCCGTGTCCTAACTCACACCCAGTCCCGTTCACCCATCACCCCTGTGCTCACTGCCCCGTGTCCTAACTCACACCGAGTCCCGTTCACCCATCACCCCCTGTGCTCGCTGACCGTGTCCTAACTCACACCCAGTCCTGTTCACCCATCACTCCCTGTGCTCACTGCCCCGTGTCCTAACTCGCCCAGTCCCGTTCACCCATCACCCCCTGTGCTCACTGCCCCGTGTCCTAACTCACACCCAGTCCCGTTCACCCATCACCCCTGTGCTCACTGCCCCGTGTCCTAACTCACACCAAGTCCCATTCACCCATCACCCCCTGTGCTCACTGCCCGTGTCCTAACTCGCACCCGGTCCCGTTCACCTATCACCCCCTGTGCTCGCTGACCGTGTCCTAACTCGCACCCAGTCCCGTTCACCCATCACCCCCTGTGCTCGCTGACCGTGTCCTAACTCACACCCAGTCCCGTTCACCCATCACCCCTGTGCTCACTGCCCCGTGTCCTAACTCACACCCAGTCCCGTTCACCCATCACCCCCTGTGCTCACTGCCCCGTATCCTAACTCACACCCAGTCCCGTTCACCCATCACCCCCTGTGCTCACTGCCCCGTGTCCTAACTCGCACCCAGTCCCGTTCACCCATCACTCCCTGTGCTCACTGCCCCGTGTCCTAACTCACACCCAGTCCCGTTCACCCATCACCCCTGTGCTCACTGCCCCGTGTCCTAACTCACACCCAGTCCCGTTCACCCATCACCCCCTGTGCTCACTGCCCCGTGTCCTAACTCGCACCCAGTCCCGTTCACCCATCACCCCTGTGCTCACTGCCCCGTGTCCTAACTCACACCGAGTCCCGTTCAGCCATCACCCCCTGTGCTCGCTGACCGTGTCCTAACTCGCACCCAGTCCTGTTCACCCATCACCCCCTGTGCTCACTGCCCCGTGTCCTAACTCGCCCAGTCCCGTTCACCCATCACCCCCTCTGCTCACTGCCCCGTGTCATAACTCACACCCAGTCCCGTTCACCCATCACCCCCTGTGCTCGCTGCCCGTGTCCTAACTCGCACCGAGTCCCGTTCACCCATCACCCCTGTGCTCGCTGCCCCGTGTCCTAACTCGCACCCAGTCCCGTTCACCCACCACCCCTGTGCTCGCTGCCCCGTGTCCTAACTCGCACCCAGTCCCGCTCACCCATCACCCCTGTGCTCGCTGCCCGTATCCTAACTCGCACCGAGTCCCGTTCACCCATCACCTCCTGTGCTCACTGCCCCGTGTCCTAACTCGCGCCCAGTCCCGTTCACCCATCACCCTCTGTGCTCACTGCCCCGTGTCCTAACTCGCACCGAGTCCCGTTCACCCATCACCCCTGTGCTCGCTGCCCGTGTCCTAACTCGCACTGAGTCCCGTTCACTCATCACCCCCTGTGCTCACTGCCCCGTGTCCTAACTCACCCCCAGTCCCGTTCACCCATCACCCCCTGTGCTCACTGCCCCGTGTCCTATCTCGCACCCAGTCCCGTTCACCCATCACCCCTGTGCTCGCTGCCCGTATCCTAACTCGCACCGAGTCCCGTTCACCCATCACCTCCTGTGCTCACTGCCCCGTGTCCTAACTCGCGCCCAGTCCCGTTCACCCATCACCCTCTGTGCTCACTGCCCCGTGTCCTAACTCACACCGAGTCCCGTTCACCCATCACCCCCTGTGCTCACTGCCCCGTGTCCTAACTCACCCCCAGTCCCGTTCACCCAACACCCCCTGTGCTCACTGCCCCGTGTCCTAACTCACCGAGTCCCGTTTACCCATCACCCCCTGTGCTCACTGCCCCGTGTCCTAACTCACACCCAGTCCCGTTCACCCATCACCCCCTGTGCTCACTGCCCCGTGTCCTAACTCACACCCAGTCCCGTTCACCCATCACCCCCTGTGCTCACTGCCCCGTGTCCTAACTCGCACCAAGCCCCGCTCACCCATCACCCCTGTGCTCACTGCCCCGTGTCCTAACTCACACCGAGTCCCGTTCGCCCATCACCCCCTGTGCTCACTGCCCCGTGTCCTAACTCACACCCAGTCCCGTTCACCCATCACCCACTGTGCTCACTGCCCCGTGTCCTAACTCACACCCAGTCCCGTTCACCCATCACCCACTGTGCTCACTGCCCCGTGTCCTAACTCACACCCAGTCCCGTTCACCCATCACCCCCTGTGCTCACTGCCCCGTGTCCTAACTCGCACCAAGTCCCGTTCACCCATCACCCCCTGTGCTCACTGCCCCGTGTCCTAACTCACACCCAGTCCCGTTCACCCATCACCCCCTGTGCTCACTGCCCCGTGTCCTAACTCACACCCAGTCCCGTTCACCCATCACCCCCTGTGCTCACTGCCCTGTGTCCTAACTCGCACCAAGTCCCGTTCACCCATCACCCTCTGTGCTCACTGCCCTGTGTCCTAACTCGCACCAGGTCCCGTTCACCCATCACCCCCTGTGCTCACTGCCCCGTGTCCTAACTCACACCGAGTCCCGTTCACCCATCACCCCCTGTGCTCACTGCCCCCTGTCCTAACTCGCACCAGGTCCCGTTCACCCATCACCCCCTGTGCTCACTGCCCCGTGTCCTAACTCACACCGAGTCCCGTTCACCCATCACCCCCTGTGCTCGCTGACCGTGTCCTAACTCACACCCAGTCCCGTTCACCCATCACCCCCTGTGCTCACTGCCCCGTGTCCTAACTCGCCCAGTCCCGTTCACCCATCACCCCCTGTGCTCACTGCCCCGTGTCATAACTCACACCCAGTCCCGTTCACCCATCACCCCCTGTGCTCGCTGCCCCTGTCCTAACTCACACCCAGTCCCGTTCACCCATCACCCCCTGTGCTCACTGCCCCGTGTCCTAACTCACACCCTGTCCCGTTCACCCATCACCCCCTGTGCTCACTGCCCCGTGTCCTAACTCACACCCAGTCCCGTTCACCCATCACCCCCTGTGCTCACTGCCCCGTGTCCTAACTCACACCCAGTCCCGTTCACCCATCACCCCTGTGCTCACTGCCCCGTGTCCTAACTCACACCGAGTCCCGTTCACCCATCACCCCCTGTGCTCGCTGCCCGTGTCCTAACTCACACCCAGTCCCGTTCACCCATCACTCCCTGTGCTCACTGCCCCGTGTCCTAACTCACACCCAGTCCCGTTCACCCATCACCCCCTGTGCTCACTGCCCCGTGTCCTAACTCACACCGAGTCCCGTTCACCCATCACCCCCTGTGCTCACTGCCCCGTGTCCTAACTCGCACCCAGTCCTGTTCACCCATCACCCCCTGTGCTCACTGCCCCGTGTCCTAACTCGCCCAGTCCCGTTCACCCATCACCCCCTCTGCTCACTGCCCCGTGTCATAACTCACACCCAGTCCCGTTCACCCATCACCCCCTGTGCTCGCTGCCCGTGTCCTAACTCGCACCGAGTCCCGTTCACCCATCACCCCTGTGCTCACTGCCCCGTGTCCTACCTCGCACCCAGTCCCGTTCACCCACCACCCCTGTGCTCGCTGCCCCGTGTCCTAACTCGCACCCAGTCCCGTTCACCCATCACCCCTGTGCTCGCTGCCCGTATCCTAACTCGCACCGAGTCCCGTTCACCCATCACCTCCTGTGCTCACTGCCCCGTGTCCTAACTCGCGCCCAGTCCCGTTCACCCATCACCCTCTGTGCTCACTGCCCCGTGTCCTAACTCGCACTGAGTCCCGTTCACTCATCACCCCCTGTGCTCACTGCCCCGTGTCCTAACTCACCCCCAGTCCCGTTCACCCATCACCCCCTGTGCTCACTGCCCCGTGTCCTATCTCGCACCCAGTCCCGTTCACCCACCACCCCTGTGCTCGCTGCCCCGTGTCCTAAATCACCCCCAGTCCCGTTCACCCAACACCCCCTGTGCTCACTGCCCCGTGTCCTAACTCACCGAGTCCCGTTTACCCATCACCCCCTGTGCTCACTGCCCCGTGTCCTAATTCACACCGAGTCCCGTTCACTCATCACCCCCTGTGCTCACTGCCCCGTGTCCTAACTCACACCCAGTCCCGTTCACCCATCACCCCCTGTGCTCACTGCCCCGTGTCCTAACTCACACCCAGTCCCGTTCACCCATCACCCACTGTGCTCACTGCCCCGTGTCCTAACTCACACCCAGTCCCGTTCACCCATCACCCACTGTGCTGACGGCCCCGTGTCCTAACTCACACCCAGTCCCGTTCACCCATCACCCCCTGTGCTCACTGCCCCGTGTCCAACTCACACCCAGTCCCGTTCACCCATCACCCCCTGTGCTCACTGCCCTGTGTCCTAACTCGCACCAAGTCCCGTTCACCCATCACCCTCTGTGCTCACTGCCCCATGTCCTAACTCACACCCAGTCCCGTTCACCCATCACCCCCTGTGCTCACTGCCCCGTGTCCTAACTCGCACCAGGTCCCGTTCACCCATCACCCCCTGTGCTCACTGCCCCGTGTCCTAACTCACACCGAGTCCCGTTCACCCATCACCCCCTGTGCTCGCTGACCGTGTCCTAACTCGCGCCCAGTCCCGTTCACCCATCACCCCCTGTGCTCACTGCCCCGTGTCATAACTCACACCCAGTCCCGTTCACCCATCACCCCCTGTGCTCGCTGCCCCTGTCCTAACTCACACCCAGTCCCGTTCACCCATCACCCCCTGTGCTCACTGCCCCGTGTCCTAACTCACACCCAGTCCCGTTCACCCATCACCCCCTCTGCTCACTGCCCCGTGTCCTAACTCACACCCAGTCCCGTTCACCCATCACCCCCTGTGCTCACTGCCCCGTGTCCTAACTCACACCCAGTCCCGTTCACCCATCACTCCCTGTGCTCACTGCCCCGTGTCCTAACTCACACCCAGTCCCGTTCACCCATCACCCCCTGTGCTCACTGCCCCGTGTCCTAACTCACACCCAGTCCCGTTCACCCATCACCCCCTGTGCTCACTGCCCCGTGTCCTAACTCACACCCAGTCCCGTTCACCCATCACTCCCTGTGCTCACTGCCCCGTGTCCTAACTCACACCCAGTCCCGTTCACCCATCACACCCTGTGCTCACTGCCCCGTGTCCTAACTCGCCCAGACCCGTTCACCCATCACCCCCTGTGCCCACTGCCCCGTGTCATAACTCACACCCAGTCCCGTTCACCCATCACCCCCTGTGCTCACTGCCCCGTGTCCTAACTCACACCCAGTCCCGTTCACCCATCACCCCCTGTGCTCACTGCCCCATGTCCTAACTCGCACCCGGTCCCGTTCACCCATCACCCCTGTGCTCACTGCCCCGTGTCCTAACTCACACCGAGTCCCGTTCACCCATCACCCCCTGTGCTCGCTGACCGTGTCCTAACTCGCACCCAGTCCCGTTCACCCATCACCCCCTGTGCTCACTGCCCCGTGTCCTAACTCGCACCCAGTCCCGTTCACCCATCACTCCCTGTGCTCACTGCCACGTGTCCTAACTCACACCCAGTCCCGTTCACCCATCACCCCCTGTGCTCACTGCCCCGTGTCCTAACTCACACCCAGTCCCGTTCACCCATCACCCCCTGTGCTCGCTGCCCGTGTCCTAACTCGCACTGAGTCCCGTTCACTCATCACCCCCTGTGCTCACTGCCCCGTATCCTAACTCACCCCCAGTCCCGTTCACCCATCACCCCCTGTGCTCACTGCCCCGTGTCCTATCTCGCACCCAGTCCCGTTCACCCATCACCCCTGTGCTCGCTGCCCGTATCCTAACTCGCACCGAGTCCCGTTCACCCATCACCTCCTGTGCTCACTGCCCCGTGTCCTAACTCGCGCCCAGTCCCGTTCACCCATCACCCTCTGTGCTCACTGCCCCGTGTCCTAACTCACACCGAGTCCCGTTCACCCATCACCCCCTGTGCTCACTGCCCCGTGTCCTAACTCACCCCCAGTCCCGTTCACCCAACACCCCCTGTGCTCACTGCCCCGTGTCCTAACTCACCGAGTCCCGTTTACCCATCACCCCCTGTGCTCACTGCCCCGTGTCCTAACTCACACCCAGTCCCGTTCACCCATCACCCCCTGTGCTCACTGCCCCGTGTCCTAACTCACACCCAGTCCCGTTCACCCATCACCCCCTGTGCTCACTGCCCCGTGTCCTAACTCGCACCAAGCCCCGCTCACCCATCACCCCTGTGCTCACTGCCCCGTGTCCTAACTCACACCGAGTCCCGTTCGCCCATCACCCCCTGTGCTCACTGCCCCGTGTCCTAACTCACACCCAGTCCCGTTCACCCATCACCCACTGTGCTCACTGCCCCGTGTCCTAACTCACACCCAGTCCCGTTCACCCATCACCCACTGTGCTCACTGCCCCGTGTCCTAACTCACACCCAGTCCCGTTCACCCATCACCCCCTGTGCTCACTGCCCCGTGTCCTAACTCGCACCAAGTCCCGTTCACCCATCACCCCCTGTGCTCACTGCCCCGTGTCCTAGCTCACACCGAGTCCCGTTCACCCATCACCCCCTGTGCTCACTGCCCCGTGTCCTAACTCACACCCAGTCCCGTTCACCCATCACCCCCTGTGCTCACTGCCCTGTGTCCTAACTCGCACCAAGTCCCGTTCACCCATCACCCTCTGTGCTCACTGCCCCGTGTCCTAACTCGCACCAGGTCCCGTTCACCCATCACCCCCTGTGCTCGCTGCCCTGTGTCCTAACTCGCACCAAGTCCCGTTCACCCATCACCCTCTGTGCTCACTGCCCCGTGTCCTAACTCACACCGAGTCCCGTTCACCCATCACCCCCTGTGCTCACTGCCCCCTGTCCTAACTCGCACCAGGTCCCGTTCACCCATCACCCCCTGTGCTCACTGCCCCGTGTCCTAACTCACACCGAGTCCCGTTCACCCATCACCCCCTGTGCTCGCTGACCGTGTCCTAACTCACACCCAGTCCCGTTCACCCATCACCCCCTGTGCTCACTGCCCCGTGTCCTAACTCGCCCAGTCCCGTTCACCCATCACCCCCTGTGCTCACTGCCCCGTGTCATAACTCACACCCAGTCCCGTTCACCCATCACCCCCTGTGCTCGCTGCCCCTGTCCTAACTCACACCCAGTCCCGTTCACCCATCACCCCCTGTGCTCGCTGCCCCTGTCCTAACTCACACCCAGTCCCGTTCACCCATCACCCCCTGTGCTCACTGCCCCGTGTCCTAACTCACACCCTGTCCCGTTCACCCATCACCCCCTGTGCTCACTGCCCCGTGTCCTAACTCACACCCAGTCCCGTTCACCCATCACCCCCTGTGCTCACTGACCCGTGTCCTAACTCACACCCAGTCCCGTTCACCCATCACCCCCTGTGCTCACTGCCCCGTGTCCTAACTCACACCCAGTCCCGTTCACCCATCACCCCTGTGCTCACTGCCCCGTGTCCTAACTCACACCGAGTCCCGTTCACCCATCACCCCCTGTGCTCGCTGCCCGTGTCCTAACTCACACCCAGTCCCGTTCACCCATCACTCCCTGTGCTCACTGCCCCGTGTCCTAACTCACACCCAGTCCCGTTCACCCATCACCCCCTGTGCTCACTGCCCCGTGTCCTAACTCACACCGAGTCCCGTTCACCCATCACCCCCTGTGCTCACTGCCCCGTGTCCTAACTCACACCCAGTCCCGTTCACCCATCACCCCCTGTGCTCGCTGACCGTGTCCTAACTCGCACCCAGTCCCGTTCACCCATCACCCCTGTGCTCACTGCCCCGTGTCCTAACTCACACCGAGTCCCGTTCAGCCATCACCCCCTGTACTCGCTGACCGTGTCCTAACTCGCACCAAGCCCCGTTCACCCATCACCCCCTGTGCTCACTGCCCCGTGTCCTAACTCGCACCCAGTCCTGTTCACCCATCACCCCCTGTGCTCACTGCCCCGTGTCCTAACTCGCCCAGTCCCGTTCACCCATCACCCCCTCTGCTCACTGCCCCGTGTCATAACTCACACCCAGTCCCGTTCACCCATCACCCCCTGTGCTCGCTGCCCGTGTCCTAACTCGCACCGAGTCCCGTTCACCCATCACCCCTGTGCTCACTGCCCCGTGTCCTACCTCGCACCCAGTCCCGTTCACCCACCACCCCTGTGCTCGCTGCCCCGTGTCCTAACTCGCACCCAGTCCCGTTCACCCATCACCCCTGTGCTCGCTGCCCGTATCCTAACTCGCACCGAGTCCCGTTCACCCATCACCTCCTGTGCTCACTGCCCCGTGTCCTAACTCGCGCCCAGTCCCGTTCACCCATCACCCTCTGTGCTCACTGCCCCGTGTCCTAACTCGCACTGAGTCCCGTTCACTCATCACCCCCTGTGCTCACTGCCCCGTGTCCTAACTCACCCCCAGTCCCGTTCACCCATCACCCCCTGTGCTCACTGCCCCGTGTCCTATCTCGCACCCAGTCCCGTTCACCCACCACCCCTGTGCTCGCTGCCCCGTGTCCTAAATCACCCCCAGTCCCGTTCACCCAACACCCCCTGTGCTCACTGCCCCGTGTCCTAACTCACCGAGTCCCGTTTACCCATCACCCCCTGTGCTCACTGCCCCGTGTCCTAATTCACACCGAGTCCCGTTCACTCATCACCCCCTGTGCTCACTGCCCCGTGTCCTAACTCACACCCAGTCCCGTTCACCCATCACCCCCTGTGCTCACTGCCCCGTGTCCTAACTCACACCCAGTCCCGTTCACCCATCACCCACTGTGCTCACTGCCCCGTGTCCTAACTCACACCCAGTCCCGTTCACCCATCACCCACTGTGCTGACGGCCCCGTGTCCTAACTCACACCCAGTCCCGTTCACCCATCACCCCCTGTGCTCACTGCCCCGTGTCCAACTCACACCCAGTCCCGTTCACCCATCACCCCCTGTGCTCACTGCCCTGTGTCCTAACTCGCACCAAGTCCCGTTCACCCATCACCCCCTGTGCTCACTGCCCTGTGTCCTAACTCGCACCAAGTCCCGTTCACCCATCACCCACTGTGCTCACTGCCCCGTGTCCTAACTCACACCCAGTCCCGTTCACCCATCACCCACTGTGCTGACGGCCCCGTGTCCTAACTCACACCCAGTCCCGTTCACCCATCACCCCCTGTGCTCACTGCCCCGTGTCCAACTCACACCCAGTCCCGTTCACCCATCACCCCCTGTGCTCACTGCCCTGTGTCCTAACTCGCACCAAGTCCCGTTCACCCATCACCCCCTGTGCTCACTGCCCCGTGTCCTAACTCGCACCAGGTCCCGTTCACCCATCACCCCCTGTGCTCACTGCCCCGTGTCCTAACTCACACCGAGTCCCGTTCACCCATCACCCCCTGTGCTCGCTGACCGTGTCCTAACTCGCGCCCAGTCCCGTTCACCCATCACCCCCTGTGCTCACTGCCCCGTGTCATAACTCACACCCAGTCCCGTTCACCCATCACCCCCTGTGCTCGCTGCCCCTGTCCTAACTCACACCCAGTCCCGTTCACCCATCACCCCCTGTGCTCACTGCCCCGTGTCCTAACTCACACCCAGTCCCGTTCACCCATCACCCCCTCTGCTCACTGCCCCGTGTCCTAACTCACACCCAGTCCCGTTCACCCATCACCCCCTGTGCTCACTGCCCCGTGTCCTAACTCACACCCAGTCCCGTTCACCCATCACCCCCTGTGCTCACTGCCCCGTGTCCTAACTCACACCCAGTCCCGTTCACCCATCACTCCCTGTGCTCACTGCCCCGTGTCCTAACTCACACCCAGTCCCGTTCACCCATCACACCCTGTGCTCACTGCCCCGTGTCCTAACTCGCACCAAGCCCCGTTCACCCATCACCCCCTGTGCTCGCTGCCCCGTGTCCTAACTCGCCCAGACCCGTTCACCCCATCACCCCCTGTGCCCACTGCCCCGTGTCATAACTCACACCCAGTCCCGTTCACCCATCACCCCCTGTGCTCACTGCCCCGTGTCCTAACTCACACCCAGTCCCGTTCACCCATCACCCCCTGTGCTCACTGCCCCATGTCCTAACTCGCACCCGGTCCCGTTCACCCATCACCCCTGTGCTCACTGCCCCGTGTCCTAACTCACACCGAGTCCCGTTCACCCATCACCCCCTGTGCTCGCTGACCGTGTCCTAACTCGCACCCAGTCCCGTTCACCCATCACCCCCTGTGCTCACTGCCCCGTGTCCTAACTCGCACCCAGTCCCGTTCACCCATCACTCCCTGTGCTCACTGCCACGTGTCCTAACTCACACCCAGTCCCGTTCACCCATCACCCCCTGTGCTCACTGCCCCGTGTCCTAACTCACACCCAGTCCCGTTCACCCATCACCCCTGTGCTCGCTGCCCGTATCCTAACTCGCACCGAGTCCCGTTCAGCCATCACCCCCTGTACTCGCTGACCGTGTCCTAACTCGCACCAAGCCCCGTTCACCCATCACCCCCTGTGCTCACTGCCCCGTGTCCTAACTCGCACCCAGTCCTGTTCACCCATCACCCCCTGTGCTCACTGCCCCGTGTCCTAACTCGCCCAGTCCCGTTCACCCATCACCCCCTGTGCTCACTGCCCCGTGTCCTAACTGACACCCAGTCCTGTTCACCCATCACCCCCTGTGCTCACTGCCCCGTGTCATAAACTCACACCCAGTCCCGTTCACCCATCACCCCCGTGCTCGCTGCCCGTGTCCTAACTCACACCCAGTCCCGTTCACCCATCACCCCCTGTGCTCGCTGCCCGTGTCCTAACTCGCACCCAGTCCCGTTCACCCATCACCCCCTGTGCTCGCTGCCCGTGTCCTAACTCACACCCAGTCCCGTTCACCCATCACCCCCTGTGCTCACTGCCCCGTGTCCTAACTCACACCCAGTCCCGTTCACACATCACTCCCTGTGCTCACTGCCCCGTGTCCTAACTCGCACCCAATCCCGTTCACCCATCTCCCCCTGTGCTCGCTGCCCCGTGTCCTAACTCGCCCACTCCCGTTCACCCATCACCCCCTGTGCTCGCTGCCCCGTGTCCTAACTCTCACCCAGTCCCGTTCACCCATCACCCCCTGTGCTCACTGCCCCGTGTCCTAACTCACACCCAGTCCCGTTCACCCATCACCCCCTGTGCTCACTGCCCCGTGTCCTAACTCACACCCAGTCCCGTTCACCCATCACCCCCTGTGCTCGCTGCCCGTGTCCTAACTCGCACCCAGTCCCGTTCATCCATCACCCCCTGTGCTCACTGCCCCGTGTCCTAACTCACACCCAGTCCCGTTCACCCATCACCCCTGTGCTCACTGCCCCGTGTCCGAACTCACACCCAGTCCCGTTCACCCATCACCCCCTGTGCTCACTGCCCCGTGTCCTAACTCGCACCCAGTCCCGTTCACCCATCACTCCCTGTGCTCACTGCCCCGTGTCCTAACTCACACCCAGTCCCGTTCACCCATCACCCTCTGTGCTCACTGCCCCGTGTCCTAACTCGCACCCAGTCCCGTTCACCCATCACCCGTGTGCTCACTGCCCCGTGTCCTAACTCACACCCAGTCCCGTTCACCCATCACCCCCTGTGCTCACTGCCCCGTGTCCTAACTCACACCCAGTCCCGTTCACCCATCACCCCCTGTGCTCACTGCCCCGTGTCCTAACTCGCACCCAGTCCCGTTCACCCATCACCCGTGTGCTCACTGCCCCGTGTCCTAACTCACACCCAGTCCCGTTCACCCATCACCCCCTGTGCTCACTGCCCCGTGTCCTAACTCGCACCCAGTCCCGTTCACCCATCACCCGTGTGCTCACTGCCCCGTGTCCTAACTCACACCCAGTCCCGTTCACCCATCACCCCCTGTGCTCACTGCCCCGTGTCCTAACTCACACCCAGTCCCGTTCACCCATCACCCCCTGTGCTCACTGCCCCGTGTCCTAACTCGCCCAGTCCCGTTCACCCATCACCCCCTGTGCTCACTGCCCCGTGTCCTAACTCACACGCAGTCCCGTTCACCCATCACCCCCTGTGCTCGCTGACCGTGTCCTAACTCACACCCAGTCCCGTTCACCCATCACCCCCTGTGCTCGCTGCCCCGTGTCCAAACTCGCCCAGTCCCGTTCACCCATCACCCCCTGTGCTCGCTGCCCCGTGTCCAACTCTCACCCAGTCCCGTTCACCCATCACCCGTGTGCTCACTGCCCCGTGTCCTAACTCACACCCAGTCCCGTTCACCCATCACCCCCTGTGCTCACTGCCCCGTGTCCTAACTCGCACCCAGTCCCGTTCACCCATCACCCGTGTGCTCACTGCCCCGTGTCCTAACTCACACCCAGTCCCGTTCACCCATCACCCCCTGTGCTCACTGCCCCGTGTCCTAACTCACACCCAGTCCCGTTCACCCATCACCCCCTGTGCTCACTGCCCCGTGTCCTAACTCGCCCAGTCCCGTTCACCCATCACCCCCTGTGCTCACTGCCCCGTGTCCTAACTCACACGCAGTCCCGTTCACCCATCACCCCCTGTGCTCGCTGACCGTGTCCTAACTCACACCCAGTCCCGTTCACCCATCACCCCCTGTGCTCGCTGCCCCGTGTCCAAACTCGCCCAGTCCCGTTCACCCATCACCCCCTGTGCTCGCTGCCCCGTGTCCAACTCTCACCCTGTCCCGTTCACCCATCACCCCCTGTGCTCACTGCCCCGTGTCCTAACTCACACGCAGTCCCGTTCACCCATCACCCCCTGTGCTCACTGCCCCGTGTCCTGATTCACACCCAGTCCCGTTCACCCATCACCCCCTGTGCTCACTGCCCCGTGTCCTAACTCACACCCAGTCCCGTTCACCCATCACCCCCTGTGCTCACTGCCCCGTGTCCTAACTCACAACAAGTCCCGTTCACCCATCACCCCCTGTGCTCACTGCCCCGTGTCCTAACTCACACCCAGTCCCGTTCACCCATCACCCCCTGTGCTCGCTGCCCCCGTGTCCTAACTCACACCCAGTCCCGTTCACCCATCACCCCTGTGCTCACTGCCCCGTGTCCTAACTCACACCCAGTCCCGTTCACCCATCACCCCTTGTGCTCACTGCCCCGTGTCCTAACTCGCACCCAGTCCCGTTCACCCATCACCCCCTGTGCTCACTGCCCCGTGTCCTAACTCACCCAGTCCCGTTCACCCATCACCCCCTCTGCTCACTGCCCCGTGTCCTAACTCACACCCAGTCCCGTTCACCCATCACTCCCTGTGCTCACTGCCCCGTGTCCTAACTCGCACCCAGTCCTGTTCACCCATCACCCCCTGTGCTCGCTGCCCCCGTGTCCTAACTCACACCCAGTCCCGTTCACCCATCACCCCCTGTGCTCACTGCCCCGTGTCCTAACTCACACCCAGTCCCGTTCACCCATCACTCCCTGTGCTCACTGCCCCGTGTCCTAACTCGCACCCAGTCCCGTTCACCCATCTCCCCCTGTGCTCACTGCCCCGTGTCCTAACTCACACCCAGTCCCGTTCACCCATCACCCCCTGTGCTCACTGCCCCGTGTCCGAACTCACACCCAGTCCCGTTCACCCATCACCCCCTGTGCTCACTGCCCCGTGTCCTAACTCACACCCAGTCCCGTTCACCCATCACCCCCTGTGCTCACTGCCCCGTGTCCTAACTCACACCCAGTCCCGTTCACCCATCATTCCCTGTGCTCACTGCCCTGTGTCCTAACTCACACCGAGTCCCGTTCACCCATCACCCCTGTGCTCACTGCCCCCGTGTCCTAACTTGCCCAGTCCCGTTCACCCATCACCCCCTGTGCTCGCTGCCCGTGTCCTAACTCACACCCAGTCCCGTTCACCCATCACCCCTGTGCTCACTGCCCCGTGTCCTAACTCACACCCAGTCCCGTTCACCCATCACCCCCTGTGCTCGCTGCCCGTGTCCTAACTCACACCCAGTCCCGTTCACCCATCACCCCCTGTGCTCGCTGCCCGTGTCCTAACTCACACCCAGTCCCGTTCACCCATCACCCCTGTGCTCACTGCCCCGTGTCCTAACTCACACCCAGTCCCGTTCACCCATCACCCCCTGTGCTCACTGACCCGTGTCCGAACTCACACCCAGTCCCGTTCACCCATCACCCCCTGTGCTCACTGCCCCGTGTCCTAACTCGCACCCAGTCCCGTTCAGCCATCACCCCCTGTGCTCGCTGACCGTGTCCTAACTCGCACCCAGTCCCGTTCACCCATCACCCCCTGTGCTCACTGCCCCGTGTCCTAACTCGCCCAGTCCCGTTCACCCATCACCCCCTCTGCTCACTGCCCCATGTCATAACTCACACCCAGTCCCGTTCACCCATCACCCCCTGTGCTCGCTGCCCGTATCCTAACTCGCACCGAGTCCCGTTCACCCATCACCTCCTGTGCTCACTGCCCCGTGTCCTAACTCGCGCCCAGTCCCGTTCACCCATCACCCTCTGTGCTCACTGCCCCGTGTCCTAACTCACCCCCAGTCCCGTTCACCCATCACCCCCTGTGCTCACTGCCCCGTGTCCTAACTCGCACCCAGTCCCGTTCACCCACCACCCCTGTGCTCGCTGCCCCGTGTCCTAACTCACACCGAGTCCCGTTCACCCATCACCCCCTGTGCTCACTGCCCCGTGTTCTAACTCACCCCCAGTCCCGTTCACCCAACACCCCCTGTGCTCACTGCCCTGTGTCCTAACTCACCGAGTCCCGTTTACCCATCACCCCCTGTGCTCACTGCCCCGTGTCCAAATTGACACCGAGTCCCGTTCACTCATCACCCCCTGTGCTCACTGCCCCGTGTCCTAACTCACACCCAGCCCCGCTCACCCATCACCCCTGTGCTCACTGCCCTGTGTCCTAACTCACACCCAGTCCCGTTCACCCATCACCCACTGTGCTCACTGCCCCGTGTCCTAACTCACACCCAGTCCCGTTCACCCATCACCCCCTGTGCTCACTGCCCCGTGTCCTAACTCTCACCAAGCCCCGTTCACCCATCACCCCCTGTGCTCACTGCCCTGTGTCCTAACTCGCACCAAGTCCCGTTCACCCATCACCCCCTGTGCTCACTGCCCCGTGTCCAAACTCACACCCAGTCCCGTTCACCCATCACCCCTGTGCTCACTGCCCTGTGTCCTAACTCGCACCAAGTCCCGTTCACCCATCACCCCCTGTGCTCACTGCCCCGTGTCCAAACTCACACCCAGTCCCGTTCACCCATCACCCACTGTGCTCACTGCCCCGTGTCCTAACTCACACCCAGTCCCGTTCACCCATCACCCACTGTGCTCACTGCCCCGTGTCCTAACTCACACCCAGTCCCGTTCACCCATCACCCCCTGTGCTCACTGCCCTGTGTCCGAACTCGCACCAAGTCCCGTTCACCCATCACCCTCTGTGCTCACTGCCCCGTGTCCAAACTCACAACCAGTCCCGTTCACCCATCACCCCCTGTGCTCACTGCCCTGTGTCCTAACTCGCACCAGGTCCCGTTCACCCATCACCCCCTGTGCTCACTGCCCCGTGTCCTAACTCACACCGAGTCCCGTTCACCCATCACCCCCTGTGCTCGCTGACCGTGTCCTAACTCACACCCAGTCCCGTTCACCCATCACCCCCTGTGCTCACTGCCCCGTGTCCTAACTCGCCCAGTCCCGTTCACCCATCACCCCCTGTGCTCACTGCCCCGTGTCATAACTCACACCCAGTCCCGTTCACCCATCACCCCCTGTGCTCGCTGCCCGTGTCCTAACTCACACCCAGTCCCGTTCACCCATCACCCCCTGTGCTCACTGCCCCGTGTCCTAACTCGCGCCCAGTCCCGTTCACTCATCACCCCTGTGCTCGCTGCCTGTGTCCTAACTCACACCCAGTCCCGTTCACCCATCACCCCCTGTGCTCACTGCCCCGTGTCCTAACTCACACCCAGTCCCGTTCACCCATCACCCCCTGTGCTCACTGCCCCGTGTCCTAACTCACACCCAGTCCCGTTCACCCATCACCCCCTGTGCTCACTGCCCCATGTCCTAACTCACACCCAGCCCCGTTCACCCATCACCCCTGTGCTCACTGCCCCGTGTCCTAACTCACACCCAGTCCCGTTCACCCATCACCCCCTGTGCTCACTGCCCCGTGTCCTAACTCACACCCAGTCCCGTTCACCCATCACCCCCTGTGCTCACTGCCCCGTGTCCTAACTCACACCCAGTCCCGTTCACCCATCACCCCCTGTGCTCACTGCCCCATGTCCTAACTCACACCCAGCCCCGTTCACCCATCACCCCTGTGCTCACTGCCCCGTGTCCTAACTCACACCCAGTCCCGTTCACCCATCACCGCCTGTGCTCACTGCCCCGTGTCCTAACTCACACCCAGTCCCGTTCACACCATCACCCCCTGTGCTCACTGCCCCATGTCCTAACTCACACCCAGCCCCGTTCACCCATCACCCCTGTGCTCACTGCCCCGTGTCCTAACTCACACCCAGTCCCGTTCACCCATCACCCCCTGTGCTCACTGCCCCATGTCCTAACTCACACCCAGTCCCGTTCACCCATCACCCCTGTGCTCACTGCCCCGTGTCCTAACTCACACCGAGTCCCGTTCACCCATCACCCCCTGTGCTCGCTGACCGTGTCCTAACTCGCACCCAGTCCCGTTCACCCATCAATCCCTGTGCTCACTGCCCCATGTCCTAACTCACACCCAGTCCCGTTCACCCATCACCCCCTGTGCTCACTGCCCCGTGTCCTAACTCGCCCAGACCCGTTCACCCATCACCCCCTGTGCTCACTGCCCCGTGTCATAACTCACACCCAGTCCCGTTCACCCATCACCCCCTGTGCTCACTGCCCCGTGTCCTAACTCACACCCAGTCCCGTTCACCCATCACCCCCTGTGCTCACTGCCCCATGTCCTAACTCGCACCCGGTCCCGTTCACCCATCACCCCCTGTGCTCACTGCCCCGTGTCCTAACTCACACCCAGTCCCGTTCACCCATCACCCCCTGTGCTCACTGCCCCGTGTCCTAACTCACACCCAGTCCCGTTCACCCATCACCCCCTGTGCTCACTGCCCCGTGTCCTAACTCACACCGAGTCCCGTTCACCCATCACCCCCTGTGCTCGCTGACCGTGTCCTAACTCGCACCCAGTCCCGTTCACCCATCACCCCCTGTGCTCACTGCCCCGTGTCCTAACTCACACCCAGTCCCGTTCACCCATCACCCCCTGTGCTCACTGCCCCGTGTCCTAACTCGCACCCAGTCCCGTTCACCCATCACTCCCTGTGCTCACTGCCACGTGTCCTAACTCACACCCAGTCCCGTTCACCCATCACCCCCTGTGCTCACTGCCCCGTGTCCTAACTCACACCCAGTCCCGTTCACCCATCACCCCCTGTGCTCACTGCCCCGTGTCCTAACTCACACCGAGTCCCGTTCACCCATCACCCCCTGTGCTCGCTGACCGTGTCCTAACTCGCACCCAGTCCCGTTCACCCATCACCCCCTGTGCTCACTGCCCCGTGTCCTAACTCACACCCAGTCCCGTTCACCCATCACCCCCTGTGCTCACTGCCCCGTGTCATAACTCACACCCAGTCCCGTTCACCCATCACCCCCTGTGCTCGCTGCCCGTGTCCTAACTCACACCCAGTCCCGTTCACCCATCACCCCCTGTGCTCGCTGCCCGTGTCCTAACTCGCACCCAGTCCCGTTCACCCATCACCCCCTGTGCTCACTGCCCCGTGTCCTAACTCACACCCAGTCCCGTTCACCCATCACCACTGTGCTCACTGCCCCGTGTCCTAACTCACACCCAGTCCCGTTCACCCATCACCCCCTGTGCTCGCTGCCCGTGTCCTAACTCGCGCCCAGTCCCGTTCACTCATCACCCCTGTGCTCGCTGCCTGTGTCCTAACTCGCACCCAGTCCCGTTCACCCATCACCCCTGTGCTCACTGCCCCGTGTCCTAACTCACACCCAGTCCCGTTCACCCATCACCCCCTGTGCTCACTGCCCCATGTCCTAACTCACACCCAGTCCCGTTCACCCATCACCCCTGTGCTCACTGCCCCGTGTCCTAACTCACACCGAGTCCCGTTCACCCATCACCCCCTGTGCTCGCTGACCGTGTCCTAACTCACACCCAGTCCCGTTCACCCATCACTCCCTGTGCTCACTGCCCCGTGTCCTAACTCACACCCAGTCCCGTTCACCCATCACCCCTGTGCTCACTGCCCCGTGTCCTAACTCACACCGAGTCCCGTTCACCCATCACCCCCTGTGCTCGCTGACCGTGTCCTAACTCGCACCCAGTCCCGTTCACCCATCACTCCCTGTGCTCACTGCCCCGTGTCCTAACTCGCCCAGACCCGTTCACCCATCACCCCCTGTGCTCACTGCCCCGTGTCCTAACTTACACCCAGTCCCGTTCACCCATCACCCCCTGTGCTCACTGCCCCATGTCCTAACTCACACCCAGTCCCGTTCACCCATCACCCCCTGTGCTCACTGCCCCGTGTCCTAACTCACACCCAGTCCCGTTCACCCATCACCCCCTGTGCTCACTGCCCCGTGTCCTAACTCACACCCAGTCCCGTTCACCCATCACCCCGTGCTCACTGCCCCCTGTCCTAACTCACACCCAGTCCCACTCACCCATCACCCCCTGTGCTCACTGCCCCGTGTCCAAACTCGCACCCAGTCCCGTTCACCCATCACTCCCTGTGCTCACTGCCCCATGTCCTAACTCGCACCCGGTCCCGTTCACGCATCACCCCTGTGCTCACTGCCCCGTGTCCTAACTCACACCGAGTCCCGTTCACACCATCACCCCCTGTGCTCGCTGACCGTGTCCTAACTCGCACCCAGTCCCGTTCACCCATCACCCCCTGTGCTCACTGCCCCGTGTCCTAACTCACACCCAGTCCCGTTCACCCATCACCCCCTGTGCTCACTGCCCCGTGTCCTAACTCGCACCCAGTCCCGTTCACCCATCACTCCCTGTGCTCACTGCCACGTGTCCTAACTCACACCCAGTCCCGTTCACCCATCACCCCCTGTGCTCACTGCCCCGTGTCCTAACTCACACCCAGTCCCGTTCACCCATCACCCCCTGTGCTCACTGCCCCGTGTCCTAACTCACACCGAGTCCCGTTCACCCATCACCCCCCTGTGCTCGCTGACCGTGTCCTAACTCGCACCCAGTCCTGTTCACCCATCACCCCCTGTGCTCACTGCCCCGTGTCCTAACTCGCCCAGTCCCGTTCACCCATCACCCCCTGTGCTCACTGCCCCGTGTCCTAACTCACACCCAGTCCCGTTCACCCATCACCCCCTGTGCTCACTGCCCCGTGTCCTAACACACACCCAGTCCCGTTCACCCATCACCCCCTGTGCTCACTGCCCCGTGTCCTAACTCACACCCAGTCCCGTTCACCCATCACCCCCTGTGCTCACTGCCCCGTGTCCTAACACACACCCAGTCCCGTTCACCCATCACCCCCTGTGCTCACTGCCCCGTGTCATAACTCACACCCAGTCCCGTTCACCCATCACCCCCTGTGCTCGCTGCCCGTGTCCTAACTCACACCCAGTCCCGTTCACCCATCACCCCCTGTGCTCGCTGCCCGTGTCCTAACTCGCACCCAGTCCCGTTCATCCATCACCCCCTGTGCTCACTGCCCCGTGTCCTAACTCACACCCAGTCCCGTTCACCCATCACCACTGTGCTCACTGCCCCGTGTCCTAACTCACACCCAGTCCCGTTCACCCATCACCCCCTGTGCTCACTGCACCGTGTCCTAACTCACACCCTGTCCCGTTCACCCATCACCCCCTGTGCTCACTGCCCCGTGTCCTAACTCACACCCAGTCCCGTTCACCCATCACCCCCTGTGCTCGCTGCCCGTGTCCTAACTCACACGCAGTCCCGTTCACACCATCACCCCCTGTGCTCGCTGCCCGTGTCCTAACTCACACCCAGTCCCGTTCACCCATCACCCCCTGTGCTCACTGCCCCGTGTCCTAACTCACACCCAGTCCCGTTCACCCATCACCCCCTGTGCTCACTGCCCCGTGTCCTAACTCACACCCAGTCCCGTTCACCCATCACCCCGTGCTCACTGCCCCGTGTCCTAACTCACACCCAGTCCCGTTCACACATCACTCCCTGTGCTCACTGCCCCGTGTCCTAACTCGCACCCAGTCCCGTTCACCCATCTCCCCCTGTGCTCGCTGCCCCGTGTCTTAACTCGCCCACTCCCGTTCACCCATCACCCCCTGTGCTCGCTGCCCCCGTGTCCTAACTCTCAGCCAGTCCCGTTCACCCATCACCCCCTGTGCTCACTGCCCCGTGTCCTAACTCACACCCAGTCCCGTTCACCCATCACCCCCTGTGCTCACTGCCCCGTGTCCTGACTCACACCCAGTCCCGTTCACCCATCACCCCCTGTGCTCACTGCCCCGTGTCCTAACTCACACCCAGTCCCGTTCACCCATCACCCCGTGCTCACTGCCCCGTGTCCTAACTCACACCAAGTCCCGTTCACCCCTCACCCCCTGTGCTCACTGCCCCGTGTCCTAACTCACACCAAGTCCCATTCACCCATCACCCCCTGTGCTCACTGCCCCATGTCCTAACTCGCACCCGGTCCCGTTCACCCATCACCCCTGTGCTCACTGCCCCATGTCCTAACTCGCACCCAGTCCCATTCACCCATCACCCCCTGTGCTCACTGCCCCATGTCCTAACTCGCACCCGGTCCCGTTCACCCATCACCCCTGTGCTCACTGCCCCTGTGTCCTAACTCGCACCCAGTCCCGTTCACCCATCACCCCCGTGCTCACTGCCCCGTGTCCTAACTCGCACCCAGTCCCGTTCACCCATCACCCCCTGTGCTCACTGCCCCCGTGTCCGAACTCACACCCAGTCCCGTTCACCCATCACCCCCTGTGCTCACTGCCCCGTGTCCTAACTCACACCCAGTCCCGTTCACCCATCACCCCCTGTGCTCGCTGCCCCCGTGTCCTAACTCACACCCAGTCCCGTTCACCCATCACCCCTGTGCTCACTGCCCCGTGTCCTAACTCACACCCAGTCCCGTTCACCCATAACCCCCTGTGCTCACTGCCCCGTGTCCTAACTCGCACCCAGTCCCGTTCACCCATCACCCCCTCTGCTCACTGCCCCGTGTCCTAACTCACACCCAGTCCCGTTCACCCCATCACCCCCTGTGCTCACTGCCCCGTGTCCTAACTCGCACCCAGTCCCGTTCACCCATCACCCCCTGTGCTCACTGCCCCGTGTCCTAACTCACACCCAGTCCCGTTCACCCATCACCCCTGTGCTCACTGCCCCGTGTCCTAACTCACACCCAGTCCCGTTCACCCATCACCCCCTGTGCTCGCTGCCCGTGTCCTAACTCACACGCAGTCCCGTTCACCCATCACCCCCTGTGCTCGCTGACCGTGTCCTAACTCACACCAAGTCCCGTTCACCCATCACCCCCTGTGCTCACTGCCCCGTGTCCTAACTCACACCCAGTCCCGTTCACACATCACTCCCTGTGCTCACTGCCCCGGGTCCTAACTCGCCCAGTCCCGTTCACCCCATCACCCCCTGTGCTCGCTGCCCCGTGTCCTAACTCACACCCAGTCCCGTTCACCCATCACCCCCTGTGCTCACTGCCCCGTGTCCTAACTCACACCCAGTCCCGTTCACCCATCACCCACTGTGCTCACTGCCCCGTGTCCTAACTCACACCAAGTCCCGTTCACCCATCACCCCCTGTGCTCACTGCCCCGTGTCCTAACTCACACCCAGTCCCGTTCACACCCTCACCCCCTGTGCTCACTGCCCCGTGTCCTAACTCACACCAAGTCCCATTCACCCATCACCCCCTGTGCTCACTGCCCCATGTCCTAACTCGCACCCGGTCCCGTTCACCTATCACCCCTGTGCTCACTGCCCCATGTCCTAACTCGCACCCAGTCCCATTCACCCATCACCCCCTGTGCTCGCTGCCCCCGTGTCCTAACTCACACCCAGTCCCGTTCACCCATCACCCCTGTGCTCACTGCCCCGTGTCCTAACTCACACCCAGTCCCGTTCACCCATCACCCCCTGTGCTCACTGACCCGTGTCCTAACTCGCACCCAGTCCCGTTCACACCATCACCCCCTCTGCTCACTGCCCCGTGTCCTAACTCACACCCAGTCCCGTTCACCCATCACCCCCTGTGCTCGCTGCCCCCGTGTCCTAACTCACACCCAGTCCCGTTCACCCATCACTCCCTGTGCTCACTGCCCCGTGTCCTAACTCGCACCCAGTCCTGTTCACCCATCACCCCCTGTGCTCGCTGCCCCCGTGTCCTAACTCACACCCAGTCCCGTTCACCCATCACCCCCTGTGCTCGCTGCCCCCGTGTCCTAACTCACACCCAGTCCCGTTCACACCATCACTCCCTGTGCTCACTGCCCCGTGTCCTAACTCGCACCCAGTCCCGTTCACCCATCTCCCCCTGTGCTCACTGCCCCGTGTCCTAACTCACAACGAGTCCCGTTCACCCATCACCCCTGTGCTCACTGCCCCCCGTGTCCTAACTTGCCCAGTCCCGTTCACCCATCACCCCCTGTGCTCACTGCCCTGTGTCCTAACTCACACCGAGTCCCGTTCACCCATCACCCCTGTGCTCGCTGCCCCGTGTCCTAACTCACACCCAGTCCCGTTCACCCATCACCCCCTGTGCTCACTGCCCTGTGTCCTAACTCACACCCAGTCCCGTTCACCCATCACCCCCTGTGCTCGCTGCCCCCGTGTCCTAACTCACACCCAGTCCCGTTCACCCATCACCCCCTGTGCTCGCTGCCCGTGTCCTAACTCACACCAGTCCCGTTCACCCATCCCCCCTGTGAATCTCCCCTCCTACACCCAGTCCCGTTCACCCATCGCCCCCTGTGCTCACTGCCCCGTGTCCTAACTCACACCCAGTCCCGTTCACCCATCACACCCTGTGCACACTGCCCGGTGTCCTAACTCACACCCAGTCCCGTTCACCCATCACCCCCTGTGCTCACTGCCCCGTGTCCTAACTCACACCCAGTCCCGTTCACCCATCGCCCCCTTTGCTCACTGCCCCGTGTCCTAACTCACACCCAGTCCCGTTCACCCATCACCCCCTGTGCTCGCTGCCCCCGTGTCCTAACTCACACCCAGTCCCGTTCACCCATCACCCCCTGTGCTCGCTGCCCCGTGTCCTAACTCACACCCAGTCCCGTTCACCCATCACCCCTGTGCTCACTGCCCCGTGTCCTAACTCACACCCAGTCCCGTTCACCCATCACCCCCTGTGCTCACTGACCCGTGTCCTAACTCTCACCCAGTCCCGTTCACCCATCACCCCCTGTGCTCACTGCCCTGTGTCCTAACTCACACCGAGTCCCGTTCACCCATCACCCCTGTGCTCGCTGCCCCGTGTCCTAACTCACACCCAGTCCCGTTCACCCATCACCCCCTGTGCTCGCTGCCCGTGTCCTAACTCACACCCAGTCCCGTTCACCCATCACCCCCTGTGCTCACTGCCCTGTGTCCTAACTCACACCCAGTCCCGTTCACCCATCACCCCCTGTGCTCGCTGCCCGTGTCCTAACTCACACCAGTCCCGTTCACCCATCACCCCTGTGCTCACTGCCCCGTGTCCTAACGAACACCCAGTCCCGTTCACCCATCGCCCCCTGTGCTCACTGCCCCGTGTCCTAACTCACACCCAGTCCCGTTCACCCATCACACCCTGTGCACACTGCCCGGTGTCCTAACTCACACCCAGTCCCGTTCACCCATCACCCCCTGTGCTCACTGCCCCGTGTCCTAACTCACACCCAGTCCCGTTCACCCATCGCCCCCTTTGCTCACTGCCCCGTGTCCTAACTCACACCCAGTCCCGTTCACCCATCACCCCCTGTGCTCGCTGCCCCCGTGTCCTAACTCACACCCAGTCCCGTTCACCCATCACCCCCTGTGCTCACTGCCCCGTGTCCTAACTCACACCCAGTCCCGTTCACCCATCACCCCTGTGCTCACTGCCCCGTGTCCTAACTCACACCCAGTCCCGTTCACCCATCACCCCCTGTGCTCACTGACCCGTGTCCTAACTCTCACCCAGTCCCGTTCACCCATCACCCCCTGTGCTCACTGCCCCCGTGTCCTAACTCACACCCAGTCCCGTTCACCCATCACCCCCTGTGCTCACTGCCCCGTGTCCTAACTCACACCCAGTCCCGTTCACCCATCACCCCCTGTGCTCACTGACCCGTGTCCTAACTCTCACCCAGTCCCGTTCACCCATCACCCCCTGTGCTCACTGCCCCCGTGTCCTAACTCACACCCAGTCCCGTTCACCCATCACCCCCTGTGCTCACTGCCCCGTGTCCTAACTCACACCCAGTCCCGTTCACCCATCACCCCTGTTCTCACTGCCCAGTGTCCTAACTCACACCCAGTCCCGTTCACCCATCACCCCCTGTGCTCACTGCCCCGTGTCCTAACTCACACCCAGTCCCGTTCACCCATCACCCCCTGTGCTCGCTGCCCGTGTCCTAACTCACACCCAGTCCCGTTCACCCATCACCCCCTGTGCTCACTGCCCTGTGTCCTAACTCACACCCAGTCCCGTTCACCCATCACCCCCTGTGCTCGCTGCCCGTGTCCTAACTCACACCAGTCCCGTTCACCCATCACCCCTGTGCTCACTGCCCCGTGTCCTAACGAACACCCAGTCCCGTTCACCCATCGCCCCCTGTGCTCACTGCCCCGTGTCCTAACTCACACCCAGTCCCGTTCACCCATCACACCCTGTGCACACTGCCCGGTGTCCTAACTCACACCCAGTCCCGTTCACCCATCACCCCCTGTGCTCACTGCCCCGTGTCCTAACTCACACCCAGTCCCGTTCACCCATCGCCCCCTTTGCTCACTGCCCCGTGTCCTAACTCACACCCAGTCCCGTTCACCCATCACCCCCTGTGCTCGCTGCCCCCGTGTCCTAACTCACACCCAGTCCCGTTCACCCATCACCCCCTGTGCTCACTGCCCCGTGTCCTAACTCACACCCAGTCCCGTTCACCCATCACCCCTGTGCTCACTGCCCCGTGTCCTAACTCACACCCAGTCCCGTTCACCCATCACCCCCTGTGCTCACTGACCCGTGTCCTAACTCTCACCCAGTCCCGTTCACCCATCACCCCCTGTGCTCACTGCCCCCGTGTCCTAACTCACACCCAGTCCCGTTCACCCATCACCCCCTGTGCTCACTGCCCCGTGTCCTAACTCACACCCAGTCCCGTTCACCCATCACCCCCTGTGCTCACTGACCCGTGTCCTAACTCTCACCCAGTCCCGTTCACCCATCACCCCCTGTGCTCACTGCCCCCGTGTCCTAACTCACACCCAGTCCCGTTCACCCATCACCCCCTGTGCTCACTGCCCCGTGTCCTAACTCACACCCAGTCCCGTTCACCCATCACCCCTGTTCTCACTGCCCAGTGTCCTAACTCACACCCAGTCCCGTTCACCCATCACCCCCTGTGCTCACTGCCCCGTGTCCTAACTCACACCCAGTCCTGTTCACCCATCACCCCCTGTGCTCACTGCCCCGTGTCCTAACTCGCACCCAGTCCCGTTCACCCATCACCCTCTGTGCTCACTGCCCCCGTGTCCTAACTCACACCCAGTCCCGTTCACCCATCACCCCCTGTGCTCACTGCCCCCGTGTCCTAACTCGCACCCAGTCCCGTTCACCCATCACCCCCTGTGCTCACTGCCCCGTGTCCTAACTCACACCCAGTCCCGTTCACTCATCATCCCCTGTGCTCACTGCCCTACATTGGCTCCCGGTCTAGCAACGCCTCGATTTTAAAATTCTCATCCCTGTTTTCAAATCCCTCCATGGCCTCGCCCCTCCCTATCTCTGTAACCTCCTCCAGCCCCACAACCCCCGCGATCTCTGCTCTCCTCCAATTCTGGCCTCTCACGCATCCCTGATTTCCATCGCTCCACCATTGGTGGCCGTGCCTTCAGCTGCCTGGGCCCCAAGCTCTGGAATTCCCACCCTGAACCTCTCCGCCTCTCTCTCTCCTCCTTTAAGACACTCCTTAAAACCTGCCTCTTTGACCAATATTTTGGTCACCTGTCCTCCACTGAGCGTGTCAGCGCGCCCTGACTGCCTGCCCGTGCACCGACGCGCTGAGCGTGTCAGCGCGCCCTGACTGCCTGCCCGTGCACCGACGCGCTGAGCGTGGCAGCGCGCCCTGACTGCCTGCCCGTGCACCGCCGCGCTGAGCGTGGCAGCGCGCCCTGACTGCCTGCCCGTGCACCGACGCGCTGCGCGCCCTGACTGCCTGCCCGTGCACCGACACGCTGAGCGCGTCAGCTCGCCCTGACTGCCTGCCCGTGCACCGACACGCTGAGCGCGTCAGCGCGCCCTGACTGCCTGCCCGTGCACCGACACGCTGAGCGCGTCAGCGCGCCCTGACTGCCTGCCCGTGCACCGACACGCTGAGCGCGTCAGCGCGCCCTGACTGCCTGCCCGTGCACCGACACGCTGAGCGCGTCAGCGCGCCCTGACTGCCTGCCCGTGCACCGACACGCTGAGCGCGTCAGCGCGCCCTGACTGCCTGCCCGTGCAGCGACACGCCGAGCGCGTCAGCGCGCCCTGACTGCCTGCCCGTGCACCGACACGCCGAGCGCGTCAGCGCGCCCTGACTGCCTGCCCGTGCACCGACACGCCGAGCGCGTCAGCGCGCCCTGACTGCCTGCCCGTGCACCGACACGCCGAGCGCGTCAGCGCGCCCTGACTGCCTGCCCGTGCACCGACACGCTGAGCGCGTCAGCGCTCCCTGACTGCCTGCCCGTGCACCGACACACTGAGCGTGTCAGCACGCTCTGACGAAGATGACAAGCTGCCTGCGCTTTTTGAACGGGTGCGCGCATGTGTTGCATCGCCGGTTGCTTACTTTTTGCCCTTATCTTTAGTCTTACTCTTTACACCTTGTCTGTGCCCAGATTTCTAATGAAAGAACCCCCCCTGACCCCCCCAATCCTCCGCGGGTTGAGAAACCAATCGGAGCTTTCACACGGTTGAAGGCCATTCGGCCCCTCTAGCCTGTGCTGAGCTTATCTTTTATGGAGCTGATGGCGTCTCATCCGCCTGTCCCACCAGCAGCTGCTGTGCCTGGGAGGGTCTGTCCGTCACTCCAGGGGAATCAGGCTGGCTCGCTAGCCTTTACCTGTTGTTGGGATGAATGCGGTGACACGGTTTGGCACACATTGACGCGGTTTGGCACACATTGACACGTTTTGGCACACGTTGACACGGTTTGGCACACGTTGACGCGGTTTGGCACACGTTGACGCGGTTTGGCACGCGTTGACGTGGTTTGGCACGCGTTGACGCGGTTTGGCACGCACGAACACGGTTTGCCACGCACGGACGCGGTTTGCCATGCGCTGACGCGGTTTGCCACGCGCTCACGGATGCACTGGGCTGCTGCTAACACTGGGTTATTCAGCATCATTAAGCAGCCACTTGGATGTCACATTCGGAGAGGATGAGCCAGGGTCAGCCTGGGACAGATTACAGATAATTTATGACTCCTACACACAGTAACAGCATCAGTCTGCTGCCTGCCACTGACATCAGTCGGCCGGTATCTGCTGGGCGGCCTTTGGGAATTATTGCAAAACAGTCGAGTGACTGGGGCATGTGCAGAGTGGAATTTCTCACGTATTATCAAGCTGAGAGTGGGAGCCTGACCAGCGTTCAGGACCAGCACTTTTATTAATAACTTGTCTTTTAACTTCAAACAAAGGTTAGAAAGCAGGAGAGGCTGGTGTCGCGGGAGGAGCTGAGAGTGGTATGTAACAGTGTCTGGGACGTGGTGTGACATGTCTCAGTTAATGGGAGTGAGGTGACGGAGAATGGGAACGGCAGAGGATCTTGATGCTCAGGCTGCACACGGCCTTGTTTACAGTAGCAGGGCATTTGGAAAACTTGGCCTATGACCTTTCACCTTGCTGCGAGGGGAGGTTTTATCCTCCCAGTTGTTGAATTCAGTTCTGGATCTCCACATCTGGAACTGACTAAGGACAAGAATCTGTTCAATCTGACTCGGAGCAGAGTCTGTTTGTGGCTGCAATTCTCTCCTTTAATGTGTGATTACTGATAACCGATTACTCGAGCCCAGAAACTGTCGGCCGGACTTGAGCTGCTCTGTTAGCTTAGAGAGAGAGTGAGTGTTAACAAACT